>NC_141138.1:167893546-168511255 GCF_053477565.2 Lygodium microphyllum | reverse complement strand
ATAACACTACAAGATATAGACCTTATACCGACGTTTAAAGCGACGAAAGTACAAACAACAAAATTTTCCCCCGTCGTCGCAAAAAGCGTTGTTATTGACAACACCATAGAAACATCGCTATTGGCGTCGCTATATGCGTCGCATTTGCGACGCATATAGCGACCCATATAGCGATGCAACCAGTGAATTTGCGACGCGCATAGAGAGGCTAATAGGGACTGAGCAGTAAATTTGCGATGCAAATAGCGACGGTAACAGGGAAAAAAGTTTTGAGAGCCATACAAAATAGTTTCTGCACTACTGCATACAAAGCGCTTGCAAACAAAAAGAATGTATACTGAAATCATAAAACTAATACATGAAAAAAATATCTACATAGATCAGGCGACTAAAAACTAAAGGTATGTGAGCTCCAAGGATCCAAGGGCGAGCTAGAAATCCTCGTCCCCCAAAAGCTCGTCCCGTCGCAAAGGAGCATCGAACGGATTCTGCAGAAAAAGAAACAACATATCAATCCAGCATATAATAATGCATTCAAATATCTCATGGTAACTACGGACAAGAAAGATGAGTGACTTACAGGGCCGCCGCATCCATACAATTGGTCGATCAATGTATTGAGACCGTACCTCTCTGCATATCAAGTCTCAAGGCCTTGCGGATCGCGATTTGTATTGGAGTGCTCCAAAGAAAACAAAATGCTAACTGTTAGAAACATGATTGTCAGTACAAAGAATATTTCAAAAAAACAAATAAGCAAAACAAAAGAGAAACTTACAAAGTCCTCCAAATATGTCATGTGGCTGCCACTCCCAAGATGATGGACCACTCCGGCCTTGAGTCATGCCCTCGCCGCCTCCCGCTGCTGCTAACTCCAACGTCCTGGTGAATCTGTAGCCTCCTCCCTCAGTTGGCGCCTGTCATCTGCATCTAACCACTCAGGCTTTGCAGCCCCACTCTTGATTGCCTTGCGTGCGTCGGATCATCTATGTGACATATATGCGTGCATGCAATCCATCATCCAGCCCATAGAGAATCTATCTACTGCGACTGGCACTAGAAACTCCTCGTGCAAGGATGCTACTATGTAGTCCTTGCTCCCCTCCAGTATGTTCTTCCAATGATCCAGGACGTTGTGCCGAAAAACTTGTTGGCACAACTCTCTCATGTGAGCCATCTCCCTCCTCCCCTCATCATTCATGATGATGGCTCCTGACCTACTATCAACCAGGTATCCATAACCCCTAGGAGTCTGCCTAAGATGGGTCCTCTCCCATCTCCGTCCACGCTCTTGGGCATATCCAGGAGACCCCTCTACATCCGGTGTACCGACGGGGGTAACCTCTCTCGGAGTGGCACTCAAAGGGGTGCCACCAAAGGGGGTGCCACCCACTGACGGTTGCGCAAAAGCCAAAGTAACTAGAGTAGACGTCCCCACAAGTGTGACAAATCTTGGAGGTGACGCAGCTCCAGCTGAACGATGAGACGGAGACACCACATCCGTGTCTCCACAGCAGCACCCCCTGATCCCGATGCAGTCCCTCCCTCTGGCCCAAGTCGTAAGCATCGAGATCGTCTGCTCGAAGCTGAAGCATCTGATCGCGTTGAAGCAGATCTAGCAGAGCGCCCTAACGAAGAACGAGACAGCTCCTGGTCTACCATCTCTCTGAATCTCGCAAGCTGGTCTGGAGACATGCGTGGCATCATGTCCTAAAACTCCTCATCGCTCATCCCTCGACTCATCCTAAAAATGTCACCTGCACAGATAAAAAATTGTGTTAGAATAATCAATTTAAACTATAGAAAGCACAGTAATATAAATCATTTTTGAAAAATCCCTCTTAAAATTCATATCTTATGTACCTTTATGAAAGATCTAAACAACGAATTGAGTAATACAATTCTCCAAGAATGAAGTATTCTATGGTCCCATGTTAATCTCCTGACACAATTCTGCATACACTGGAAGGTCGATAGACATGTCACCACAAAAGAACAAGTCTTTCTCGTTCTCAAAAAATTCTTGGACTACTGTATTTCCATCATTGTTAGCCGATGCGGGCTCTAAGCTTGCGGTGGCCTCTACCCCTTGTAATATCGACTCCTCTATTTGCATATTTTCTTCATCTATGCTCGGAACATTGCTTTGATCATATACTCTCACATTTCAAGAAGTTGAAGGTATAACATATCACCATCGAGGTTTTCAGGGGTTTGGATAGAAGATTACATGTTCACAAACACGTACAAAGCGAGTTCAAACCATTGTGACATTAACCATGTCGTATTACAATTAGCAAGCAAATGACTCTATGCACCTGTTCACAATGGGCCGGCAACACAAAGGTGTCACGCAAATCCGTCCATTTTTTTTTCGGAATCTATTTCGAGAAATCCAGATGGACCTCGTCAAACTGTTGCTCCAGCTCCTCCAAGTACCACTTTGAACCACTGCACATTGAATAGTATCATGGAGAAGCTACGGTAATCCACCGTAATAATACTTTGCAAGTTCTCAAAATACTCCATCTCATCCACAACCGTGTTCGGATCTGTTGCTCGTCGCCGGCTCTCTTGCTCAAACCTTGCCATGACACCATAGTCCATTGTGGAGCGCATTTTATCAATACGCTCCACGCGACCACGCTGCACTATATATTTTGTACTGTACATTGAAACACTCAAATTAGATGTCGCATATAAAATTTAGATATGACACATTCTAAACCCCTCATCACCTTTGGACTACATCCCCTCGAGAACTCCCACTCCTCCATTGAGACCTCTGTCCCTTAGTTGGATGCTGCGGTCAAGGCTCCATGCAACCATCGTGTTGACATAAACCGCAGCATCTCCTCCATGCCTTCGGGATATCGAATCGGTCGATGATGCGTACTGCGTTGGAATTCAGCTTGCGCTTCCTCTCGATCTTGCCTTACAATCTGGTACTTGGCGAGCCACGTCTCCATGGAGGCATGGTGCAACATACAAAAGCGATTCACCTTCTCTTCCATTGAGGCATCCATTATTTTCTCTACCCCATTTCCAACCACCACATCTCCAGTCAGTCTATCATCGTCCTTCAGCGTCCATAGCATTTCATTGTCTGGTTCCACTGTTGGTAGCCATTGTGAGATATGCACTAATGCCTCTAACACCAACCAACCTTCCGCCATGCTACCTTCTGGACGAGCTTGTTGTCGCACAAAGCCTTTCAGGGTTTTCATGAAGCGCTCCAGGAAGAACATCCATCGTGTATGGACAGGTCCAGCAATCTCCACTTCGTCCACAAGATGCATAAGAAGGTGAACTTGTATCGTGAGCATGCTAGTGGGCAGGTATTTCTCAAAGAGACAGACCGTCTCCACTGCTCCCCGCCTTGTGGATTCAATAGAGGACATCTTAATCTCTTTCTGTGAGATCCATTGCACCAAAGTTGACAACTTGTAAATGGCCCCGCGAAATTCTGGAGTAAGGCATCCTGCGATCACAATCGATAGGACAAACTGCCACAAATGAGAAAGCATTATGAATAATGGCCACTTTTCAAATTGCAAAATGCCCACGCTAATTACAATCCATTTTGTTCACAAATCTGACATATCTTATGCCAATCATGGGATTTTAGCCCCGACAATTGGTCATCTTTAGAAAATGCGGACCTGAGAGAACGCAGTATACCTGTCGGAGTGCGGATAGACTTGATTACTTGCTTCACAATGTGATCTTATTTGGTGGACAAAACCCAAGGAGCGTGAGGAAGCTGCACTCCCCCTTCAGCACTCGACTGCGGCCAAAGCGCTTCCATCTTACCTACCTCCTTCAAATCCATTCATGACCCTATAGTGTCTCTCTTTCCTGTGATGTGGTCCCATAGCAAGCTGCCCACATTCTTGAAAATAGGCATGGGATCCAACAAGTGGTTGACCTGTAAGTGGGTCCAATATGGCAACTCATAGAAAACTGAGAACCGTCGCATTCCATTTGGATGTGATTCCGGGTTTACCATTTTCAGCTCGTACTTGTAGCGTTCATACATGTTGGAGGTCGTCCAAGAAAACCTTCCCTGAGTTTATGATCCTCCGGCAAGAAAGCGGCGTGTCCTTGATATACCATCTTCTTCATGGTTCGTGACCTTCGGAAGTCTAACTGTGGCCCACACAATGGACATGCATGATAACCTGAGGTAACCAGACCTGTAAGGTGAGCCACGACCTAGTGAATACTTGATTGAATGAAATAAAATATAGATATTACCAACGAGAATGGAGGTCTGCTCACCTGAGCACTCTCCCAATCCCGGAAATTCATGCATCGTCCACATGAGAATGGCTCGAATGTTGGCTGACTGTCGACCATCGTGCCTGCTCATATCTTGCACAGTAACCCCCTCCTCCCACAAAATCTTAAGCTCATCGACTAATGGACGAAGATACACATCCATATTTTTTACTTTGTAGCGGCCTAGGACAAGCAAGCTAAGGATGAGATGTCCTTTCTTCGTAGAAATCCATGGAGGGATGTTGTAGTTGACAAGCAAGCTAAGGATGAGATGTCCTTTCTTCGTAGAAAGCCATGGAGGGATGTTGTAGTTGACAAGCCTGGGAAGGTAGAGTCAATGTGGCTCCATGCGCGCGAATCCACTGATATTCCTTGAACTCCATCCGTGGACCTATTCTGCACATGCCACGTTGTCAAGCTTGCCATGCCAGACGTGCAAAACATGTGGTTTATGCGGGGGATGAGCACAAAGTGTCTAAGAACTTTTTGAGGGATGGTTTGCCCTTGCAAGTCCTGTTGATACCTGTGAGCACCACACTTTGGACATGTCTCCATAGTCTCGTATTCATCTCGAAACAGTATGCAGTCGTTGATATATGAATGGATGTTATTGTAGTCCATGCCAAGCTTTCGTAAAACATGTCGTGCATCATCACGAGACTCAGGCATGGTATTTGCAGGTGGTAATATATGATATTTCAATAACCTGAAAAAAATCATAAAACACCTTGAAAAAGCACAAATGTTTGCAATAATACTGTTTTAAAAAAAATCAATGAAGCCTATGTGCAAGGTACCTGAATAACTCAGTCACACTCGTATCGCTCCAACCGTATTTTGCTTGCACACTTAAGAGTGCAAGCAATGTCTTCAATCGAGATACTCGGCACCCATCATATAATGGTATGGATGCTTCCTCTCTAAGCCGGTCAGATGTCTCAACATCCATGGGAATCAATGCATCGATCATTGCCTCCATCTCAGGCTCCAAGATTGTAGGTAGGTCGGGAAGGTTGTCTGTCTCCTCTGGCATTGACGGTATAGATGGGCCTTGCGAGTGGTGGATTGGCTCCTGCAATCCATCCATCACACGTCCACGAACTGTTCTAATTGGCCGCAAAGGGTGCACTCCCCCTTGGGTCAAGACATCACCCCCCTGGATAGAAAATTTGCCAACAATATCCAATCTTATTGTGTATGGTTTTCAATTATCTTGCGAGTACAATGCATGATTAATATTAACTTCAAATTACCGTTTGCTGAAAATCCGCAATCGCCTGATCAATGATCTCAGATTGAAACTCGCCAAATCGTCGTACGTGTTCTATAGACAATCGGCATTTTCGTCTAATTGTCAACTTGCATTGACAGCAAGGACATGGGACATGCTGATTAAGATACATCTTGCGGTCTTGAACAATAAGACCTTCTTCGTTTTCCATCTTATCTACATTACAGCAAACGAGGCTTAAATGGATAGCTTTATGGATATGTACGTCAAGTTGCAAGTTGACCATAAATCTTGCATTGTACATAGTAGTTGAGAGAATTTTTTATGTTATATCTCGGCCTTGTATCATGCTCAAGGATTTGTTTGTCCCGGTAGATAATTATTCGTTATTGTAAAAAACTGCACTAGAGGGCTTTGAGTATAAGTAATCCATTTATGAGCATCATTGAGGATCTCTTAGTCTAATAATAAATCAGTCTCAACAAAAAGTATCTTAGAAATGTGGTTTTTTTGTCCTAGGATCGCGTATTAAAATGAATGCCATCTATGAAATTTATCAACTATAGTAATAAAATTTATTTCAATCAATTCTACTCATAGTCATAAGACCTGAGAGAAAATATCCTATACTCAATTTAAGGGATTCTTCTTCTATAACAATACTTTTGGGTTCATTTTGATGAAGTACCGTAATGACCATTAGCTAGGGTATCGTTTTCTTTTAGTCCTTCCGTTGACTAGTTGGCATGATTTCTAATTTGTTATGCCTATAAAGTTAATACAAAAACAATGAATTATGCATATCACAATTAGATCCCCTACTTGGACATTATGAAGGACATGACCAATTTTAAGCCATCTTAAAGAGTCATCAATGTACGTGGCCCATGGCAAAGCACATTGCATACCATTATCGATAAGTCTATTATCTTAAATTTCCTTCCCCTCCCTCTCCCTCTCTTTCTCTCCCTCTCTCTCCCTCTCCCTCTCTTTCTCTCTTTCTCTCTCATTTCCTCTCCTAAACAAGCAAAAAAGAAAGTGATTCAAACATTAAACAAGCAAGAGGGAGAGTGAGAGAGAGAATGCACTCTCCCTCCCTCTCCCTCTCCCTCTCCCTCTCCCTCTCTTTCTCTTTCTCTCCCTCTCTCATTTCCTTCCCCTCCCTCTCCCTCTCCCTCTCCCTCTCCCTCTCCCTCTCCCTCTCCCTCTCCCTCTCTTTCTCTCCCTCTCTATCTCTCTTTCTCTCTCATTTCCTAAACAAGAAAAAAATAAAATGATTTAAACATTAAACAAGCAAAAGGGAGAGGGAGAGAGACAATGCACTCTCCCTCTCTTTCTCTTTCTCTCCCTCTCTCATTTCCTTCCCCTCCCTCTCCCTCTCCCTCTCTTTCTCTCCCTCTCTTTCTCTCTCATTTCCTCTCCTAAACAAGCAAAAAATAAAGTGATTTAAACATTAAACAAGCAAAAGGGAGAGGGAGAGAGAGAATGCACTCTCCCTCCCTCTCCCTCTCTTTCTCTTTCTCTCCCTCTCTCATTTCGTCCCCTGTCCCTGTCCCTGTCCCTCTCTTTCTCTTTCTCTTTCTCTTTCTCTCCCTCTTTCTCCCTCTCCCTCTCTTTCTCTCTTACTCACTTGTTTCCTCTCCTAAACAAGCAAAAAAGAAAGTGATTTAAACATTAAACAAGCAAAAGGGAGAGGGAGAGAGAGAATGCACTCTTCCTCTCCCTCCCTCTCCCTCTCTTTCTCTTTCTCTCCCTCTCTCATTTCCTCCCTCTCCCTCTCCCTCTCCCTCTCCCTCTCTTTCTCTTTCTCTCCCTCTCTCTCCCTCTCCCTCTCTTTCTCTCTCATTTCCTCTCCTAAACAAGCAAAAGAGAGTGATTTAAACCTTAAACAAGCAAAAGAAAGCGAGAGGGAGACTCACCGATGAGATATGACGAGCGTGAGGCGGCTCCTCTTTGCGATGAAGGCTCCTCCTCTCCTTCGCGAACAACGGCGGCGGCGGCGGCGGCAAGTCTTCTTCCTCTCCTTCTCTCACGACGGTCGCTCTCTCCCTCGCTCTCGCTCTCAAAACTCACAATGGAGCAAACGCGAAATGAAAATGGCGCTCGTTTTCGGCCGCTTTTTTTCCCTGTGGAGCGTCGCTATTTGCGTCGCTATTGCAAATAGCGATACCAATAGCGACGCCGCTATCCGGCGTCGCTACTAGCTCAAATCCTTGTAGTGTACGCCACAACATACACATGGGTGTGGTTGCCACTACTTCTTATGCTATGCAACAAGGACTATGTTTGCTGTGTACTATAAACCAAGAGTAAGCCCATCATCCTTCATTGTTTTGGTGGAAAAGCTTGCCAATAGTAGGTCCAAGAACTGAAGTTTGAAACCGAGGATGCCTCAAAGAGAAGCTTTGCAAAACTCCACCCCTTAGATACTGCATGACAGCTTGCAACAATGTTTGCAATTGTCAGTGTTGTAAGCTTGGTAATCTTCCACAAATAATTTCCTTCACTTGGTATAATAATGCAAGTGCCTTCACTATGTAGTGTTGGAATCACAATAACATTCACTACATCCACTTTGTATTCACTATTGCATTTAGTGTTTATTGTTTCATTCAGTACCAATTGTGTTGAGTTTTTAAAATAAAATAAAATGCAGTGTAATCAAACCTCACAATTGCTTCATAGTTCAGACATGGAATCACTATTGCATTCACCTCATCCATAATTGTGTTTCCTATCTTGCATTTAGTGTTTTATGCTGCCAAAAGGCATTGACAAATGGAGACCATCATGACCAAAGTTTTTGGGCACTAAAGAAGGGCAAAGAGATACATATTGCAGCAGTCAAGGAAGGTTACCACTACAACTTATAAGCAATGGTATTACTAAGTCCCATCTTTTGTGCAGGTAAGCAATAGCCATAACTTTTGTAGAAAAGTCATATTATTGGTATGCAATCATTCTTGATTGCTGGTATGCTACACTATATGAATAGTTATATGATGATAGCTATGATTAATTCAAGTAAAGATATCAATAGAGGAAACAATTTCTTTGAAGTAGAATAGAAGCAAAAGTTAGAAAGTTGAAGTTTTTAATCTCTATTTAATGCTAACAATTAAGAAGGAAGAGAAGGGAATGCTAAGTTTGTTTTAGTATAGGAGAAGTAAAAGAAATTTTTAATGGGAAGAGCAACAATCATGTGAGTTATGGACTTCTACAGTTTGTAGCAATCTTCACAATACAGGGTTCGGAGTCGGTGATAGTGTAGAATAACATCACATCTCCCATGTTATGTCCTTGTAGTTAACAAAGGGTTAACAGATTGTCCTAGCAGTCAGTTTGACATTAAGACTAGAAGTGAGGTAGGACAAATGATGTCCTCCCTAGCAGGATCATGAAGAAGGCAGAAAATAAATGCCATATACAAATACAAATTTGGTTTTTTGCTACTTTAGGTTCTAGTGTGGCACTAGAGTGGAGCTTCAGAATTCCAATGGCTACTGCTGAATTTGTTGGATGTGGATAAAAGGTGCATTATTTGGTTTTTCCTTGAGTGTTCCATTTACTGTGATCAGTTTTAACACCTTTATGGTCTTTTCTTGTCACTAGTGTCCCTTTGGTAGTTAGGGATTTACCTTCATTAAATAAAAACACATGCAACACCTGCACTTATTTAGAGTGACTAGATGGAGGAAAAGAGACCATCATGTTGTATAGTACCAGCACTTCTAGTAATATGAGAATATGGTAATATAGCCCTTCGTGCTTAAAAGCTTAGATGTACATATGTAGAGGTGGTGATTCAAGACCCAAAAGGAATTGCAAATGATAGGGATGAATGCTAGTTTTGATCATGGTGCATACAAAGGAATTAAGGGGGCACCTATATCTTGCAGGTGCATTCAATAACAAACGTGTGCTTAAGGGGAACCTTAGAAAATGGGAAAGAAAGTTGAGCTAATGTTGAATAGGACGTGGACAAGGATAAAGCATATCATTGAAGCTAAAGGGGATACAACATTAGAAAATGGGGAAGCAGGTAAACATGCCACTTTGAAAATGGGAAAGCAGGTCAATGTTGAACAGGCCATGGATAGGGATAAAGAATTTCATGGAAGCTAAAGGGGATGGAGTCCCTTCAATTTACTAGGTGGGCTCATTGATTTGATCCCTCCTAAATTGTCACTTATCTCATCTCTTTGATGTTTGCCTCAATCAATGGTATGGCCCTCCAATTAGTAAGCTCCAATTATAAGGCCTACTATTCATGTGCAAATGTGAGTGAGTAACATGCAACTTGTGTCGCCTTCCATCTTGAGACTTGTTTTGTAGTCTAAGAAACAAACCCAATCTAGGGTAGAGATTTCTTTGCAAGTGGTGATTTGTTATAGTTTGCAAGTGTAGAAGCACACATATGGGAGGGCCATAAGGGTTAGGTCGGGAATCACTTTAGAATGGAGAGACTTGTGTTGGTTCAATATGACTTGGAAAATTTACCTCTAATCTTCCTTACTTTCAACTTGGTGCCTATTGGGATAGTCCCTTGCCATGTGTCCCTCCTGTTCACATGTAAAGCATGTATTTGCAGACATTAACTCCTTGCATTGTGTAAGTGTTTTCCAAGTTTTTCTATGCTGGGTCTGTTGGATCCTATTTTCTAATTTGCTCCTTTATTACAAATACATAGAAGTATTGCAGCTAGGGATGGTAGCTTCTTGAAGACCACACAAGTTATGGTAGGAGGCTTGGACAAATCTAGAGTCAACGGGACAAAAATGGTAGCTCGTTTTCAACCCCTAGTCAAATTTTAGAGGTAAACTTGCCAAGAAGCACTCCTAGGAGTTAGTCACAACTTAAAATTTTTTACTTTTTGAAAGGAGGTCTTCTCTCTCTATTGTTGCCAAGATTTTTCTCAAAGATCCATGGAGGACAGCCTTCTAACTTCTCTCTTGCTCTTTGTGTTCAAGATTTGCCTACACAACCTTGGGGCAAGCATCTCACAGACGTCGCTAAGCACATAGACTACCATATCTGCCATTTTCAAATAGAGATTTGGGCCACAATATCAATTTTTTTGCTTTACAAGGTTTACCTAAGAGCTTCACACAAGGCTTCAAGCTCAAGCAAATGGGGCACTCAACACGATGAGAAGCAAAGCTAGACTGGTAGTAAGATCTATGGTCCAACCATTGGGGATTTAGATGCCCAGGAGCTATCAAATGTTAACATGAATGATGTCTGATTTGGGTGATGGTCCAACAGAAGGCTGAGATGTTGAACTTCCAACTTGTGAAGTCACTAGAACTACTAAGAGGTTTTTATGAACCCTTGGAAGTTGCTCTATGGTCAATTCTATATTGCAGTATCTTGTATCTATTACATAGGGATCTATTAAATTATTTACTTATAAAAATAAACATTATAGTAAGAGATTTATAAATATTGCTAAAAAGTCACATAGGGGTCAATAAAATTTTACAAAATAGGTTACATAGGGATATATAAAACATGCCTTGAACGCATGTGATGCCTAGGGTTTATACATAGTACCTTATGAGAGTATATTGTTTAGTGCATTGTATTCAAAACTAGATTTTCTTTTTGTCTTTTCGTATGGCATAGACACTTCAATATGAATGTATTCCCCAAAAACATGTGGAATCTTACGATTCATGGCAGTCCTTGGCAACCGATACTACAAGGGCTCAAGGCAACCCAAATGAAGTTATTCTATTACATTTAAGATTTTTAAATCATAATCTAGAGATAACATTATAAAATTTCTGACTAACACCCACAGTATTACATGTCTCTACAATTTTTTTTGGTTTTATTGTGTCATTTAAGTCCTTTACCAATTCTTTGAGAGTTAGGCCTCGCAAATCCACATTCTAAGGTGACTTAAGAATCCTCACAATATCATTCTTATTCATGGTCTCTTTTAAAATATTGATTCTCTCCTCACTCTCTCAAATATTAATGCCTGATATATCAAAGACATATTTCTTTGCAATATTCAATCTTCTTTTCTTTACTCTCTCTCACAAGCTAGTTATATTTTTTAATGGTCTCTTCTTCTCTCTGAATCTTATTGGAGTTTCTTTTAAGTATGCTAGCTTGTCTTACAATGACTTATTAGCTTTTTCTAGAACGGCAATCTTATTTGTAAGCTCAAAAATGCTTGTCTATGTAATTATTAATGCTCTTTTCATATTGTTTATTTGACCCATGTATGTGCAAGATGCAAAGCATAACTTGTACAATAGCCAAGCATCTTGTTATAACCTTCCCCAACATATCTCATGTAGTCATCAATATTTAAAAAATTAGGAGGTTTACTTGTGGAAGGATCCTTGAAATAAATATTTTCATCCACCCACAAATCTATATGTTTCTTTCCTTGAGTTCACAATTTGTTAGCCTCCATCTCATCTATTAGTATTCAACGATGTATACTTCTCCAAGATGAATAAATTGGATTTAGTTGAATGGTAAGTTTGTACTTGACGAATCTTTTTTTAGGGGACATATCTCAAAAATACAAATCTTCCTAAGTTTCAAGATAAAAAGGGTCGAAAAGGTGACCCTAACATAAATTAAAGATGAGCAATTAATGGCTAACCCCTCTACTAAATTAAATATCCTCTCATTAGTCACATTTGAGCAACCAAAAAAGTTTCATTCTTCCAAAATCTCAACTAATTTTCAACTTAATAATTTTCTTACAAGTGTCTTTTTTAATGTGCTTTTGGTCCTAATTCTTCATTAGGCAAGATAAGTCTTATGATAACTAATAAGTGACTTGAATTATACCATGTGAAGAATTAGAACTTAATGGTATAAGGGGTCATTGACATCACAAGAAATAAACATTGCAACAACTATCAATCTAAGAAAAAGAAAAAAGTAAACATGATAATGAAAGTCAATCAAATATTCAATGT
The DNA here is from genome assembly GCF_053477565.2 of Lygodium microphyllum. Taxonomy (NCBI): domain Eukaryota; kingdom Viridiplantae; phylum Streptophyta; class Polypodiopsida; order Schizaeales; family Lygodiaceae; genus Lygodium; species Lygodium microphyllum. The sequence continues at coordinate 168,498,796 of NC_141138.1, read as the reverse complement.
TCAAGTCACATCAATTATTTGACTAGATAAATCATTTTCCTTTTATTTTTCCTCTCTATTTTTTGTTTTCTCCTCTACCTCCATAAGTTTCTCAATTATTCAAATAATGGAAATAAGTTCTTGGAGTGCTTCTATAGTATTTTAAGAACTTGGATAACTATAGGTATTAATTATACTTGGATGATTCTTACCTTTATACATATTTGGATTTATGGAAATGACTTCTATAGTTTGCCACATGTGCAAAATTATGATATTCTTTTCTCCTCTACTTTTGAGATAGTAGAGACCATTTCCTAGATTTTCCCTCTTTTTTGGCCCAAATCTTTGAGATCTGACATCTAATATCTTTTGGTAGTTCCAAAGCTTATAAAGATAATAAAGGTTGATAAAGGCCATGGCTTCCACAAGGCATCCTTCTCATTCTATAAACTCTTGCACCATCTTTAACAAAAATACATATGGAAAATGGGAGCCCAAAACATTTAGCATAAACGATTGGGTTACCATTTTTCTATCTTGTAGGGACTCTCATAAGGTGAAGAAAATGAAACAAGAAGATATCAAGTATTATTGGAAGGAATGTACCATTAGTTTGAAAATCACAGCTCAGGGATGGTTTGCTAGGGTGCAACATGTTTACATAGAGAAGGAAATGAACTTGCCTCCAAATGAACATTTTCCTTAGTAAAGCCATTGTAAGTTTAGTTTTGAGTTGAATCTTGTATGCGAATATATTTTTTCATTAAAGCACCAAGTAAATAGTGAATTATAGGTATTAGATATCTTTTCGTTGACAAGTTTTGAAAAGCAACCCATGGAGAGTCTTAATAGCACATTTTATGCAACTCACAAAGAATTTTCAAACATTATTTGTATTGATCAAACCGCATTTTAGTGTACTATGCACAATATGTGGTTTCGTCAAGAGAAGGTGTATATGGACATATTGAGGATTTACCATTGTCAACCTTGCATCCTTGAATTGGGAGGCTCTTGATGAAGTAATGGCAAAGAGCTTCAAACTCAAAATAGCCAAAGGCATTCAAAAGGCCATGACACCTAGAAGGATATGTAGAAGAATACGCTTATTGTGATTTAAATACAAGGCTAGTTGGCTTTTTGATCTTCAAATTTCCTTCATGTGAACTTTTCTCCTTTTTTGACACAGGTTCATCTTCATCAGTTTCATTCATCATTGTGAGGTTCCTTGCTACATACTATTTTTTTAATTGCTGGAACAATTCGAACTCATAAGTACCCTCTTTTCTTGAGGCTTTAGAGAAGATGGATCAAACTTTAAAGGAGAAAGCTTGAGTAAGTTACTCATGAATATATGTGTACATCACCTGGGTTCGAAATAATGTATTTTTAAAATATTATTTTTATAAATTTTTTACATATAAAAGGGTGTACTATAATTGGGTTATTTACAAATTGAATAGAAAAGGGTTGTGTTTTATTCCAAAAAATTCACAGATACTGATATTTATAAATAGGCCTTGAATGCACATAATGTAGAGGATATACATATAGTAACTTCCCTAAGGGAGAAAGCTTCGGTATATCTTTCTTTGTGGAGGAAGCATGAGTCTTTATGGTGGTTGACTTGGCTATAGCCTTATCTTTCTTTGTAGAGGCAACAAAAGACTTTTTGGTGTTTGCCTTAGCAATGCCCTTTTTGCTTGTAGATTTCACATATCTCTTGGCTTTTCCCTTGGAACATTTAGGAGGAAGAGGGGAGTTAGGGTCCACCAATGTGATTGTTGTGTCTAAATTTATCTCAATATACATCTTCCTTATCCATAACATATATAGCTCAGGGTAATCTTTATACTAAAACAAAGCACACAACAACTTAGTCGAGAACACAAGAGAATTCAACTTAAAATGAAGAGATAAAAGACTTACATTCACACCATCTATGTTCAATAACTTTCAATCTATATTCATGTAAATATTTGAGATAACTCTCCATCCACATCTATGTACACCACTTTGTAGTGGGACATCTTAAAGGAGAAACTTAAAAGGTCTCACAAAGTTAGCAATATCTTCAAAACTAGCATCCAAGTGGGTACTAACAAGTCTAACATCACTAGAAATGAAAACTTGTTAGGAAATAGTAAAGATTACCTGTAACAAATCTAGAAAAACAAAAAAGACTATTGATGATACATTTTTTCCATGCCATGAATTCTTGAAAGAGAATTCATAAGGATGATCTCTCGAGCAAAAATAATGAACTAGATTAGATTTCAATGATTCATGTAAAGAAAACATTAGTTAGCAACAAATATGAAAAAAAAATCACCAAGAGTAACTATGTATAAGGGATTTACCTTTCAACATACAAAATACAGAAAAAATATATGTATGTGTGTGGCACTATCAAAATTTTTAAAAAAAACATGCAATATTTGAGCTAAAATTCAAAAAAAGATCCATAGAGAGAAGTGGATTAACAATAAGTATATTCTTAGCAATTTCATTACTAAGAGAAACAATGTATGTCTTGTATAGGAACAAAGCCCAAACTAAGAGGAAACTTTGCAAAAGTTAATAAGACCAATGACAAACCTCACCTCAAATAACAATAAACAGCAGAATCAAATAGAGCTAAATATCTTTCTTCTCTAAAATACTTTGGTCTTCCAAAGATATACTAAGGTAATCCTCTTTATCTGCATCTTGAGAAACATTCACAACCATTTGGGTAAATAATTTAGTAGCATCTTGAATGATAGGATTTTTCAATTTTCTCAACTTTGAGGGAACATCGAGGATCTCGAAGACTTTATAATTAGTAGTGGGAAAGGACTTCAATTGTTTGTCAAACCTATACCTAAGTCTACTCATCATAATAAAGTTCTCATTCATCAATATGACCTTGTGTGCATGGGTACTAGCAATGTAAACATCAATTTATGAAATCAATGATGAAGTCCTATGCAACCTCCTGCAAACAAAGTATAGTTGAAAGTTGACACTTCTTACGGAGTGCATCAATTATGGCAACTCTAGACAATCTATTTGAGATATCCTTGACTACGTTGATAAATGTGGCCTTTGGGATAAGATGCTCGCTTTCTTTCTCGGCTTTTCTGATTTATCTAAAGCACCTCTACATGTAAAACCACCCGAACTTCATTTTCCTCTTTGCTAGGACTGATTTGGAAGGTTCCTCAACTAGCACAGCTAGAGGCCCACCATGCTCTTGGAATTTGACCATCATGTAAAGATGTGGCTTAAGCTTGAGTTTCAATGGGAACCTCTTGAGGCATTGTGGGAAGATCTAGGATAGTCTGGTTAAAATTTTGCTCTGAAGGAATATCAAAAGCTTGTGGATGTGACTGTTAGATAAGGATCTTTCTTCGAATTTGCTTAATCTATGCTCTCACAAGTAAGAAGAGCAGGATGGAAACATGGGAAGTTGTTAAGAGAATGGCCATTATGGTGCGAAAGAGGCAATTGATGGAGCCCGAGAAACCCTTATCACACCATTAGGAAAGGCTTCTGAGTGAGTATTGTTATGGTACGAGGGGGGAGGCAGTTCGTGGAGCCTAAGCAACCCTAACCATGTCAGTGGGAAAGAGTGAGAAGTGATTGACATAACAACATGACGAAGGCAGTTCATGGAGCTTGACCAACCCTTATCATGTCATTGGGAAAGAGTGAGAAGTGATTGCCATTATGGTGCAAGGGAGGCGGTTCATGGAGATCAAGAAATCCTTATTGCATTGTTGGGGAGAGTGAGAAGTGATTGACATTACAGCACGAGGGAGATGGTCCATGGAGGCTAACCAACCCTCATCCAATCATATGAGAAAATATAACTTTGGGACATATATTTAAGCTTAATAGTGTACACCATTGAAAAAAGATTTGAATATTATTTACTTTGTATAAGTTATATATCTCATTTTTTGAACCAAAAATATATAAACTATTGAGAATTTGGTCTTGCTCATTAGCACTTCTTTTGAAGAAATATTTTTTAAAACCTTCATATACTTTAATATGATTCTATAAATGAAAATATGTTTGATTTTTATATCCAAAGTATTTTATTAGGTCATAAGTTACAAGATGATGTGATAATGTTATGATCTTTATTTTTAGTGATACCTTATATCTATTAATTTTTTTTAAATCCATAAATATCTTAAGATCTAAAAATTTTTGAAAATTTAAAAAAATCTTTTAGCTCATTTACTATTTTTAAACTATTTTAACATTAAAAATAGGCCTAAATTGACCAAAAAATCACCAAAAATAGGATATCACAAAATGACGCAAATAAGGGATGGCTATATTACCAATTCCCTATTTGCGCCATTTTGTGATGCTAGCAAATAAGCTTAAAATTTTCTTTAAAATTTTTGTTTTTTGAGAGCCCAAGATATTTATAGAAAATTTTTATTAAAAAATTGATAGATATAAGGTCTCACTAAAAGTAAAGATCATAGCATTGTCACATAATTGTGACCATTACCCTCAAGCTAAAGAATCCTTTAAAAATCAAATATATTTAGATATACTTGAAGAAAACTTGGCAAAAAATAAGACTTGCTCATATGGCATGCTTCCAAGGGTTTGTGGTGCAACCAATCCCCCTAATCATGTTGTGTGGGCAAGTCTTACTTTTTGTAAATTTTTATCATTTTCAAACTTACTTTTAGCCTTAATATATTCTTAAGATAACAAGTGATGTAAAAAATATTAAAAATAATTTTAATTTTTTCAAACTTTCTTAAGAATAATAAGACTTGAAAATTTTTGGGTTATTCATTTGCTATATTTTCTTCCTATCATTACATAATTTGGATCTAAAAATAGACTATATTTTTAAATAGATATTACATTAGTATATATTTATTGTATATATTATATCTTCTTTAGGAGCTTTACAAATATATATGAGGTATTTAATAGTTATATTTTGTTTGAATTAATGTTTTTGTCTCCCAGAAATCAAAGTAATTCCTCTCTTCTAATTATAATATGTTACCCTTATCTTATCCATTAGTGCTTGCTAAAAAGTTGATATTACAACACTGTATAATGAAGGCATTCTATTTTTAAGTATCAAGATCAAGGTGAATATTTTCACTTTTTATTCTATTAGCTTGAGGTTCATCCTTGGTATATCTATTCCTACCAATTTGTGCCAACACTACGAGTCTCTTTTAACCGTTTTCTTACCAATCAAATTGAAGAGATTGAAGAAAAAGCTTGGATTTAGTTGAAACAAAATCTTACCGAACCAGATGACTTAGGGGAGGAAATAAAGATGTGCTTAGATGGGACCAATTGGGTTTGATGAAAACTAATGAGCTGATCTCGTTTTAGATCCATGGAGGTCCATATCTCTATAGTTAAGATGACAAGTAAGTGGCATTGGTCCTCAAGGTAAAGAATCTTTTGATTGTTAATCACATTCTCAAGAGTTTGTAAAAGGAGATGAAGGGAGACCAATGGAGACTAGTGGGAAGAATCAGATGTGAGTTTGGTGAGAAAATTTACGATAGAGTAAATTGTAACATGCCCATCTATTGGTTGTCCAAGCACATTTTAGCAGTCCATCAAGAAATGAATCTAAGCCTCACTGCCCAACACTCCCAAGGAATGTTTTGGGGTTTGTCACCTAGGGTTTCCCGATTCTGCCTCACAACGAAACATTCGCAGCCGAATCCACTAGGATCAACCTGAAATCTGGGTTCCTAGGGCCAAGGTCTCCTAGCAGCATTCTAGCATCGGGTTTTGGACATCCTACTTTATTCAAAGATACCCAATCTGAAGCATATCCATACCACACTTGGTTCAAAGAGAATGGGAAACAAGAGGGACGCACCGGTAAACCTCTCTGCCTGTAGGGCATAGTCCCATTTTGGTCCCCTAAAATGGCATGAATCGGGGTTCTAACCTAACAATTCCTAAAGGTCAAACGTCAGTAAAACCTTGTGAAAAGCCTCCCAATTTTTCGAGACCACCCTACCGTAGAACGGACCCATTAGGGATTCCACCCACCCGCTTCCCTTGATAGCTTTAGTTTTCTAATTAGGTCCTACCACATTTATGTGCAACATTTTAAATTAGCTTCATTAATTAAGCCTTTTAGGAAACATGGTATGTTTGTGTAATTTACAGCACTGATACGAAAACAAAATAAACAATCCTTTTGACAAACAAATTCCTTAACTCATCTTCAAGATAATCTTTGTCTCTTGCCCATGCAGGAGAACTATGTATCCCTTCTGTCCAACAGAAGTACCTGGTCCAAATCATGTGGCACCAAAATTTCCGTCCTTTATCTAGAATAGGATCTTCCAACACCTTAGACGTTGGGCTCACAGCAATCTACAACTCCATTCCGGACTTGGTAAGGGTTGTCCTCCAGAGCTCCACTGACCGCAAGTGACCTAGGAGTGAGACACAACTTCTATGGTTGGCCTTTTCACCACTCGAACTTTGGCCTTGAATCAAGCAATGCCGTCTCGGGGTAATCCGCGGTGCGATCTTGGAGATGATCCACCCATGCAAAATATCATTTCTTAATTAATACAATTAAGAATCAAGCATAATCAAGGCAATTAGCCTAATATCATCTTCTAGTGAAACATTCCTTTATTTCTTATGGCTACTTGTCATTACTGACCTTTGCCATGCTTTTACCATCAAACGCAAGCACTTGGAATATTTATCCAAATCACAATGCAACAATCAATTGATTGTAAAAAGCATTTATGGTGTCATTCAATCAACCAAAACAACTAATTGTATTTTTTCCAAACAATACAAGAATAGACGCGATAATAATTCCATTGCATATTCGCTCTCCCCCTTGGGATTAAGGAGCGATTCTATGCCAAATTTACTTAATACTTGTATGCACAATTCCTAACATTATTCTTTTTACGATTTTGCTATTCACAACCCCTGACTGATTGCTCTATCAATGAATAAGCCATACGCAACAAAGTGCAATTAACTTCCCTTAATACATGCACTTTGCAAACTCCATCTTTCGAATATGTGAGAAGAGGCCTATCCCTTCCCATGACCTATTCTCGTATATCATAGTATGGAGCCTAATGTATCTCATGCGAGAATCAAAGAAGGCATCTATCAATTTAGAAATACATTACTTATGACCGGAACCGCAGTTGGATTGGTAGTGATGCCCTTGCCCAAGGCTCCGTTGCTTGTTGAGGGATTTCCATCTACACGTAACATTTTTCGCTTGGGGCCCGTGATCTTTTTCTCTTTTAAACACGACTCACACAAGACTTTAGCAGCCACTTGCTCAAGAGGAGGGAAATTGGGGAAAACTGGCTTATGGGTTAGGGGATGAGCTCAGGGAAAAGGAAAAGAGAGAATGCATATGGCTACCCTCTAAGGAGAGGGAAAGGGAGGAAGAACCTTCTCTCTCTCTCTCTCTCTCTCTCTCTCTCTCTCTCTCTCTCTCTCTCTCTCTCTCTCTCTCTCTCTCTCTCTCTCTCTCTCTCTCTCTCTCTCTCTCTCTCTCTCTCTCTCAGCCTCTCTAGGTCTCCTTGTACTTCCTTGTGCCTCCCCATTCCTCATATTTATAATGAATTAGAGAGAAGAGGGGATGTGGCTGAGAAGAAGAGTTCTTGGTGGAGGGACTCTTGGAAAAACTTGTGATATGATGCTTAACTCATAAATTTGATTGTTCCATTGGCTCCAAGGGGGGTAAAACTCCAAAAAACTTGTTTAGAAAGCTTTTAGATCACTCCTTCTTTCTCTCCCTATTCAAAGTGATGTCTACTGCCTATAGACTGCGATCGTGGCGCACACGATTTTGCCAATCTCTATCTTTATTTTTTTTCTTTTTATAAAATCTCCAAAACTAACTAAAACATCACTTGTCTTTTCTTTTAAATGACATCCAGTTCTAGAAATCTCCATATCTTTTTAGGATAATATATAAAATATCTAGACTATGCTAGTTTTTCCCAAAATCTAATATTTTTGGACCATCCATACTATACATATTAACACTAGTGATTAATATGGCTCATAACTCTTGTTCATGTTGTAACTTCTGTGAAGGGTGGCTATCGTCCCTGTTAATTCGACGAAAATATCTGATTTACGACTCTTAATTTTTTAAATAAAATATTTTAATTAAATAAAAATTGTTAGTTATTAATGTTAATTAGTTTTTACCTTAGTTAGTCTTTAGTTAGTAACCTTACTAGCTTATTAATTGACTAACTAACTTTCGAACTAACCAACTAACTTTTAATTGCATGAAAATATTACAATAATTTGCTTTATGAACTAAGAAAGCTTGGATAAAGCATAATGTCAAAACCCTAAGATGGATTATTCCCTATTTATTGTGGATATTGCCACATGACATTTCTTATCTCACTTAATGCTTGATGGATCTAAGTTGGGGGAGAAGAAGAAGGATGACTTGATGGAGAAGTTCATATCCTACTACTACTTCTTCTTCTTCTTGTTCCTCTCAAAGTTAACTCTTTGCAAATATCCCTTCTTACCACAAAGTTAACATTGGGCCTTCGTCTTCTTCTTCATGTATTCATACTTATCAACCCAATTCCCTCTTTTCTTAATTACACAAGCAATTATTAAACCAATAGGCATTTGACAACCAAGTATTTAGTTAGGTATATAATAAACTATTAAGTAGTGTTACATGTATTGATAACAATAGACTTAATGATGCCTCAAAATTACCATGGATATCTATTGATTATCTTATTGATCCACTAGTATATTTTTTTTCTAAGGGGTGATAATAGTCTTAAATTATTCATATCCTAGAAATTATATAGTTGCAAGTGATTGTGTGCATGAGAAATATATTCATAATCAACTATATTCAAGACTATATTCATATCCTAGAAATTCAAGAGCAATATATTCATAACCAACTATATTCATATCCTAGAAATTATTCATAATGTAGATGGCAACATGATGCAATATATCAAGATACTATAAAAACATATTGAGAAATTTATATGCAACTTGATATAATGTATCCAAACTTCTATGATTTACAAGGCAACTTGATGCATTGCATAAAGTAAGTATAAAAAACTTATAATGTTCTATTAGCTTGATGCAATGTATCAAGTTGGTGCAAAAACTTGTATGATTTGCAATGCAATTTGATGCAATACATCAAGTTCATATGAAAAATATAGAATATTCTATCATTGATTTTCTACATGATGCTTGACACAATGGATCAAGTTTATCCCAAAATTTTGTATACTTTACAAGGTACCTTGATGCAGTGCATCAAGTTAATTATGTTCCCAATTGGAAATTAGAAAAATAGCTTTGGAAATATAATAAAAATCGCATCCTATATGATGTGCGGATTTCTCATTTTTTCCCCTTCACTTATGGGATACTAGCATATGTTTCTAACTATTGTCCCCCTCCCCAAGGATAGTATGAAAAACATACAATATAGGATAGCATCTATTTCTATCGAGTTAATGCCAAACTTGTATAATTTAGAAGGGAATTTGATGCACCACATCATGGTAGTTCAAAAAAGATACAATATTGCACCTAGGTTGATCTAATCCATCAAGTTGGTTGTAATGAAGGAGACATGAGAGAGAGAGAGAAGAAGAAGAAGAGAGAGAGAGAGTGCAGAAGAGAGAGAAAGACTACAGGAAGAGAGAGAAAGAGAGTGACAAGGAGAGAGAAAGACTAGGAAAATAGAGAGAAAGAAGCCATGAGAGCTTGGAGAAGGAGATGAAGATGAAAGGAAACTTGTATTAAAATCTGATAATGAAAAATCAAGTCCCTAGCACCTTATATACTAGCCAGTGTAGCCAGTATTTCCCCATTATTAAATCCCCCTCTCTTACATTCCATCCCCACCCGAAGGTTTTTGCCCTCAAAAACAATTTGGGCACTTATGCTAACTAGGTAGGAGTAGATCTGAGTACTACTCTACTGCATTATTACAGGGGTTTACAAATGAATGAAGAGGTATTATTACGTATGTCGGGTCATTGGGGCATGTATGTTACATGGGTCTTATTGGGAAATTATAAAAAATGAAATTTGACCCAAGTATCTTGAGTGAATGTGAGTTGCAGACAGTGGACAGCAAGCTGTTTACTATAGGACCATGTTGTAGTAAATCTGTCATAACTTTCCGTAGGAGACTCCGATCGGGGTGGGCCATATATCAAAATGGAGCTCTCGAAGAGTACTTTTAGCTCATGTATGATGTCAGTTGCTATCCATAGTACAGGGTAAAATATGTTGTGAAACAGAGAGCTATCTGCAATCATTCTGGGAGAAAAACAGGACCATAGTTAGCTAGATTCAGCCAAAACTGCTTCTAATAGATATGGGAACAATGCCTCAAATGGTGAAAGTCCAATGCTAGAGTGTATAGAGTTGTTATAGGCAAACTCAGTCAGATGCAACCACGAGTCCTAAGTGTTTTGCACATCATAACAAAAATGCCTCAAGTAAGTTTCCAGCCACTTGTTAACCCTCTCTGTTTAGCCATCAATTTGTGGATGATAAGCAGTGGAAGGAGCTAACTGAGTGCCCATAGAGATGAAAACTACCTGCCAAAAATTGCTCATGAATTTAGCATCCCGATCATGCACAATGACCTATGGTAAGCCATGTAATTTGAAAACATGTTCCATGAATTGGCTAGCTACTTGAGAAGCACTATATTGAATCTTTCTAGGAATGAAATGGGCTGCCTTGGTGAGTCTGTCCACAACTACATAGATGTTGTTCCACCCATTCTTGGTCACTAGTAAGTCGGTTATAAAGTCCATAGTGATATTTGTCCATTTGCCTTCAGGCATAGGCAATGGCTGTAGTAAACCAGCTGGTTTTAAGGTGATGTCTTTGTTTTGTTGACATGACACGCAACTCATAACAAAATCTTTTACATCCTTCCATAGGCCCTCAATGGAAGCTTTTAGCAAATTTTTCATAAGTTTTAAAAATGCCCAAGTGACCAACTATAGGTGAAGAATGCATCTATTGCTTACCTTGGCAAACCAAGATGGGTGCCAAGGTAAGCAATTCTTTGAGCTGATTAAAGTTCTTATCACCTATGGCATCCTAGGAGAAGGCCTCTTTCTTAAGTCTATCCGTCAGGGGAACTGCAATAGTGGCATAATGCCTAATGAATCTGTGATAGAATGATGAGAGACCAAGAAATCCTCTAAGTGAAGTGGTATTTGTAGGTGTGGGCCAGTCTTTTATACATTGCACTTTCTTAGGATCAGCCCTAATTCCATCTTCACTAACGATGTGCCCCAAGTATTCCACCTTCGTCTGCATGAGAGAACATTTTGTTTCCTTGGCAAAGAGCCTATGCTGCCTCAATACATCAAGCACCTGCCTCATGTGCCAAAGGGGATCATTCAGTGATCTACTATAGATGAGGATGTCATCAAAGAAGACCAACACAAATCTGAAAACAAAGGGCTGAAGTATTTTGTTCATTAAACTCTGAAAGGTGGCCGGTGCATTAATTAACCCAAAAGGCATTACCAAGAAATGGTAAAGCCCCCTATCAATCCGAAATGCTGTTTTGACTTCATCCCCTACCCTCATGCGGATCTTGTGATAGCCTGACCTCAAATATATCTTCGTAAAGTACTTAGCCCCCTTGAGCTCATCCAGCAAGTCATCTATGCGTGGAATAGGGTACATGTTCTTCACGGTGATCTTATTAAGATCCCTGTAATCTATGCACATCTTGGAAGATCCATCCTTCTTTTTGACCAATAACACAGGGGAAGCATACGGTGAAGAATTGGGCTCAATGAATCCCATGTCCAGTAATTCTTTGACTTGTCTGGCAACTTCTTCTCTTTCGCACCTAGACAATCTGTAAGGTGGCTTGTTCACAGGCTTTCAAATGAGGCTCCAGATCTATGGGATGACCAACCGCCCTATTAGGGGGTAGTGCTGTGGGCACTTAGAAGAAGTCCTTGTACTCTTCTAAAAGAGTTTTCAATTATGAATTCTTTATTGTTTTAGTGGACTGATCTGAATTTTCTTTATTTAACTGCAATACAAAGATTTGGGACCGTTTCTTGAACTCCTGCTTGAGTTGTTTGCTGGTAATGAGCTGAAATTCACTATCATTTTGAATTCCTTGCAAGTGAATGAGCTGTCCCGCACTGACAAACTCCATATACAGCAAGGAAAATTCCATGGTTATAGTGCCCAAAGTTTTCAGCCAATCACAACCCAAGACAATGTCTATAGGCCCCATTTCTAATGCAATTAAATCCAATTGCTGTACAAAATTTTCAACAAACTAAATATAAACAGCAGGGCATACTTGTGTGCTAATTTCTTCATCCCCATTAGCAACTTGCACCTTTAATGGTTGCTGTAAATCAGTGGGAAAACACTTCAGCCTATCCATGACTGCTCTATTAATGAAACTATGAGTGCTACCACTGTCCACGAGTATAAACACATCCTTCCTATGAATTTGGCCCTTAATACACAATGTATTAGGGCTTCTAGATCCTGTCCAAGCATCCATTGATATGGTATAAGCAGTGGCAACATGTGTTTCAACATGTGGTGATATGGTATAAGCAGTGGCAGCACGTGTTTCAGCATGTGGTGATATGGTATAAGCAATGGCAGCATGTGTTTCAACATGTGGTTCAATCTTTCTACCCATACTCCGTGATAAATGGTCACCGGGGTCAAAAGGAAACAAATCAGCAGGGTCAAAGAATTCTTCTTGAACAAACTCTTCATTAGCATCATCTATTTTAGCAATCATCATGAAAGCATGTGTATCTTCAGGGTCCTCCTCTGAGTCCTCAAATACCAACATGCTATGAACCCGTGCCTTGGTATTTCTAAAAGCACATTTTGAAGCATGATCAGCTGTATACTTCTCACCACACTTAAAACAAAGCCCCTTTTCTTTTCTTTCTTTATATAAATCCATGGGAATGGGTCTTGGACTACCAAAGGCTAAATCATTTTTATTTTTGTTGTCCCCTTAGCTATTATCCATTCTTGGGTTGTTTGATGTCCTTAAATTGCCTTGTGGTCTTGAAGCATTAAAAGTAGGGTATGTGGGGATTTTTGGAGTGCTAAATGACATGTTACCACCACCATAACTGGTCCCAAACTGCCCTGGCCTTACATCACCTCTTTGTTATCCAGAATATGACTGCATGTGTCCTCTTTGCTACCCAAACACTAGCTGAGATGCCCCTCTTTGCTATCCATACTGAAATGAAGCATCCCGACGATACTTGCGAGAGTACCTTTCAACCAATTCAATAGCTTTGAACAAATCCGATGGGTCTTGAGCTTAAACATCAGCTGAGAGTTGGGGATCCAGCCCATACACATACTTGTGTAACTTGGCATCATCACTAATCGACTCAACATACATGGTAAGGTTGAGGAACTGATTTGTATATTCTCTAACAGTAAGACCACGTTGTTCAAGGCCATACCATCGGCGAGCAAGCTTTTCTTTCTCCACTGGTGAGACAAATACTTGCACCATGAGTGCCTTGAATGCTTCCCATGAGTTTACTTACTGATATTCTCTTTTAATATACCTCCACCATGTATGTGCAAATCCTTCCAAGTGGATCGTTGCAAAATGGATCTTTTGGTCATCATTACGGGGTAGGATGTCAAAATAGTCCTCAAGCTTAGAGAGCCACTCTTCAAGTTCAGCTGGGGATGACGATTGACCATTGAAGTTTGAGAAGACAATCTTGTCTCTCAGCTCTCTTTCATGATTAGGTGGTTGTCCCACATATCCAAACTCAGGCTGATCCATGTGGCTACCCAAAAATGAACCATTGTTAGAGAAATTTCTATCAAAAGATGGCTGAGCTCGTATAGATGGCAAGGGGCCTTGTGATGACTAAAAATTTCACCTCATTGCATTGTTCATGGGCTCCTCCTGTCTATGCGAAGGCTCTCCCTGTTCAAAAGTGCTGTTAGGAATGCCCATTCTCCCCAAAATGCCTTGAGAGCTCATATTTGCTGCATTCACTAGTGGAGCCGTCACTCGTTCAGTATGCATACCCGATCCATCTTCATGTTCCTTCCCTTTCATTTGAAATTCCATCCACTTAGTAATCTGGGCAGCAAGGGTGTCCATAGTGGTCTTCATTTGACCAATGCCTTCCATATGTCTCTCAGCATGCCTTGTCTCATGCAAACTGAGGGTATTAGTGAGTGCAATGAGGCTATCCATGCCATGAGAATAATCTTTATCTTCCACCTCAGGGTTAGTTTCATCACTCGGGGTGTGTGCATCCCTTATTTGTTGCTGCAGGTCATCATTTGCCTTAGTTTTTCCCTTATTCCCTACCATTGTTAGGTGCAGTCCTGCTAGACCACCTGTCACTGTTTTGCCTGTAACTTGAGCTAGGAAAATCCGATTGACCTACTTTTTTGTTCAAACCGGAGTCAAGGATGCCCTCATAAGCATGTGCTCCCAAATTTTATACAAAAAATTTTGTAATAGGAAAAGTACTACTATACTGTGGAGTCGAGCAGCCTATCCACACCTGTAGGAGACCTATTTTGACCTGTAAGTATTTTGTGGAGTCCCAATAGAGTTCCAAAACTGATCCAAGCCCTTAGTAGGGCTTGTGGGCACTCTGCAAGACCTGCACCTCAGTTCTTGAGAGTAGTTTTACCCCTGTAAATGCAACAAACTTCTTACAACACCATGTGAGGGTTAAGAAAAAGGGTTACGATGGATTATCTTGTCAATGCATGATTGAAGGGTCATCCCACGTGGCATAATGCATTTCCCAATCATCCAATTTCACTGTTTATAGCCTTATTCCAAAACTGAGCATGTCATAAGCATCTTTTAGCACCATTTTCCCATACATAGCCATCTCTCATACATCTAAAGCATTGCATTCACTGCCATTGATTGCATATGTATTCCCATGTCTGCAAATACATCCTCAATAGAATTTCCATACATTTGCAGCCAATAATACTTCCGTACATCAGTGCCAAGTCAATATCTCAATTCTTCAAGTGAATACCTACACCTGCAAGCAACTTGGGCTCCGGATCACCGAGAGTGGGCGAAGTTCCCCCCAAGCCGGGTTGTGCACCCCTTCAAGGTCTTTAGTGGCAAGGGGGGGTCACCCCTCTTTTGTCCTGCCACCTCACCTTGCATCGGGCTTTTTCCTCACCTGGATTATACATGGCAAACATTTATAATTTAAGAAATCAGCATGCTATGCAATGTGGTTGGAAATAATTCTTTTCATGAGGTGCATGGAACTGAATTGGGAATAAGGAGAGGGCTTACCAAGCAGTGACTCACTGCTAACTCACCTCATTTACAATGGATTTCAGGGATTAATATTTTCTCAAGCAATCATCACAAGTCAAGAGGTTAGGGTGAGGCAATCAGTGAATAGTAATAAGAATTTCCAGCATGGAATGGATCATCTTAAATGCAAGGAAGCCTAAGAGAATGACTGAAATTAAATTGACAACATGTAGGCATTGAAATTTGAAAGGAAATACATGATTGACTACTTGAATCTCTTCCAACAATAGGCTTATTAGGCTCAGCAAGAGGATGAAATTAAAAGAGAGCTCAAGAGTCGATTACCTCTTAAATTGGTGAAGCCGGCTAAGAATCAGTAGGCCAATGTCCCCATGGTCAATCTCCAATACTCCCATTAGCTCCATGATGACAATTTCAACCAAGAATTAAGTCTTCAAGCTTGATTCTTCAATGGGGAAATGAAAGGTTGAACTCCAGTAGTTCTCAGAATGCCTTGAAGATCATAGAAGAAGAATGCCCCAAAATCTCACCCCATAATGCTTTCCCGTGCTCCATAGCTCTTCCCATTGAGTAAGCAAGCTCCATTGACGGTAAAGAATCCAATCTTGAAGCTACGAGACCCAATGTTGAAGGGAACTTGAAGAAGATGAAGGCTGTGGTCTATGGCTATGGCTGCCCCAAATGTCCAACTTGCAATCTTGCTTCCATCTTCAAGTACGGGCCTCTTAATGCTTGCTTCTACAAGGATTCCTGTAGGTACAAGTCCCTGGGGCCAGGAAAGGCAGAAGCCCTCAAAAATCAGTGAAGGCTGAAGGAGAATCCATGGCTATCCATGGCCTGCACCTATTAGGGTTTCAAAGGCTGAAGAGGATGAAAAGGAGGCTTGAATCTTGATGGAATGATCTGTCAGATCATGGGGAAGAAGATCAGGATGAAGAAGGGGCCTGGAGTGCTACTGATTTTGCCCAGGATGTAGCCCGTAAATTGCGCCGAAAATTGTGGGCTGCTTCCTAGAGGGAAAGGAAGAGTCCAACCAGTCCCTAGTGGACAGCTTGAGTTGGTGATTTTAATCCCTATGCGGCTCAATGAAAGTGATGAAGATCACTGGGGCTGAGGTTTGAAAGATTCATGGTGTTTCTCCTCCATGGAAGCTTGGTAGGAGCTTGAGAATGAGGAGAGAGAAGACTACATATGAAAAGTAACCAAGACTAACTCTTTCCTACTTCTTGTGACCACTGTTTCTAAAATTTACCTTCAAATTTGGCCCAAAATGACCCATGACCTACTAAATGTTGTGTTCCAGTCTCCAATCTTGGTCCAAGGACTCCATTAATACTCATGACTGCTGTCCTCTTGGTCCTTGACTTGTGGCTCTTCAGTGCTCCTCCATTTTTGTGCCTGTCACTGTGTACCTGAAGCTTCTTGGATTTTAAAACTGAAAATGATGGTAACTGAGCATGTAAAGTAACTAAATGGATCAGAACTAGAGCTCTGATATACCACTTGTAATGAAGGAGATAAGAGAGAGAGAAGAAGAAGAAGAGAGAGTGTGCAGAAGAGAGAGAAAGACTACAGGAAGAGAGAGAAAGACAGAAAAAGAGAGAAAGAAGCCATGAGAACTTGGAGAAGGAGATGAAGATGAAATGAAACTTGTATTAAAATCTGATAATGAAAAATCAAGTCCCTAACACCTTATATACTAGCCAGTGTAGCTAGTATTTCCCCATTATTAAATCCCCCTCTCTTACATTGGTATTTAAAAATGTATAATCTACACGGCAACTTAATACATTGCCATCTAATTAAGATAAAAAGCACATAATATTATAGGTAACTTGATGGAGCATATCAAGTTATGGATAAATGATGTATTACATCAAGTTGGTATAAAAATCATAGAGATTTGTAAGTATCTTAATGTAGTGAAGTTACCCATAAAACTTGCATGAATTTCAAGGAATCTTGATGTACTACATCACATTCATATGATCAACATAAGGTTTTTTGAAGCTTGATGCCTTAGAACCAAAGGATGTAAAACTTACATGGAGATTTTATGCAATGTATTAAGTTTATTAAAAATTGTGTAAAATTTGAAAGGGATTTTGACAAAAGTGTAAGTGCTTTGGGATCTAAAGACATTATATCTTACTTATTGTGTAATGTGCACACATTTGTGTGTATGTGTGATACACATTCATTAACACTTAATTTATCTCTCATCTATTCTTTCTTCTAATCTTATACTCTTGTTCTCTCACTCCCCCTTCTATGTGAAGAATTGGGAGAATGGCCGGTGCTTTGCTCTAGTTTTAGTAGTAATTAGGGTACTTCACATATGAAGGTATACTTCATTTAGCAAACACACAAACACATGTGCATGAATGCATGTGTGCACGTGCGTGTGCACACACACACAACATTGTTTCTTAGCTCAAGCTTCCAATGAAACAAAATCCCTCAATCTTAAAAGAAAAGGAAAGCATCTTGATGATTGTAGCTCCACAATAAAGCAACTAATTTTTGATTTAATACAAGTAAAATAAGTGTACTCTTCAATTTATGCTCAATAAAACATTTAAATCTATTAATATAAAGATCTTTGTTTAAGTTAATGATCTTGAGAAGCCAAAAAAGGCCCATTGTGAGAGCATACATAGCCTCCTCATGATTAGATAGTCAAGAAGGTATGTGTTTTAATCTTTTTTCTAATTGACTTCTCAAGTAGTCATTTTTCACAATCTCCAATGAAGTAGTACACACATACTTATGATAGTTACAAGTATCATGAGTAGAATCAAATGTTGCTCTTGGCATATAGGAAAAGGATTTCAAAGATGGGAGAAAATTACATCCAAAGATCACTTCATTAAGAACATGGGTGACAAGGGTTGCCCAATATGGAATAAAATTTCCGTATAACAATTCCTAGGGAGATCCTATCTAGAAGACCATTACAAAAGCTTAAATGGATGTGCCAAGAAGGGTTCTTTTTGCTCTCTTCATAGAATGACCCACACTGGAAGATCATTTGGAGGATTTAAATGATTTTTTAGTTCCTTGAATAGAAAAGGCATATAACAACCCCTCCTTATTTTGCAAAAAAAAAAAGGATTCTATTACTTGCAAGAAAAAAATTCAATGGTGTAGACTTATGCCATATTGAGCTCAATTTAACCTCTTTGTTATCGGATATTTGGCAATATGGGAAAACCTATATCCCGTTCAATTCAAGTAGTAACTTACCATTCCTTGCGAGCACTTTTAAAGCCCATCAAAATGATTTTAGGTGGATTGCTAATATACTACCAACTCTATCTATCTGAGTGGACTCTAAACTTAGCTATCATCCTTGATTCTTGCAAAGATTGCATGATGGAATGTGCGAGCTTGCTCAATAGAATATATTTATTATCTCAGATCAAGTGCAATCTTTCTAGCTTGTCTCACCAACACAAGAAGTCTTTACCAATCTACGAAATCTATATTTAGCTATTGTTTAGCTAATATTTAAAAATGCTATGAAAATATCCCACACCATGAGGATGTTGGACTTGGATCAATTATTGACAACATTATCACTTGGTTTTTTAACTACTATAAAGCCCCTTTCTTGGAACTTTACTTAGTTTGAAAAAAGGCAAAATGGTCTAACAAGTGTAGAAACCAATATACATTTTCTCTTTTAGGATGACTTAGCCTTAATACTTGGATTATTAACCATACTTATATTTCTTTGGTGTGTATTACCAAGATACAATGTCACATCATTTATATGAGTTTCAATTGCTCACCCCTTTCGTGCCTCTTCTTTTTCGAGCATATTTTTTATAAAAAGCTAGCAAATTTTGGAAGATTTGATCTTTTTAAACATTCAAGTTTATGATGCATGCTCTTAATTAATGTACCAAATCTTGCTATTTTTTTGAACAACAACCTAATTCCATCTTTTCCATTTTGCTAGGATTTCCATTGCAATTTGATCTTAATGACAATTCCTATTACTTTCATAGTGGTCATTTCATCTCAATCTCTAACCATTCCTAAACATGATGTTCCATGGCTCTCTTATGCCCCTAGAATTAGAACTTATGATAGAAAAGATAAGTTACCCTTCCAGTATATCAAATAAATCCATAGGGGTAGTAATAGACCTTTGGGGTGGTTAGATTAGATCATCTTCTTGAAAGTGGGATCAATCTTGTACTCAAACAACTTGGTGCATAATGCCCTTGACAATTCAAGGTTCTCATAAAGAGATTTTCAAGGAATGGATTTGAAAGTGCTCGATTTTGGCACCTTATTTCTAAGTACGTGAGAATTGGTTTACCTTTGTTGAAACTAGATCTTATTAATTTAAGGCTACTACTTTTCAACTAGTATATGGTGGGTACCTTTAGACCTCCCTTATGATGGGTGGTGGTCCCTTGGCATGCCATCACCTAGTCATTGTCCTAATAGTAAGGGCGATCGGTGGATTTTGTGCACATAGTTTATTCTTTGGATCATGGGTTCTCACTCTCTCAATGATAAATCCCTTGAGGTTCTTCATCTCATGTGTAGCCCTATTTAACTATAAAGTATCAATTGTCTCAATTTCTTGTTTTTTTTTTTTGTTTCATAACATATATATGGGTTCTATTTATATTTTCATTAAAGTATTTCTCATGGTGCATGGATTTATTGAATTTCCACTATGTTACTCAATCCATGAAACCTTTACTCTTAGTCATGTTAGTCACGTGGTCTCTCTAGAACCAAGTTTAAGTATGGCATAGTTAACCTTAATGCTCATGGCCTGAGAATTGGATGTGCTATGCATAGATCAATGTGTTATGTCTCTTGCTTTTGGCATAGTTAATACCATATGATGGCATATGCCCACTCTGACATGTAGCTCTAACCCAAAATTTCATTTCCCCTTACTTCTCTAGAACCATGTTTTAAGTATGGCATAGTCATTACCATGTTTAAGTATGCCCTAATGCATGATAGAGTGGGTATTGCCATCACCATGAAAATTGAAAACCCTTGTATTCCCATGGCTTGGTGCTTTTTCTCCAACCTAATTTAAATGTTATGACAAGCGGACCCTTCCTTGTCCTTTAACTTGAAGTATCATGAGCACATTAGGTAATGACAATATAATACTTCTCTTCTTCCATTGCTCCTAGTGTGAGCATTAGATGTGCTATGCATAAATCCATTTATTACTTCTCTTGTTGGGCATAGTTAATGCCATATGATGGCATATGCCCACTCTCACATGTAGCCTTAACCCAACCTCTCCTTCTTCCTTACTTCTCTAGAACCATGTTAAAGTATGGCATAGTCAATACCATGTTTGAGTATGCACTGATGCACATTAGAGTGGATGATGCCATCGCCATGAAAATTGACAACCCTTGTATTTCCATGGCTTGGCACTTTTTCTCCAACTTGATGCTACCTTATGACAAGTGGAACCCTCCTATTCCTTTAACTTGAAGTATCAAGGAGCACAATAGGTAATGATGATAGAGTAATTCTTATCTTCTATTGCTCCTAGCCTGAGAATTGGATGTGTTGTGCATAGATCCATTTGCTTGTAATGCATAGGATGCTATCTATGGTACCTATTTGTTAAATTGGGACTATATCAGTCCTTTGATATGGATATTAATATGCCTACTTGGATATGATAAATCTTTCGTTTCCAATCTTTATATGGAATAGTTGATTCTACATAGTCTAGAACAATGAAAATGTTATTCTTTTTGTTGCATGTATTATTGTTATCAAATTCTTTATTCTCAATAATTTCCTTGGCCCTAGTAAAAGCTTTAAAAAATGATAAAGTAGTTGTGTAATGGAATGTGTAATGGTGTTCATCATGACTAAGAGTATCAAAGCTATGTGTCTTGTGATTTCCCTTCTCTAGTTGTAATCGATAATGTTTAAATGTGCTTAAATAAAATTTCTAAGGCACTCTTTTAAATAGTCTTAATAATTTGAGCTTCCCTTGGTAACATAAAATATTTTGGCTATTTATAATGATAACATGTAACACACACATAGGAGTATGTGTGGTTGCTTCTTACTATATGTATATGGAGAATATAATGATAGGCATGGCCTATCAATCTTGTTATAGTGGCTAGTGCGTTAATGGTTTAGAAGTTGACATCTTATGATTTAAAATCCAAATTTTAAGGATCAATCATTTCTCCCTTATGGGATGGAATTTGGCATGAAAAATTATATATTAAAGCGTAGAACCTATGTAGGTTGTGATTTCTTTTCATTGGTAATTGGTAGAGGTGCTTAATAATTTTCTTTCTAAGTACCTTGTTAAATGCACAGGCCCTCCCCCTTCTTTGAATGGAAAATATTCTTGTGGTGTATAGTGATAACCTATGACACACTCATAAGGTTATATATTAGCTACTTCATGATGTTGAATTTTTATGTAAAGTAAAATGATGGGTATGGCATGACACTCTTGTTATATGATTTGGTGACTTTAATGTTATAGAATGTCTTAAGATTAAAATTTTAGTTTAATATCTCTTTGATGAAGTGATAGTGCACCTCAATGTGCTTTGTCTTCGTATGAAAGACTAGATTATGGGCCAATTGAATGCCACTTATTAAAATCAAATGCAATGTAGTAGTCATAGTCATACTAAGATCTACAAAACCAAAAGGCCTAACCATAGGATCTCCTTACAAGCCTCACTAGCTACAATGTACTCAGTCTCAATTTTGTAGATAAGGTGGTGCATTTTTTCACCCTAGAGATCCAAAAGATAGC
This sequence comes from Lygodium microphyllum, assembly GCF_053477565.2. NCBI lineage: Eukaryota > Viridiplantae > Streptophyta > Polypodiopsida > Schizaeales > Lygodiaceae > Lygodium > Lygodium microphyllum. Next base: position 168,476,681 of record NC_141138.1, on the reverse strand, counting down.
ACCATAAGCATGGATAAAGACATACCCAGAAGTGAACTTCTAATGTCTACGTGTCTTGCATAATCTGAGTTAGTGTAAGACATGACTCATGTATCTTGGCTTCTATAGCAAATGCACATATCTGCTATGCCTTTAAGGTATCTCATGATACCCTTCATAGCATCCCAATGTCACTTGCCAAGTGTAGCCACATAACATGCAACAACTCCCATTGTAAAAGCTATGTCAAGATGAGTAGTTGTCATGGCATACATCAAACTACCCACTACAGATACATAGGGAACCTTGGCCATCTTGGCACTCCCATCATCTAATTGCAAACAATTTTCCTAACTAACTTTCACATGAGAAGGTAAGGACATCCAATAGGCTTACCATCTTGCTTATGTGATGACCTAAAAATGTGTGTAAATAGAGGTACAAAAATGTGCTCATTATGGAAACATATTTTGTAAAATGGCATCTTGATTTTGTACCCTTTTGTTGAAAATGATATATAAAGTAATGTAAAACCATGTGTAGCTCAAAGGCTCACATTTAAAATATTCCTAGGAAAAGGAAGGTCAACAACTTTTCTCCTATCTGAAAATTAAAGGGTCTCTAAAACCTTAGCCAAATGTATGCAAATTTTGAAAATCATTATGTAAGAAAAGGAAAGATAGTTTTGAATTGTGGGACTTGAGGAGGTGGGTGGTTGAGGGTGGTTGTGATCCCCTTTCCCCTTTATCTTCTCTTATGCTTCATTTCTCCCTCTCTCATTTTGGCACCACTCTCATTTATTGTTCTTGTTTCTTTCTCTCTTGTGCTACATTGCAAAATCTAATGGAGAGTGAGGAAGAGGAAGAGATTGAGGATAGAAACATTTCCCAATCTTTTGTGTGCCTTCTTCTTCCTTGTGTATTTTGATAGTATGGTTTCTTGGTGAGAAAGAGAGTTTTCTTGTAGGTATTATGCCTAGCAAGTATACTTGTAGCCTCTTCGTGGGATGGTATGTGGTTTTTGTTGTGCCTTTATTTGCATAGATTTTCAGATTATCATTTCTCTCATACTTACATGTGAAGCATCCCCACAAAAAAATTGAAGAAGAGCCACTCTCAACTATTGTAAAATGCCATCATCTCTATCTCGTTCTTTGGTTTTTTTCTTCATTGCTTCTATTTGTGTTGGAGGGAATTCAAATTGAACACATAAAAGAGAAACCACACAACTAGATTGCAAAGCCCAGGTAACAATTACACTATATAAAACCACAAGCAAAACCCAAAAGATAGGGATCTTAATAACTATCTTGCACATTAAAAAACATCACACTCAACATAGGAAAGAAACGATAACCACACCATGAAGCTCATAAAGGAAGCCCAAAAAAGATGTATAAGTGAGGCACAACCTTGTAAAGGATATTACATTGGATTTCTCCTCCCCCCCCTCTGGGTTGTTTTTAGAAAGGAATAAAAGGTGGATTTTATTAAAGATGAAACTTTAAAAAATAAACATTTATTGTGTGTTCCAAGGAACATGGGACTTTGTGATCATGAGAAAGGGTATATAAATACAAAGGATCCCAATCACATGGACAAAACTTTGTAAATAAGAGTGGTCTATAGAGTTCGTACGTTTATATTAATTATTTTACTATTATGAAATGTTGAAGATAAGGCAATAATAGGGAGAAAATTTGTGGACATACAATGAAATGCCAAGATGATGACTGTTGATGAATCTGCCTTCAAAAAAGGGGCAATGGGGGAGCTGGCGGTGTTATAGATAGATGAAGAAGCTCAAAATGCAGTGGCAAGGTGATAGGGGTGATTGGATGAATGTGAAAGATGACAATGCTATTGTGGGTGGTATGGAAGGGAAGGTGAGAGGAGGACAAATGATGGTGCACAAGTGGAGGTTCTAGAGTTGGAAGGCTCATTGGCTAGCCATATAAGATAGAGCAAAGGGGAGATGTACTATTAGTGGGGGCATTTATGATTAGGTACAACACAAAGGCTACGAGGTCCCACCAGTATCCTGATTGCTATCTACCTAGAATAGTGAGGCAGAATAGCTAGTGAGGAGGTGGAATGGAAGGAGAGAAGGTGAGGTGTTGGAGAAGGAAGGAGATGGAGCAAGATGAGCTGGCAAAGAGAGTGGAACTGGTGGGATGGGAAACATGCACAAGTTGGGGGGGCTAAATGGATGGTGGATAGGAATGGAGAGAATGGCATGAAGATGGAGGTTGATGGTGGTTGATCTGAGCATCACACCGATTTTTTTTCACCTTCATTGATTGGAAGAGTCCTTTGAAAGTACTGCATGCTCTCTTGAACCTTCTTCATGTCATCTTTATGTTTCCATTAAGCCTTCTTCTCCTTATACATCTCTGATAGTCATTGATGCTCTTGTCATGACTAAAATGATATTTCAAAGCCCTTCCCTGCAAGGTCCACAGCCACCTCTTTCTTGTCCAATGGACCAAATCAAGAGCACATATAAGAACCACAAACCGTCCAACAAAAGGCTGCCAGTACACATTTTGGCCACATAACCTACAAGAAAACTCTCATTCTCACCAAGAAATCTAGGAAATTCTTGTATCCTAACTCTCTTCCTCTTTCTCACTCTCCATTAGATTTTGCAATGTAGTACAAGAGAGGAATAAATAAGAACAAGAAACAAGAGCTATGCCAAAATAAGAGGGAGAGACTAATGAAGCTTGAGAGGTGAAGATAAAGGAAAAAGGGGGTTGCAACCACCCTCAACAACCCACCTCCTCAAATCCCATGACTTTAAAGCACCTTTCCTTTTCTTGCATTATGATTTTCAAATTTGCATACATTTGGCTAAGGTCCTAAAGACCCTCTTGAGACCCTTTAATTTTGAGATAGGACAAAGGGTGTTGACCTTCCTTTCTCTAGGAATATTTTTAAACGTGAGCCTTTGGGCGACACATGGTTTTACGCTGCTTCATATATCTTTTTTTTTTAAGGATACAAAATAAAGATACCATTTTGCAAAAGATGTTTCCATACCGAACACATTTTGTGCTTTTATTTACACATATTTTCAAGGTATCAATATAAATCACTCAAGTACTCTATGTATGTACTTCTTGTGGGACAAGTAGAGAAGTCTTAGAGCAATTGCATGTAAAATGCATACTAAGTATATGTGAGGCATGTCCTGTATCCTTCAACTCAAAGTTCTTCTTGAGCTAAGTCTTTAAAGCATCCAACTCAGCATGAGCACCTGTAAGGCATTTCCTCTCCATCCAACATCATGATCCTACACAACATGTAGATCCCAGAGCAGTATATCATCAACAACTACAATAGGCTATCTCATTGGTGTTGGCTATACTATGATAAGAAACTTCTCTTGAAAGATCACCTTGCATATCTCAATCACCTGCTCTAGTCTCATATGCATCTTATCCTCATGGAATATAATATCATGGATGTTGATAACCTTTCAAGTCTGCAGATCCCAAATATGATAGCCCATCTAACATTCATCCCCATATTTAAGAAAGATGCATTTGATAGACTTCTAATCTAACTTATTGTACTTGTCTTTGGGAATATGGAAAAAATCCTCACATCCAAAAGCTCGCAACTATGCATGTGAGAGAGGTTTACCAGTCCATATCTCCTTGGCAAATCTACCACCAAAACTAGTATAAGGGGATCTATTAATGAGATGTATGACAATAGTAACCAACTTAGCCTAAAACTGTTGTCATAAGCCTACCAACACTTTCTTGAATAGTATTGTTCATGCACTCAACAATACCATTTTAGGGCAAGGTATATGGGGCAGTTAACTAATGCTAAATACCCCTCGCATCACATAGCTTCTCAAAAGCCTTAGAAACATAATCATTCCCATTGTTAGAATGTAGGCATTTTAGCTTGTACCCAAATTGATTCTCAACCATGGCAAGAAAGCATTGAAATGTAGGCAAAGCATTTGATTCTGCTTAATGGGATAGGCACAAACCTTATGCAAAAAATCATCAATGAGCATAACAAAATACTTTCAACTATGTATGGACTAATAGGGTATTAGTCATTTTACCCCACCTAACCAAAATGGTCAAGGTCATGGAATTATTAAATGAAGGGGTATCCCAAACAGTCAATATAAAGTAGGTGAGACTTCACAAAGACATGATGACTATTTGGGCAGTTTGAATGGTGCCAACTCCTAAGCTTTTGGACTAAATACCCAACTTCCTAGAGAACCTCTACCAATGGGAAGGTTTCATATACTGGCTCTCAGCCACCTATTGGAAGAGTTCCATCTTATTTTGGGGGCTCAAGGCCTAATAATCATAGCCAATATATTTTGGGAAAACAACCCTTCCATAAAAAAGAGTTGAAAGATAAGATCATCTTGGCCAAGTTCAATGGTCAATCATCTTCACCATCTGATCTAGAGGAATGGATTTCCAAATTGGAATCTTACTTTGATACATTCCCTAGAACTGATGATATGAAGATTCATTTTGCTTTTTTTCATTTGGAGGGATTTTCACATACTTGCTAGAGGTATAATTAAAAATGAAAACATACTTATAGAGAATTGGGAAGCTTTCACAATACTTATGGTTGAGGTCTTCGTCTCTCCTCTTGAAAAAGAGAAATTGGCATGGAGATGGTATGGTTTAGAGCAAAGAGACCTAAGTGTAAGGGAGCATACTAACCAATTCCTCAATCTTACCATGTATGTATAGATCATTAGTGATGAAGCTAAATTCCACAAGTATGTGTATGGTTTAGAGCCATTCTTATCAGCTAATGTCATGGCACAAAACCCTACCACTCTTTTCAAAGCTATTGAGCTTGCAGAATGCTATGGAATCAAATCATGTGCCAAGTGGGGACTTAAGAATGCCAACTTATCCATCATTCAATGCTTCAAGACCTCAAAGCAATTTCAGGGCAACAGATAGTCTTAGAGTTGATTTCAAACAAGGGGACAACAAGCCTAAATCTATTTCAGCCAATATGAATCTCAAGTCTATTCCTATGGACCTCTACAAAGAAAGAAAGGGAAAATGCTTATGCTTCAAATGTGGGGAAAAGTATACATGTGATCATGCCACAAAGTATGTATACAAAAATACAAAAGCCAAGGTTCATAATATGTTAGCCTTTGAGGATTCTAAAGAAGATGTTGATGAGGCCAATGCAATTATACCTACTGCTAAAAATGATGATCTTGAGGAAGAAGTTGGGTAAGAGTATTGTTATGATCCGGCAGACTCTTTTCTTTTTTATCTAGGTGGGAGTGTTCATTTTGACCCAGTTGGGACTTACGATAAGCTACTTGTTGCCACTAGTTGTTCCATTTCCATGAATGCTTGGACAAGTTCTAAGAGCCCTAATGCACTCCATATGAAGGGTAACATTCATGGGAAGGTTGTGTTCATTTTGATAGATAGTGACAGTACACACAGTTTTGTGAATAAGTCCATTATGGACAAGTTGAATTGTCTTCCCACTAACTTACAGCAGCCCATAAGAGTTCAGGTGGCCAATGGTGAAGAAGAAATCAATACCCAAATATGCCCATAGGTTTCTTTATAGTTGGCTGAAAATTATGAAGTAAAAGTAAACCTGATTACCTTGGAAGTGGGGTCCATAGATATATGTACTCGGTTGTGATTGGTTGATGACATTAGGCAAAATCACTATGGATTTGCACAACTGTATATGGAGTTTATCTTTGATGGATAGCTCATCCGTTTACAGGGGATTCCTAATAGATTATATTTTTAGCTTATCACCATTCAACAACTCAAAAAGGAGTACAAGAGATACTCACAGATATTTGTTTTACACTTGAATAAAGAGATTGAAGATCAGTCCATAAATTCAACAAGTCACCTAGCCTTGAAATCTCTTCTTGAGGAGTACATGGACTTTTTTGAGATGCCTGCTTCATTCCCTCCCTTGAGATCAATAGATCGCCCCCATTAATTTGGAGGCCAACTCAAAGCCAATCAATAAGCCACCCTATAAATTGTCCAAGTGTGAGTGGGAAGAAGTAGCTAAGCAAATCAAGGAGCTTCTTGAGATGGGATTCATTGTCTCCGATTGTCTTGTTAGTAAAAAAAGAAAGATGGATCTTTCAGGATGTGTATTGATTATAGGGATCTTAACAAGAGCACAATGAAGAACAAGTATCCAATACCCAAGATTGATGATTTTCTTGATGAGCTCAAGGGGGCTAGATTCTTTATGAAGATTGACTTGAGGTCAGGGTATCATCAGATCTGCATGTGAGAGGGTGATGAAATCAAGATTGCTTTTAGGATTGATTGAGGGCTATATCATTTCCTAGTTATGCCATTTGGGCTTACAAATGCTCCAGCTACCTTCCAAAGTCTGGTGAACAAGTTTTTTGCATCCTTTCATCTTTCAATTTGTATTGGTCTTCTTTGATGATATTCTGATTTACAGTAAGACCCTTTCAGCACCATCTATCACACATGAGGAAGGTTTTTTATGTATTGAGACATCACAGACTCTTTGCTAAGGAGAATAAATTCTATTTCATGCAGACTAAAGTGGAATACTTGGGACATCTTGTCAGTGAAAAAGGGATCCAAGCTGACCCCAAGAAGGTGCAATGTATTAAAGAGTGACCAACACCTACTACCACTACTTCACTTAGAGGATTTCTTGGTCTATCTTCATTTTATCACCGATTCATCAAGCATTATGCGGCTATTGTAGCCCCTTTGAATGATAGGTTGAAGAAGGAAGCTTTCTTTTGGGATGCTCTTGCAGATAGTAGCTTCAACCAGTTAAATGAGCTCCATACTTTTGCTCCTATTCTAGTATGCTCGGATTTTTCAAAGGAGTTTACCATATAATGTGATGCTAGTGACCGAGGCATTGGGGTTGTTTTGTTACAGGAGAATGGAGTGATTGCCTTTGAAATGTGCAAGCTTACAGATAAGTAAATGGCTTTGAAATGGCTATGAATCTTTTTGACACATTAATATATTACTGTCCTTCTCGTTACCTTGCTCTCAGCTTCAATGGCTTCTTTCTCTTTCTTGTCTTTCTCTCTCTTATTCTAGTATTTCTCTCTCCTCATCACTCTCTTTCTCTCACTTTTGCACTTCTTCTTCTCGCTCTTCAGTAGTCTTGTCTCTCCTCTTTCTCTCTCTCAAGCTCACTTCTTGACATGCATAAACATATAAACACACACACACACACACATACATATACATATTATAATATCATGTATATGTGTGTGTGTGTATTATATTATCAGTATTTTTATATATTTGTATTATATATACATATAATACATATTATTATAATTACTAATGTATCTATATTATGTTATTTATTTATTTGTTACATTAATTATAGTGTATGTATATGAGTATGTGTGACCCCCCACCAAGCATAACTCCCCACCTAAAAGGTTAATCTCCCTACGTTTCGATGCCCTCTCCCCTGTGCCTCCAAAACTCATGTCATGGCCCCCTAGCCCCCGAAATGCCAAACGAAACCCAAACCCTAGCTCTCCCCAAAATGATAATCCCTCTCTCAAATCTAGCTCTCCCATCCAACAAGCCTAGCTTCCTTCCCCCCATCGATTCTAACTCGTCAGTACCTTAAATGTCAGACCCGCTAATTTGACATTTGCAAGAACCTTAATCACCTATTGAATACAATATTCCCCCCATAAACAAATATATTCGATCATTCTCATGGTAGAAATATCTAAGTTGACAAAGATATTGCAATCAAATAACATAGAGATAAATATGTGTGTGTGCATGGGAGAGAGGAGGAAGAAAAAGAAGTAACTCTCTTATAGACTTGACAAGTGAGACCACTCTTGACATGTTGACACCACCTCAATCATTTTAAGAGTTGAATTTGGCATGTATAAGCTCTAGTAGTACTTCAAGTAGTGGTTGTCACCATGCAACTTTTTATTAGTTTAGCATTTAACAAAGGTCTAAATGCCACTAAAATAGATGCCAAAGTCTTTAAAGTATTCCTCTAAAGTGCCATTTCATCGAATCCCTAATGAAAGAATACCCCTAGTTCTTTTTAAGATGAGATGTTGAACTCTTTAAGAATGAGAGGATGTAATGTCCCCATTTTTTTCGATTGTGATGTTTTCTTCATTTTTAGCAAGTCTTAGACAATTGATTAGTCCTTGAATGGGTTATATTTATCTAAATTTAGTGCTCCCATTTGCAATCTACATCCAAGCTCTCAAATCACATATCACTCTTGATTTTATAGTCATTTTGACTTTTATAGCAATATACGAATAATCCCTTATTCAATAAAGTTGTAACCTTAAAATTAAAGGTAAAAATATTAAAGTATATTTTTTGGATTGGATAAAAAAATGCACAAAGTGATAAAACAAGCAAGCAAGAAAATCAAGCTACTCCAAATGCTCTTTTAAGCCTAGAAAACAAAAAGAAGGAAAATGCTATTTGCATGCAATAGTGCACCCTTGTTTCAAATCAAATTGAGAAACAGATGTTACCATAGTCAAAAAGCACTACCGCCCTATCTTTGAATGAAGAACCAAACACATTTTACTTTGTCAATGCACCTTACTTAAAATTAGAGTGGAGGGAAGTTGAAATGTGAGGGAAAGCAAAACAATAAGAAATCTAAGCTTAAGACGTTGTTGTTGCCTTTGATGTGACTACCCCTTCCCAAAACACAAGCTTGAATGAATAATGGAAGCAAAACAATACAACTCATGAATACTCAAAAGAATTAATGGTGAGAGAGAAAGTAAGAACTCAAAATGAACAAACAAACAAGGGAGATCATAACTCAAGAACACAAGATGTACCATACAAACCATTCAAGTATGATATATGTGATGAGCAATAATACTTCTTATCCTTCTCCCTCTAGATAGATGTGATCCAATACAACAAGAGTGGAGGAGTGGAGTATGTACAAACTATAGCATGCAAACTACAAGATAGGACTAGACACAAGTGGACGAGCCCTAAATGGGTCACCCCATACATGCACCCAATAACAAGCTTAACAAATGGGTCCATCACACATGAAATGTATACCACTAACATCCTCTCTTAGATCATGGGTGATCAATACAATAAAATACAAATTGATTGGAACATATAATCCCCTAATAGCACCACCATGTCACATATGATATCAATTATTTAAAAGAAATGTAATATCATAGTATATACAACAATGACAAGTAATGCTCCAAGAATATGCTAACTACTTAAATCCACCACCCAAAATGTAACATCATAGTATACACAACAATGACAAGTAATGCTCCAAGAATATGCTAAAACTACTTAAATCCACCACCCAAAATAGTCAAAAACTATAACTTTAGGTCATGACTCCCATGTTAGATATGCTCAATGCCCCACCCTCATAAGGTGTGACCAATGATCCATGGTGCTCAAAGTTGTAAGGCCCCCATTATGAGGAGAAGCCAAATGTGAGCCCAGACATTGGTTAAGTCCTGACTTGTATATTAGATGAGGTCTATGTGACTGGATGGCAAAAAGGTGACCATTGTGGGTCTAATCTTTGGGTTGGATTGAGTAGTTAAGGTGGTAGAAAATCGAGGCACATTCCCTGGCCGACTAGTGGAGGCTCATATGGTAGGTCAGTCATGCCAACCTAACCGCCTTCGCAGGCTATAAAAGCTAAATCCCTTCACAGCCATCGATCATCTATCTTTCACCCAGTCAGAGTTGTTTCAGCTAGCCTTAAGCTCTTCACCTATCTTCTGTCTAGATCGCCATCTAAGCTTCACTATGGAAGCGCACAGGTGGACAGAGCCATCTCTGTATCAATTGTTTGGAGCTAAAGAAATGTTCTAATTCTCCTCTTATCTGTTGTGTACTCTCTATCTCTATCTCTTTCTCAGATTCTATTCACTACGCCGTGTAATTTTTACATGGTATCAGAGCCTAGGGGGCTCTAGGGATCGAAGAGTGCACAACAGGCAAAGGCTTCAACAGCAAAGAGGAACAATGTCGTCTTTTAGAAGAGGTTCTAGTGCATCAGGAAGCGGTGTAGGAGGTGGTGCTACTGTACCAGTTATTCAAACACTGAGGATTCATCCACCAACCTTCAGCGAAGGTAAGTTAGATGGTACAAACTATACCTTGTGGAAGTTCAAAATTACAACTATCCTTGATTCTCATGAGCTTTTGGAGAATGTGCTGGGGACTAATGTAGAACCACAGCCTACCCCCGACCCATCAAATCCTAGTGTGATGATTCCTCCAAATGCTTGGAAACGAAGGAATGCAGATGCATTGTGTGCCTTAGTTACAAGCTGTTCTAACTTTGATTCAGCATACAACCAAAGCATCATAGGCTTGGAATGTTCTAAGGAGTCTGTATGAAACGTGAAACCAAACAAGGATTCAAAACTTGGAGAATCGACTAGCAGCGGAGAATTTTGCTGAAGGAGAGACAGCTGAAGCATTCATCACTTGGATGGCTGGTTCTAGGACATAAAAGACTAGTGAGGAGCTAGCTTGGAGGTGTCTTCGGATTTGTCCACAAAATTTTGATGGACTAGTAACTGCCTTAACACTCAGGTGAGACCTCAAGCTTTGAGTTTTGAGGAATTTTGTGCATTATTGCTGGAGGAGGAGTTGAGGCTGAAAGCCCGAGAAGGAAGCAACAATGGAGATGATGCATTTTCTGCAAATGCAAAAGGCAAAGGTGGTTCCTCCACCAAAAATGATGGTGACAAAAAGAAGAAGGGCTGTAAGGAGAAGTTTCAAGGAGATTGCTTCTACTGCAAGAAGAAAGGACATGCAATCGTAGATTTTCGTGTCAAGAAGGCAAATGAAAAGAATGGTACCCTTAAAAGTAAAGGAAAAGAAACAGCCAATATGACTGAAGTAGAGTTGGAGTTATTCATGGCAACCATTGAGGAGATGTGCTCCTCGGCGCAAGATGGGTGTTGGATAGTGGGGCCTCCTGTCACATGACTAACAAGAAAGGTCTATACAGTTCTATGCAGCCTCTACAAGAATCCATCACTGTGACGGTTGGAAATTATGAAAAATGCCTTGCTGCAGGCATAGATACTATTTCATTTGTTGCTACAAATGGTGATGTCAAAAATCTTTCAAATGTGTTGTACGTTCTCAAAATTAGGAGAGATCTATTATCAGTTCTGCTATAGTTGATCTTGGTCATGAAGTGAGGTTCAAGAAGACAGGTGCAAAAATTTTTGACAGTGATGGAAAAGTTTTTGGCAAAGGAGAAAGAAGGAACAACATATATGAGCTAAGTGCTCTTACAGCCACCATTGGAGTAAGTAAGCTTTGGCATGAAAGGTTTGGACACATCGGATTTGCAGTGTTGAAGGAGATGCACAAGCAAGGTATGGTTGCTCACCTACCTGCAATGACTGAATTGAAGGAACCATGTAAAGCTTGTATGATGGGAAAGCAAGAATAGAGCACAGGCTTCTCTAAAGTTGGTACATGCTGACTTGTGCGGAAAGGTGCCTACACAGGCCTTGGGGAGATCTTCTTATTTTATGCTGATTATCGCCGACTACAATAGGAAGATGTGGGTGTACTTCCTTCGTGATAAGGCTCAAGCTTTTGGTAAGTTTAAAGAATGGCTAACACTTGTTGGGAATGAAACAAGGAAAAGTGTGAAGAAATTTAGAACAGATGGTGGTGGTGAGTTCAACTCAAAGGAGTTTGAAGACTTTTGCAAGAGCAAAGGGATCAAGTGTCAATTGATGACACCTCACACACCTTAGCAGAATGGTGTTGTGGAACGCAAGAATCGCACCAGGGGATGGAAAGATGCATGCTAAAGGGCAAGGGATTGCCTAACCATTTTTGGGTTGAAGCTATTAATACTACAATCTACATTTTAAATCAGAGCTACACAAAGGCTCTCAAGGGAAAAACACCTCATGAGGCTTACACTGGTAAGAAACCATCAGCCTCACACTTCAGAATTTTTGGATGTGAATGTTATGTACATATTCCAGATGAGAAGAGAAACAAGTTACAACCAAAAAGCACAAAATGTATCTTCTTGGGTTATAGTGATGAGCAGAAGGCTTACAAATTATATGACCAAGAGGCAAAGAAGATCATCGTGAGCTGTGATGTGGTGTTCAAGGAGCAGCTACATATAGTGGAGGAGGAGAAGGCAAGTTCTTCCACTTTATCATCAAGAGAAGAAGTAGTCCATTATGAACCTGTCCCAAGAGCTATCCCTATCCTTAAGGAGGAGGAAGCATCATCTTTAGATGATGAGGAAAAAGTTCACCAACCTGACATTACCCCACCAAAAAATCCATTGCCACATTGGGTGAAGCAGCTCTATGACCACAATAATCCTATGCCCACATCTGTTGAGGAGAAGGTAGACGGACCGAGGTCTCAGAGAATAGAGGAGCAAAGGAGGGCTTCTGCTCACATAGACAATATGGCCTTGATGGCTAAGATTATGAGAGAAGTAAAGGAGCCAACTAACTTAGAAGAAGCACTTGTAGATCCACCATGGAAGGCAGCTACGCAAGTCGAGTATGACAGCATAATGAAAAATGACACTTAGGAGCTAGTGGATCGGCCAGCAAAGCAAAAGGTTATTGGCACCAAGTGGATCTGAAAGGTAAAGTACAAGGTTGATGGTACTTTAGAAAAGTGCAAAGCTAGACTGGTTGCACAAGGTTTTTCACAGGTTGAAGGGTTTGATTTTCAAGAGTCATTTGCCCCAATTGCTAGAATGACCACTATTCGCATAGTACTTGCAGTGCCCAGTTTATCAAATGGATGTTAAGTCAGCATTCTTAAATGGTGACCTCAAGGAGGAGATGTACATGGCTCAACCACCAGGGTTTGAGGTCCCCCATTCTGAGAACAAAGTGTGTAAGCTCAAGAAGGAATTGTATGGGCTGAAACAAGCCCCCAGAGCATGGTACCAACTGATAGATAAGTTCTTTTTAAGCTTAAACTTCAAAAGATGTGCCTCATATGCTAACTTGTACGTTTACAGGGATGCCGAAAAGTCTATAGTGATTGTCCTATATGTGGATGACCTTCTTATTACAGGTGACTATGAAGATATGATCAACCAAACTCGAAAGGCTTTGAGTTCTGAGTTTGAAATGGCAAACTTGGGCTTGCTGCACTATTGTTTGGGAATTGAAGTTTGGCAAGAGCCAGGAAAGATCTTCATCTCTCAGAAGTATGCATGGGAGATCTTAAAGGCATTTGGCATGACCGAGTGCAAGGAGATAGCTACACCTATGGAGGTGAACGCAAAGTTATCCATTGAGGATACATCATCACTGGCAGACATTGGGAGGTACAAGAGGATGGTCGGCAGTCTGACCTACTTGTGTAACACCAGATCAGATATCAGTTTTGCTATTGGTATTTTGAGCAGGTTCTCAAACAAACCTCATGAGAGTCATTGGAAGGCTAGGATGCAGGTGCTCAGATACTTGAAGAAAACTCTTGACTATGGTATCACATACAGTTCCAGAACTTCTCTTGTGGGGAATTGTGACTTAGATTAGGCAGGAGACAGTAATTCTAGGAAGTCAATTTCTGGTTATTGTTTTTCTTTGGGTTTAGGAATTTTCTCTTGGATTAGTAAGAAGCAACCAACAATGGCATTGCCTTCTACCGAAGCAGAGTACAAGGCAGCTTGTTTTGCTGCATGTGAAGCAATATGGTTGAGAAGGATCCTATGGCATATGGGAGCACAGGATGAAGAGCCAATTGTGATGAGATGTGGCAATCAGAGTTGCATCATCATTGCCAAAATCCGGTGTTTCATGCGCTCACCAAACATATAGAGATCCGGTATCACTATGTGCATGATTTGATGGAGGATGGGATAGTGGAACTGGTCTACTGTCCAACAGAGGAGAATGGAGTGGATATCTTCACCAAGGCACTTACAAAGGATATGCTTCAAGTTCATCTTCAAAGACTTGGCATTGGGCTGAGGAGATAGTTCACCTATGGGTGGACATTGAGGGGGGGTGTTAGATATGCTCAATGCCCCACCCTCATAAGGTGCGACCAATGATCCATGGCGCTCAAAGTTGTAAGGCCCCCATTATGAGGAGAAGCCAAATGTGAGCCCGGACATTGGTTGAGTCCTAACTTGTATATCAGATGAGATCTATGTGACCGGATAGCAAAAAGGTGACCATTGTGGGTCTAATCTTTGGGTTGGACTGAGTAGTTAAGCTGGTAGCAACTCAAGGCACATTTGCATCGAGTTCCGGGGTAATCATATTAAGCTGGTAGGGAATATGGGCCCCTATTTTGGCTCATATTTCCTTTGCCATCTGGGACCCCCCAGCTAGGGGCTACAGAAGCGGCCTTTGGACCCCAAAATAGGGAATATTCCCTGGCCAACTAGTGGAGGCTCATACGGTAGGTCCGGTCATGCCAACCTAACCGCCTTTGCGGGCTATAATAGCTAAACCCCTTCACAGCCATCGATCATCTATCTTTCACCCAGTCAGAGTTGTTTCAGCTAACCTTAAGCTCTTCACCTATCTTTTGTCTAGATCGCCATCTAAGCTTCACTATGGAAGCACGTGGGTGGATAGAGCCATCTTTGTATCAGTTCTTTGGAGCTTTCTGATTCTCCTCTTATATGTTGTGTACTCTCTATCTCTATCTCTTTCTCATATTCTATTCGCTGCGCCGTGTAATTTTTACATCCCTCCAAAGACATCGAAAGAAGAAGCACTGAGTGGATGTCAACTATTCTCAAACCTAGATCATAGAAAGTGGAAATAGCCAGATCTCAATTTCTATGATAAATAATGCTATAGAAGGCCATCATAACCATTTCCCCTCCTTCAACCAAACCTTCAAAGTTTTGGTCCAACCTAGCCATCCTACAGGAAATGCCAACTTCTGTCTCTTACATAGAACCATCATCCAAATCAATCCAAGAGGTCATCCTATAGGAAATGCCAACTTTCCTCTCTTGAATACAACCACCATCCAAGTCAATCCAAGAGATCATTACTCAATGTAGAACCATCTATCCCATAACCAAATAGACCTACTTATGCCACCAAAGAGCATAGGGAGCCTCTCTACATCTATAACCATCATTGATTGGTCCACATGACTACTCACTAGAGAAGCATGACACTATCTCATTTGTGTAGCATGACGATGTGGCTACTAATTCCACTAGAAAGTAGCCATCCAAAGAACTTGATGAAATAATGTGAAAGACCACTGTTGTTTGAAGAAGTCCCTAGGAGTACTAGAGAGGTGCGATTAAACATGTAAATCTTTGAACATGGTTGAAGTAGAAGGTGAAGAACATGCAACTACAAATTAGAAATCGAGAATCTTCCAAGCTTGAAATGAGAACCTTAGAAAAGTAAGGCTAAGCATGGTGAAAGAATCTAAAAGCAATCAGGTAAAACACTCATTGAGAATATCGATGATATGCAAGATGACAATGGAGAACATAGAGATAGAGATACCTAGGATAGTCATGGGGTCAACTAGCCTAAACAAGCAAATATTCAACAATTCAAATCCACAAAATCAAGGAAAGCACATAAAGACAGAAACAAGTAAAGTGAGTTTAGTGAACAAGCATGAAAATCAATACGCATATATCCTTGCTTATTACAAGCATAGAATCACGTGTGAAGCTAAGATATATCAACAAGAGGGAAAATGTAATTACCACGTGGGTGGAGCAATAGTTTGAGGCAAAATGGCCCATTATCAACCTCAAAATTCAAAGAGGTAGATTGAACATCATGATGTCACTAGTCCATGACAAAATGCTACATTTAGAGGGTCCAACACATGTAGGTGATAGCAAGGAGGCTAAACAAGTAACTATAGCTAAAACATAGATAGGAAATATGAAAACATGATGTTAACAATAGTAAATGCAAGGTATCTGGAAGCATGGGATGACAAACAAACAATTGGTCATCATTGCTAAATTCTTTTGATTGTATGTTCACTTGTGGTTGACTTATCTTGTTTTATCTTTCTATAACTCCACATTCTTGGTGATGCCAAGGAGGACCTTTAGTAAGACTTGGCTATGATGTACTCAAGATATCCCTCTAGCCTTAGAGTAGGCACCAAGACCCACTTAGGGGGGAGGTTTGTTGCTCAACTTGTCTCCATTTAATTGAGAGGAAAGCAACGGTGGGATGTGAGGTGGAAGCTATGGAGTGCAAGAGGGTTGAGAGAGATGAACATAAGAGATCATGTGGATACAAAATTAATGGTACCCACATAATCTATAGTGTTCTCTCTCTCTCAATCCTCTTGCACTCCATAGCTTCCTCCTTGCATTCCACCATTGCTTCCCTCTCAACTAGTATTAGATCAGCATTCAGTGTTCATAGAAGCTCATACTTGGAGCGAGGGTGAAGAGTGAATCTTTTTCATGAAGGTTGAGTATTTGAGCTTCTTCTTTGAAATTGGTGCTTGATGTGTCCATCTTGATTAGAGGTATCATTTTCATCACTAAGCTTTGTATCTAAAGGCAAGCAGGTGCTTTGGCTTAAGAAGCCATTGAGATTCAATTCAAGGGTTTCCATAGCTTGATTTGATTGAATTTGGGCAGCTATTAGTGACAAGAATTTTGCAAAAAAACTTGACTTTAGATGCTTTGAGAGATTGAGAAAATCATGTGGAATCAACTCCATGATTGCATAAATATGTCACTCTCGTGGGACTCTTTTTTTGGAGATATAAATTGTCTCAGCATCATATCCAATACAAAAGTTATGCCCAAAATACTGAAGCGGTGTCAAGCTACCATACCTATCCATGACTTTTGCATGATGTTGTGGATTTGCTCAAAATGGATTGAATGGCTCCCCAAAGTGAATGCTTGAAATATGTTCTTACTTTCTCCTTTGTTTTATATACATTTGAGAGGTGGAAATTTGAAGAGAGTGTTGATTTCTCTTCTTTTGGTTGGATCCTAGGTTTCTAAAAAAGTCTTTTTGGGTAGTGGGATTAGCATTATTTTTAGACAATTATATTAATGAAAATCTTTAAATTTATTAGTTGATGTGTCATGCTTAAAGGAATCATGCAACAAACTTTGTGCAACATGTTAATCAAGGAAGCTATAAACTACTTCGGTAAGTAAATCTTATTGTGTGAGTGGGTGTAAAGTAGGTGATGGAGGTTCCAATGACCCCATCCTATGGACTAGTAGACTCAATCAATTGGGTAGCTATGCTCACATTGAAAATTCAGTAGTTTTTAGAACCCAAACTAATATATTTTTAGGGGAATGGTATTTGACTTTGTTATAACAAAAAGGTCGATCATGTCCCCCCTTATTTCACTCTCAGCACATGAACCAACTATGGATTAGTACATCAAAATGTTCCACCATCCCTAATGTAAGAGCACAACATGTAGGTGCCTAGATTACTTTAGGTTAAGACTATAGGTTACATGTTGGCTTTTAAATGGAGTACCTCGCATAGATTCAACTATTGATCAATCTCATGCTAATGATAGTATCTCATGCATTATCAAGCATGCCAAGAACCCCAGATGCATTACTAAACATGGGACATTTCCATACTGTGTACCATACCAATATGAGTGTACATGGGATTTTGCATTTTAGCTTCCATTTTCGTGTGCATTTGTCCATGCATCCCTACCTCTGCACAAATACCTTCATGACATGCATACCAAATGAAATGTCCAACCATACCATGGACAACTGATCCCACCACCAGAACATCTAGGATATGCCATATTTTGGGACATGCATTGATGTCCCAACGGCATAGAATGTGCATTTTTAAAATTCCCATGCATTTGTAAACCTTGTCCTAAAGCAACCATTTGCATGTGTTTATTAAATGCATTGGGTGCATTTTAAGTTTGTATCACATTCACTTTTGGTGTTACATGCTGCCTTGAAGTATCAAGAGATGCTTTCCTCTTTCCACCCTTTATCCTTTAGTGACTTCAGGAATTTAGCAAAGCATGGATCTTTGGTGAGTACAAACAAAGTACCCACTATTGCTATTGGTTGAGCCATAAATTAAGCATTTAAAACCTCTTCTTCTTTGTTGATTTTTCATCATCGTGATACATGGAAGTTTCAACTTCATAAATGAAATCAACATTCCCAACATGCTACCCATATGCTAAAGGCCCATTCCATGATCAAACAATGCATTATTTCCATTGTGTTATAAATCCTCAAACAATGAGGTATCTTGAAAACATTATTGTTGAAGTTTTTGGAAGCTAATAACAATTTCAACAAGTTTCTTGCAACTCTAGCTTGCAATCATAGAAATGAAACCGTGAGACTAGCCTTGCTTACAGAGAAGGGATTGTAAATCCTTGATTCATAACTAATTACAAGTGATAAATGAATGAATAATAGACATTAGCAAACAAATGTAGCAAGCTAACACTGTTTTGCCCCAAAATTGATATTCCTTCTAATATTCTTTAATCTGTATTCAAAAATTTGATTGTACAACTAAGAAAGACTAAAGCTATAAGATATTAGACGACTGGACTAAGAACTCAAAATCCCTCCAAGTTCCTTCAATTGAAAGCTTCCCTATTCACGGTAAATCAAGACACAATCTCTACCAACTCTAGAAATTTTGATTATCCACAACCACTAGCGACCCTCATCTTCATTTACCCCTTCATTTTGATAGTGTGGGGAGCCAAATTAAGTTTTCAATAGTTGCATGCAACCCAAACTTGATTCTCTTCACATATATTGTGAATTCATTCACAATAGTAAACCATTATGCATGTGTGAATTCTTCACACACACATTCCAAGACAATCATGTAAATCCTAATTCTTGATATTTATAGGACTATGATAAATGATCTCAATGTTGAAACGCTTAAGATCCACTGTACAAGCTTCAATTGACAAGGAAGTGAGATCAATAGTAGGAGAGAAAATTCATCAATTTCAAGCTAAAATTCATGAATTGCAACAATCACCTACCTATTAGCCCAATGGTCCCAAACCAAGTTGATTGCTCCCAAGGGTGTCCATAATCAAGTCACCTATTATTAGAGGTGATTCAGCTACTATCCCAAGGCCCAGAACTATTGTCACTTGCTATTAAAGGTCTCCCCTTTGCTATCCTATTGCCCATAACTATTGTCACTTGTTGCTAAAGGTCTCCCTTTTGTAGCCTTGCATGGCATTTGTCCCCATTGCATGCAACTTGGGAAGCTTGCCCATGCAAGATTCGAATCGGCCTCTAGATTGAAGTTCTAGCCAATATTAATTGAGAAAATTGAAAATGCTTGACCTTACCCAAGTATTGGCCACTACCCAATCCCAATTTGAAATTCCTAAGCCTCATGAATCTAAAAGTGTTGAAATTTCCACAAATCTTAGTCTAAGACATCAAATGTTTTAATTTTCTGACCCCCATGATATTCCATGCCTTTGATCAAGATTTGTCACCAACACCTATCCCCCACCATTTCTACCAATGTCCCCCACTGCCCACTCAGGGCATTTTGTATAAACAAGTAGGGTTAAAAGTTCCTTTTAACACTAATGATGGTACCCTTGAACATGTAACTGCAGCATCTGAAAAGATTAAATAATCTTTAAAGAGTACGTTCATTTTATGGATTGCAAAAGTGTCAAGATTAAAGTCTCTAGAGAGTTGTCCTATACTCTCTTTCTTAAAGAGTACGTTCATTTTATGGATTGCAAAAATATCAAAATTAAAATCTCTGGAGAGTTGTCATGAACCCTCTTTCTTAAATTCAAAGCAATGGCCTCCAATATTGCAAGAAATGATTTTGACTTTTTGATGCCTGAACCAAAAATCAGAGTCAAACATCAATATTCATCGCATCACTAGGAGCATATTGATTGGTTAATCCTTGGTTCTTTCAAGCCACTTTCTAAGAGAGACTTTGGCAAATGTACCTCTTTCCCTCTCACTTAATCTACCTATCCTTTCACAAGTAGGAATTGTGAAACAAGTGCAATAAGGCAAACGCCTTAAGGCTAATAATGTAACAAAAAGAGAGAATATGTTGAGAATAGTGCTTAGGTGTCACTCATTGATTTGCTTAAAAGTGTCCCACTACCTTGAGAGATCCTCCAAAATTGTATGTTCTTAAAAGATTTTTAACATAAAAAGTTCAATATTAGACTCATTCAATTCCTCTTAATGTCTCCTATATGCTCATATATCGGATCTCAAAAAATAATGCAAAATGCAAAATCACCCCCAAAAGTACATCTTTTTCATTAGGTGTTCTATAGTTGGCCCTCTTACCCTAGGCTCCTCATTAACAACTTTTTCCTTTTCCTTGCTCCTCACCTAAATCCTGTTCATCTTTGCTTGTTTGCAGACCTGTGTGCAGTTTGATCAATAAGAACAACTCTGCTCTAGAGGCATTCCTCTCTTTTCTATAATTATACACCATGCCAACCCTGTTGCTACTAGGACCTTCAGAAGCAGCAGGGGCTTGATTGTCAGCAGTTTTCTGCCTTCCTCCTTATTAATGCGTTGTAACAGTCTCTAGCAAAATGTCTAATCTGATTACAGACATAACAAGCATCAGGAAATAGAGAAAAGCAAAAGTCACAAATGGCTTCAAAGCCACAAGGGCACAACACCCTTCACATGAAAAATATGAATAGACCTGAAGTTGCAAAAACATGAATAGATCTGTAGCAAAGTAAGCAAGTTGATCATGGCTTTATGTGACTCCTTTCCTCTCTCATCGTCGAAGCTCCTCTCACCTTGCGGCATTGATTTTCTATAAGTCTGCTACCATTGCTTGAAGGCCCAGAGCATCATCGACAGGAGCAGACTTTGTGCAGTGTAGGAGGCTTCATTCATGCTCCATTAAGGCATTATACTCAGTCCTCAGATACTTGAAAGAACCTGTCTCAGGTGCATTTCCCCTGCATGCAGGGTGAGGCCACGACAGGCAGCCGCCTACTATCAGCTTTTCAAACACTATGACTACTCTTCACCAGCGTCTCCAACTATCATTTACCAGACTTTTTGGTCTAACCTGATACAGCCAGGTTGAAGAACATTTTGCATTAACCTATCAGTGGGCTTCTTGTGGCAGCAGCTAAAACTGCTTGCAAGGGCATGATGAGATCCAGAATGCTTATTGGGAGAAGAGGGATTGAAGATCATCAAAAAAATGGCCAACCTTGTGTTTTTTGGAAGACACTTCGCTGTCACATTTCTGCGGGCATTTTTAACAATGCACAAGTGGATTTGGACACCCATTTGATCTGCATAAGAGTTTTCTCTGGTCTACATGTATCTTGCAAAGCAAATTCTATAGGCGGAAGCTCATCCACCAAGAATGCAGATAGATTAAGGAGGGTAGGGCTGGTAGCTGTCACTAGGCAGGCGCCGTTACCCTGCAGCTTGCCAGCAACATTTCATTTTGTGAATTAAAAGTTGTTACTAATCATTATTTGCAAGTAAAAAGTTGCTCTGCTTCACCACAGAGATCAATGAGCTTGACACACTTCTTGAATCTGATCCACTAGCTAGATTTTGGCAAAAGTTCAGTGAGCATTGTGAGAGGGTTTGAGCAGCAATGCACAGACGAAGTCGTACTTGCAGCAGTCCTGCACGCAGTGAGAACCCACATGGTGAGATGGGGAGCGTCTGCTCTCGTAACAGGGGTATGCTGGGAAGTGTAAATTCAATGAACAGCGTTGTGACAGCTGAACTCTTTTACATAGACCATCAAATCAGCAGATATTGAAAATATTTACAAATACATGTTCACTTTTGCCAGCACTTTTCTCCTTTTTTTTGTGGGGAGGACAGGGGTTATATTTCACACTTCGCTGGCAAAACGACAATACTATCAGAGAGAATGGTCCATCCTTCGGACTCACTGACTGAGCGCTTATTCTTTCAGTATATTCCTGGAGCTGAACAGGGGCCTTGCTTACAAATGCAATTACAAAGAGATTTGTGATTGCATACAGCCAGGCTGCCATGACTGCTTGAGAGCAAAACTGTTCTTGGCACAGGAGAAAAACCAGCAAAATCACTCCTTAATACGAAACATCAATACTCGGTAAGTCTCCCCTCAGGTAATAATAATTTAGTACATATGAAGATGGAAATCTTCAGTCATGAACGGACTGGGACCTTATTCTGTCATCCAACCACGATGAGATATCATTCAATATGATGGTCACATTGTCATCAGACTCCCCTTGCAGAAGAGAGTGCATCATCCCTTTGTAAACGCGTATGGTCTTCTCTTTGCTTTTTGCACTGTCATACAGAGCCTGGCTCACGGAGGGGTCAGTGACGACATCTGCATCTCCGTGAATCACCAGGAAAGGGAGGTCCACATCCTGCATGTGCTCTTCCAAAAAGGCAGTCGTCCTGAGAAGTGCGGCCGTGGTGCCAAGCCTCGGCTTCCCTGCATACCGCCGTGGGTTGTTCCGCCCCAATTCGCGCTTCCCAGGGTCTTTGATGGATTGATCAACAAGGTCCTTGGTGGGAACCAGGGGCCAGGTAGGAGCCCATCTTGCCAAGAAGGTGAGCAGCTCTGGGAGGGGCCATGGCGGGCGCATCTTGTCGGAGATTTTGCACATAGGTGCGACCAGGATGGCGCCGTCCCAGGCGGCAGGGTCCTTGAAGTGCAGCAAGAGGCAGATGGCACCTCCCATAGATTCACCATAGAGGAAGCAGGGGAGGTGCGCGAATTCTTCTCTCTCCTTGATGGAGAAGAAAAACGCATAGCAGTCCTGTACGACAGCATCGAGATCCGGGACGTAGCCCTTCAGGCCGCCGGACTGCCCATGGCCCTCGAGGTCGAGGGCGAAGGAGGCGCAGCCCATGTCGGTGAAGAAGATGGCGGTGTTCTGGAAGGTCCAGCTGATGTCGTTGCCATAGCCATGGACCATGAAGATGAGGGCCTTAGGAGGGGGCCGGGAGGGCAAGGGAAGCCATGACTGCGTGAAGAGCTGGAGGCCCCTGCCTGAATCGATGAATTCCCTGGTGTTCTGGACGCCCTTGGCGTGGTAATACTCCTCCTCGGGCGTGTCTCCCCATGGGAACGGGGGTGCGTGGCTAGACTGAGTCGCGGTTGACAAGAAACCCATCCTCGCTCGCTCTCGATTCTTGGTGCTAGTTAGAGCTTGGCAAGGGTTGTGGGCCGTGGGCGATTCCCCCCACAAAGAATCATCCCCCGGCAGGACTTTTTGGGCATCCATGTGTGATCCCTCGAGTGCCCACCCCTCGTGTAAGGTCGGATTTGTATTGAATCATGTTAAGTGATTAATGGCGAAGCTACTACATATATCATCTTAGGCCTAGGACACGCACTAACCGATTCGACTTGCATAGTTCATGAGAGTCTAAAGGTTTAGCGTGTGTTAGGTTTACTTGACTTGATTTCCTTTAAAACAAAAACTTTTGAAAATCGACTTAGTGCCCTCGAAAATGAAGTTATTATGTTATGTTAATTTTTGACGATCTACCATGTGATGGTCCGCCATTCTTTTGCTTACGTATAGCCGCTGCACTTTGTTTCTAGCCAGTATCCCACACAAGTCAATCGACTTGCGGGGGGCTCAGCACTTACTCATGATTACAAAATGTAAGAGAGACATAAATTCCAATAATGCAAAAGCATGGACAATTAATGCAATGCTCCAGTAGGTTGCATTTCTTTCTTTATGGAAAAGCACAAAATATTCTCCTTGTTTCTGAAATAAATGTGATCTTCTCATTCTCTATCTTGATTGTATTTTGCTTTTGCTTTAATTGCATATGTGTTGATAAGTTTTATTGGTGATAAGAGATTCAACTGGCAAGGGATTTGAAACACCCAAAAAAATGTGGAAAACATAAACTTGGACTTAAATGACAAATCGGAAGACTTAGGCACCAGCAAGAGGGAAGATGCAACCCAACAACCCTCTTCCTTCATATAGCCCATGAAAAGAGCCCTCTAGCTCCCAAAACTCCAAAAGCAAATATTGTAAAGTGGGGTAGATAACTTTTGGGCAAGGGAAATAATCGTTTTTTTTTTTAAGAGAGAAAGCAAATAAAAAGAATCAAGAGTGATTAATAGACTAAATGTAACTATTTCTAAGGGGTTGGCTAACACCACAAAGGGCACAATTTATCAGGAAATAGCTTAAAAGAGATGCAATGCACCCTGACATACTATGCCTACAAGAAGTCAAAGCCACACAAGTTAACCTTTTCAAAAGCCTCAAGACCATTTCTCAAAACTACTAGCAGTACTAAACTAAGCATTCCCCAAGAAATGGGGACACATACATAAGGGTTCATGAGAACTTATATGAAGAGATATGCAATGTTTCAATAGATTTAAGTAGTTACTAGATTATTGTACATATTGAATCAATTGAAGAACTTACACCAATATCAATGTATGCTCCTAATAACTCCTCATAAAGAAGTAATGTCTGAAATTCTCTGCAGGAAATTCAATGTCCCCTAATAGTCATAGGGGACTCCAACATGGTAGAGACATTACATGACAAGTATATGGAAAAGGGATAAATGCTATCAAGTAAAGAGAGGGACTTGTGAAACAAAGTCAAGGCATTTCAAGGAGACTATAGATGTTAGACAAGAAAGCGGATTTATATGGGACAATAATTAGTCGAGTACAAATCTCAAAAAAGCTAGATTGGATAGGTTTCATATGGTATCATATCTAGTATCCACTTTTGTTAATATTAAGTGTGGAGTGAATATAGGCATTCTTCTCTTTGGCCACTTTCCTTTATGATTAAGTTTGTTTGATTACTATGATGTAATAAAGTTTAGATAGTTCCATACAGATCCAACATTGTTCAAGATTAAAATGGTAAGATAGGGGGTCAAATAAATATAGGAAGGCTCACTTAGACCTAAGTGCTCTCCTACTCTAGCACAAATGAGAGTAATCAAAGAAACACAAGAATACCTTGGACTAGTCAAAGCTAGTTTAGTGAGAAAAAG
Source organism: Lygodium microphyllum (assembly GCF_053477565.2). Classification (NCBI taxonomy): domain Eukaryota; kingdom Viridiplantae; phylum Streptophyta; class Polypodiopsida; order Schizaeales; family Lygodiaceae; genus Lygodium; species Lygodium microphyllum. The sequence continues at coordinate 168,451,662 of NC_141138.1, read as the reverse complement.
AGAGAGGCCAAGGCCCAAGAAAAGTAAATGTGCCCTAAGTATCCAATTGTAACAAAGAATTGAAATGGGGAAAACCCTTCTACAAAAGTTTTTAAGAAAACTTAGGCATGCAAAGCATGCACCTCTTTACTAGACAATGGTGGGCAAGAAAAGTAGATAGGCCCATAAAAGATATGTTTAATATAATCAAGAAAAGGAAAGAAAACAACTCAATCCCAATGCTTACTATGGGAGGATGACACCCAACCCAAAATAACTTAGAGAAATTAGTGATTGTGCTAATGAGTTCTTTGCCAAAATCTTCAGCTCACTAAGGGAAAATAGACTTGAAAATGCTCTAGCCAAGGCTAAAATGGCTAGGAGAAGGAAATCAGTTGTTCCTCAACCTTGGCAAACATATTAGATGATGAATTTACTCCCTTTAGAGGGACAAGACACCATTGATTCTCTAACCAAAGGGAAGAGCCTAGGATTAGATGGATTGTCCAATGAGTTCTTTAAAGAGTACAAAGGATTCCTCATCTAGAAAATGAGTTCTTCAAAGAGTATAAGGAATTCCTCATTCAATTGCTCGTGGAAGTATAGAGAAAAAATATGGATCCCTACCCCACATCATCAACAAGGGAGTGATCAAGTTAACCGACAAGAGAGAGGAAAAGGAAAGCATAACCATGTGGAGGCACATTATATGCCTCACCATAAAAGGTCCTAGCCAAGACTTTGGCAAGGAGACTCTCCCCACACCTAAACACAAGGGTTAGAGGAAGAAAAAAGATGCATCAATGGGAGAGTTATTTTGGATTGAACAATTACATTACATGTTGGGGTGAGGGCCAAAGGCTAATGGCCATGTAGGTACCCCTTGTATAAGTACATATCGTATAGTCATACATAAGTGAGCGTAACAAAGAATATGGGTACCATTCATTGTACCATTGTACCCACAAAACTCTCTTATATGTTTCTCTCTCTCAACCCTCTTGCACTCCTCTAAACTAAGTGAAATCTACTAGACATACTAGGTTTCAAGTCATTTTTTCCCTAAATGAGCTAGCTCAATAAGTAGGTTTGTTAGGCTCTTTAAATAGGGAACTTAATCCAAATCTCGTACAGGTATTTCAAATAGGGATCTCTAAAGCATATGCTTGATCTGACTATAGGGTTCCAAGAAACTCGTTAAATAGTCGGCTTAAAGAAAATATATGCTCTAGATCCCAATTGATAAATAATTCTTCACTCTCCAATTTAGCATTTGTTTCAATTCCCTTACTATTACTTTTTCTAGTCCTTTCTACAATGGGGGTATCAATACTTGAGATGACCATATTCCAATATTAAGTATCCGCTTCACTTCCACCCCTCGATGGTGTCTTATCCGATTGTGCATTAGGCCCAAAAGTTCTTCATTTAAGCTATTATATATTCACTCTTTCTAATCTCTCTAGCAGTCAAGCTTCTTGTATTAAGTGATTCACTATATATCTATTCTCTATATCACGTGCATTCAAGGCCTATTTATAAATATCCTTATCGGTAAACTTTCCCTGAATAAAACACAATCCATATTTATTCAATTTGTAAATAAACCCTTTATATGACACCCTTTTATACATTAAAAATGTATAAAAATTGTGTTTTAAAAACCCCTTATTTTGAGCTCACGTGATATGTACATATATTCAAGAGTGACCCCCCTCCCCAAGCTTCTTGTTAAGTCAATTTGAACTCTAATGCATCATGATAAATTATGGGGATATGGGAGGACTACTTTGAATCATCTATTATCTTTCTTTAATTTTATTAAGTGTAGATATATTTTATAAAACCTTTGAATTTTATCATTTTTGTTAAATAGAAACGTGGCAATACCTTGGATTTGTGTTTAATGTTGGGACTAAGGGTTGATAAAGAGTTTAGTAGTGGAGAAGAAGGAAAACAATATTTACATATTTTTATTTTGTAATAATATTAAAAAGGGATTAAATATTTTTATTGATAAAAATATTAAGAAATTCTCACATGTAAAAGTAAATAACTTTTATATTTTTATATATTTGTATTTGGTGATAAGATAGACAATGGATTAAATATTTACATTGATAAAAATATTAAGAAGTACTCACTTGTAAAAGTAAATACCTTTTATATTTTTATGATTAGCTTAGTAGCATGAGGAGAGGCCTCAATGTTGAGAGAGGTCGAAGTAACCTAAACTTGCACATGCAAATTTCATTTTCTATGTTGTAGCAAGAGAGGAGGAGCAATAGGAATTCATTTATAATCTAGGTCTACATCTAAGTCAAATAGTTGTTTAGGCTTCAAGAGGCATTAAGGTTAAGTATTTGTTCGCATGGAATATGCCATAAAAGAATGTTGTAGGGAGTCCCCCCACACTTAAAACCCAATGTGATCAAGGATGATCGAACTAAAATAGGAGGTTGAAAATATGGACGTGGCATGATCTAGATGTCCCCACACTTAAGACAACATACACATGCACATGCACAAATAGAAAGAAGAAGGGGTAGGAAAACTTGACCCATTTAATTGTCAAGAGAAACCACAAAACCATTGGGAAGTATTATCCCTTGAGTAGTGACATATAGTGAGCGTAGAAGAGATCATATGGCATCTAAAAGCATTGAAGTACAAGTGCATCCAATAAGAGTTCATTTAAAAAATCCATGCCCATCCCCATTGCACATTTGACAATCCCACTATGGAGTGGTTTTTAAATATTAATTAGCCATACAACTACACTTTTATCCTAACAGTCCCCAAGCTCGCCACTCCCTAGATCAGAATTTAAATTCCTAAGGGCCTAGGGGAGAAAATACTTCACATTAAAAAGATTACATTGTCGACATCGATGCTCAAGCCACTCAATCTTGGTGATCACTCAATTAGATTGATAGAACAATCACTCACCCACCAATTAACAACATTCTAATTGAAAGTAATTTGAGAGCCCATAGTCATGCTCATCAAGAGACCCACAAGTTCTAAGGGTATAGAGGGAGTATGTCATTGTGTATAGTTGATTATGCATTTGTGGATCTTGCCCCATGTTTTCATATGTGAAAAAAGTGGAGGCAAAGGATTCTTATGGTGCAATGCATAGAATAGAATGTGGTATGATGTGTTGGAAAGAGACCCATCATGTGGGTACTTAGAGAAATAGGAAGACTTGAGTTTAGTCGTCATAATGCCCCTCAAACCTCACCTCTCAACTATTTGGAAAGAGGAACCCCCACTATCTCATGGTCATTTGAGAACATAGAGGGAAATCCTATTCCTCACATTCATAAGTTATTTGACATAGCCACTTATGTGAAATTTTATGTGCCCTGTGCTCAATTGATAGTGTAAGAATATGTCTCACTTGCTACTAATATACAGTATGAGAAACACAAGGCCAAGGAGCCTTATAGTGCTATGCGTAGAATATATTGTGCTTTGTGCATTGAGAGACCCATCCCATGCATGCAATGCTAATCATTCACACAATTTGCCTCTCATTTGATGTGTAGAATAGATTGTGCTTTCTACATTGAGAGACCCACCCCATGCATGCAATGCTAATCATTCACACAACTCAGCTCTCATTTGATTTGAAAACAAAGAACTACTCACTAAATCCACACTCTATCTCATGCTCTTTGACAAATATAGATGGAAACCCTTACTCACCCATCTAATTAGGATGAAAGCTCACATCACTCAATTATTTACCGATGAAGATTCACCTGCCAAAAATCACAAGAACTAGGTGTCAATGAGGAGGCCAAGCCAAGGAGGTAATTGATGTGTCAAGAGTTGGTGTTGTTGTTGGAGGTATTGTACTCTATAAGGGTCATAGGTATAGCAAATGATAGACAATTAACATAGCCAGGGAGGCACAACAAGATGCAAGGATGCAAGATAATATGGTGGAGAAGTAGGATATAGTGCACTAAGGGAAGTGACTTAGGATATGGTGGAGAAGTAGGATATAGTGGACATTATACATGGAATAATAGTCATTGAATCAAAGGATTTGGACTTAGGGATATTACCACCTTTTTTTCAACCAACTTCCCATCCCAAAGATGTTGCCACTATTTCTTGGAGTGAGGCTTGTTATGACAGAGAATTACTTCTTTTTCTCCCATAGCAATTTGATTTTTTTCTTCTTTTCAATCTCTTTTTTTTCATGTTCCCGAGGGTGTTTCCAAATTTTCTTAAAATAATAGGTATTTATGCCATGGAATAAAGTCATTTTCTCCCGTATCTACATTATCTATTTTTTTCTATTTTTTCTTTTAGAAGGGGTGCTAGCACTGTTGGTCAAAGCCATCCACACCACATTTGTAGGATTGAAGGAGAAGGTACTAGAACAATGGTGGATGTTGGAGAACAGGGTGCAAAAGGACTATATGGCACTGATTTTAGTTAGTTTCCCCATATATTGACATGATCATAGTGCTTGCAATAATTGTAAGTATCTTTATGCAATTGTAGTATGGGCCACCAATACCCAATGAGGAGCTTTCCTAACTTTTGCTTCTCTTGTAAAATGTCTATCACATGGATTGTCATGGTAAGCATTCAAGACAATCCTGATCTTACATTCGGCAACCCATCTCTACTATACTTCATCTTTTCCTTTCTTCATTATTTCGTCATCTAACAAAGTGTAGGGGCAGATTCCAATAATAAAATTTTCATGATCTCTCTACTATTATTTATCCAAAAGATTAGCAATATCTATATACCATGGGGTAGTAGTCTCAACTAGAAATAGGGAAATGTCTAGAAGATTGCAATCATCTTGCTCCTCTTCTTCACTTGGAAGGATTCACAAGAGATGGTTAGCAAGTACATGGAAGTGACCAAGCTTTGCCACCACTTCGAAATCAAACTCCTAGAAAAGGAGTAATCACCACATCATATGGTCTTTCAGATCTACTTTTTTCATTAATAACAATAGAGCTTCATGATCCACATAGAAGTTAAAATGGGTCGACAAAAGGTAATACGAAAACTTCTCTGAAGCAAACACCATAGCCAATAACTCCAATTTTGTCACCGAATATTTTCTTTCTTTGTCAATGATGTTACATCTTGCATAGTAAATCAACGGATCCAACTTTGAAGACTAGGGATTGAATATTTACGTAAATACTTAAAACTTTACATAATAGGATGCATGATTGCTATATTAACATGATTATATAGATAAATTATCACTCTTGATGAGTAAGTAAAAGGCAACTTGTAAACTAGCTAAAAGTTTGTTGGGCTTTTCAACATTCTCGGTGGGCCAAACAAAAAGCCCAACATGCTACAAAATATACAAAAAAGAGGCTCGAGGGACCCATTCGGACACTCATTCTCCCCTATTTTACACACACACACACACACACACACATTTTAGTAATATTCAGTGCAGTATATTTATGTGCTCACAAATTTACAAGCTGGGGAAACCCAAAAAAGGGGGCTATCCCAAACTATCAGAAACATAAAAAGGAAAGCTCTATGCAGGAAGCGTCCATGTCACCCTCATAGATGGCATCATATAGAGATTGCCGCAGTGAGGCTCGGAAGGATTCATATTGCTGGTGATTTTGGCGACCCAAGTATGCCAAATTATGATCGCTCCAGATTGTCCAAAGAGCCCAATATCTCACCCAAAAAAGAAAGAGTGAGTATTGAGACAAAGAACACATAAATCGGCCAAAGAGCCAGAAATGTTTCCCAAAGCTACGACTCGGGAAACGAAGCTGAAGCGAATCTGAAATTCTCCTGAGGAGGATCCTAGGACAAGGACAATGCCAAAATAAATGAGGGACAGTCTCTGAGGGAGCCAAACATCTCAAACATGTGGATGATGCAATGCGACATTTAGCAAGTGTGACCCCCACTGACAATGTGCCTGTAAAACATCTCCAAAGAAAAAGCCTTTGTTTCAATGGCATTTTACACTTCCAGATCATCCTAAGATTCTTCCGCCACCATGCAAGAGACTTCGTTAAGTGCCACAGGGAATTCGCATGCTGTTGAATCCATGGGGCAGGCTGAAGAAGCTTGTATACTTTGATGGAAGTTAAGGCAGAAAGAGGGACAGGACGAATGCATGTAGTAGATGGCTGTAATTGCCAATCCATAAGCTTGTCTGTATCAAGCATAGGTGGAATTGGTAGAAAGGGATGCAATAAATCAACAATTTTCTTCCATATAAACCTATGATGCATTCCCAATGCATAAGAGGTCATGGCCCGAGGAAAGGATAAAGTATATCCCCGATCATCCACCACATCCTGTATGTACCTAATTCCGAGTTTCATAAGATTGTATGCCCGAACAAGTTCCTATAAAGCAAGAGGAATGTCAAAAATGGCACTCCAATGAATGCTTTCTTTTCGCATGGAGTTTGTCCCCAAACAACTATCAGAAGCCCATTTGACCTTAGAGAGAACCTGTTTCCAATCAAGTATCAAAGTAGTAGAGAAAGGATGGCCAAGTATTCTGCCCACAAATCTGCCAATGACAACCTCCCAGAAATCCGTAATCCAATGAATATATGCACAAGTGCTCATGCTGGCACACATGGATGCTAGCATACAAGTCCACAGCTGTTTTGCTGACGGAAGAAAGTATGCAACATGGTAGCCTTCCTTGCAAGGACATGATATCTTATATTGAGGATATTTAGTCCACCATGCATCCTTGGAGAGCACACCATTTCCATCCTCATGAGTCTCAATGCTTTCACAGCAGCTTTTGTCTTCCATAGCATCTCCATAGCTTGAGACATAAAAGCGGAGATATCCCTGGATGACCAATGCAGCAAAGGCAAATAGAATTGGACATAAGACATCACAATGGATTGTACCACCTGACCAAGTAGAAATCTACCAGTATTCCAGTTTATGTTGCAGTCTTTGGAAAATCCATTTCAGTTGCATTTTCCTAGTGATATGCCATCCTATGGGGTATCCCAAATGCCTGACAATATCTATGGAAAGCATCACCTGACCAGGCCATAGAATAGAGTGCCAGTCACATTGTTTGAGGGGAAGCAATTTAGATTTGTCAAAATTAACATGTAATCCTTCTGCCAGACCATATAGTGAAAGAGTGGCCATAAGCATGCGAAGGTCCCTTGGAGAATTCTGTGGCATGAAAAAAGAATCATCAGCATACGCTTGTGCCAAAAATGACGTAGCCCCTGGGATTTAAAGACCAGTCATCTACCCTGTGTTTGTTAAGTGATCAAGATATACCAGAAGAGGATGGGTCACAATTGCATAGAAAAGAGCACTAAGAGGACAGCCCTGCCTAACTGATCGACCCAATATCCATGAGCGAGATAAATGCCCCCCCCCCCCCCCCCCAAAACGCACTGAGCAGTAGAGTCAGAGTAAAGCCAGTAAACAGCATTTGCCATCTCGGGACCAAAGCCCAACTTAGTCATGATCTGAAAAACAAAATCCCATTGGACATTATCAAAGGCCTTGGCAATATCCACCTGCAATATAAGTACGTCTTGATGCGAGTATTTAGCATATTCAATTGCAGTCAAGGCATTGGATATATTGTCATGGATTTGTCTTCTCGGCACAAACCCATACTGATGAGGATGAAGTCCTGCATGTAGTATCCCCTGTAGCCTATGCACAATCATTTTGGCAATAAGTTTGTAAAGCACAGGCATCAAGGTAATGGGCCTCCAATCTGATATATGATCACTGAGATGTTTTTGGGCACAAGCTTGACTAAGCCATGCTTCCAAGAGGGCACAGCTAATTTTCTTGCCAGGTAACATTAATCATCTGCAAGATGACCTCTTTTAAGTCGTCCCAAAAGGAAATATAAAATTCCATCGTTAGGCCATCCCATCCAAGAGACTTATGTTTACTGAGGTGTAGCAATGCATCATCCAGTTCTGTATTAGTAAAAGGCCTCTCTAAGGTAAGAGCATCATCCTGCTGAACTATTCCAGAGACATATTGGAGAAAATCATTCCTGGCATCAATCACTTGATTTGACGAGAAACCAGGTGCAGAAAACAATTTCTGGAAATAATTGTGGCATTCATCTTGGAGATCAGAGAAAGAGTGAGTCCAAGTGCCATCCAGCTTCCTAAGCCTCAGACATGAGTTTTTCTTTCGAGTAGCATGCAAACTCTGGAAAAAGGTTTTTGATGAGTAGCCCTTGTCCATGAGGGGCTTCATTCTTGCCCTTATCTGCCATTTATGCAATTTCCTCTGATCATTGAAAGCTTAGATTAGCCATGTGAGAGGGAATCTTTTTCCAAATCAGAAAGTGGCCTTGACTGAGAGATTTCAATCAATAGTTGTGCTATCCTTTTTGCATTTTTAACCTCATTCCTCCATTCTTCCATATGCCATTTCCCGTATTGTGTAATGACATTCTGCACACGGGAGACGAAACTATCCCAGGCATAATTCATATCCTCCTGTGCATGTAATGACAAGGGAAGAATGGCCAATCTGATCATTTGTTGAAAATGATGATGCTGAAAATATGCCCGATTAACATGAAAAAATCTTCTTGAGAAGAATGGCAGATCATCCAGGGACATGCCAAGTTGCAAATTCATCCACAATGGAGCATTATCTGACAAACCCAATGAAAAATCTATAAGGAGATGGGGGCTGAAATTTGCAAATTGTTGTGGATGAAAGAGATACCATCTGTCAAGCCTTGCCCAATATGTGGTAAATGCATTATGGTGAAAGGTATATCCAGGGACTGACCCTTGGAGAAGTATCCATAAGTCTTCAGCTTGCACAGAAAGCAGCATATCATTCCATTTCTACCTTTCCAATGATAACATATGAGATTGGGAAGTAGTATTATCTCTAGGCAAGGGGGAGTTATTAAAATCTCCACAGATAAATGCATTGGATCTCCATGGATATCTGCCTATAGAATCCCACAAAGAAGCCCTCATGGCAGAAGTTTGAGAGGCATATACCGATGCAAACTCAAAAATATCACCATTGATATTGCATTGTATAATTATCCATCTGCCACTGCTGTCATTAAAGGCCAGCTGTCACCATTGATATTGCATTGTATAACTATCCATCTGCCACTGCTGTCATTAAAGGCCAGCTGAGGTTCCAACTCATGTCTTACCAGTATGCATACACCTGAATAGGTAGCAGTACCAGCATAATATATATCATAGCCGCAGAAAAAACATGCTATCCAGCCATAGAGTGTTGATTGTGCTCTTGCAAAAAAACTATATCAGGCTGCATTTTATGTACATAATTCCATAGAATCCTCCACTTCAGAGCATTGCAGACGCTCTGTACATTGTATGTAAAGCACTTGAGTGTTTGAAACATAAAAGAGGTATGTACAATAGAGCATATAAGATGAAAAACAAAACATGAGAGGCTAGGCCTCTACTTGCATAGGCTGCATGCCTTCAGAGATAGCATTTTCCCCCTCCATTGAGTCACATATGGGGATGCCCTTCTTCAGAACCCCTACCCAATTTTGAAGAACAGGGGCAGTGGCTGAAGCAAAAGTTTGTCCTCGCGAAGGGGTAGAAGCATCCCAATGATGAGATTGGAGGGGGCGTTGCTTCAGTACAACCATCTTCTTGGGTTGTTGAAAGCCATCTTGATCAATCCCCACTGATTCTTTCATCTTCTCTTTCCCTTTATCTTTCCCTTTTGCCACAAGTGAGTGCACTTGATTGGTTGATTTTGCATTCTTTGCCCCATTTGCATTTGTTGTCTTAGCTTGCAAGCTATCTTTTCCCTTGTCTAGGGTGGCAAAGCATTTGGGGGGGTTTCTGCAGAACCACAGGGCATTCAGAGGCCAGATGCCCAAATTTGTGACAAGCAAAACAAGCGCCTGCAAACACACCCCACTTCAAGTCATACTTTTTACCCAATTGTAATCCCTCCACTTCCACTGCAATCGAAGGAGGGGTAGGTATATCAGTGTCCCAAAGAATACATAACCTGTTACGGTTCCCCATGGGGTGAGGTGGACAAATGACCTGTCCCAAAGAAGCAGCTAGACCAGGCAACTCCTCGCGCATGTAGTATGGGAAGTTTGCAACCTCAACCCATACTAGCAATGATGGCATATAAGACTTTGATAGTCCTTATTTGAGGACTAGGGCATAGCATGCACCATCTGTCTCCCGTAAAATAGGGGAGAGAACTCAAGAAGCCTTTGCTTGCATGTGGCATCTATCAAATGCACTTCATAAAAGCCACTAAAGGCAAAACATCCTCCAAGAATAGACTTAATCCACTGCGCAACATCGTTGGCCGCAGAGATTCTGCCCGGAAAAAAGATTATTACTCCAGTTTGAGACAGCTTCTTGAGGGGATTCACAAGGGACGGCAACTTCAATTTATAGGTAGCCTCTGGAATTGGTTTGCCCCATTCCTATCGTGATTGCTGAAAGTCATCCCTGAGGGTATCAAAGACATACTGAGCATCCATTGAGAATTCATCATCTTGTGTAGTAGGCTCTGAGTGACGACGCTTAGTTTCCACCACAGGCCTTTCTTTGCGGGCATATGTATAGAAATCTGAAACTCTCACTCAGACACAGAGCAGGGTGCCGCAGGAATGTTAGGTCACAGAGCAAGACTGTTCACAGTTCAAATCGATGATGGTTCACACGAGGACTCGGGCAGGGCTTGATCAGGGCAGAAATAGGCCCTGCGCAAGAGAGCTGGGGGAGCTAACGCAGCACGCGAGGCAGATTCAAACGTCCGCTGGTCAAGGGAAACACGAGCGCCGATTGTTCTCTCTCTCTCTCTCTCTCTCTCTCTCTCTCTCTCTCTCTACACACACTAGCAAAACACACACACACACACACACACACACACACACACACACACACACACACACACACACACACACACACACACACACACACACACACACACACACACACACACACACACACACACACACACACACACACACACACACACACACACACACACACACACACACACACACACACACACACACACACACACACACACACACACACACACACACACACACACACACACACACACACACACACACACACACACACACACACACACACACACACACACACACACACACACACACACACACACACACACACACACACACACACACACACACACACACACACACACACACACACACACACACACACACACACACACACACACACACACACACACACACACACACACACACACACACACACACACACACACACACACACACACACACACACACACACACACACACACACACACACACACACACACACACACACACACACACACACACACACACACACACACACACACACACACACACACACACACACACACACACACACACACACACACACACACACACACACACACACACACACACACACACACACACACACACATGGGTTAAAGAGACCCCTCCTTCTCACATATATTACACCCCCTTTTATTGGGTTTTCTAAATGAGAAAATTGGAAGGTATCCCCCCCTAGTTCTGACACAAGCACCCCCTCCCCTAGATTTTGGGAATGAAAATTTTTGGGAAAAAATCAAATGTGTCTTCTCCTCCTCTTCAACAAAACAATTATCCAAAAATATCTCAAGATTTTTTGTAGTTCCCCTCCCCCTTTAATTGGCATATCAACCTTCCCTAATCTTTTTGGCATTAAAAACTAAGAAAATCTCATGACTCTTCCTCTCCCTCTTGAATTTATTAATTCACCAATTTTTTCCTTGATCCAACACATCCCATTCTACTTAAAATATCATGATATTTTGTTACACATGGCAAATCTTAATTAACATAAAACTAGGAAAATTCTAATCAAATGCCACATTGGTCCCTCCCCCAAAAAATATCTCATCTCCCCTTGCCACCACACCACCTCAATATTCCCATGATACAAATAGGTGATTCTCCCCTCCCCCTTCATCTATAAATAAACGTTAGTTTGTGAAGAGATAGCATGAAAAGTAAATAATGGCATACCCATACTAGTGTGAGAGGAGCGAATTACAAACTAAAGAGTGTGAGAGCATGAAGTGAGAGGCAAAAGACATAACTAGTAACACATCCCAAGGCGATGATCATGGTGTGCATCCTAAGACGATCGATTGTAACTTCTCTAATCCATTTTTATCTTTTAGCTACCCTTTTCTTTTCCTGATTCACAATGCCCTAGTGTAAGAAGCTTCACATGGCAATACCATCTGATAATGTAGAACCCTCCAATGTGGCAAGACCAACGCACAAAGTAGGAAGCCCACATGATGGTCCCTTCATCAATAACTCTTAATAGAGGAGTGAATTCAACAAACAATACTAGTGTATCAAGAATTCTTTCAAAATCATGCACATAAAGTTTGGTCTTGCATTGAAAAGTGGTCCTAAATTTCCTTTTACAGATATTTCTTTCATAAATTTAGGGATTAGTCAATAGACAAAACACATGGAATTTTCCTATCTTAAGTTACTGCCTCCATAAATCATAACACTAAATCTTAATTTATATTTCATTAATTCATAGTTGATCTTACTCATAAGTTGCAATGATTGAGACAAGATAATCCATGGCATAGCATTATATAAATTATTTTTCTTAAATATACGAATAGTTACCATAGTTGGCCTCACTCAAACCAATATTTTAATTTTCCTATGCACACAAGGCCATTTGTTGTTGTTGTTATTCTCAATTTTGTAAACCTCTTAGTCTATATATTGTACCTTTATGGTTGTCATAACTCCACACTATGCCCAAGACAAAACCTACCTAATTTTATAAGTAGACTTTTGTCTGTGATGGATGGGCATATCATTTTGACCACTCGCTAGTTGAATCAGCTAAGGCCTAAATAAGCTACTTTAACTATCTAACCTATATAATAAGTAGAACCGAAAAAATATCAAGATTACTCGCACATGAAAAGTGTGCACAATGGTAATAATAAATAATTCTAGCTCATGGTACATTGTAAGTTTTATCAAAGGATTGAAGAGTAAAAATTCTACTTGGCTTAATGTGACTACTAAAACTAAAAAATCAAAGTCATATAAAAGTATAAATATTCTTTTTCATTTAAAAAAATCAAATTTTGTTTAAGAAGGACTAATTGATTATTACTATCTTGGATTTGTATTTCATTTTTAAAATACATCCAAAAATTTATAAAAAACTTTTGTTTATGTCTAGATGGTAGGCATGTATGGAAGGTTCCCTCCTATGGTAACATGTAATCAGGGGGCTCCAATTAGAAAATGGTAATTATGTAGTTGATCCTATGATGAAGAATAAATCTATACTAGTAAAATGGGGTGAGCATCAAAACCTTGATAATTATAGGCTAATTATCACCGTGAAGAAGAGAGTGAACTTTTGTATTTGGCTCTATGAGTAGGAAATCAATGTAACAATTATTACTTAATAATACCAATGTTTTGAAAGGACTGTCTTCACTGCTTTCATGTTGTCTAGACATGACATGAACCTAGCGATAATGAATAATTAAGGAAGTTGATTTTAACTATCAAACAACATGTTAGTATGTTATGTTTAGAAAACTAAAGAAAATGAGGTTTGAATGGAAGCATGCAATCATATTTTCTTGATGGAAAATTATTAATGGTGGCTAGGTGGACCCAATAAGGCATGTGCCTTTTTCATATGGAAATTTAGAACAAGGTTTGGATGCTAACTTTCCTTGAGTTTGGTCTTAGAACCCAGACACGCATCGTTTTAGGGAAATGAAGATGAGATTTTACCTTATGAATAGAGGGATAGAGTTGAGCTCCCCCTTGTCTCTCACTCACTTATGAACCAAGTGCGGCAATTTATTAGTTCATCTTAGTTTCCAAGGATTACAATGTGATCACCTTGACTAAGCACTAGAATGCTATTACAGATTGTTAGGTCTTTTAGGAACTTTTTGGTTGATCCTTGTGGGTTGAGGCTAAGCACTTCATTGTTGTGAGGTAGAACCCAAGAGTGCCCAGTCAGACCAAAGTCATGTTATTATTGTGGAGTACTGATATCAACAACCATGATAGACCTTAGATGACTGCCAAGCATTATCTTTTGCAATTAAGTAATAAGTACATTACACATGGTATCAAGCGATAATTGTTGCAACTATAATAAAGTCTTAACAAGAAAGAAGAATTGAAAAAAATATTTCTTCATCTATGCCAATCGGAGTTTTGATGCCAAGAAGTGCTTAAAAATAGCTAAAATTTACGAATATCAAGGGAAAAATATTCAACATTGAAGGCGGCGGCTTGTTCTAGGACAATTTTAAGCGTCAAAGTGCTTTAAAGGCGCCCGAGCGAGACTTGTTGATTTTTGATAATTTTTCAGACTGCCGTGCGGGTTGTCAGGAGTTACCGGCCAATGCAGGATGTCAAGCCGGACACCTAGGATTTTTCAGAGCTCGATTCGGAGTTTCGGCGGGGAAATGGCCAAGGAAACGGACATTCCCTAGATTGATGAGCTTCTAAATTAATTATAAGGGGCATTGATCTTTTCTAAGATCGTATTATCAAATCTAGATAAAGGATGAAGATATACCAAAGAAAGCTTTCAACACTAGGTGGTGTGGCTATTACGAATTCACCATAATGTCTTTTGGGCTAACCAATGCTCCTACTAATTTTAATAGGCTAGTCCAATATATATTCCAACCATACTTAGATGAATTCATCCTGACATTTTTTTAATGATGTTCTTAGCTAATCCAAGATAGAGAAAGATCATCTAGGTCATATGTAGCTTGTCTTGGAAATTCTTTGAGAAATCAAACTTTTTTTCAAAAAGAAAAAGTGTGCATTCTTCAAGAAGACGATTGAATATCTAGGATTTTTTGTCTCGATGGATGGAAGGCATATTTTGGACCCTGCCAAAGTCATAGACATTCAAGATTGGCCACCACCTTAGAGTATTAAAGAAATATGAGGATTTCTAGGTCTAACAAGGTGGTACATAATTTTTATCAAAGATTACCCCTTGTGATAGTAGCATCCCTCACACTTAATTTCTTAAAAAGCAAGAAAAAATCGCATTGACGTCTAGAGAGCAAGATAGTTTTGATAAACTCAAACAATATTCCACTACGACACTCATAAAATTGTGGTATCACTACTTACTCGAGAATATTTCACTCTTGTGACAAACCACAAAAGTCTCAAGTGGATTTTCACCCAATTTGATGTCAATATGAGATAGAGGAGATGGATTGAGGTCCTGCAAGAGTCTATACACTACAGCCTCTACACACTTAGTGAGGCCTTGTAACAATCTCTAGCTTTGTATGGTTGTATTTTTCTTCCATGTCTACACTTAGCAAGGTTCTACTCATGACAGCCTGTGTATACTCAATGTCTTTTCTGGTTGTGATTGAGGAGGGGTGTTGAGAAATGTGCAATCACATCCACCATAGCCTCTTTGTATGGAACAAAAAAGGCAAAGAAACACACTGCAAATAAAGCCTTAGACTAGGTCATGTGTGCATTGTTTATTAAAACCACGGTTGGTGATTACCATGGTCCCTTTCCACTTTTCTCCACCTACCAATACCACCTATTGTATGCCTATAAAAGGCACTCATCCCCACACTCATTCCATCAGTCATTCTCATTAGTTGTACTTGCATTATGCTTGGATAATATCAGTTGTTCTTCTTTGTCAATTCTTATGTCTCATTATGATTGTCTATTTGCTCATCAGTGATCCTCCTTATCATGCATTCTCAGTATTTTAACAAGTTGAGTACAAGCAGGTGAGATAAGAGACAATAATTGTATTATTATAAAAGATGTCAAATTTTATATGTCTCACACCTTTTATACATTGTCAATGTGACAATGTATTATTAATAACTCTCACTAAAACATGTCTTCCTAACTTCTTACAATCCATCATTGACCAAAGGTTTTTGTCCATTCAATAAAAAATTTACAATGGCAAAGAAGGATTGATGAAATAGAATACTACTCTAATTTCAACTACACAAAAATAATAGATAATCAAGTAATGAAGAGTTATTTTGCTAAAATGAAGACATAAAGGAAAGCCTCTAACATATACATAATCTAGATGTCTTCAAAAGAAATTGGAGCCTTCAAATATTTAAGAAATAGACTCTGTAAAGAATAGATAGCTTGTTGTAAAAAAGACAGGCCATGCTAAACAAAATTGCCATGTCTTATGGTAGAAGTATCCAAATAGGCTGTGCCATATATCAAAACATAACTATTCAAGAGTAATTTGGCCCTATGTAGGTGGCATATTTTTGAAAATTAGGAAAAGTAAATTACACTCTAAAATATATTGCTCATTAGACTTGTTTATAGCGCAACTGGCTCCCATGTTGACTATGTCTCAAACACTAGTGCATCCCATGGATAGGAAAACTCATCCAAAATAGAATCTAGCCTCCAAGAAGCTTCTTCAAGTGGTAAACCCTTCCAATTGACCAAATAATCAATGATAGATCAAGAGTAAAGCTTCTTTTCACGCTAAGCTATGATGTCCTCAAGAATGCACTGAATAAGACCTTCTTCATCCATAGGATGCAACAAAATTCTTCATCCATAAGAGGAAAGGCTGCAAAATATTATTCTTTAGACTCTGGAAGGTAGCTAGAGTATTAGTAAGTCCAAATGGCATCACTAGGAAATGGTATACCCCATGATCATTCCTAAAAGTAGTTTTAACTCCATCACCCTCTCTCATAAAGATTTGATTATATCCACACCTCAAGTCAATCTTGGTAAAGAACCTAGCCCCCTTGAGCTCATCAAGCATATCATTGACTCTAGGAATTGGCTACATGATCTTCAGTGTGATCTTGTTTGGATTTCGATAGTCAATACATATTTTGAAGGATCCATCTTTCTTCTTCACTAACAAGACCGGAGATGCATAAGGTGAAGAACTAGGCTCAATGAACCCCATCTATAAAAGCTCTTTGATTTGCTTGGCTACTTCTTCACACTCACATTTAGATAATTTATAGGGTGGCCTATTGACTAGCTTTGAATGAGGCTCAAAATCTATAGAGTGATTCATTGGTCTCTTAGGAGGTAATGAAGTAGGTACTTCAAACAAGTCTCTCCATGTACTTTACAAGTAGAGATTTCAAAGCTAGATGCTCAGCTGAATTCTTGGACTGATCTTCGACCTCTTTATTTAGGTGTGAAACAAAAATCTAAGAGCACCTCTTGTACTCCTCCTTGAGTTGTTTAATGATACTAAGCTGAAAATCAGATTTACGAGGGAATCCTTATAGATAGATAAGCTACATATCAATGGTAAACTCCATGTACAACTGCGAGAAATCCATAGTAATTTTTCCTAATGTCATCAGTCAATCAAACCCAAGCACAATATTATTTTTTTAAAACCCTCTCAAAGGGGATGGAATGCATGTGAAAGGGGGGTTGTTTTTAACCCATACATACATACATACATACATACATACATACATACATACATACATACATACATACATACATACATACATACATACATACGTACATATATATATATATATA
The DNA here is from genome assembly GCF_053477565.2 of Lygodium microphyllum. Taxonomy (NCBI): domain Eukaryota; kingdom Viridiplantae; phylum Streptophyta; class Polypodiopsida; order Schizaeales; family Lygodiaceae; genus Lygodium; species Lygodium microphyllum. The sequence goes on along the minus strand of NC_141138.1, from coordinate 168,434,064 downwards.
TAGTTTATGAAAAAAAATTGGGAGGGTGAGTGTTGCACTCCTTCCCTAGAGTAAAATGGTAAAAAAGTACTTAATATGTGTTTGAAATTGTAAGAAGTTGGGAAGATGTATTTTAGTGAGAGAGTTATTAATAGTACCTTGTCACACTGACATAGGTATAGAAGGTGTGAGATCTGTAAATTTTGACATAATTTATCATAATACAATTATTGTCTCTTATCTCACCTGCTTGTACTCAACTTTCATGGCTTTTCTTTCTTCTTTCTTATCTTTCTAGTCTTTCTCTCTCCTCATCACTCATTATTTCTCCTCTTTTCTCTCTCTTCTACTCTTTTGCTCTCTTCTTCCTCTCACCTCTCAACCCTCTCCTTGACAAGAGGTATCAGAGAATTGGCTTTATCAATGCTTCTACCTCATTAAGATTTCTATTTGCTCATCAGTGATCCTCCATAGCATGCATTCTCAATATTTTAACATGGTATCAGAGTGATTTTTAAGTTAGTGAGTCATCAGGTCACTAATTGAGTCATTCCAATTTGAATTTTTGGCTCCCTCCACTTTTCCTTGGATCTCTCACCTACCTCCATAGCTACCCATCTTCAGTGGAGGACTTGAAAGTCCCAATCCAAGTCATTTCAGCTCATGGTTTCTCCTAGGGAAATACTCTCCGACTTAGGGCGCCCCTGCTCATCACGTCAAACCTCAACATTGCTGACTCCACGCTCTAGCATTGCACCATCACTCAATTGCTGTTGTTTCTATGCCATCTGTTGTTCATACGTTCAATTCTACTTGCATGTGCGTTGATGCTGCCCACGACCATAGGGCAATTGAAGCCACACAACCAATCTATCTCCAGCTCAGAGGGTTTGTAAAATGACTGACTCTACATGCTACAATAAGAAAAAAACCAGTTGCATGTCAAAACCCTAAGGAGGGCAGCCATAGCTATCAAGCTTCAAGTTCTTGCTTCATTTCCTTCACTCACTTTTGTAGCTCAAATCAAGTCATTGACTCTCTAATATGCTCCAACACAGTCTTCAACAAGCATTCAAGTTATTTACCAGCAAGGAGGGGAGATATTGACAAGATTCTCAAGCATTTCAAGCAGCAGTGTCCATTGACATCCATCTAGTGCTTTTAGCACTTATGTCATTTAACATAATCAGCTTTGCCTCTAATCAAAACTGATCTTTTTTTGCAGCTCCAGCATCAAATCAAGAAGGTGAAGACTCAGATTTGCAAGATCTTGAAGATTTCGAGTTCAAGGGCATTATAGTCACCAAATCATCTAGCATCACTTGGTACTAATCACCTAGTGATTCTTAGCACTTGTGTTCAATTGAAAATTGAATTGTTTAGAGCTGATTTGATGCTAATCTTGCAATCTCAAAATGGGCAAGGACTCACCGACATCCCGATTCGATGGAATTGGATTCCATACATGGAAAACTAGGATAAAACTGATCCCAATGAAGAAAGGCTTGTGGTCAATCACAAGTGGTCAAGAGAAGTATGGGATAAAAATGATGATAAGGCTCAAACTATTATCAAGCTCAAACTTGATGACAGCTACATTCATCATGTTGATGATTGTGAAACCTCTTATGGACATAGGATCGATTAGAAACCTTATTTGGAGCTCATTCCAAATCCTCAAAATATGGTTTACTAATTGAAATTTTTAGGCTCGACATGCAAAGTAATACCTCACTTGCAACTCATTTGAATTATATGGAAATCTTGTTGACACAACTTGCAGGAATCAACTTGAAGATGGATGAAGACATTTGCATTGGAGTGCTTCTCAAAAGTCTTCCACCTAAATTTGATAATGTGTCTACCACATTAATCAACATGCCAAAGTTGAAACTTGTGGACATCAAAGCCTCTCTCCTGGAAGAGGAAAAGAAGATCAAGAACAAAGGAGAAACAAGCATCCCAAGAGGAGACCAACAACTTCTCTATGTGAAAGGAAAGAAGAGTGTAGTCTCTGACTTTTGTAAGAAATTTGGACATATTGAGAAATTTTGCTATGCTAAGAAAAAACCTCAAAGAGCATATTGTGCTATAGTCAAAGAATATGAAGACAACATCGAAGAAGAAGGAGAAGAAGAACTCCAAGATCAAAAGGATAAGACTCACCAGTCCCTCTTTTGTAGCTCATTTTTTGATGATAGACTTTTTTAGTTTAACATGTGGACTTGCCTTATGTTCCCACCATAAGCTCCTAATATCCTCATGTAGCCTCTACACACTTAGTGAGGTCTTGTAACAGCCTCTAGCTTTGTATGGTTGTTTTTGTTTCTTCCATGTCTACACTTAACAAGGTTCTACTCATGACAGCCTCTGTATACTCAATGTCTTTTTCGGTTGTGATTGAGGAGGGCTATTGAGAAATGTGCAATCAATCCACCGTAGCCTCTTTGTGTGGGCCAAATAAGGCAAAGAAACATACAGCAAATAATGCCTTAGACTAGGTCATGTATGCAGGGTTTATTAAAACCACGATTGTTGAATACCATGGTCCCTTTCCACCTATTTCCACCTACCAATACCACCTACTGTAAGCCTATAAAAGGCACTCATCCCCACACTCATTCTATCGGTTATTATCAGTCAGTTGTACTTGCATTATGCTTGGATAATATTAGTTGTTCTTCTTTATCAATGCTTCTACCTCATTATGATTGTCTATTTGCTCATTAGTGATCCTCCATAGCATGCATTCTCAGTATTTTAACAATTTCAAAGATTTGGACACATTGAGCCTCTTGAAACTCATAATGGAGTTATATTTTGGGGATTTTATTCAAAGAGCTTGAATCTTTGACATTCAAGTGTTCAAGCAAGCTTGGAGCATTGATTCTTTGAGGACTCAATCTTCTTCAAGTATGTATGGGCTTAATTCTATGTATTATTGAAGCTTTATGATGGATTATGAAAATTTCTTCAACCATCAAACTGAAGCTTGATTCCAAGTGAAATCATTGTCTTCAAGCTTGATCAAGGTATTTTACTTGCTTAATCTTTTAATCCACTTGTTGATGGGAGATTCTTGATCAATTAATTATTTGAAATTGATCAATATATCAGAGATTAGTGTTTATCCTTATTAATCATAGCTTTTTTTATTGAAATTCAATATTCATTTCAATCCTTTTTCATCATGAATATCATTTACATTGTCTTAATGCATAACCTTGATTTGATTGTATGATTTTCTTTGCCCAAGAAACAATAATTATAAAGAGTAGGTACTTGCAATTAGTAAGTCATTGAGTTGCATTGGTAAGACCCTTAGCCAATCCCTACTTCTCGATCCAATTTTTCATCAATAAAATCTTGCATATCATTAAAGGATGAAATAAATTTTCAATTATGCATATCATCCCTATTTACTTAATTAGAATGCATTAGCATGTTGATATTTCCACCGAGGAAAGAGGGTGGATGCTAAGGGAGATAGTGGGATAATAGTGAGATGACACTCCCCCACTATTAAAGATCTTGAAGGGGTGCAACCAATCAAGTTGGGGAGAACTGTGCCCACCTCCTGATAATTCAAAGCTCGTGTAGGGAGCATATCATGCCATTATATCCCTCACCATAGGTACTGAGTGGAGTCATTGAAGATTGGATTGAAAGGTGAGAAGGATCCAAGCTTGCACGGGAGAGCTATGGCGGGAGAGCAAGAGCAAGAAAGAGAGAGACAAGAAATGGGAACTCCAATAGTCACAATGTGTGACCAGGCCTTCCTTTATTCAAACTATCACTAAAAGAATAAAGAATAAAGTGACGGTGATGGGTGCCCACCACCTATAGTGTGCAGTGGCGGTGACTGTCAGTGTAGTAATACACGGGCGGCTAGGCGGAGGCGCCTTTACCCCCAACAACCTCCCACTTAAAGGCAAATCTGCCCTAGTGAGGAGTGAAAAGAAAAAAGAAAAAAAGGTAGTACAACATGTACACATACAACAAGATGAGGAAAGACGTCATCTCATCCCACGCCCATCAACCGCGCTTGAGGAAGGCAAAGTGCTCTGTACATAAGCTTTTCGTGAGCAGATCTGCAGGATTTTTGTAAGTTGAGATCTTGACAAGGTCAACAGATTTTTCCTCAAGGACCCCATGTATGAAGTGATACCTCACCTCAATGTGTTTCGTCTTCGCATGGAAGACTGAATTATTGGCTAACTGAATAACACTCATAGAATCCGAATGCAGTGTAGGGATAGCATCAATACCAAGGTCAGCAACCAAACGATCCAACCAAATGGCCTCCTTGCAAGCCTCAGTGGCTACAACATACTCGACCTCTGTGTAGTAGAAAGGGCCGTGCATTTCTACACCCTGGACATCCAAGAAACAACACCTCCAGCATAGGTGAATACATAGCCGGAAGTGAACTTCCTACTATCTGCATGTCCTGCATAATCAGAGTCAGTGTACCCCATGACTCCTATATCTTGGCTGCCATAGCATATGCACATATCTCCAGTGCCCTTCAGGTACCTCATGATACCCTTCATGGCATCCCAATGCTTCTTGCTAGATGTACCATATAGCGTGCCACAATACCAACTGCAAAGGCAATATCTGGATGGGTGGCTATCATGGCATACATAAGACTGCCCACTACGGATGCATAGGGAATCTTGGCCATCTCAACCCTCTACTCATCTGTTTGCGGACAATCAGCCTGTGATACCTTCACATAAGAAGGCAATGGACAACCAATAGGCTTTACGTCCTGCACGCGGAAGCACTCAAGGACTTTATGAATGTACTCTCTCTGTGACAAGTAGAGGAGTCCCTAATGCCTGTCGCGTCTAATGCGCATACCGAGTATGTGAGAGGCCTATCCCAAATCTTTAATCTCAAAGCTCTTCTTGAGCTGATCCTTAAGAGCATCTAGCTCATCATGAGCTTTCCGTGCTATCAGCATATCATCCACATAGAGTACCAAAATCAATAAAGAACCATCATGAGCTTTCTTCGTGTAAAGACATGGATCCATAGCATTCCTGCTCTAGCCATGTGACTACATAAAGGCATCAAACTTATGATACCACTCCCTAGGTGCCTGCTTCAAGCCATAAAGACTTTTTTTCAATTTGCACACTAGGTGCTCCCTGCCAGGTTCTACAAAGTCCTTAGGCTGCTCCATATAAATCTCATCATGCAAGTCCCCATGTAAGAAAGTCATCTTGACATCCATTTGGTATAAATCCAAGTCAGGCTGAGCAACCAAAGCCAAGACTAAGCGCAAGGTGGTCATCTTAACCACAGGAGAAAAGACCTCATCAAAGTCCACACCATGCTCCTGCTTAAAACCCTTTGCTACCAATCTAGCCTTCTATGTTGCCTAAGTGTCTAGGGGTACTTTTCAGCTTGTACACCCACTTGCATGGCAAAGCCTTCTTTCCTTAGGCAAGGAAACCAAATCCCAAGTCTCATTCTTATGCAAGGAGTCTATCTCAGACTACATAGCCCTCTCCCAGGAGTGACTGTCACCCCTGCGCATAGCCTCATCATAAGTGAAAGGCTCTCTTGCATTTGTAACCAAGACATAATGCATCGAGGGCAGAAATCTATCAGATGGGCATCTGTCTCTAGCAGACCGTCTCACGGTAGGCTCTGTTGCCTACCCAGCTGCATGTCCAGCACCCTGACCATGAGCATCTGCTGCAGCTGTAGGCTATCCAACTGCCTGTGCGGGAGCTCTCGACTCCTCCTGAAATATGACCCTATGGATCTCAACAACTCTCTCAAGCTTCCTATGCATCTTGTCTTCATGGAATATTACATCATGATTGCAGATGATTTTCCATGCCTGCAGATCCGAGAGATGGTAACCCATCTCGCTTGCATCCCCATAACCAAGGAAAATGCATTTGACACTCTTAGGATCCAGCTTACTTCTCTTGTCTCTAGGCACATGGCAAAATGCCTCACATCCAAAGACATGGAGATGCGCATAATAGGGAGGTTTTCTAGCCCCACAATCAGGCCAAAATCATAGCATGACATGTAGCTTCAATTCCTCAATCAATTGGGATGCAATAGGCATCAAACCGGTTATGTAGTCATACCCAAGCAAGCATAGGCATAAACTATGAATGTAGCACTAGCATCAAATGTCTGTAGACTATTTATAACAGTCCTGAAACACTGTTTTCAGCCCACCAAACCAATGCCTAATCTCAAAGGATCAATGCAAAGTATCAATACATGTGCAAAAAGTCTGAAATGGAGCCCAAACAAGTGCTTAATGCTAGGCTTGAGCTGGAGCTGAAGCAACTAGTGTGTGGCTGAATGAAATCGGTCCAAAATCAGGCGCAGATCGGCATGATGATGCTACTGCTCCTGTTGGTCCATGTGGCAGGTCTGGAGAGATTAGAGGGCTCAAACATGAGCCAAAGAGGCCTTGGAACAAGCCTCTAGCAGCCCACAACCAGTGGCAAAGAGATATGAAGATTGGAAGCTTCAATGGTGGCTGCCCTGTTTACCTAGATATGTGGACTAAAATAAATCTCTGAAAATAATGAAGTAATACCTCAATGTCAATGCCCTGATGGTGCCTCAATAGGCCGGGCGGGAAGAAGCTCGGGGAGCTCAAGAGAATGAGCTATGGCTGCCGGGAAGGAGACCCAATGCGAGTGGGGAGTCGATGGGAGGCTAAGAATGCCACGAGCCAAGCTCAAGAGTCGGGAAGCTGAGCTTTGATACCATTTGAAAGGTGAGAATGATCGAAGCTTGCACGTGAGAGCTATGGCGGGAGAGCAAGAGCAAGAAAGAGAGAGACAAGAAATGGGAACTCCAACAGTCACAATGTGTGACCGGGCCTTCCTTTATTCAAATTGTCACTAAAAGAATAAAGAATAAAGTGACAATGAGGACGGGCGCCCGCCACCTGTAGTGTGTAGTGGCGGCGACTGTCAGTGTAGTAATACACGGGCGGCTAGGCGAAGGCACCTTTACCCCCAACATGGATATCATTGATTGGGGCTCCATTGATCAGTTAATGACCATACAAGTTATTACAAGTTTACCACTAGGAAAATTTCAGCCCTTACACTCCTCCTAGTAGTAAGGGATAGGTGTAGATGCAATAGGGCACTTGGACCTTGATTTGGGTTTATTTTCAATCATCTACATGCGTTAAATGTTATCTTGGATTGGTTACAAGTCTTGCACATAGTATTTTACTCAACTAGCGAATTGAGACCACTTTTGGAAAACTTTTCACTTGGTTACAAATGTTATAGACTAATTGAGAGAATTTCCAAGACCTATACATGGTATTGCATGTTGTATTCAGCTTATAGAGGTCATATACAAGGAACCATAGGGTTGGGAGACCTTATTTTAGACTTAGGGAAGATGGATACACTAAAATACTACTTTTACAAGATGTAAGACTATTTTGTATAGTAGTAAAATAATATTTTCAAAATATTATATTTTAATTTTTCAAGAGTACTATAGCTCATTCTAAAGAGCTACTTGTTGGATTCATTTTCCATCAAAAAGTTCTTGATTCTGATATCGTAGTAAAAAGTTATAGCCATTTTTGTATTAGGAGGTCTACTAGGGCTGCATTGTACTAGTGAGCAAAAATGGCTAAAAACAGGGAAATAATACACTTAATGATGATGTTCAGCAACAAATTAAGAAAGCACATGAGGAAATACCTTAGGCACATCGTGATGATGAAGATTCTCAAGAATATGGTACATATAGTACTCTTAATACAACTCTTTGTAGCCATGTGGTTAGCCATTCTATCAAACACATGGAATTAGTTTCTAAATTGAACTAAGGATTCCTTAGAGAAGTTTGCTTCTTCCACTACAGATTCTTTGGACAAACTTTGTGCTCAAATATCTATGCTTGTGGCAGTACAAATGACATACAAAGAGAGTAGAGATAAACAACCCTTTTAGCCATCAAATAATTATCCTTAGTGAGGTATTATTGAGAATATGGGGATACCACAAAACACTTATGAGATTGGGGAGATTTATTTTAGGACTGATGAGCCTATTTTGAGAATTCATGGGTCAAATCCACTAGAAGCGAGCCACCTATTCCTCCATGTAGGTTTCAAATCAACTATCATAGAAGTGCCTCTAATCTTTCAAACCCCAATGGCAGTTGCATGGATATGCAACTCCATGTAACTAATAGACATGATCAGTCTTATGAGGTTGCATATGGATTTCCATTTGACCCTAGTGGGCATATTCCTTTTGATCTTGGTGGGACAGATTTACCTCTTGCTACCACTACCCTTTGTTCTATTTCCATGGATGCTTAGACAAGCTCAAAGATCCCTAATACACTTGGTATGAAGGGTACTATTCATGGAAAGGATGTATTTATCCTGATAGAAAATGGTGATACACATAGTTTTGTGAAATAAGTCAATTGTAGATTGGTTACATTATTTTCCCACTAATTTATAGCAATTCGTAAGAATACAAGTACCTAATGGTGGTGAAGAGGAAATCAATACTCAGATGTGCCCATAGGTTCCCATATAGTTAGCTACAAATTTTGAGGTATAACTGAACCTCATCACTTTGGAAATGGGACCCTCACTCCCTCCCCCTATCCCACACCCCCCCTCTAACACAAGTATCCCCTCTAGATTTCCAGGACAAAAGAATTTGGGAAAAAATCAAATGTATCTTCTTCTCCTCTTTAACAAAACAATCATCTAAAAATGTCTTAAGATTTTTTGTACTTCCCCTCCCCCTTTAACTCACATATCAACCCTCCACAATTTTTTGACTTTTTTAAAAAAATCTCACAACTCTTTGTCTCTCCCTTGAATTTATTAATCCATTATTTTTTTCCTTGAGCCAATACAACCCATTCTCCTAAAACTATTAGGATATTTTGTTGTGCATGGAAAATCTTGATCAATATAATATTAGGAAAATTCTAATCAAATGGAACATCAGTCCCCCCTGCCCCCCCCAAAAAAATCTCCTCTCCCCTTGCCACTACCTAACACCTCAATATTCCCATGATACAATCAAGTGATCCCCTCCTCGGTGCCCCCTTCACCTATAAGTAAAGGTTAGTTTATGAAGAGGCAGTATAAGAGGCAGACAATGGCATACCCATGCTAGTGTGAGAGGAGGGAATTAAAAAATAAAGAGAGTGAGAGCATGAAGTGAGAGAGAAAAGACTTAGCTCCTAGCTTATCCCAAGGCAACCATCATGATGTGCATCCCAAGGAGATTGATTGTAACTTCTCTAATCCATTTTCATCTTTTATCCACCCTTTTCTTTTTGTTATCCATGATGGCCCCATGTAGCAAGCTTCACATGGTAGGACCATCTGACAATGTAGGATCCTCGGACATGGCAAGACCATCATACAAAGCAGGACCTTTCTATGTTGTGGGCCCTTTGTCAACAACCCTTAATGTAGGAGCAAACCTAGCAAACAATATCAATGTATCAAATATACATAACTAGGTTTTTTTGTTATTATTTAGCTAAAACTTTTTCAATTAGGAAAGGTAAATGAATAGAAAAAAAATTCTTTTAAAATCATGCACATAAAGATTGGTCTTACATTAAAAAGTAATCCTAAATTCCTTTTTAAAGATATTTCAAGGGATACTTACGTCTTAACTTGAGGACTCATCTTCTGAGGATCTGTCTAGGAATGTAACATGATAGGGACCTTCTAAGGTTCTGTGATGTTATGGGGTTGGTGTTGTTTGTCTCTTCTACTTTGTGTACATATTTGGCATGTGTTATGGACCATTAATGAGCTAGAAAGGACCATGGTCATTCCATCCAAGAGTAAGGGCTCTTCATCCTCTTAAGCCTTGGCCATGCCCTCATGGATATTCTCTTTAAATGGAAAGGGATTATCGCTCTTCATCACTTTCATTAACTCCATCTTTGAATTCATCATCTTTCACTTCCAAATCTATCTTTGCTTTTGTAGAGACTTTGTAAGAGAAGAATAGGCTCTCTGTTTCTACTTCTACTTCTATCTTTGACTCTACTATGGCCATTTAATAGGGAGAGTAGTACATCTATGTCTCTATCTCACTATCAAAGGTAATTTCAAAAGTCATTCCTGGTTTCGATAGGAGGTATTCACCCATTGGAAATGATGTTGCATCTTTTGGGAGATAGCTTTCAGTGCCCACTATCAGAGACTGTGTGTTGGGGGTAAAGGCGCCTCCACCTAGCCGCTCGTATATTACTACACTGGCAGTCACCGCCAATGCACACTGCAAGTGGCAGGCGCCTGTCACCGTCACTTTATTCTTTATTCTTTTAGTGACAGTTTGAATAAAGGAAGGCCCGGCCACACATTGTGACTGTTGGAGTTCCCATTTCTTATCTCTCTCTTTCTTACTCTTGCTCTCCCGCCATAGCTCTCGCGTGCAAGCTTCGATCCTTCTCACCTTTCAGCTGGTATCAGAGCTTGACTTCCTGACTCTTGAGCTTGGCTCGTGGCATTCTCAACTTCCTATTGACTCCCCACTCACATTGGGTCTCCTTCCCGACAGCCATAGATCATTCTCTTGAGCTCCCGTCACTCCCTAGCTTCCCGAGCTTCTTCCCAGCCTATTGAGGCACCATCAAGGCATTGACATTGAGGTATTGCTTCATTATTTTAGAGTTTTATTTTAGTCCACACGTTTAGGTAAACAAGGCATCCAACATTGAAGCTTCCAATCTTCATATCTCCTTGCCATTGGTTGTGGGCTGCTAGAGGCTTGTTCCCAGGCCTCTTTGGCTCATGTTTGAGCCCTCCAACCTCTCCAGACCTGCCCCATGGACTAGCAGGAGTAGCAGCAGCATCACGCAAATCTACGCCTGATTCTGGATAGCCACTTCAGCTTCAGCTCTAGCTTGGCATTAAGCACTTGTTCGGGCTCCATTTTGGGCTTTTTGCACATATATTGATACTTGGCATTGATCCTTTGAGATTAGGCATTGGTTTGGTGGTTGAAAACAATGTTTCAGGACTATTATAAACAGTCCATAGACATTTGATGCTAGTGCTACATTCATAGTTTATGCGTATGCTTGTTTGGGCATGACTACATAACCGGTTTGATGCCTATTGAATCCCGATTGATCGGGGGATTGAAGCTACATGTCATGCTATGATTTTGGCCTAATTGTGGGGCTGGAAATACACCGTTTATAATAGTAAATGCATGCTAAATACTCTTGGGCTGAAGCTATCTTTCATGCTTTGACATATGCCTATTGGTTCCGGGTGTATGTCTTGGGTTATGCTATGATGTATTGATCATTGAGGGACAACTTCGAGTTTGTCATTGGATCCGGATGCTTTTGGAAGCTTGAGCTTATTTCAGCCCGTACTTATTGACATCGGTCTATGCTTGACACTAGTCAACCTGATGCCTACGGCTTGATGCATTTGTCTTGGCACAGTGTACCATGTATTTGTTGAGCTTTAGTGCTCTCTGAAGACTTGGCTTGGATTCTCATCTGCTATTTTGGAATTTTGTATTGGATGTCATTTTGGTTGTCAGATATCTTTATTGGGATGTATGTCTTGCTCATGGATGCTACCTATAGTTGCTTTGTAGCCGTCGTGCTCTTGGGATGCTATTGAAGCATTGTCTTGGTTACCTATCTTTGGTACTTTGACTTGGTTTGATTGAGCTGTTGAGCTCGTTTATCCGACTTTTGTGCTAGTGGGAGCATCTTGTATGCTTGATCAACATTGAGCAGGAGGTTTATGCTATTTGAGCATGTTGCAGACACTTGAGACTTTGGGATCTCTTACACTTACATGTTGCATGGTTCATGCACTGATATCTTGGAGTTGCTTTTGACGTGAGCTTGGGCTTTGCACTCTTGTGAGCATACACCTACTGGTGTCACGTCTTGTCAGTGTTATGTATACTTTGCCCTACTGTCCAGGGGGTATGCCTACTCACTGACGGATTCTTTGGTGACATGTTTGGGTGTTTGCTCAAGGTCTTGATGACTGTTTGGTGCTAATTTATGCCTGTTTATGGCTGGTCATGTCTTGGTTGTCATTTATTAACTTGGTGCAGTGATTTGGTCAACAATTGACTCTCACAGTACCCTGCTATCATTTATTACAGCAAGCATATAACTCCGGACTAACATGGATTTTTCATGCTAAAATATTATAAAATGATGTACTTTCACTAGTACTTGGTGGGTAGCAGCTTTGGTTACACTTTTCTCGCCATTTTCTCTTGATTTTGGTGATTTTTTTGTCATTTTCTGTAGTAAACAGCAAGCAGTTTTGAACTGTCTGCAGTCTTCCAGCCTGCATTATGGCGAGTTCATCCACTAATCATGCTATTTGCAACATCATTAAGCTTGATGGTACAAATTACTCTTATTGGAAGAGCCAGATTTGGCAGGTGTTGGTGGAGAAATTGCATATCAAACCTTTGAGGTTGAGCGGGCATTCGCTTGCAACTATGCCAAATGAGGAATGGCTTGAGCTTGATGAGTTATGCAAGTCTACTATTGTATTATCTCTCACAGAACAGGTTCATTACAATGTATTTGAGGAAGAACAAAGTGCATGGCAGTTGTGGGATAAAATCAAGAATCTCTATGACAAGAAAAGTCAAGCGAGTCAGATGTATTGGCTGAAGCAGCTTATGGATCTACACATGAAGGAGAATGTGACTATGTCTGCTCACTTGAGCCAGTTCCATGCTATACTCAAGAACTTGACTTCGCAGGACATCACTTTTGCAGAGGATGTCACTCCTCTTTTCTTACTTGGTACTCTTAATGAGTCATGGGATGTATTCCGCACTACATATGTGCCTCTACTGCTACTTGAAATTATCTGATGTTGAGAGTGCTCTTCTGCAGGAAGAGGTTAACCGTAAGAATTTGGATGCCTCTCGTGTGTCGCATGCTATGAGAGTTAGAGGCAAGAATGATGGATATGGAAAGCATGGCAGTGGTAGTGGCCATGGACAGGATTCTCAGAAATCTCGGTCCAAGTCTCGTGGGAAGTCACGTAGCAAATCCCGTGGCAGGAATGCAGATGTTACTTGTCACCATTATGGGAAAAAGGGCCATATTAGGCCACAATGCCATGAACTGCACAATGAAAGGCGCAAAGATAAGGGGAAAGACAAAGTGCAGGATAAGTCTTATGATCGCAGAGCATAGTGCCTACAAAGTCCAGTGTTAAAATTGAAGAGATCAATGTTATGCAGCCTGAGGATGTTAATGATGATTATATCATTCCAGCTTCTTCTAGTGCTTCGCAAATGACAGAGATACACTCTATGTATGCACAGTGTTGGATCTTGGACTCAGGTGCATCCTTTCATGTGACACCTTACCGAGAGTGGTTTCATTCTTACCGTACTATTTCGGGTTTTGTGCACTTGGGTGATGAGAGCTCTCTTGATATTCTGGGCATTGGTGATGTTAGGCTACAGTTTCCTTCTGCAGCAGTCTTGTTATGCAGGATTTACGTCATGTACTTGCTTTGACACGCAATCTCATGTCAGTTGAAGAGCTTGATGACGTAGGTTATCATGTATCTTTTGGAGGAGACTCTGCATGGACGATCACTCATGGCAGACTTGTGATTGCGAGAGGTGCCAAGGCTGGCAGCCTCTATCCCTTGATTGTATCCGCTTCTTCCCTTGATCATGTTTTGCCTATGGGTTCTATCCCACATGTATCTCTTTGGCATGCCCGTTTGGGCCATATGTCTTTGAAGGGAATGAAAATGCTTTCTAGTTTGCAGTACTTACCACCCCTTGATTATGCATGTTTTGATTCATATGAGCATTGTCTTTATGGCAGGCAGACTAGGTCTACGCATAAGAAGTTTGGTAGGCCACGCATGAGTGGGCCCTTGGCATTGGTACATTCGGATGTCTATGGACCCATGCCTTGTCTGTATATGGGTGGTGCAAAGTATTTTGTTACTTTCATAGATGATTTTTCACAGAAAGTTTGGGCTTATCCCATTAAGCTGAAATCTGATGTCTTGACTGTGTTTCAGAGATGGCTTGCATTGATTGAGAACCAGTCTGGGTATAGGCTAAAATGCCTAAGAATAGATAATGGGGGTGAGTATGTCTCATGTGCTTTTGAGCAATTATATGATGAGAGGGATATTAAGCGTCAGTTGACCGCCCCCTACACCCCTCCCCAGAACGGTTTGGCTGAGGGGAAGAATAGAACCATCCAGGAGCGTGTACGCAGTATGCCTAGCCATGCAGGCCTACCCAGAGCTCTTGGGCTGAGGCACTTAGTACAGTTGTGCATATCATAAATAGATCACCTTCTAGTGGTTTGGATTTCCAGGTTGCAGAGGAGGTATGGACTGAAAAACCTCCCTCTTATGCGCATCTCCGTGTCTTTGGATGTGAGACATTTTGCCATGTGCCAAGGGACAAGAGAAGTAAGCTGGATCCTAAGAGTGTCAAATGCATTTTCCTTGGTTATGGGGATGTAGGTGAGATGTGTTACTGTCTCTGGGATCCGCAGGCATGAAAAGTCATATGCAGTCATGATGTAGTTTTCCATGAAGACAAGATGCATAGGCAGCCTGAGAGAGTTGTTGAGATCTACATCGTCATATTTCAGGAGGAGCCGAGAGCTCCCACACAGGCAATTGGACAACCTACAACTGCAGCAGATGCTCATGGTCAGGGTGTTGGACAGGCAGCTGGGCAAGTAGCAGAGCCTGCCATGAGATGGTCTACTAGAGACAGATGTCCACCTGATAGATTTTAGCCCTCGATGCATTATGTCTTGGTTACAGATGCAGGAGAGCCTTTCACTTATGATGAGGCTATGCGCAGGGGTGACAGTCACTCCTCGGAGAGGGCTATGTAGTCTGAGATAGACTCCTTGCATAAGAATGAAACTTGGGATTTGGTTTCCTTGCCTAAGGGCAAGAAGGCTTTGCCATGGAAGTGGCTGTACAAGCTGAAAGGAACCCCTGGACACCCCAAGTCGGCATACAAGGCTAGATTGGTAGCAAAGGGTTTGAAACAAAGGCATGGTGTGGACTTTGATGAGGTCTTTTCTCTTGTGGTTAACATGACCACCCTGCGCTTAGTCTTGGCTTTGGTTGCTTAGCTTGAGTTGGATTTATACCAGATGGATGTCAAGACGGCTTTCTTACATGGGGACTTGCATGATGAGATTTATATGGAGCAGTCTAAGGGCTTTGCAGAACCTGGCAGGGAGCACCTAGTGTGCAAATTGAAGAAAAGTCTTTATGGCTTGAAACAGGCACCTAGGGAGCGGTATCATAAGTTTGATGCCTTTATGCAGTCACAGGGCTACAGCAGGAGTGCTATGGATCTATGCCTTTACACAAAGAAAGCCCGTGATGGTTCTTTATTGATTTTGGTACTCTATGTGGATGATAAGTTGATAGCAAGGAAAGCTCATGATGAGCTAGATGCTCTTAAGGCTCAACTCAAGAAGAGCTTTGAGATGAAAGATCTGGGATAGGCCTCTCACATACTTGGTATGCGCATTAGACGTGACAGGCATCAGGGACTCCTCTACTTGTCACAAAGGGAGTACATTCATAAAGTCCTTGAGCGCTTCCACATGCAGGACATAAAGCCTATTGGCTGTCCATTGCCTTCTTATGTGAAGGTATCACAGGCTGATTGTTCACAGACAGATGAGCAAAGGGCCGAGATGGCCAAGATTCCCTATCCATCCGTAGTGGGCAGTCTTATATATGCCATGATAGCCACTCGTCCAGATATTGCCTTTGCAGTTGGTGTTGTGGCACGCTATATGGCTACACCTGGCAAGAAGCATTGGGATGCCGTGAAGGGTATCATGAGGTACCTAAAGGGCACTGCAGATATGTGCATATGCTATGGCAGCCAGGATACAGGAGTCATGGGGTACACTGACTCTGATTATGCAGGACATACAGATAGTAGGAAGTCCACTTCCGGCTATGTATTCACCTATGCTGGAGATGTTATTTCTTGGATGTCCAGGGTGCAGAAATGCACGGCCCTTTCTATTACATAGATGTAGTATGTTGCAACCACTGAGGCTTGCAAGGACGCCATTTGGTTGGGTCATTTGGTTGCTGACCTTGGTATTGATGCTATCTCTACACTGCATTCGAATTCTATGAGTGCTATTCAGTTAGCCAAGAATCCGGTCTTCCATGCGAAGACGAAACACATTGAGGTGAGGTATCACTTCATACATGGGGTCGTTGAGGACAAGTTTGTTGATCTTGTCAAGATCTCAATTGTCCAGAATCCTGTAGATCTGCTCACGAAAAGCCTCTCTACAAAGCGCTTTGCCTTCCTCGGGAGGTTGATGGGCATGGGATGAGAAGACATCTTTCCTCATCCTGTTGTATGTGTGTACATGTTGTACTATCTTTCTTCTTTTTTTCTTTTCACTCCTCACTAGGGAAGATTCCCTTTAAGTGGGAGGTTGTTGGGGATAAAGGTGCCCCCGCCTAGCCGCCGGTGTATTACTACACTGACATCATTGCCAGTGCACACTGCAGGTGGCAGGCGCCCGTCACCGTCACTTTATTATTTATTCTTTTAGTGAGAGTTTGAATAAAAGAAGGCCCGATCACACATTGTGACTGTTGGAGTTCCCATTTCTTATCTCTCTCTTTCTTGCTCTTGCTCTCTTGCCATAGCTCTCGCATGCAAGCTTCGATCCTTCTCACCTTTCACTGTGCTTCTAGTTTCTTTGGAAAAAAATTATTAACGTTCTATTGCTTCATTGGAAGAGTCAGATGATACTTCTATGGAAATGGATCCATGGCCTTTCTATGAATCATAGAGCTTTAGTATCACTTTGTTTCGTCCCCTTACCTAGGGTTACGGTTCCTTTAAACCAATCCATCCTTACTCTAGCTTCAAACAACCATGGTCTTCAAAGCAACAATGGGTAAGATGTTCCATAAAAGTTGGGATTTACCACCAGGTATGTCATCTAGTAATCTCTTCCATCAATTGTGGTCTTGATGTAAGGAAGGATGCCTAAAGGCTTGATTTTGCTATGATCAACCAGTTTGATGAGCCATTGAGTAGGTTGGATACCTTGCAGGCCTAGATCTCTCATCGTCACATCCATCATGATGTTCATTGAAGAGACTCCATCTATCAATAAACTTGCAATAATGAAGCATCCTTCTATCCAGACACTAGTCTCTCTGGAGTGCTAGGATCCAAGACGGCATTGGCCACATCCACTTCTTTCATAGGCTCTAGGGCCTTATTGTTTTTTGTCATAATTACAAGGTTAGCAATCCTTAGGCCATGTCTTTGCATGAGAATACTTTTGAATCTCTTTTTGCAACTGGGCAAGATCATTAACAGTTGTTGAAATGTCAAATTAGGGTGGAAGGTATCCAAGTCATTCACCAAATCATACTCTTTTATGGGATCCACAGGCTTCTCCAATTGGCTGGAGAATGGGCAATACCTATTTTCATTTTTCCTCTTTCTTCAAGCAAGGGTTGCATCACCACTTTGTCTATTACTGGAGATACATCCATCTCTTCTATCTCTTGTTTTGTGTCCTGGACTATCTCTATATCCTCCTGTGGCATTGGACTATTCTGCAATGTACTATCCTATTTTGTAATGCTCTATGGCTGTGTTTGGGAGCTTGAACTTAACAACTTTTGTAGGTGGGACATTCTCTTTCGAAACTGTTGGCTCTCTTTCTTGGCATGCATAACTACAGCTACCTCCAATTCCACCAAGTTGGAGACATGCTCTCCTCATTCTTATGTTGGTTTTTTGTGGCATTAGCCTTAACAAGGGTTGTTTTGGGATAATCTCTTTAGCATTGTATTGTCATGTTCTATACTACTCTATGGCTCTTTTGGGAGCTTAAACTTGACAACTTTTGTAGATGAAACATTCTCTTTTGGATTGTTGGCTCTTTTTTCTTGGCACGTGTGGCTGTACCTACCTCCAGTTCTACCAACTTGGAGGTGGACTCCTGATTCTTCTATTGGTTGTGTATGGCATTGGCCTTGTGTTGGGATAGTCTTTATATAACAGTGTGGCTTTCTCCTTTGCATTGACTATAGAGGGACTTGTAAGCCATGAACCTTCTAGGGTTTGGGCAATTTGGGAAGACCTGACCCTTCTCTCTGCATTTGTAGCATTCCACTTCTAATCTCTGTCCACCACCAGGTTGTCTTCCTTTACAACTTTGGGCAAGGAATCTCCTTCGACCAAAACTCTTTGGGCTTTGGGCCGATGTCTTAGGTTTTCATCCTATATTTTAGCTGATGCCATGAGGCATATTCCACAATGGATCCCGTGAGGTTTTGCAGTGGGTTCCGTAAAATTTATTGTCAAGGCTCATACACAAGGTGGATTCCTTGTGCGAAAAGTCGATGGGGACACCTGTCCTTTTTAGACATCTTGTTAATTTAATGTGCAAGTGGGTGATTCCATAGCAGGTGATTCTGCAAAATACATATTTAAATTAATAAACGTTTATGAGTTTAGAGTGCGCACTCGTAAAATAAATTAAGGTTAGGATTGAGTTCTAACTAATTTATTTATTTTGTAGCTGAAGACTGCTAGGTATTCACTTTTGTCAGTTTAATTTTATTATTTTCTAACAATTGTGAATGCTTCAGTTGATGTGTAGAGCAGGCAGTGGTGGCATTGGGAAGCACTAGGCGATAGCATGTATTCAAGTTATTATCATTTTTTATGGACGCGCATCTTAGGCATGGCGCCAATATTTATTTTGACGCGCTTATTTATTGAAGCGCTTGATATTTATTTATTATTTTCTATACACATGGGCGTACGATTTAAATATTTGTATTGGACATTGTATTTGGGCACCGCCCAACTCTTTGGGTGCCCAATAGCTTTAATTCTTTAGTGGAACAAAAGCAAAGACAAAAGCTAAACATGCTAATTGTAAATTGGGCTATTTTTTGAGCTTGGAGATGAATAATATATCAAATACATGCTTTGTGGAGCGCTCACACAAGGCATGGGGGAAGATTGTACCTAATTAGTCTTTTGCTTCATGTCATGCAAGTCTTCTCTCTTGTTTTTTGTGCAAAAGTAGAGTTCTTTTGTTCTTGGGGACCTTCCAATGCTCACTACACACGCATACAGCATCCGATCTGTGCACTAGTGGTATCAGAACGAAGCTGAGATCGAGAGCTTCCAATCGCTTGACATCTTGCACAAAGGCGGAGCTCTTGGAACGATCAAGCTCTATAGTCAGTCTCGTGGTAATCCGTCAATACCAACATGTTCCTGGCAGTCAAGAACCCCCTACTACGCACTTGGATCACGAAGGACCAGTCTCTGTAGGTGAAGGACCATCGGGGAAGCTTCTTTAGAAGACCTTTTTTTTTTCCTCTCTCAGATAGAAAGTCAATTTTCTTTGAATTGTCAAAGCTTAACCTTTAAGCTTAAAGAAAGAAAAGGCTTAAACTCCAAATTTCAACGACAACGGCGGCAGTATGAAGTGAAGGGTGCCGAATCTGTCGTCGACCTCCTCTTGTCCCAGATGTTTTTTTTTTTAATCATTAAGTTTTTACTAAAGCCTAAGGCTTTAAAAGTTTACTAAAGCTTAAAGCTTTACTAAGGCTCAAAATCCCAATTTTTAACTCTCTTCCATAGCGGCAATTTCCACCGGTGGACTAAACACGAACTTGTCTTCAACCCTCTGCAAGCCCCTGTTCACACCTGTGGACTGACAGAGCCAGATTCTAGCAAACAGTTTGCAACACGCAGTCTATACGCAAGATTATCTTCTTAAAGATGATCGTGATATCAAATTTCGCATCCACAAAGGAGAAATACTACAAAAAGCCATAAAATAAAAAAGAGAAATAAGCCTTGTAAACCCGACTTTGGGCTACGCTCATCCCGCTAACAAGATTTCAAGTATGTGAGGTCTTTTGGAATTTTTTCGGATGTCCAATCAAACCATGGAAGATTTTATGGCTAAAGGTGACCTACCCACGAACCAAAGATGGAGCAAAAACTGGATTTGATTATGATGTAGCTTCAAGAGGAACGAAGAGCATGTCAAACCTTGCAAGCTCAATTGGCCAATCTACAAGGATCTACCGCCAACCAAGATGGACCGCAATCTAAAGATCTTATAGGATGTACGATCGATGCAACACTTGAAGCGCAATCTATTCGAAAATAAACAAAGATAAGTAAAAGAAATTTCAAATTTCGTACTTTCAATGGGTCACACGATGGAAAGACTGTACTTGCTTTTATCAGTCAATTTAATGATTATTTCCATGAAGAATAGTATGCTGAGAAAGACAGAATTAAATGTGTCACTAATCATCTAGTGGACCGAACATCCCTATGGTGGACTATTGTCCGCAAGAGTATTGATTGTCCTACTACTTGGGAGACTTTCCAAAAGAAATTTTTGCAGAATTTCCTTCCACCCCAATTCCACGAAAAAGCAATCAAACAATGGGACCTTCTGCAACAAAGGGATTGTGAGCTTATTTTACAATATACCGAGCGTTTCTGGAATGCTTTATTGCAACTACGAATGCTTGAAGATGTACCTGAGGCAACCCATAAACGCAAGTTTATGTCTGGCTTACTTAGACATTTTTATGCGGAGGTCAACATGTTCAAGCCAACGACTCTCGAAGATGCAATTTCCTTAGCCCATGACACTGAAGACAAAATTCAAGGACGAGAGAAGCAACCACAACAATTTCAAATTACTGGTAACTTTGGTTCAAAACAATTCAATTCAAATTTTCGAAGATTCAATCAAAGTCGTTTCCTTCCATCTTCATTCTGTAAATCTTGGACACGATCACCTACTTTACCATCAAACACAAATCCAAACCCTGAGCCATCTCTCCAGCCAAATCCCAACATTTCTAAACTTCCTGCTATTACCAATAATGTATCTAAAGCCAAATCCATAGTCTGTTACAAATGTCATCAACCTAGACATCTAGCGGCGAATTGTCAAACCAAAAAGTCAACTATTCATATCAATTATTTGGGAGTGACAGAAGATGAAGAACATGAAGAAATGCCAGATTTCACGGAAAACGATGACGATATTGGTACTACTTCAGATACTTTACCAGGTATGCCAAATTCCCATTCTTTATTAACGATGAAATGTCTTGTGCATGGTAAAGAAAAGACTATTTTACATGATGATGGGAGCACACACAACTTTATTTCTCCAAAATTGGTCAAAGAATTGAATTTACATATTGTTTCTACACATTATCGCATCAAGGTTGCATTCTTAGGCACTAGATACAATGGAACACAAGAATTGCATGACTTAGAAATTAAAATTGGTGATTATGTTGAACGCAGAAATTTCTTAGTTGTGCCTTTGCAGTCTAGTGATATTATCTTAGGAATGCCTTGGCGTCATCAGTATAATCCTGATATAGATTATTTCACGCATTCAATGAAGATTCATTCTAATGGGAAACAAATCACATTGCATGGTATGCACACTTTTGATAATTTTCCATTGCTTAGTCATACTCAGGCTAAACGTGCATTACGGAAAGGTAGCAAATCCTATTTAATATGGGTGAATGAAATCGAGGCTAAAGAAAATCAGATGCATCCTAAGCACGCACAATTTCTTTCACAATTTCAAGATTGTTTTGCTGCTAACTTATCACTTGCTTACCACCTATACGTCCCAAAGATCACAAGGTAGACCTAATTCCTGGATCACAACCACCATGCAAAGCATTAAATAGACATAACCAAATTGAACAGAAAGAAATGCAAGCCCAAATTGAAGAATTGTTAACCCGAGAACTCATTAGACCTAGTAGTTCTCCATTTGGTGCACCTGTCTTATTAGTGAAGAAGAAAAATAATACCTATCGCATGTGCATTGATTATCGTGCCCTAAATAAAATCACTATTAAGAATAGATATCTGATTCTTGGGTAGATGATCTTATGGATAAGCTACAAGGATCTACAAGACACATCTGATGTATTCAAAACTGCATTTAGAACACAATTTGGACACTATGAATTCCTTGTTATGCCTTTTGGTTTAACTAATGCACCAATCACATTCCGTCGTATGATGAATCACATATTTTTGAAGCATCAGCATTGTGTCATTGTTTTCTTTGATGATATATTGGTTTTCAGTAAGAATGAGAATGAGCATTATGAACATTTATCTTTGGTTTTCAAATTATTGAAAGAGAATCAATTATATGCCAATCCAGAAAAGAGTGAATTTTTCCAAACACAAATTGAATACCTAGGACATATTGTTTTATCTGAAGGTATTAAAGTTGACCCTAAAAAGATAGAAGCAATTTTGAAGTGGTCGATACCTAAAAATGTGCACGAATTACATTCTTTCTTAGGTCTTGCTAGCTTTTATAGAAAATTTGTGAGAAATTTTTCATTGCTTGCATTACCTTTGATAAAACTATTTTAAAAATGCATTGTGTATCATTGGTTTGACAATCAACAAAAGTCCTTTGATTTACTGAAACGTGCTTTAACTCATACTCCTGCATTGCAATTACCTAACTTCAATTGACCATTTTTCCTAGTAGTTACTAATGCTAGTGGATCTGGAATAGGAGCAGTCCTTATGCAAGATTCTCATCCCATAGCCGACTCTAGCTGCAAACTTAAACCCCCTAAACTTAAATATTTTACCTATGATAAGGAATTGCTAGCTGTAGTACAAGCTTTACGTCAATGGAAACACTATTTAATGGGATCTGAATTCATGATCAAAACTGACCAACAAAGCATTAAACATCTCCTTAGTCAACCACAAATATCTAACTGACACATTAAATGGACTGCTTTTATTCAAAGTTTTCATCCACTCATACAATATCAACCCGGAAAAGAGAATGTTGTTGCCGATGCTTTAAGTAGAAGACAGACTATTCATAATATTTCTGTGATATATTTTGACTCTCTTCTCCTATGAAAGATACTTATGACCAAGACCCTACTTTTCAAGCTAATTGGAATAAATTCGTTACAAATAATTGGATTCCCATTGATTCATTATCTTACACTGATGGATTTATGTTTTATGAAAAAGATTATGTGTAACTATTCCATTTCGATCATTTGTTTTGCATGAAATTCATTGTCCCCCATACCAAGGCCATGGAGGAATTATTTCTACTTTACGTACATTGATTGAAGATTTTTATTGGCCACACATGGAATCTGATGTATCTAACTTTGTATCTGAATGCTTAATTTGTCAAAGAGTTAAAAGACACCATTGTAAACAATATGCTTTTTTAATGTCTTTACCAATTCCAGAACAACCATGGGAACAGATCTCAATGGATTTTATCACTGGTTTGCCTAACATTAAAGCTAATCATGACATGATTTGGACTATTGTTGATAGGTTTAGCAAACAAGCATATTTCATTCCATGCAAGAAAACATTAACTGCATCTCAAGTTGCTCAATTGTTCTTGAAAACTATTTTCACTAATCATGGTTTGCCAAAAATTATTATTTCTGGCCATGATTCTAGATTCTGCAATAATTTCTGGATTACTTTGTTTGCTAACTTAGGAACAAAGATTGATTTTTCATATGCATTTCATCTTGAAACAAATGGGCAAACAGAAGCTACTAACAGTGCCATTTTAGATCTTTTGCGTGCATACACAATTTCAAAACCACAAACATGGGATACACATTTACATTTACTTCAGTTTACATACAATAACACACCACATACAGCTACACAGAAAGCACCATTTGAAATTATTTATGGATATAGATTACCTACACCTGTTACATCATTGTCAAACAAAGTTCAAGCTGCTGATGATATTGCTAACATGCATGCTACTATTTTTTATGAAGTTAAACATATGGTTGCCAAAGCCTAGCAATCATACACAAAACAAGCCAACAAGAAAAGAAAAGCTATGAGTTTCAAAGTTGATGATTATGTTTGGTTACGAATTGAAAAGCGAAGATTACAAAGTGTTGATAAACACCCTGTTGTAAAGTTAGCCCCTAGATTTTATGGACCTTTCAAGATCATTCACAAAATCAATGACAATGCATTTAAACTAGAATTACCACAACACTGGAAATCCACAACACTTTTCATATTAGTTTATTACGACCTTTTAGAGGCCAATTACCTGTACACCCTGTCTATGAAAACCCTCATTTGCTAGAAGAAGAAATTGAAATCCTTGAGCCTGAAATATTCTAAATTCTGACTTTATGACCATTAAAACTGGCCATAGATATTCTAGATATTTGGTTAAGTTTAAAATCATCCTGTTGAAGAGGCCCAATGGATGCACGCTCGAGACCTAAGTGCTTACCCCTCACTGTTGGCTCCACATTGAGCTAATAGCAATTGATTAAGGACAATTGCTATCCCACCTCGGGGATATGATGCCAGGAGGCATATTCCACAGTGGATTCCATGAGGTTTTGTGATGGATTTTGTAAAACTTATTGCCGGGACTCATACACAAGGTGGATTCCTTGTGCGAAAAGTCGATGGGGATGCCTGTCCTTTTCGGGCATCTTGTTAATTTAATATGCAAGTGGGTGATTCTGCAAAATACATATTTAAATTTATAGACATTTATGAGTTTAGAGTGCGCACTCGTAATAAATTAAGGTTAGGATTAAGTTCTAACCAATTTATTTATTTTGTAGCTGAAGACTGCTAGGTATTCACTTTTGTCGGTTTGATTTTATTATTTTCTAACAATTGTGAATGCTTTAGTTGATGTGTAGAGCAAGTAGCGGTGGCATTGGGAAGCACTAGGCGATAGCGTGTATTCAAGTTATTATCATTTTTAATGGGCACGCATCTTAGACATGGCACCAATATTTATTTTGATGCGCTTATTTATTGAAGCACTTGATATTTATTTATTATTTTGTATGCGCATGGGCATACGATTTAAATATTTGTATTGGACATTGTATTTGGGCACCGCCCGACTCTTTGGGCATCCAATATCTTTAATTCTTTAGTGGGACAAAAGCTAAAGCATGCTAATTGTAAATTGGGCTACTTTTTGAGCTTGGAGATGAATAATATATCAAGTACATGCTTTGTGGAGCGCTCACACAAGGCATGGGGGAAGATTGTACCCAATTAGTCTTTTGCTTCATGTCGTGCAAGTCTTCTCTCTTGTTTTTTGTGCAAAAGTAGAGTTATTTTGTTCTTGGGGACCTTCCGATGCTCACTAGGCGTGCATACAACATCTAATCTGTGCACCACTAGCATATTGAACCTTGCTTCCTCATCTTTCTTCCTCCTTTCATGCATCTTCTTCATAGAGCATATATCCTCTGTGTGGTTCTTTCGAGGCAATAAAAACAAAATGCTCTAGGGACAATTGGCTTTTGGGTATATTCAGTGGTGCGTCCAAATGTCCCAATTGATGGCATTTTTTGCACTACGTATTCAATCACATCGCATCTCTTCCTACTCATCTAGTATCGGATATGCTAGTAGTATTTAATTTCATTGTCTACATGAGGATGGTTTGTGATCTAATCCATAAGCTCTATCTTAATGCTTGTAATTGAACTGGACAAGTAGTCCTTCACAATTTCTCCTATTGGAGCACTCGAAGTAGCGTTTTATGGAGTGTCTGTAATCATCACGTTGATTATTCCAGTTGGTAGGGTTTCAATGATATCATTGATTTGCCATTGGAGGAACTATTTGATATTGTGATTGAACCATCATTTGAGGCATTGTTTGTGGCCACTATGGATTTGGTGCACTATACTGCAGCACTATTTTCATCTAAGGGTAGGGTTAGGGAATAATCCCTGGGACTACATTTGTGGGCATACCATTCGTGGCATTAGAGGAGATAAAACTCCTATTCCTGAGGTCATCGACAACATTGCTTCAACTTCATCTTATAGTATTACACCTTCCACTGCACCTTGCTGGTTGACTGGTCTTCTTAGCTCTACAAACTCATAAACTTCTGGTTATGGGCCTCTAAGAAAAATCTCTTCTGGATTGGTGCGCAAATCGGATGCCATATGCTTGCGTAGTGAATGCCGGAAGGTCCCCAAGAACAAAAGAACTCTACTTTTTGCACAAAACTCAAGGTAAAAAGCATGCACGACATGAACAAGAGACCAATTGGGTGCAATCTCCCCCCATGCCTTGTGTGAGCACTCCACAAAGCATGTATTTTATGTATTAATCATCTTCAAGCTCAAAAATAATAGCCCAAATTACAAAATAGCACGCTTTTGGCTTTTGAGTTTGCTTTAGCACAAAATAGAAATAAAGCTAATGGACAGCGCCCAAAGAGTCACAGGCGTACCCAATACAATGTCCAAATACAATTATCATAATCGTGAGCCCATGCGCATTCAAAATAATAAATAAATATCCAACGCCTCAATAAATAGGTGCGATAAAATATAGGCGCCATGCCTAAGATATGCGCCCATCAAAATATAAGTGATAGCTTGAATACACGCTATCCTCCAATGCTTTCCTTCGCCACTGCTGCTATCTCTACACATCAACTGAAGCATTCACAATTGTTAGTAAAATAATACAATTAAACCGACAAAAGTGAATACCTAGTAGTCTTCAGCTACATAAATAAATCAACTGATTGGAAATCAATCCTAACCTTAATTTATTACGAGTGCGCACTCTAAACTCATAAACGTTTATTAATTTAATACGTATTTTACAGAATCACCCGCTATGGAATCACCCATGTACACACTAAATTAATGAAACGCCCGAAAAGGATAGGCGT
Source organism: Lygodium microphyllum (assembly GCF_053477565.2). Taxonomy (NCBI): domain Eukaryota; kingdom Viridiplantae; phylum Streptophyta; class Polypodiopsida; order Schizaeales; family Lygodiaceae; genus Lygodium; species Lygodium microphyllum. Next base: position 168,407,256 of record NC_141138.1, on the reverse strand, counting down.
TGTCAGAGAGAGAACTAGGGAGAGAAGAAGAGGAGAGAGAAAGACTGCAGAGGAGAGAGAAAGACTGCAGGAAGAGAGAGAAATAGAGTGACGAGGAGAGAGAAAGACTAGAATTGGAGAGAGAAAGACAGGAAAGATGAAGAAGCCATGGAAGCTTGGAGCAAGAAGGGAGAGAAAGATTGTAATTGTATTGATATGTCAAAAAGATGTGAAAAATTACAACTTCTCTCCTTATATACCAGTGTCAGTGTGACATGGCATATTATTAACATTCTAAGTATTCCCAGCTTCTTACAATCCATCCCTTCCCAAAAGTTTTTGTCCCCAAAAACAAAACTAGAAAGAGCTAAAGAAAAGATGGATAGAACAGAGTACTACTCTGTTTTACAGCTTAACAAATAGGGAATGAGTGAAGAATTTATCATTACAAGGGCTGAGTTTGAAGTACGAAAAGTGGACCCTGCTATATACATGATTTGAAGAACCTTAGAAGCCATTGGAGCCATAGAATCTTCAACAAATAGTTCCAGAAGAAAGTAGACAGCTTGCTGGAATAACAGTCCCTGCTGGACCAAATCAGCCATAACTTTTGATAGAAGTGTCCAAATGAAGTGTACCACATATCAAAACGAAGCTCTTGAAGAGTACTTTAAGCTCATGTAGATAGCTCAATTCTGAAAATGAAGTACGACAAAAACTGTTCTAAAACAACGTGCTGTCCTGAACCAGTCTGCACCAATACTAGCTCCAAAAGCAGTAGGCTTCAGCCACCAATGTATCCTTCAAGTATGGATACTCATCCAATATTGAATCAGGTCTCCAAGAAGCCTCTTCAGAGGGTAAACCTCTCCATTTAATCAAATATTCCACAATAGAACGTGATCGAAGCTTCTTTTCACGCTGACCTATAACAGCCTCTGGGATGTACTGAACAATACCATCTTCATCAATAGGTGGCAGCTCATCAACTAAATCCATTGGATCACCATAATAGGGCTTGAGCTGACTAACATGGAAGACGTTATGAATTTTTGTAGAAGAGGGAAGCTCTAGTCTGTATGCCAAATCTCCAATCCGCTTAAGGATCCTGTAAGGGCCATAGAATCTGTGGGCAAGCTTATTACTGGATCCATCTTTCAATGTAGAATACTTGGATTTGGGCACCTTCAACAAAACCAGCTCTCCTTCCTGGAACTCTAAAGGCCTCCTCTTCTCATCAGCATACATCTTCATCTGATCTTGAGCCTTCCTTAGATTCACCTTGCATTGCTGAAGAAGGGTCTGCATTCTATCCAACTCTTCCTTCCCATGAGGGTTGATCTTTTCGTTAAAAATGACTGTGGGTAGGGGCACCTTGTAACCATACAAAGCCTCAAAGGGTGAAACTCCTATGCTCGCATGAGTGGAATTATTATAAGCAAACTCAGCCAGGTGTAACCAAGAATCCCATGAGGTTTGGACATCATAGCAAAAATGGCGAAGATAAGTCTCCAACCATTTATTAACTCTCTCTGTCTGTCCATCAGTTTGGGGATGATAAGCCGTAGATGGAGCCAACTTGGTACCCATAGATGTAAATACCGCTTGCCAAAAGTTACTCATAAACTTTGAGTCCCTATCATGGACAATCACCTGCGGTAATCCATGCAATCTGAAAATATGCTCCATAAACTGGTTGGCCACCTGAGAAGCAGTAAACTGAATTTTTGTTGGGATAAAATGAGCTGCTTTGGTGAGTCTGTCAACCACCACATAAATGCTATTCCACCCCTTCTTGGTAGTAGGTAAGCCAGTGATAAAGTCCATAGTAATATGAGTCCATTTACCCGTAGGAATAGGCAATGGCTGCAATAAACCTCCTGGCTTATGGGTGCTATCCTTATTTTGCTGACAAGGCATACACTTCATAACGAAGTCCTTGACATCTTTCCACAGTCCTTTCCAATAAAAGCTCTTGCTGATCCTGTCATAAGTCTTGAAAACTCCCAAGTGTCCAGCTAAAGGTGAAGAATGCATCTCCTCCATAATTTTTCGCTTGAAGGAAGAAGTAGAGGGAATAACAATCTTGCCCTTCCACCAAATAAGACCATTTTTAAGCTGGTAGTGCGAGTTTTCTTCCATGAGACCTTGCTGTAATTTCTGAAAGATTTGGCTGAATTCCTCATCTAAGAGATATGCCTCTTGTAGCTCTTCAATCCAATCACTATGTAATTCCGTCATGGCTGATACTTTGCAGGCCCACATACGAGAGAGAGAATCAGCCACTATGTTATCTTTGCCCCTTGTATGAGTGATGTCAAAGTCATAATTTTGTAATGTTGCTACCCATCGTCGTTGCTTTGGAGTAAGATTTGACTGAGTAAGGAAATACTTGAGTACGCGATGATCACTATGCACTCTGAATCGGCTGCCATATAAGTAATGGTGCCATTTCTTGATTGCATGCAGAATAGCCAACATTTCCTGATCATAAACATTCATGGCCATCTCCTTATCAGTAAGCTTACGGCTTTCAAATGCAATTACTCCATGCTCCTGAAGCAAAACAGCCCCAATGCCACGGCCACTAGCATCACATTGTATAGTAAACTCTTTAGAGAAATCCGGGCATACAAGAATAGGAGCGGAGGTAAGTAATTCCTTTAACTGGTTAAGGCTGCTATCTGCAAGAGAATCCCAAAAGAAAGCCTCTTTCTTCAACCTGTCAGTTAAAGGGGCTGCAATTGCCGCATAATGCTTTATAAATCTGCGATAGAATGAAGATAGACCAAGAAATCCTCTAAGAGAGGTAGTAGTAGTAGGCGTTGGCCAATCTTTTATGCATTGCACCTTCTTGGGATCAGCCTGTATTCCTTTTTCACTGACTATATGTCCCAAGTATTCCACTTCAGTCTGCATGAAAGAACACTTCTTCTCCTTAGCAAAAAGCCTATGATGTCTCAACACATCAAAAACCTTCCTCATATGCGACAAATGATCCTGAAAAGTCTTGCTGTAGATCAAAATGTCGTCGAAGAATACCAAGACAAACTGAAAGAGGAAAGGTTGTAGAATCTTATTCATCAGGCTTTGAAAGGTAGCTGGAGCGTTTGTAAGGCCGAATGGCATCACCAAGAAATGGTAAAGCCCACGATCAGTCCTAAAAGCAGTCTTGACCTCATCACCCTCTCTCATGCGAATCTGATGATACCCTGATCTCAAATCAATCTTCGTGAAGAATCGAGCCCCCTTAAGCTCATCAAGCAAATCATCTATCCTGGGTATAGGATACCTGTTCTTCACTGTTATCTTGTTAAGATCCCTGTAGTCAATGCACATTCTGAAAGATCCATCTTTCTTTTTGACTAACAGGACTGGGGATGCATACGGTGAAGAACTTGGTTCAATGAATCCCATTTCAAGAAGCTCTTTGATTTGCTTGGCTACTTCCTCTCGTTCACATTTTGATAGTCTGTAAGGTGGCTTATTGATCGTCTTTGAGTTGGGTTCCAAATCAATGGGGTGATCCACCGCTCTCTTAGGAGGCAATGAAGTAGGTACTTCAAATAGATCTCTGTACTCCTCAAGAAGAGCTGTCAAGGCTGGATGGTTTGCTGAATTTTTGGGCTGATCATGTGTTTCTTTGTTCAAATGCAATACAAATATCTGTGAGCGCTTCTTGTACTCTTTCTTGAGTTGTTGAATGGTGATAAGCTGAAAATCAGATTTACTAGGGATCCCCTGTAAACGGATGAGCTGTCCATTGGAGAAAAACTCCATATATAACTGTGAGAAATCCATAGTAATCCTGCCTAAGGTCATCAACCAGTCACAACCAAGTACAATATCTATGGGCCCCATTTCCAAAGTGATCAGGTTTACTTTGACTTCAAAATTTTCAGCCATCTGCAAAGAAACCTGTGGACAGATTTGTGTGCTGATTTCCTCTTCACCATTAGCCACTTGTACTCTAATGGGCTGCTGTAAGTCGGTGGGAACACAATTCAACTTGTACAAAATGGATTTATTGACAAAACTGTGGGTACTGCCACTATCTATCAGGATGAACACTGGCTTTCCACATATGCTTCCCTTCATACGAAGTGTATTAGGGTTCTTAGATCCCGTCCAAGCATCCATAGAGATAGAACAATTAGTGGCAGCAGGCAACTCATTACAAAATCCACCAGGATCAAATGGGATATCACCGCCTGGATCAAAAGGAAAAGAGTCAGATGGATCATAGAAGTACTCATGTCCACCATCATCCTCGAAATCTTCATTTTCAGCATTGATTGGGACTGTATTAACTTCATCTATGTCATTTTCAAGGTCCTCAAGAACTAGCATACTCTGAATTTTTGGCTTGGCATTTTTGTATACACACTTTGAAGCATGGTCAGGAGTATACTTTTCTCCACACTTGAAGCATAAGCCTTTGTCCTTTCTTTCCTTGTAAAGATCCATGGGAATATTTCTAGAATTTGTATTGGCTGAAGTAGACTTAGGCTTATTGTCACCTTGCTTAAATTCAACCTTTGGACTGTTTGCTGTCCTGAAATTGCCTTGAAGCCTAGAAGCATTAAATGGGGGATAAGTTGGTATCCGTAAGCTCCCACTAGGCATATGGTTGCTGCCATAATTGTTACCAACTTGCCCTTGCTTTAAAACAGTCCTTGGCTGTCCATAACTTGGCTGAAATGAAGATTCTTTCCTATACTTCCTTCCAAAGCGCTCTGCAAGCTCAATAGCCTTGAAAAGTGAAGTAGGATTTTGCGCCATAACATCAGCTGACAAGGATGGTTCCAAACCATACATGAACTTGTGTAACTTGGCCTCATCACTGATGTTTTCCACATACATGGTCAAGTTAAGGAATTGGTTTGTATAATCTCTTACACTTAGGCTCCTTTGTTCCAAGTTGTACCATCTTCGTTCTAACTTCTCTTTCTCAAGAGGTGAAACAAAGACTTCAGCCATAAGTGCCTTGAAAGCTTCCCAATTTTCAATAAGTACATTCTCTTTCTTGATATACCTCCACCAAGTGTGAGCAAATCCTTCTAAGTGCAAGGAGGCAAAGTGTATCTTCATAACATCAGTTTTAGGAAATATATCAAAATAAGACTCCATCTTAGAGGTCCATTCCTCTAATTCTGATGGTGAAGATGACTGGCCATTGAATTTGGATAAAATAATTTTGTCCTTGAATTCTCTATCATGGAAAGGTTGCTGTCCCAAAACTGGCTGATCAGAATTTCCAAGTACAGAACCCCCAAAATGAGATTGAAATCTTCCAACAGGTGGCTGAGAATTACCCTGTAATCTTCCTGTTGGTAAAGCACCCCTAGAATGCTGTGTATGCAGTCCAAAAGCTTGAGTATTGGCACCGTTCAAACTGCCCAAATAGTCATCATGCCTTTGTGAAGCTTCTCCCACTTCATATTGACTATTGGGTATGCCTCTTCTTCCTATGATTCCATCTCCATGACCATTTTGGTTGGATGGCTGAAGTGGAACTGAAGGATCAGTATTTGAACAGGCCTTTTCATTAGCTTCTTTTGATGCCACTTGTAATTGTAAAAGTTTAGAGACTTGTGCCATGAGTAGTTCATTGGACATTACCAATCTATCAATGGAAGCCTTAGTCTGATCAGTAGATTGAACCATCTGATCCATTCTTGATAGCATGGCCTCATGTCGCTCTCTATGCCTTAGTTCATGGGCACACAAAGTATCATTGAGCATGCTAATTTCTCCTTGTTGAGGCTCTTCAGGGTTCTCTTGAAATGTGCTTTCCATCATAGAATCCCTGATTTGCTGTGCATAGTCCTCCTGGACCTTATTTTTGCCTTTATGCCCTGCCATAATAGTGCAGTCCTGCAGTACCCCCTGTCAGTAAAACGGCTATAACTTTGGCTAGAAAGCTCCGATTGCAAAACTTTTTTGTGCGAATCGAAGCTTACAATGCCCTCTTCGAGATGAGCTATAGCACGCTATAACAGGTTTAGGACAGAAAATTCTGTAACTGACTTTCAGAGTCTGAACTGTCCAGTCCTGCACCCTGTTTAGACCTGTAAGTGCCCTGTTTTGACCCTGTAATGCAAGAAAGTAACCTCCAAAGGCTACCAAACCCTGCAAAGGGGTATATAGGACCTGTGGGTACCCTGTAGTACCTGCACCTGTACTTCTGTATCAAAGGGTGTACCTGTATCCACCTGTAAATACCCTGTGGGTAACCTGAAAATGCCCTGTTTTACCCTGTTTTACTCCAATAGGTACTTGAGTCGTTGGAAAGTCTTCAATCTTCAATTCTCCACTCGCTGTACCTGTGTGAGGGATAAAACGGCAGGACGGGCTCCCTACACGGGCTCCGAATCACCGGGAGGTGGGCAAAGTTCCCCCCGGGTCGGTTGGTTGCACCCCTTCGGGATCTTCGATAGTGAGGGAGGGTCACCTCTCTTTTGTCCCACTATCTCCCCCGGCATCCACCTTTTTCCTCGGTGGGAATATCAACATGGCAGAGGCTAGTGTACTAAGCAATCAGCATGATATGCATTTGGAAAATATTCATTCAGCCTTTCATGAGATGCAATTGATTGAGATAAAAGAACTTGAGATGGAAGAAGGGTTTTACCTATGCAATTCAGTGACTCACTGATTGCTAGTACTTACCCTTTACAATTTTCCAATTTAGGCAAAAGAGAATCAACCAATCAATTGGATTAGAGTAAGCAAAGGAATCAATGAATGTATTCAGTCCATAGGATTCAAATGTTATGCTGAAATCTCAGATTGAGGCCCTTCATTCACTGATTGAAGCTAATATGCATTAGACAAGCATTGCATTCATGAATAGATGAATTCAAGCAAAGGTTGGTTGAGAATTTGATGAAAATGTTCAATTCTTTAATCTCTCAGTCAAATGGCTTAAGCTCAGCAGTTGGATTAATGAGAGAGATTAAAAATTGAAGAGAAATACCTTGACATGGCTGAAAATAACTTGCCAAATGCTTGATAGGGCTCCCGGTTGTCCAATGTTAGCAAAATAATCCAAGAAGCTTGCTTATCTGATGGTAGAGACCAATCTTGAAGCTTCAAATGCTTGAAATTGAAGCATTAAACCCGTTTCCCCCAAATTTTTGCTCCATAGAAGCTCTTGATCTTCAATCTTAAGCCATCCCGTGCTTAATCCTTGCAATTTGTTGAAGAATCCTTGCTGAAATGATTCCACGGGCCAAAAGGATGAAGAATCTTCAAGAAATTGTCAAGAAATGGAAGCTTGGGCTGAAGCTTTCATGGCTGCCCATGGACTGTTCATGTAGGGTTTCAAGAGAGTGAAAAGCTGAGAAATATGGTTCTATTTTGGAGTAAACACACCAAAACCTTGAAGGAATCACTGCCAATGATGAATTAGAAGCACCATAGCTGAAGATTGGCTGAGAACTGGAGGAGAACAGGGCTGGAAAAATCAGCGCAAATTTCGGGCTGCTGTCCAGGCCACGTGGCAGCTTCTACAGGGCATGATTGGTACTCCACTTGTTGCATTTGATGTCTAGAGTGCCATTATGCAGGCCATTGTTGATGGAGAGCAAAGATCAGTGAGAAAAGAAGAGATCTCAGCCAGCAAACTCCATGAAAGCTTGGGCAGAGCTTGAGGAAAGAGGAAAGGAAGACCTCTTTTGAAAAGTAACTGTAGTTTAGTCTCTAACTAAGCCCGGTTAACCATTCTTTACCCTAGTTACCTCCATTTTTGCATAAAATTTGATGACGTCCAGCCATTTAAGCCTTTACCCGCCATATCTGACCTTGAATAACTCCAGATGTAGTCATTGCTAACTGTAGTTGTCCTGCAGCACTCCACTAGTCACTGTCTTGTACCATTTTTGTCTGAAATTGGTTTTGAAATGGGAAAATAGGAGTGAAAATGGAAGAAAATAATGGATCAAAGACTGAAGCTCTGATACCACTTGTCAGAGAGAGAACTAGGGAGAGAAGAAGAGGAGAGAGAAAGACTGCAGAGGAGAGAGAAAGACTGCAGGAAGAGAGAGAAATAGAGTGACGAGGAGAGAGAAAGACTAGAATTGGAGAGAGAAAGACAGGAAAGATGAAGAAGCCATGGAAGCTTGGAGCAAGAAGGGAGAGAAAGATTGTAATTGTATTGATATGTCAAAAAGATGTGAAAAATTACAACTTCTCTCCTTATATACCAGTGTCAGTGTGACATGGCATATTATTAACATTCTAAGTATTCCCAGCTTCTTACAGGCGTCCCCATCAACTTCTCGCACAAAGAATCCACTTTGTGTATGAGCCCCGATCAACAAAGTTTACGGAATCCACCGTAAAACCTCACAGAATCCACCGTGGCACGGAATCCGTGAAATATGCCTCCCGGCATCATGGATGCCTTCATCCAAGTTATAGTTGTTCCATTTCTTCAATATGGATTCCATTCTAGAGACATGCTTTTATGTGTTCTCTAGAGCGTTGACTTAAGTTCATGAACTCCTCTTGCATCCACTCTTCAAAACCTTCGCACTTAAACTTGGTGAGAAAGGCCAACTTCAAGTTGTCCCATGTGCCAAAAGTTCCTATTGCTTGTCTCCCATACCATTGAAATGCCACGCCTTTGAAAGTGACTGGAAATATTGCCAACCAATGCTCAAAATTTTTGGCATTGTTGGCTACACATGCTATCATGAACTTGGCTACATGAAGATCAATGTCTTCATTATATTCTTCCTTAAAACTAGCAGCAGAACAACATTCATTGTCTTGTCATCCACATTTCTAGGACAAATCTAGGTTGGAAGGGAACCTTAATTCACCATTGGGACTTCTATTAAGAATGTCGTAAGGGTATCAAAGAAAGATTTTGCTACTAGCTTATTCCTAGCTTTGATTTTTGTTTTTTCTCTTCTCATGTACCTCTAGATTTTTTCTAGTACTTGCCTCTTTATCGCATCATTCATTAGGGAGTTGGATTCACCCAGTTTCTTTGTATTCAATAGAAAGGAATCAAAGGGACTTCACTCTGTGGAGGACTCTCTTACCAAAATTTCTCCTACTTATTTCTTTTCAATGTTTCTGAATTTTGCTTTCATACCACTATAGAGAGGACGATATTTAGTTTTGAATGTATCAAAATTAATTCTTCTGAGGATCGCCATAGTGCTATCGTCTCGATATAATACCAACTTTGGAGAATTTCAATGGTGTATATTGTAACAAACACTCTATCGACCAACTTCCAATGGATTGCCAATTGGATAAATAGAAGATTATATGCGCACCAAGTGTCCCAAGTATCTTCTTGTTATGCATCCATGAACAAGTCTTAACTCTTTTTCTTCTTATTCTTGTGAATCTGCATTGACCATGACTCCTAAAGCTTCTTCACAATCTACCACTTGATGATGTCTAGAAATTCTTCAATGAATGTCAAATCTCCCATTGATACTCATTCTATCTATTTTGCTATTTAGATTTGTAGGAAACAATTGGCTATAGTGATACAACGTTTTATAGCTTTTGAAAGAGAGTGGGATCAATATGTCACATAGAGCATGCATCAAGATAATGACATATTTCCGTCATTGAGGAATGCACTTCTTGTAGAAAGTGGCTTTGGCAAAATGAAGATCTCCAATTCTTCAATAGTAGCAGGAATTCTATAGTCTTCCATTACTTTTCTTCCTCTTCAATAGTGCCACTGCTTCCATTTTCAACCTCTATTGGTGCATGTTGATGGTAGCTTTCCATGACTGTGCACAAAAAACATAGAGCGCTCAAGAGGAATACCAAGAAAATGGGAAAATTACTGCAAGAAAATCTATCTTCTCACACCAAAAAGCATGTTCTTCATGCTCTAGAAACTACAAAAATAGAAAAGAACACTAAGAATAAAGGAACTTTGTACATAGCATCATATAATGAATCTCCCATAGACTTATCACAACAAAACTTTAACATGTTCTTCATACTCTTCATAGAAACCATCAAAGAATCAAAGGAACACAAATGAGTTATTAGCTTTGAATGGAATTTATCACATAGTATTCATATTTTATCATCTTCATAGTCTTCACAGCCTCTTTCTTAATTGTTCTTATATAGATACAATGTTTCTTCGTAGAAATTGGCTATCTCTCATACACTATCTCTGTCACACATAATCTATCTCAATAGTACATGAGAATTACAAAGAATCGCACTCAATAATCCTCTCTTGGTGGTGGATACACCTCCTAAGAGGTATGTTTGATATGAAGAAAAACTAGAGACACTACAGTGACCTGTCAAGGCTCACTACTATCAGTATCACTTCAATCGTTGCTTCAAAACTACTTTATTTGTTTCTTCGAACTCTTTTGAGCTAATATTATTCCATTTCCAAGATTATAAAACTCTTCCAAGCTAAAGTAAAACCATTCAGCTCAAACTAAAACCAATCCAAACCATCCAACTCACTCCCAGTCATTCTCCAAACCACTCATTCACAATCATAACCTCTCAAACAAAAAGAAAACATATAAAAACAAAAACAAAACATACCTATCAGAACCAAAAAACACGTCATAGCTCGATTAAAAACCATAATGAGTCCTCAAACCTACTCAAACCATTTCAAAACCCTCTAAAACACCTCAAAAATATCCAAAAATAATAATAAATAAACCACAAAACCCAAAAAAATCACCCAATTTCCAAGAACAAAAAAATCTAAAAATTAAGTCATTTTAGCACTCAACATACAACTCCTTCTACACTCAGCCCGCTACTTTGCCAAGGAAAATAGAAGTTAATCTTGAAGAGACATGATGGAAGAAGGCCTATCCCCATGATCAAGCATCTAGAGAGCATTAATCACTTAATTGGCCCTCTAATCATGGAATCTATTAATCCCCTCCTCATGATTTTGATACTAATAAAAATGGACAAACCTATTACAAGAAAAATTCATGGAATCAAAAGTTATGGAGATAGAAATTGTTTGGCCCAACACAAATTCACAATCACCCTACAATGACTACAAGTACAAAGAAAAAATCGGCATTACAAACTTCAAGGGAGATAAATCTTCACTTACAAAATGGAAGGAGTATGATGCATGGATGAGTAGTAGAGATTAAAATACTCTTCAACTCAAAGGGCTCGTGAATGATGGAGTTGTATATATCCTTGTAAATACGGAAGCACAGATAGTTTTGTGAAGGAGGTGTCTTAAGGGAACAAGTTGCCAATAGCGTTTTTGAAGCTAGTCATGAAGTGTATATCCATGCACTTCTATCAAGTTGTCACTATCACATAGTATTCAAGTTGATCTTGTAGCCTTAGAAATGGGACCCATTGATATAGTTCTTGGTCGTGATTGGTTGAAAAATGTTAGAAGACTCACCATGGATTTGAATTCAATAAAAATGGAATTTTCTTAGAGGCATCGAGTGGATTATAAACAAATGGAGCTCATTCCTATGAAGAAGTTAAATAGAAAGATCAACAATAAGTCTTATGTATTTGTCCTTCTTCTCTCCAAAGAGAACAAAGATTAGCCCATACCCACTTCAAAGAAGAAGAATCCAACATTGAATATTGACTTGGTCTCTAATACTAAGAATTATAGCCTATCTAAGTTTGAGTGTAAGGAGGTGGAGTGATAAGTCAAGGAGTTGCTATAGATGGTTGATCCAACCAAGTCAATCACCTTTTGCCTCTCGTGTGCTAGTAATGAGGAAGAATTATTGGACGTTTGGTATACGCATTGATTACAATGAGTTGAATAAGTCCACTATAAAAAACCCCATTTTTCATATCAATGATCTCTTGGATGAACTTAAAGATACAAGGATTTTCACCAAGATAGTGTAAAATATTACACGGCGCAGCGAACAGAATCTGAGAAAGAGATAGAGAGTACACAACAGATAAGAGGAGAATCAATAAATTCTTTAACTTCAAGCAACTGATACAAAGATGGCTCTGTCCACCCGTGCGCTTCCACTGTGTGAAGCTTAGATGGCGATCTAGACAGAAGATAGGTGAAGAGCTTAAGGCTAGCTGGAACAACAACTCTGACTGGGTGAAAGATCAGTGAGTGATGGCTGCGAAGGGGTTTAGCTTTTATAGCCCGCGAAGGTCGTTAGGTCGGCCTGTTGACCGACCTACCATATGAGCCTCCACTAGTCGGCCAGGGAATATTCCAGGGAATATTCCCTTTACCATCGGGCCGGGGGCGCTGGCCCCCCTGGGACCCCCCAGCCAAGGGCCGCTTCCGCGGCCCTCGAACCCCACAATAGGGGCCCCTTTTAACTCCCTTACCACGCAACTCAATACAATGTGCCTCGAGTTGCTACCAGCTTAACCACTCCGTCTAACCCAAAGATTAGACCCACAATACTCACCTTTTTGCCATCCGGTCACATAGACCTCATCTGATATACAAGTCAGGACTCAACCAATGTCCGGGCTCACATTTGGCTTCTCCTCATAATGGGGGCCTTACAACTTTGAGCACCATGGATCATTGGTAGCACCTAATGAGGGTGGGGCATTGATCATATCTAACGCCCCCCCTCAATGTCCACCCATAGGTGAACTATCTCCTCGGCCCAATGCCGAGTCTCTGAAGATGAACTTGAAGCAGATCCTTCGTAAGTGGTTTGGTGAAGATATCTGCTCCATTCTCCTCTGTTGGACAGTAGACCAATTCCACTATCCCATCCTCCATCAAATCACGCACATAGTGATACTGGATCTCTATATGTTTGGTGCGTGCATGAAACACTGGATTTTTGGCAATGGCAATGCAACTCTGATTGTCACATCTCAGCACAGTTGGTTCTTCATCCTGTACTCCCATATGCCATAGAATCCTTCTCAACCATACGACCTCACATGCAGCAAAACAAGCTGCCTTGTACTCTGCTTCGGTAGAAGACAATGCCACTGTTGGTTGCTTCTTACTAATCCAAGAGAAAATTCCTGAACCCAAAGAGAAACAATAACCAGAAACTGACTTCCTGGAATCAATGTCTCCTGCCCAATCTGAGTCACAGTTCCCCACAAGAGAAGTTCTGAAACTGTATGTGATACCATAGTCAAGAGTTTTCTTCAAGTATCTGAGCACCCGCATCCCAGCCTTCCAATGACTCTCATGAGGTTTGTTTGAGAACCTGCTCAAAACACCAACAGCAAAACTGATATCTGGTCTGGTGTTACGCAAGTAGATCAGACTGCCGACCAACCTCCTATACCTCCCAATGTCTGCTAGTGCTGATGTATCCTCGACGGATAACTTTGCATTCACCTCCATAGGTGTAGCTATCTCCTTGCACTCGGTCATGCCAAATGCCTTCAAGATCTCCCATGCATACTTCTTCTGAGAGATGAAGATCTTTCCTGGCTCTTGCCAGACTTCAATCCCCAAACAATAGTGTAGCAAGCCCAAGTCTGTCATTTCAAACTCAGAACTCAAAGCCTTTCGAGTTTGGTTGATCATATCTTCATAGTCACCTGTAATAAGAAGGTTGTCCACATATAGGACAATCACTACAGACTTTTTACCATCCCTGTAAACATACAAGTTAGCATCTGAGGCACATCTTTTGAAGTTTAGGTTTAAAAAGAACCTATCTATCCGCTGGTACCATGCTCTGGGGGCTTGTTTCAGCCCATACAATGCCTTCTTCAGTTTACACACTTTGTTCTCAGAATGGGGGGCCTCAAACCCTGGTGGCTGAGCCACGTACACCTCCTCCTTGAGGTCACCATTTAAGAACGCTGACTTAACATCCATTTGGTACACTGGCCACTTCTTATGGGCAGCCACTGCAAGTACCGTGCGAATAGTGGTCATTCTGGCAGTTGGGGCAAATGACTCTTGAAAATCAAACCCTTCAACTTGTGAAAATCCTTGGGCAACCAGTCTAGCTTTGTACTTTTCTAAGGTACCATCAGCCTTGTACTTTACCTTCCAGATCCACTTGGTGCCAATAACCTTCCGCTTTGCTGGTCGATCCACTAGCTCCCAAGTGTCATTCTTCATTATGCTGTCATACTCCGCCTGCATAGCAGCCTTCCATGATGGATCTGCAAGTGCTTCTTCTAAGTCAGTTGGCTCCTTTACTTCTCTCATAATCTCAACCATCAAGGCCATATTGACTATGTGAGCAGAAGCCCTCCTTTGCTCCTCTATTCTCTGAGACCTCCTTGGTCCGTCTGCCTTCTCCTCAACAGATGCAGGCATAGGATTATTGTGGTCATAGAGCTGCTTCACCCAGCACGGCACTGGCTTTTCCGGTGGGGTGATGTCAGGTTGGTGAACTTTTTCTTCATCATCTGAAGATGATGCTTCCTCCTCCTTAAGGATAGGGATAGCTCTCGGGACATGTTCATAGTGGACTACTTCTTCGCTTGATGATAAAGTGGAAGAACTTGCCTTCTCCTCCTCCACTGTATGGGGCTCCTCCTTGAACACCACATCACGGCTCGCGATAATCTTCTTTGCCTCTTGGTCATATAATTTGTAAGCCTTTTGCTCATCACTATAACCCAAGAAGATACATTTTCTGCTTTTTGGTTGTAACTTGTTTCTCTTCTCATCTGGAACATGTGCATAACATTCACATCCAAAAATTCTGAAATGTGAGACAGATGGTTTCTTACCAGTGTAAGCCTCATGAGGTGTTTTTCCCTTGAGAGCCTTTGTATAGCTCCGATTTAGAATGTAGACTGCAGTATTAACAGCTTCAGCCCAAAAATGGTTAGGCAATCCCTTGCCCTTTAGCATGCATCTTGCCATCTCCACAATGGTACGATTCCTGCGTTCCACAACACCGTTCTGCTGAGGTGTGTGAGGCGTCGTCAATTGACGCTTGATGCCTTTGCTCTTGCAAAAGCCTTCAAACTCCTTTGAGTTGAACTCACCACCACCATCTGTTCTAAATTTCTTCACACTTTTTCCTGTTTCATTCTCAACAAGTATTAGCCATTCTTTAAACTTACCAAAAGCTTGAGCCTTATCACGAAGGAAGTACACCCACATCTTCCTACTGTAGTCGTTGACAATCAACATAAAATAAGAAGATCCCCCCAAGGCCTGTGTAGGCATCTTACCACACAAGTCAGCATGCACCAACTCTAGAGGAGCACGTGCTCTATTCTTGCTTTCTTGTGGAAATGCCTTTCTTTGTTGCTTGCCCATCATACAAGCTTCACATGGTTCCTTCAATTCAGTTATTGTAGGTAGGTGAGCAACCATACCTTGCTTTTGCATCTCCTTCAATACTGCAAATCCGATGTGTCCAAACCTTTCGTGCCAAAGCTTACTTGTGCCCACTCCAGCGGTGGCTGTAAGAGCACTTAGCTCATACAGGTTGTTCCTTCTTTCTCCTTTGCCAACAATTGTGCCAGTACTATCAATAATTTCTGCACCTGTCTTCTTGAACCTCACTTCATGACCAAGATCAGTTATGGCAGCAACTGATAAGAGATTTCTCCTGATTTCGGGAACATACAACACATTTGAAAGCTTTTTGACTTCACCATTTGTAGCAACAAAAGAAATAGTACCTGTGCCCGCAGCAGGGCATTTAGCATCATTTCCAACTGTCATAGTGATGGATTCTTGTAGAGGCTGCATAGAATTGTATAGACCTTTCTTGTTGGTCATGTGACGGGAGGCCCCACTATCCAACACCCAAGAGTCAGTGGTAGATTCTTCTTGCGCCGAGGAGCACACTTCCTCAATGGTCGCCATGAATAATTCCAACTCTGCTTCAGCCGTATTGGCTGTCTCTTTCCCTTTACTTTTAAGGGTACCATTCTTTTCATCTGCCTTCTTGACACGACAATCTGCAATTGCATGTCCTTTCTTCTTACAGTAGAAGCACTCTCCTTGAAACTTCTTCTTTCCGCCCTTCTTCTTTTTGTCACCATCATTTTTGGTGGAGGAAACACCTTTGCCTTTTGCATTGGCAGAGAATGCAACATCTCCATTGTTGCTTCCTTCTCGGGCTTTCAGCCTCAACTCCTCCTCCATTAATAATGCACAAAACTCCTCAAAAGTCAAAGCTTGAGGTCTCACCTGAGTATTAAAGGCAGTTACTAGTCCATCAAACTTTTGTGGACAAATCCGAAGACACCTCCGAGCTAGCTCTTCGCTAGTCTTTTGTATCCCAGCGCCAGCCATCTAGTCGCGCAAATTCTTAATCCGAGTGATGAATGCTTCAACCGTCTCTCCTTCAGCAAACTTCTCCGCTGCTAGTTGATTCTCCAAGTTTTGAATCCTTGTTTGGTTTCGTGTTTCGTACTGACTCCTTAGTACATTCCAAGCCTCTAACGCTTTGGTTGTATGCTGAATCAGAGTCAAAACACTGTCAGAACAGCTTGTAACTAAGGCACACAATGCATATGCATTCCTTCGTTTCCAAGCTCGTAGAAGATCTGCATTCGGAGGAATCATCACACTAGGATTTGATGGGTCGGGGGTAGGCTGTGGTTCTGCGTCAGTCCCCAGCACAGTCTCCAGAAGCTCATAAGAATCAAGGATAGTTGTAATTTTGAACTTCCACAAGGTGTAGTTTGTACCATCTAACTTGCCTTCGCTGAAGGTTGGTGGACGAATCCTCAGTGTTTGAATAGCCGGTACAGCAGCACCACCTCCTGCACCGCTTCCTGATGCGCCAGAACTGCTTCCCGGAGTCGACATCGTTTCTCTTTGTTGTTGAAGCCTTTGCCTCTTGCATGCTCTCCGATCTCTAGAGCCCCCTGGGCTCTGATACCATGTAAAATATTACACGGCGCAGCGAACAGAATCTGAGAAAGAGATAGAGAGTACACAACAGATAAGAGGAGAATCAGTAAATTCTTTAACTTCAAACAACTGATACAAAGATGGCTCTGTCCACCCGTGCGCTTCCACTGTGTGAAGCTTAGATGGCAATCTAGACAGAAGATAGGTGAAGAGCTTAAGGCTAGCTGGAACAACAACTCTGACTGGGTGAAAGATCAATGAGTGATGGCTGCGAAGGGGTTTAGCTTTTATAGCCCGCGAAGGTCGTTAGGTCGGCCTGCTGACCGACCTACCATATGAGCCTCCACTAGTCGGCCAGGGGATATTCCAGGGAATATTCCCTTTACCATCGGGCCGGGGGCGCTGCCCCCGAACCCCCATCAGGGGGGCCGCTGGCCCCCCTGGGACCCCCTAGCCAGGGGCCGCTTCCGCGGCCCTTGGACCCCACAATAGGGGCCCCTTTTAACTCCCTTACCACGCAACTCAATGCAATGTGCCTCGAGTTGCTACCAGCTTAACCACTCCGTCTAACCCAAAGATTAGACCCACAACACTCACCTTTTTGCCATCCGGTCACATAGACCTCATCTGATATACAAGTCAGGACTCAACCAATGTCCGGGCTCACATTTGGCTTCTCCTCATAATGGGGGCCTTACAACTTTGAGCACCATGGATCATTGGTAGCACCTAATGAGGGTGGGGCATTGATCATATCTAACATATAGATCTTCGTTTAGGGCATCACCAAATCCGTTTGAAGAGATGTATAAATACAAGATTCCATTTAGGACCAAAAGAGGATTGTATCAATTCTTGGTGATACACATTAGACTCTCAAATGCTCTAGTCACTTTTAAAGCACTTATAATAAGATTTTACAGCCATTCTTGTTTAAAACAACCCTTGTTTTCTTTGATGATATTCTCATATATAACAAGTCCAAAGAAGAGCATTTAAGAAATGTAGAAAGGTTTTTGATACATTAATGAGGCATAAGTTCTTTGCAAAGGAATCAAAGTGTTCTTTTATGGAGGATGAGGTGGAGTATTTGGTCACATAATTAGTAAGAGTGAGATTAGAGTGGACCCAAATAAAGTGCAATGTGTCAAGAATTGGCCTACCACCACTAGTCCTACATCTTTGAGAGGATTCATTGGATTATCATCTTTCTAGTGGTGGTTCATTAAAAAGTATGCATATATTACTGCTCCATTAAATTGACAAACTAAAAAAATAGTCTTTTTTTTGGGATTCTATAATTGGAAAAAAGCTTCAATGAGAAAAATCACTTCTAATTTCAACACCAATTTTGGTATGTGTCTTGATTTTTCTAACGAATTCATTATATACGTGGATGCTAGTGGAAGAGGTATAGGGGCTATTCTATATCAAGATCGTGGAGTTATTACCTATGAAAATAGAAAATTCAATGACAAGGAGCATCAACTCCATGTATATGAGCACGAGATTCTTGCAATTCTTCATGCAATCAAAAAGTAGCATCAATACATCTATGCCAACCATTTCAAGGTCAAGAGTGATCATTGTGTGTGCTAAAATTTTCCTTTCTCAACCTACTTTATCTCTTAAGAAATGAATATGGTCGTCTGCACTTCAAGGCTATGATTTTGGCATCTCCTACATGGTAAGTAAAGATAATATTATGGTGGATGCTTTGTCAAGAATGTGAGTATGTTTACTTTCTTCAATATGTACCCTATACAAAGATGGGATCCATGGCATACAAGAAGAGTATTTGCTTGATGAGAAAGCACTCACTATGATGAGAGAATTTTAGCAAAGAAGAGAGTATCCTAATTTTTCATGGCATAATGGATTGTTATAGTATAAAGAACGGATTTATTTTACACCCCGTTCTTTAAGCACTGTATCTTATAAAAAATGCATTTTTCACCTTTGGCATGCCACCATAGGTTGTTCAAGGCATGCCTATATAAGGGTGGGAGATCTTAGTTGTATGGAGGTCTCAATTGTATTTACCCTTTTGGTGCATCCATATTGCGAGAAGCTTTACCAATGCAACTAATGAAGCTTTCTATTCTCTTCATCTATTCTATCATCTTGATTCCATGTTGAGAGTGAATGAGAGAGAGTGTGTGATGAGGGTTGTGTTGAGTGAGGGACTAAGGAAAGGTGAAGCTCTTCATCATCTTCTTGCTTTTCTTCTTCTTCTCGACTTGCTAGTGTTCTTGGTGGTGGACACAAAGGATTGATGGCATTGGATCGTGTTGATTGGGTCATTGAATTATCTTCAAGCAGTCAAGCTTTCAAACTACAATGCAAGAAGGTAAGCTGGTGAGTTCACTATACCTCAAAGCTAGTCTTGTATTCTTGGTTTATTGGTTTGGAGAGAAGGATGAGGGAAGGATGCTTGGTTACTTAGAGCAGAGTGTTGAGAGGCAAGGCAAGAGATTGTTGCTAAAGTGAGTTGCAGCTTTTGAAACAATAGAAGTCCATCCAAAGTCCCAACTATTGGTGTATCTAGCTCAACATTTTGATTTCATTTTTGGGACCAAGGATGGTGCAACCACCACTTAGGTTCTCGCACTCCTACCACATGGTGAAATACGAGGCTTGTGTAGTGGCATGGATGGGATCAATGGGATACTAATCATCAATGTTTGTGGCTAGCATTCCGAAACCCATACAGCTAGGTTTAGAACGTCAAATCAAAAGGAACTAGTTCATTGGATTAAGATTGATGCAATAGGAATAATTAGGATAAGAAAAAATACAAAAATCAAAATAAAAAATACAATAAAACTTTTAAATACACAAAAATGCAAAACAAAAAATGTAAAACTTAAAATTTACTTACTTGAACAAACCATGTGACATTTTTGTGAATTGAAGATGTTAAGTTGTATGTGTATTGAAGGGAAAGCAACACAAAACCACAAAACTCAAAACTCAATTCTTTTTACTTCACCAATTTGCGTATCAATGTTGTAAATGCAACTTTCTTATTATGGATGATTGACTATGTGAGCATTGAAGAAAAAAGAGTAAATCAAACTCAAAATACACAAAATATAAAAGGCAATGTAAAAAATCAAAACTCAATTTTCTCTTCCATGAACAAATTGTGTCATACTATTGTGGATTGAACATACATCATGCTTATCATAGTTCTTTGGTTGTATGTGCATTGAAGGAAGGGAAGTGATCAAAACACAAAAAACTCAAAACACACAATACAAGAATCTTCCACTAGGCACTTCCACTTCCACTCATCACTTCCACTTCCACTTCCACTAGCCCACTAAGAAACCACTTTCACTTCCACTCATCACTTTCACTAGGCCATAAGGAACCACTTCCACTTCTACTTCCACTAGGCCACTAAGAAACCACTTTCACTTCCACTCATCACTTTCACTAGGCCATAAGGAACCACTTCCACTATGACAAACAAACTCCACTTCCACTAACACTAACCACTTCTACTTGCACTAAGGAATCACTTTCACTTCCACTAAGCACTTCCACTTTTACTAAAGAATCTTACATCACTTCCACTTACACACATCCTCACATCTCTACTTACACACATCTCCTACATACGCACATCCTATTTACACACATGTTCCTTGTGCATATTATTTACACGTGTATCCACTTACACACTACCACTTCCACACGATAGTTTGCTTGTTCTTGTACATTTAAGTTTGAACAACAGAAAAGCTTGATTTCCTCAACACATTTTTCATGCTTTTGAAATCAATGTATCTTTGAGAACCTTTTTTTTCAAATTCATCCATGTAAGGAATATTGTTAATGCCTTAGGCATTTAACATAACACTTGCATGGTTAAAGCCATAAAAGCTTTTATTGGAAGGGCATTTAGCAAGATGTTAAAGATTACATCATGTAATGTTTAGCATGTTAACAAAATAAATATTTCATGCTTCTACTTAGTGGATTGTTTTATCCTTTACCTATTCCTGAAGGGAAATGGATTGATATAAGCATGGATTTTATTATGGACTACGTATAACAAAGCATAGATGGAATGGCACTTATGTGGTTGTTGACCAATTAACAAAATCAACCCATTTCATCCCAACTAAGGTCCAATTTTTTGCCAAGTTGATATATTTATGTAGTGTGTTCAAGCTTTATGGATGCCATTGAAGATAGTACCCAATCATGATACTAATTTATGGAAAGTTTTTAGCCGAGTCTATTCTCTTTTATGGGTACCAAATTGACTCCTAGCATGGCATATCACCCCCAAATGGATAGTCAAACAGAGCATGTCAATAAGTGGTTAGAAGTTTATTCACCACTTTTTCCATGATACTCAAGCTTCTTGGAATCAATGGTTACATTGGTTGAATTTTGCTATAGCAATATTCATCATATGAGCATTGTCATGTTGGCATTCGAAGTACTCTATTAGTACAGGGTGCAAACATATTTCTCTCTCTTCCATGATAATGTGAATCCACAAGCTAAGGATGAACTTGAGAAGATGGAATCTTTCATGAGTCAATGTAAGGACAATATTTGCAAAGCTTAAGGTATCATGTAGGTACGTATCCTTAAAAGGAGGTCATAAGACATTGGCTCATCATTTTTATGGTCCTTATCAAATCCTCAAGAGGGTTCAAAAGCTTGAAAATAAGCTTGAGTTTCCTTCTTCAATTTGTATTGATAATATCTTCCATGTTTCTCAATTAAAGAAGTATGTGGGTCCAACCATTCAAGTTTTGTAAGAATTGCCTTCCATGGATGAAGATGGTCTCATCATCTATGAGCCCAAAAAAGTAATTGGAAAGTGAGGGAAAGTTTTTAGGAGCCAAAAGTTACTAGAATACTTTATTAAATTGTAGGATTTACCTATTGTGAAGAGTCTACTTGGCAGTCATCCTCTTATCTTGATTCCTTTCCTTGGCTTTCACATGAAGAATAGGGTGATTTTTTTTAATAGGGCAATCTGCTATATTAAATTTCTATCACAAATACCTTAACTTGGTTAAAATATCATATTGATAGATGGACACGATTTTCTATGGTGTCTATTTTCTAATGACACCTCATTTGTAGAATCTAGATATTGATATCCCAAGTTATGGCATTTTTCCTTCTAATTACCTTGACTAGATAGTTACAATAGTCTTCAATTCTTTCACTTCTTTCTAACTCTTGCGTCAAAGGGAATCTTCTTTAGATTATAGGCTTCATTCTTATCATATGGATCTACATCCTCTAAGGCTCTTGTGTACATTCCATTTTAAATTTCATATCAATTCCAAGCTTTGATGGCAAAGCTTCTTTACGCTAAGTAGGCTTATAATGAAGCATAGGTTTAGGAAAGAGTATAAAAGGATGAGATGTAACATGAATCATTATCTTTTTGCCATTAATCAAACCATCTTCTTGAGGACTCTTATTCTTCTTGAAGACTCCTATTTTCCTTTTGTCATTAATCAAATCATCTTCTTAAGGACTCCTATGCTTGGACCTCTCACCATAGCTAAGGGGTGAGTACCTTGCTTGACCATTGCAGGAGGTGAGTATCTTGCTACCATTACTGTATTTCTTCCACATTATAACTGAGCATTAGCTATGGTTTCCTTGATCATGGCTTTTGTCATATTTCTTGGTTAAATTTAACATATTTCTTGTTAGAAAGAAATTGTCTTTCTTACAATTGAAGTCTCTCTAATGCCCGTCATCATGTACCATGCCTAGCAAGGTTTTCATCCCTATCGCAAGACCGTCTATGAGCATTACCCTTCATGACTAGAGCCCCACTAGTTCTTGTACAGCCATAAGGGTGAAATTTTCTTGCATATTTGACCTCTTGTCTAGGTGGTAGTCTACTCTCTAGACTATAATAGTCGATTGGGTGGAAGCCATGATGACCAAACTTGGGAAAGCATTCATGTTGCAAATAATCTAATCACATTACAATATCCATGATACATCACTTCAAAAAAATTTAGAAATAACCATATCCAAGCACAAGTATTTTTATCAACAATACACTTTTTAATCAACCATCTATATGGCAAGAAAAGACTAATGCACGATCCCTATCTTCTATATGTCAACACATCCATCAAAGTATGAGGTACTATTTCAAAATACTCTACAGGTTATAGTTATCCCAACCACATTACCATAGTATGATCCCTATCTTGGTCATAAATACCACCAACAAGCACTAGGTTCTAATTAGTGAAACATCCATTCTAATCTACTTCTATCAACTTAGGGAGAGTCATGCACATTCCATAAGTGGTCTTTTAGCATATCCTTGTTAAGATTTCATTTCCCTAACAAGGACAATGGTTCACCAATATAAATTACTCATAATTTTGCAAAGTTGAATTCTTTCCCTTGTGTTTAAGAAAAGTGACAAATAGGGATTTTTTTATTAATTATTTGAAGTAGAAATTTTCTCAAGATGCCTTTCACTGCTTTCCAATGTGTCTTGCCAATGATTTGGCATATACTAGCTCAGTACTCCTACAACAAAATCAATGTCCAAGCAAGTGGCAATCATAGCATATATGAGACTACCCCCACAAGATGAATATGAAATCTTGGCCATTTCAGCCCTCTCCTTATTAGATTAGGGACAATCATTAGCATTAAGTTTCATATATGGAGGCAATGGAGTGCTAAATACCTTTTCCCTCCATAAAATGTTGCAATACTTTGCTGACATAATCTTTTTGGGATAGATATAGAAATCTCTTTGTCCTATCCCTAATTATACACATGCCAAGAATGTGATTTGCGTGACACAGATCCTTCATTAAATATTTCCATTAAGCTTTTCTTTAGGGCATCAATCTCATACTTGTTTTTCCCAACTAGCAACATATCATCCACATAAATAATCAACACTATCAAACTACCATTTGTAGTCTTTCTAGTGTATAAGCAATGGTATGCCTCACTTCTCTTGAAACTGTGAGATTGCATAAATGCATTAAAATTATTGTACCAAATGCCCTTGGGACAAACACAAATGCCTATTGGCTTCTTAATTGAGAAACAACTAAATGGCCTTTCAAAGGTCTATTGGCCTTCTTTTGAATCAACGATTGAATACCTTCTTTTGATTCGATGATGATTCAATGGACTTTCAAAGGCATGTCAGCCTTTCTTATTAATTAATAGCCTTAGGCCTCACCTTTCGATCAAGTGGCTTTGAAGAATAGTTTAATCGCCTTAACTTAAGGCCTTACTTTATTAAAAATAAGTATAGGCTTAAATAAGTCCATAGGGCTTTAAATTAGTCAATTATCCATTTATTCAACCATGCGGATTAGCGCATAGACTGTAAGGCCTTTACAACCTTTAATCGACCTTTTGACTTGGCAATCTAAGGCCTTATTAAAGCACAATGCCCTTTGAGTTTGCAATCAGCTATCTGAGGCCTACTCAAAAGGCAAAGGGCCCCTTGAATTTTTGTTTGATTGTAAAGACCCACATTTGGATTCTTAGACTCTTAGGAAGGCCTAAAAGGCCCTATGCATTCTATTTTAACCCAAGGTATTTAAATAGGTGGGCTTGACAAGACTACTAGGCCCTAGAACCATTAATTCAACCATAATACTTTTACAATGATTGCAAGGCTTAAGGTAAGGAGCTTGGCTTTAGATTTGGCCTTGGACTTGAATATTCAACAATAAAGAATTTTTATTGGTTGCAATTGTCTTTTGCCTAAGGTTTTTGGGTCTTAGAATTATCAATCGTCATACAATCTTGTGAACTATATACAAGGCATCCAATTTGGGTTTCAAGATTGCTAACAAGCCACCAAAGTCATAAGGCTTTCCAATAGACCTTTGAGGGTTTTTATTGTACCATAAGACTTGTATCAAAGCTTTAAAGTTTGACTATCCTAGGTGACCCACCCACATTATCATTTTCCATAGGTTATGCATGTGATTTTGGTTTAGAGTAAGTACCTAATGCTGCTTGGGTGGGCATTTCTATCCAATTAGAGTAAACCCCACATCCATTTCAAGGAAATTTCAATGTGACACACAATTGCATATTCCATAAGCAACAAGAACTTAGAGGTTAGTCTACTTGCCTTTAATCTTGTTGCATCACTCACTTAAAAGGATAGACAAAACAATCCTTGAATCGTAGATATCAAAATCCAAAAGAAAATGAAGATACTAGCATGGTAGCAATGTCAAACTATTGCATGATAGAATAACTGGAGGTTACAGAATTGGCTCACTACTGCAAAGCATTTAGAGCAAGTTGGTGGACATTGTGAATAGAACCATCACAAACCAGAGAGTGCAACTAGAACAAGAAGCACCAATTTGGAAAACCTCTTAATACAAGACATAGGGTTAGGAATTGTCGTATCATGAAGCTCGACTCATTATAGCTATTTAGAGAAGATCTGTTTGGCTATGGATTTTGCCACCACTAGGAAGTTTAGACATATATATTATTTGTAAGAAGGTGGTATTTTTCACCAAGGTTGAGGGGTTACACCTATTGTTGGATAAACTTCAACCTTGTGATCACCTATCCAAGGGGTTAATCTCTTTTCAAGAGTTTGACCATGAGATTCAAAGCAACTCACCAAAATTGCAGGGAATTATCGAATGTCTAGTAGATTTTGGTGAGGCTAAGGAAGAGTGGGTTAATATCGATGGACTACGAGGACCTATGCAAGATTGATGTAGCCTTAATCCCATCATGCTATGCATCTATTATGCATTGTCTATCCACATGCAACATGGTGGAAAATCTTTCTAAGTTCTAAAAAGAGAAAGATTAAGTAGCAAGCACTTTGCTTTTCATTAATAGCTAGTGTCTTGTATAGAAAGGGCATGGGTGAGGTTTATCTCCATTGTGTGGTGCTTGATGAGATGTCATTTATTTTAGAGAAATTCCATGATTCAGCATGTGGGGGTCATTTCATTGGAAAGCTAACTACCTAGAAGGCTTTATATGTTGGACATTGGTGGCGGCTGACAGTTTTTCAAGTTGCTTTTGACTATGTAAAGCATTGTGATATCTATCAAAGGAATGATGTTAGGGAAAATTGTAAAAGCCACTTAATCCTATTCTAGTGACTTTTCCCTTTGAAAAGTGGGACATTGATTTTTTTGGACATGTGCATCCTTCGTCTATAATGCAGAAGCATTATATCATTCTGTCAACTAACTATTTCACAAAATGGTCTAAATCTTGTGCTATGATGAAGGATAATGCCAAGGAAATGGCTACTTTTATTCTTGAACAGATTGCTTGCCATTTTGGTTTATGCAAAGAAATTGTGTTTGACCATGGGACACATTTCTTGAATAAGATTATAGAAGCTCTAAAAATTAAGCACAATAAAGCTACACCTTATAGTCCCCCAAGTGAATGGGCAAGTAGAGAATACTAATAAGCATCTTGTGGGGATTTTATTTAAGGTTGTATCAAAAGGTAAGCATGATTGGGATAAGAAACTTTATGTGGTTGTGTGGGCTTACAACATGACATTCAAAAGAGCAACAAGTCACACCCCATTCAAGTTAGTATATGGAGAAGAGTGCTTCTTGCCCTTGGAGCTTGAGCTACCTACCATGAAATCCACCTTAATTCACTCTTTAGGTGAGGTAGAAGCATTGCAAGAGTGGTTTACTTCTTTAGCATAGCTTGGTGAAATCAAATTGTAGTCTTTATTGCATTAAGAAGTAGGAAATAAGTGTGTGAAAGTGCTATATGATCTACGTGCCACGAAAAATAAATTTGTTAAGGGTCAATTGGTCTTGTACTATGATATATGCGGTGAACTATTCCCAAAAAAGTCAAAACCCAAGTGGGATGGCCCTTATAAAATTGTTCATATAGGGAAGAATGGCTCTATATCTCTTTTAGTAGATTTGCAAGGGGTAGAGTTTAAGACTAAAATGAACCTCAATAAGTTGAAGCCATATTATATGTAGGGGTTGACATAAGACTTTGTGCCTTTGCAAATATTTTGGGATTAAGCTTAAAGTTATAGAGTGCACCAAGATTACTGGATGGGAAAAGTCACTCCTAAGCTTAAGTATCCATACTTAAAGCAAAATTGCTACCAAGGCAGAGTCATTTGGTGGAGCAAGGGTTATCACATAATTGAGTGGCTAGATGGATCTTTCATGTGGGACATCAAGGTCTATTGCCACCAATGTCATAACATTGTTTCTAGTGTTCCTTTTGAGTAATTGAGGAAGGAGGGATTGTATTTATCATACACCTTCTCTCTTCGTTGGACTTTAATTACCATAAGTACAAGTAGATTGATCAGTATGGTGTGGCACATCAATGAAGACTTGTTCTATACACTAGATTTTGATGGAGCTTCTCGAGGGCCCATCAAGCATGTGAGTGTAGGGCTTATCATTAAAGACCCCATCATGGAGTGATTATGAAAATGGGAGTTTATGAAGGCCTTGCTTTCACTAATAATATGGTAGAATATACATGGCCTTACTCATGGGGCTAAATTTAGCCAGACATGGTGGTGTTTGTCATTTATTGGCGAAAGGTGACTCCTAGTTAGTGATCAAGCAATTAAATGGGACCTACAATGTGAGGGACCCCACTCTGTAGATGTATTGTCGTGTAGCCATCATGGAGATGTTGGAGATATTTGAGTTAGTGTTGTTAGCTAATTTCCCATTAGTGGAACTACTTTGTGAATTCCTTTGCTACTTTTTTGAGTTTGGAATTGTAGGTTAGTCCACCCAGGATGGCATTTTGTGTGTTAATGTGGACTCTTCTTTTATACAAGGTGGCTCTATCACCTTGTATATTGTTGGTTTCAGCTTTGTTTTGAGAAGAAGGGGTAGGGATCACTTATGTATCATCTTCTATGGATCTAAGGCCAAGGCTCGGGCTCAAGAATGAGTATCAGTACTGAGTTGAATGGCTTGATTGCTAGTTTCTTGCTAGAAGGTGCTCCTAGGATAATCTTGGTTGTCCCTCTTGTCAATTTGATAGTCAATAGGCAGCCATCTTTCTTTTGTGAGGTATCTCACTTAATTAAGAGGGTTTAGTTTGATTGATTGTCATGATAAATTCCCTTAGTGTGCAAGGAGCTAGGTTTTGAGTTCCCCATATGGGCTGCAAGTTTTTGCAAGTCCCATCATAAAGAAGCAAATACTTGTCACCTTGCAAGGGTTTGGTAGGTTCCTGCGTTCAAGTCAAAGGCTCATGGCTAATGCCTTGTCCTCATTAGGATGAGACCTACCTATAGGGTTAAAAAGGGGTGGGGGGGCGGGGGGGGGAGGGGGAAATTACATCTGGGTGTCACCTTGCAAGGTTGTGGTAGGTTCTTAGGTTAAAGTCAAGATGCTTAATCTCCTTGGTGCACTATAAGCCACTGCAGTCAAAGAAAGAGCCATCCTCACTAAGAAAAACAAAGAAAAAAGACAAATGAAAATGAAAAATATTTATGAGGTTAGATTGAAAGCAAATTTCTCAAGGGATAATGAGCTTACTATTTATTTTATTTGGCATTAGTGGGTGCCAAGTGATTGGAGTCAACCTAGGTCTCTTGTTAGTGCTTGTGAGCCTTATGCAAGGATGGGTTGTCCCCTAGGTGGTTATCCAGCTAGGCTAGGATGGCATTTGGGTCACCTTGTGAATGTTTCATAGCAAGGATTATTATTGTGTATCATTTTCTTGGGGGGACCCTCATTTCTTAGTCCTAGTCTTGGCCATTAGATCCATGGTCTAGGATGCTAAATATTTGATATTTTCTATGCTCTTTAGTTGCATCATTTCTTGTATAGTATGCTTTCACACTTTATATTGTGTTGGCAGATTGGTTTATGTATTCGACGAAGTAGGTTTCCCTATCCTGTGGTTGCCAATGAGAGATGGATTTTAGGGTTCACTTTGTGGGATTTTAGCACCATTTTTGTGGATCCATAAGGCATTTTTAGTGGAAATTGAATATTTAAAGCTTCAAAGTGGCCATATATGCAAAGCATTTCAGGTGTATGATGCAAGTCATTTTAAAGCTAAAGACAAAGCGGAACATAAAGCCAAGTCTAAAAATAATGAAGAAGCATCCAACCATCATTTGAACATTAATTTAACATGTTTGAGGTGGAATATTATACTAAGAGTCCTTAATTTTTGGAGGAACATGAAGTGGGTAGCCTAAAACATCAAAAAAGGGCCAAGATTTGAACGGGTGTGGACCAATTTTAATGGGACATGGACCAAAGGTTGAAGAGCCACATTAATGTATCCCATTTTTCAGGAAAGAATTGTGGAGAGAAAGGAAGAAGTTGTAGGAAAAGTGAGCACCTATTTTTGGGGTTGTTCTTGATCACTACACAGAGAATATGCATCATCTCTCATGAGAAATATGAAGAATGGATCCCCCTCTCCATCCTCTAAGTGATGTTGTTAATCTTATGGTCTGATTCAAAGAAAATCGAATGCTAGTTTTTTAGTCTTTCTCTCTTCTCTACATTTCAGTCTTTCTCTCTTCTCTCTTCTTACAAACATAATGGCAATTCCTACAAGAGAAAAGGATTGGGTGCAAGAAGAGAGAAAGAGATGGAAGTGGTATGAAAAAGAATATTCTTGGTATGTTTTTGGAGTCCATGGAGGATTTCCCAAGCATGTTAGCAACTATCTCAAGCATCAATAACCTTCGATTCCACACAACACCTCATACGTGTTAAATAAGCGGTCTAAGTGTAAGTGCTCTAATTTTATAGTAAACGTAATCCAAATAGAAAAAATTATTTTAATGGCAAATAAAGAAAGGCTTGAAATTAATTTTCATTACTTCATATTTCTTTTCCACCATTATTTTTATTTATTATAAAATAAATAACTAAATTTAAGAAAAAGAAAAATTAGTAAAAGATAATAGAAAACTACCAATATTTGGTAGTATGTCAAGAATGACTTAAGAAGACAATAAATATAAAAACATCACACATTCATTTTAAAATATAAAAAAACAAGTATTCTTATGTCTAAATATAACAGTTTGATAGCACGAGGTTGGCCTCAATGCCATCTATTATATTCTAAGTGTACCAAATGATTCAAATTTTAATAAATATTTCCAAAATGGATTAAATTTTGATGCATATCATATATTAATTGATCTTGTGTTATTTGTTTACTCAAGGATAACATGAGTTGAGATACTCAGTGCTCTTGAGTTTGTGTAGCAATGGCGCATATCGTTAGAGCATGTTCATGGAAAAATATGGAAAGATTATTTGCTACACTTTCACTTTGTCTTCTTCATTAATAATGTTTGGGCACCTTTCATTCACTTATGCATACAAGCATTATTCTAAACACATCAATGCATAACACTTGTTTTACATTGAGGAAGTGTGTGAGAAAGTTTTAAGCTAATTAGTCACGAGGGTTCAAGGGTTAAATGATGAGAAAGAGTGGAGTAAGTGTTACAATCTATGTAATGAGACGAGGATCAATGGGTTGAATCCCTAATTGAGTAGTATGCTCGTGTGATTAGAGGCCACAGTAATCAGTTGAGGAGGAGCCTATGTTCTGTTTATATGGTGTGCTAGACATCTTATGTTGTTTGACACTCCTACTTGGAGTTTGGGGTAGGTAGTTAGTTGATTGGACTACAATGCATTGTATTAGTGTTTAGACAGAGACCTTGTAGTGATAGCCAGTCGCTCATGGCCATAGGGCCATAGGGGTTGGTTATGTGAAGGCGAGCAATGAGCTTAGAGTGTGAGAGAGCCATTATCGAGTCCATTTTAGGTCTCGACAAAGGCCTTAGCATAAGAGATTATACAAACCAATTCCTCAATGTTACTATGTATGTGGAGAGCGTAAGTGATGATGCCAAGATTTACAAGTACATATGTGGCTTAGAGCCTTCATTTTCAGCTGATGTTATGACACAAAATTCCACCACCCTTTTCAAGGCCATAGAGTTTGCAGAAAGGTATGGAAGAAAGTATAGAAGAGAGCCTACATTTCAACCCACTTACGAACAACTTAGGACTATTTTAAAGTAGGGCCAAATTGGCAATACTTATGGCAACAATCATGCATCTAGTGGGGCTCTAGATTACCAATTTATCCACCATTTAATAATTCAAGGCCTCAAAGTAATTTCAAACTAGCAATCAATCTTAAAACAAAGCATAAGCATGTGGACAACAAACCTAAAGGACTAAACTCTCAAGGCACTCAAAATCTTATCCCTATGGACCTATTCAAGGAAAGGAAGGAAAAAGGCTTGTGTTTTGAGTATGGAAAGAAATATACAGCAAACTATGCTTCCAAATGTACATACTAAAGGCCAAAGATAACATTGTGTTTGTTATTGAAGATATTGAGGATGAAGATGAGGATCCAAATATTATGGTTCATGCTAAAATTCAAGAGTAATTCTATGATCTATCCCATGGCTTTCCCTTTGACCCATGTGAACATGTACCATTTGATCTTAGTGGATTTGATCCCTCTCATGTTGTTTCTTTAGCATACTCGATCTAAAGGGATGCTTAAACTGGTTCTAGGAACCTAAGTATACTCAAAATACAAGGAAACATCCAAGAGAATAATATTTTCATTCTAGTTGAGAGTGGAAACACTCATAGTTTCATCAATAAACATGGATCACTTGAAATGTTTACTCTCTAAATTGTAGTATCCAATCAAAGTGCAAGTAGCCAATGGGGATGAGGAAATTAGTAAAATGTGCTCACAAGTTCATGTATGTCTTGCTAAAAACTATGAAGTGCAGGTGGACATGATTGTGCTAGAAATGGGCCCTAGGGGATTTAGCATACATCACATTTTTAGCATATCACTACTAAGCAACTCGAGAAAGAGTTCAAGAAGCATCTTAGATTTTTGTCTTGCATATCAATAAGGAAGGTGTAGATCAACCTAAGAATTCAACAAGAGATGCATCCCTAAAAGCTTTGTTGGAGGAGTATAAGGACCTGTTTCAAGTGCTCACTACTCTCCCTCCAAAAAGAGTAGTTGATCATCCTATAGATCTAGAGGCTTACTCAAAGGTTGTCAATAATTCCCCTTATAGGCTTTCAAGGTGGGAAAGAGAAAAAGTAGCCAAGCATATCAAGGACTTGTTGGAGATGGGATTCATAGAGCCTACTTCTTCCCCATATGCTTCTCCAATGCTACTACTTAAGAAGAAAGATGGTACCTTCTATGTGTGTATTGGCTATAGGGATTTGAATAATATTGCCATCAATAACAGGTACCCTATCCCACGGATTGACGATCGCTTGGACAAGCTTAAGGGAGAAATTTTCTTCACAAAGATATATTTGATATCGTATTATCATTAGATTAGGATGAGAGAGGATAATGAGCTGAAGTCAACTTTTAGAACACATAAAGGGCTTTATCATTTCCCAGTGATGACATTTAGATTAATGAATATCCTAGCCACTGTCTTATGAATAGGATACTTAGCCCTTTCTCTTCAAATTTGTATTAGTATTCTTCAATGATATTCTCATTTGCAGTAAATCATTAGAGAACCACTTAGCCCGCATGAGAAAGGTGTTTGCTGTCTTAAGGCAACATCGACTCTTTGCCAAGGAGACAAAGTGTGCCTTCATTTAGAATAAATTAGAGTACTTGGAATACATTGTGAGTGAAAAGGGGATTTAGGCTAACCCAGAGAAAGTATAGTGTATTTGTGCATGGCCAACACCCACTTATACCACTTCTCTTCGTGGATTCTATCTTCTTTCTATCATAGGTTTATCAAGCATTATGCAACTATTGCAACACCATTGACAAATAGGCTAAAAACAAAGCATTCTTTTGGGACTCCATCACTGATCATAGCTTCAATCATTTGAAGGAGTTACTTCAACCCCTATCCTAGTCTACCCTAATTTTTTCAAAGAATTTACCATTCAATATGATGCTAATGATAGGTATTGGTATTGTCCTACTTTAAGAGCATAGGTTCATTTCTTTTCAAAGTTGTAAATCAAGTGACAAGAAAATAGAAATGAATGTGTACAACCAGGAGATGTTGCCTATTTTACATGCTATGAAGAAATGGCACCACTATCTTTATGGCAACTGGTTCCATGTGAAAAGTGGCCATAGGGTACTCAAGTAATTTCTCACATAGTCTAATCTTACTCCAAAGCAAAGAAGATGGGTGGCTACACTCTAAAATTATGACTTTGATATTATCCACACTAGGGGAAAAGACAATATTATATCAGATTCATTGTCAAGAATATGGGCTTGTAGAGTATCTTCTATGATTGAACTTCGTCATGATTAGATAATTATAGGAGGCATATCTTTTGGATGAAGAATTCATCCATCTCTTCCAAAAATCACAACAAGGCTTAATGGAGAAGCATTTCCATTTTCAACTTAAGAATGGTCTTATATGGTATCATGGCAAGATTGCTATTCCCTACACTTTCCCATTTAAGTAGAAGATCATGGAAGAAATGCATTCTTCACCAATAGCTGGTCACTTAGGGGTCTTTACAACTTATGACATGATCTCAAAAAGCTTTCATTAGGGACGCTTATAGAGGGATATGAAGAATTTTGTGTCATGCTAGATTCCATGTGTCAGTGAGACAGGGAGAGCACATATAAAATAGGAGGTCTATTGTGGCCATTTCCTATTCTAAAGGGTAAATGGACACACATCACTATAGACTTCATCACTAGTTTGCCTACAACCAAGAAGGGATGGAACAATATTTATGTGGTAGTGGATAGGTTGACAAAAGAAACTCATTTTATCCCTACAAAGACACAATTCTCAGCATCTCAAGTGGTAGTATGGAATATGTTTTAGATTACGTTACCTTCTTTAAGTCATTGTTCATGACTATGACTCCAAATTCATGAGTAATTTCATAGGTTGTTTTTAGTTCTATGGGGACTAAATTAGCTTCATCCACAACTTATCATCCCTAGATTGATGGTTAGACAAAGTGGGTCAACAAATGGCTTGAGACTTACCTTCGCCACTACTACCATGATTTATAGCAAGCACAGGATGCTTGGATACATCTAGTTGAGTTTGCTTACAATAATACTACTCATGTGAATACAGGAGTTTTCCCTTTCTAGGCTTTGTATTTTAACAAGGTGCTTCTCCCTACAATTATCTTCATTGGAAGGACTAATTCCTAAGGAAAGAAAGAGTTGGAAAGAATATAGGCCCTACCTTTTCAGGAAGGAGAATTAGTGCTTCTCAAGGCGCCCAAGTCTAGTTGTGTGTCATTGAAGGATGGTTCTAGCAATAAGTTGTAGCTCCTTTCTACTATCAAAATCCATAATGTCTTTCGTATGAGTTAGTTAAAACCTTTGATTGGCTCACAAGTGGATTATTTAGAGGAGTTGCTACTAATGGATGAAAAGGGACTTATCTAGTATATTTTAGAGATAATCATTGGCCAATGAGAAAATAAGATTTGTACTAGATCTATAGTGAAATAACTCATTAAGTGGCAAAGTTTACCTTTATAAGAGGCTTCTTGGAGACTAGCATATATTGTGGATGATTTTTCTTATCTCAAAGAGGCACTTTTCACTAGTGAAATGGTTGAAAATAAGTATATTTGACTCCTATTTCCCTATAGATAGCCTGCAGATTGCTTGTTATTTTAGAATAGTTATTATTGCGATCAATATTTAGAGATGAATTATCTGTATAGGCTAAAAGTGCATGCCATGAGCTTTCTTTGATGCTATTTACTATTTG
Source organism: Lygodium microphyllum (assembly GCF_053477565.2). NCBI lineage: Eukaryota > Viridiplantae > Streptophyta > Polypodiopsida > Schizaeales > Lygodiaceae > Lygodium > Lygodium microphyllum. Next base: position 168,372,748 of record NC_141138.1, on the reverse strand, counting down.
CAAGAGGATTTTGATGAATACATCTTGACTAAGTCTTCACTTTTATGGTCCAATATGGATGTATATATGGTTTACTTGGTCTTATTCTTCTATTCCAATCAGTTTCATGGAGACTCCTTAGTTTGTTCCCATTCTTATATACCATGTAGACAAAGTACTACTCTATCATCCTCATTGACTAATTCTTGTAATAAGCTCTTCTTTTGTTTTTTATGACAAAAACTCTTAAGTGGGAATGGATTGTAATGAAGGGGACAATAATCAATTATTTTCATGTAAGAAATACTCTACCCACATTGGCATGAGTATAAGATGTAGGAGGATTACTTTTTCATTCATTCACTGAATTATACAATATCATTTTCATCTCGAAGCTCATCCTTCAGCTTCTATGGCTTCCTCTCTTTTCTCTCTCTTTCTCTCTCTACTTCTAGTATTTCTCTCTCCTTGACTAATATTTCCCTCTCCTTTGTAGTTAATTTCTCTCCTCTTTGTCTCCTTCTTTACAAGCTACTTGCATGGGGCCATAGTAAGGGGGTGGTTTTGTCTTTATTTATTTATTTATTTGTGGGAGGGGGGGGGGAGAGAGAGATTTCTTTGTTACCTAATTGGAAATTTTTATTTTAATATCAAGGTTTAGAAGGAAGAAAATATCATTTAGAATAAGGAACATTTTTTAACTTCTTTTCTTCCCAATATTTTTTTTTGGGGGGGCGGGAGAGCTTCCTCTTTTAAGACTTCCCCTAAGCCTTAATCAAAAAGGTTTTTCTTTAACTTTAAGATTATTTTTTTATTTTTAAATTTTTTTTCTTTTTTCTCTTTTGCACATACACAAAATGCATATATAGAGAGTATTTTTTGAAAAAAAAGAATATAATTAAAAATGTAAAAAATTTAGATTCAAAATTACCTAAATTTCAAGATATTTAAGAAATGTTTATGACATTGAAATATTTGTAATATTTTAAAAAATAAGAATAAAAGTTAATTAAATAAAATATTAATAATAAATTTAAAAATCATACATAAATTTAAATTTTTTTAGAATAATAATAATACTTTGAAAATTATTAGAATTAATTTTAAAAAATAGTTAGTAAATCTTTATAGTTGGAAAAAATCAAAATAAATCTAGCTAAGATTTTAATAAATATGAATAATTCAACTTAATTTGAAAAATTTTATGATTAAACCATAATAAATTAAGCTAATTCAATAAAATTAAATCAATTAGACCTTATATGGGGGTGTAAAAACATATGAATGTGAAAACTTAATGACATGCATGTGAGGAGATAAAAATAGGGCAATCATGTGTGGTTGGTTGAAATTACTTGGGTATTTTATATTCTCTTCCTCTTAGAGAAATTGAGATATCCTCATCTAGAGAGAAACTTGAAATGATCCCTTTGGAGAATGGATTCCTTTATCTAGGTTGCATTGATAAGGTGAAATTCCTTAAAGGCTTTTCTCTAATTTCTAGGATTCTCTCAAGTTGACCCTTAAGGATTCCTTGAGTTAGCATTACAATTTATTCATCATCAATGATAAGCGTGGGATTGGGGACATATGATTTCAACAAGCTTATATGAATTACATTATGAATGTTAAGATGAGAAGGTAAGGCTAACTTGTAATCATGTATTCCAAGGCATTTTATGATTTTGTATGGCACACAATATAGGACTAAGTTTTTTGAATTTTTCAATTGATAATGAACTTTTCTTGGGTTGAACCCTTAGAAAGACCACATCGCCTTTCTTAAAGATTCAATCTATCCTATTTGGCTCCATGTAGGCCTTGTGCTAGTTACCCTTGATAGCTCAAGTATGGAGTCATGTATCTAAGGGTATCTATCTTCATCCCTAGCTAGTAGTAGCTCCTCCTTATAGCATTCAAGGTCCTAACATAGCATGAGTGTCTAGCCACAAGGTTGTCATTTATTCCCCACAAAATTTTTCTTTTTTAGCTCCTAGCTTTTAGGTACATAAAGCCTTTGCTAATAGTAGAAGAGCTCGTCTTGAAGAAGATAGTTCTTGAAACTTTGCCTTATCCTTCAAGTTCTTCTTCTCTAGATGGATAATCCTTCTAATATCTAGGTAATCTAGATCATTGGGGGATTCAACAACCACTAGATTAAGAATGGGATTGCTAAGCATTGACATGGGACTTGAGAGGTTGCCTTGTCTTGAAGTATCTCCAATTACTGAGCATTCAAGAAGACTTTCTAACTAAGAGCATCACCCACCATATTTTCATTATTAAGGCAGTATTTGATCTTGAAGTCCAACTCTTACAGGACTTTGATCTATCTTCTTGTCTCATGTTAAATCGGCATCCCAAGTGCGATTCTAGGCAGAATTTTAACATAACTTAACCTAACCCATCACATTAAAGTGTTCGTCATACACTAACTATTCACGCCTTTAAGAATCTTATGTGAGTTACACAATTACATGCGATTTACCTAATTGATCTAATTGTCTTATGATTAGAGGTGATCTTTCCCTTAGAGATGCAAATACTTTCCCTAAAAGATGTAAATAACTGCAAGATCTATGAGATGTATCATTCCATGAGAATATGCAATTTCAAGACCATAGACCCTTTTCCTGTATGCAGCTATAGGATCTATAGTGATCTTTCTTTTCCTTGCCCTATGCGATATTGATTGACATTTAGAGCTATTCCTTGTAAACCCTACATTGATGCATCGAATTCAAGCTTTAGTATTTTAATGAAGATGCATCCTTTTCCAAATTCAAACTTTGATAAAAGAACTCCATGCATGGATGTATCATTCTCTCATGATCAGATGCCATGAATCCATCATTGATTTAATCCTTCCTTTATCACTTAACCCAACCTAGAATGTAACTATCATCGCATGCAATTTGCAAAGTTCATAAATCTTTTCCATACATTGCAACTATTTAGACATCATTTAATGCCCATCTACAATTATCTGAGTCACAACTAGGAATTTATTACATAAGTGCATTATGTATTATATGCCCCGTCCTTTACGTGATGGAACAAGGACGCCTTTGCACAAATCCATCTTTTAACTTATGCATCATACATTCAAAAATGTGACTACCCTCGACCATGGAAATGCAAGCAAATGCAAGTACTCGTCATGCAACTAAACTTGTAAATCGAGCAAGTATATAAAATTTCCAATGCGTTTATGTTTCCCTACATGAATTAAATGCATACTTTCCATATGAAAATATTATTTGGAACCTGGGCATTCAATATCGGGCCGTTGTCCACTCTCGTACTTTGGGTGGAAGCTCCCACGTGCGCTCCTCTCGACTTTTGCTTAGGAGCCATTGACGCAGTAGATTTTGACTCAGCGAACTCCCCCTTGGCTCTCTTATGCGTTTTGAAGTCACTCTGCCCGAAATCTCCTCTTCTGCACAGGAATCGAGCCTTGCATGACACGGTTTTTAAAAAAATGAGGAGGCACGGGTGAACTTGGCCTAGAGAAGCTTCAATAGAAGCTTCTCAAGCTTTTGGAAGAGCAAGCATGATGTGTGATGGAGAGGATGAGGGTGCATACCCTCCTCCTCATGCCCCTCCACCAGTCCCAACACATAATCCCTCTCCCCACAATGCAACGAGTGAAGGGGAGGGAGTTTTAAAAAATTTGCAATTAATTCATGATCTTTTTTGTCCCTTGAAGGGGGGTTCCTACTGTGGCTTACGGTTTCAAGCCACGGTTTCATATGCACCACGTGGGAATGGTATTGTTAATGCACAAGGATGGAGTACTTAGGCCAGTGTTTCTTGGTTGCGAGAGATTTACTTTGGGTTGCTTTTGCGCGGGATCCAGGGTCTTGTAATATTTCGTTGTGGAAATATTACACTCCTTTACAATCGGTCCATGCATCATGAGAAATTGCACATAAAGAACCACCCGGATCAAAATGAAAACTGTCCACAATATCATAAAATTCATCATTAATTCCTTCATTTTCATCATGCATTTATTCGACCATAGGGTTTTCTTCCACCTGAAATACATTCCCCTCTTCGCTTTCGTCCTCATCTAGCTCATCAATACTATTTTTGGATTTGTATTTCAGCCTATGGTCTTGTGTCCACCTTTCTCCACACTTGAAACATAACCCTTTTGTCCTCATATCTCTAATTTGTTCATTTGAAAGAAGTTTGCTGTAAGCGCTGTTCTGAGATCCCTTTTGTGCATTTTCAGCCCTTGCAAAGCTTTGTTTTGCCTCTGCCACTAGTATATAACCATTTTCTCCACTTGGTTTTGATCCATAGACTGTTGGATATGTAGGCAACTTGCTATAGGTACTAGTTCCCTTGCCTTCTTGCCTATAAACATCCCTTTATTGGCTGAAATGTGCTCCAACCCTTGAAGGGCTGATTAGATAATGAATACCCTGCACTTTTTGGCCGAACCCCCATTGATTCTCTTTTATATTTTTGCCCATACCTTTCAGCATATAAAATGGCTTCATGAATTGTCTTGGGTTGCATTGCACCTACTTTTGAAGAGAGGATTGAATCTAAACCAAAGATATATTTGTTTAACTTGGCCAAATCATCAATCCCTTCAATGTACATAGAAAGATTAAGGAACATATTAGAGTAATCACGAACGAACATGCCCCTTTGTTGAAGACCATACCATATACTTTGCAATCTTTCTTTTTCCATTGGAGAGACAAACACTTCCAATATTGCAATCTTAAAATCCTCCCAAGAAGCAAAATTGTGACCAACTCTTTGGATATATCTTCACCATATATGAATGTAGCCTTCAAGATGGAGTGTTGCAAAATAGATATTGGCTTCATCATGGTAAGGAAAAAGTGTGAAGTACATCTCTAATTTGTTTACCTATTCTTCCCACTCTGTTGGAGATGCATTATCCCCCCTTGAATCTCTTCCAAAAGAGTTTGGTCTAGGATTATTACCACCATGATTTGGTTGAACAGATATACAGGTCTTTCCAATCGGTACCTATCAGTTACAGGTGTTCCCTGGATATCTACAAGTGTCTTATAGCCCATCACATGTCTATTAATTGCTTTGGGGCTCTACAAGTAATACAAGACTCATTTCAGGGTGAAACAGGGCTTCTACAGGGTGCTAATAGGTTGAAGGAATTCACTGGATAGGTACACAGTTTCTACTACAAAAAAATCTGTCATGATCTGATTTTGGATCATGTCCTGATAGCTTGATTTGAAGAGGGAATGTTAAGATTTCATTTGAATCAAAAATTTTAGTAATCGGACATCAGGAGCAGAAGTCATGGCCAATTTCCTAATAGGGGGTCTAGTGGACTGCACCTAGATAGAGGCTGACAGGGGTGGACTATTTGAGTTCATTTTACCCATATACCCTATTGCAAGCTAAGATCTTGCAAAATATGGAGTATCCTGATATATAAGCTTTGTTTGGATCAATAAACCATTGGCATTGGTGCAATACTAAGCAAGCTATTGACAGTTTTCTTTCCCATAGTCATTTTGATAGCACCTATCCTTAATGGCCAAACACAGGAGAAAAGATCGAGTCATGGAGACCATTCAAGAAGATATCAGAGAATACATCAATGATAAAAACAACACTAATGATGAAGCCCTCAATCATGACCAACAAGATGATTATGTAAGCATTGAAATGCTCATAGTGCACAATTGGGTAATGATGGAAATCCCTTGTCTCATAGACCTTTTGAAGATCACATGCTTTCAAGAGACTTGCGTATGTTGAACATTGGGATGGATGATCAATATGAGCAATTTTCCAAATCCTTGGGGAAGATTGAGAATACATTTAACAAAGTGGATAAAGGACTTCAACAATTGGTCAAGTTCATGAAGAATGGATTTGAGGATGTAGTAGCAGCTATCAAGGATTTGAAAACTCAAACCACATCTTTTACACCAAATGAACCCACTATTCATATTGAAAATACTTCAACCAAGTCCTCCAATATGAAAGGAAAGGGGATTGATCAACCTATTATGTCAACCTTTGAGAAAGGAGAGTTATCCACATTGAGGAGTACTCATTACGAGCCACCAATATCATCAAAGCACCACTCCCGTCCTCAATTCAATCCAAGATGTGAGACTACTTATGAACAAGAGGAGGACATAAGAGAATGAGGAGTTTCATGGATGTGACCCCTTCTACAAATCTTTTCACTCTCAATCTACCATCAAGCAAAAAGAATCAGACTTTCATGATAAGAGTGGAAGATTTGATGAAAGAAGGTCATTTCATGATATCACCAACAAAGATAAGTCATTTTATGGTTAGCCCACTAATGGAAAACATCATTCTTTTGGATCCAACTTAGACCTTTTTCCTCACTTGGAATATACATTGGTAGAGCTAGTATTCTATCAATCAAAGCATGATATGTATGGCTGAATCAAAATCTTGCAATTTCATGATATGCAAGAACAAAATGAAATATGACTGAATTGAAATGGATATGGGTAAGGAATACCTACAGCAGTGACTCATTGCTTTACAATTCTATTCCACTTACCGATTGATTCTTATTTTCAGTCATATTGCATTCAATCACATCAAGCAATTCAGGGTTAGGATTAGCACAATTTTTCCAACAAATGGAAGGAATTAGCAACAATTGGCTACTACTGATTTTTATTGGGTAAGATGAAAAGAATCCAGCATGACATCATTCAGCCCTAAGTTGGGTCTATATGCAATCAAATGGTAATTCTTAAATGAGATTACTCTTAATTATCCCTTTTCAACAAATGGATGGCTTAAGCAATTGGATTTTAAAGGGATTAAGGGCAAAATGAAGAAATACCTCTTGTATTGTTGAAGTAGATGATTATGGGAGCTCCAATACCTGTATAAGACTTGAAATTCTTGAACTCCCACTTGATGTTGCCAAGAATATCCTCAAATTACAATCCCCATGATGAATATGTAGCTCATAGACTCCAATTTCTCTTCAGGAAAGTTCCAATATCCAAAAGCTTGATAGAAGTTATCCTTGTAGCCTAAATGTGGTTGGAGATTTGAAAGAAAATCAATGATAAGCATCAAAAGGGGTAGAAGACTTTAATCCTTGATGGATAACTCTTCCATTGTAGCACATAAGCTTGCATATGCTGCCCATACACTTGCAATGCCAAGAAGAAGCCCTATTCTTGCAATATTGATACAAGACCATGAACTCTTGATATAATCCCGTGCATAGAAGCTTTAGGATGCATCAAGAACCAAAAGCCCCATGATAACATGCTTCAAAGATAAAAAATTTTGAAAATTCAAGTGGCTACCCTGTTTTGACTCCATAGCCACCATTTTTTGGAAGCTTCAAGTCCAAGAATGCATCAATGTCGATCCCTTGAGTGTTGAGGAAGCTCCATGAAGCTTAATAGAGTAAAATCCCTCTGATCTATTGAAGAAATTTCAAAGAATACTCACTGCTATCATAAATCTGCCATAGCTAGGGTTTGGGAGGTCAAAATTGATCAAGAGAGTGGGAAATGGCTCTAAGTATTTGTTGGAAGCCTTCAAGAATGATTATCAAAGCTTGTCATGCCATAGCTAAAGCCATATGTTGTAGATTTTTGTGAAGGAAGAGAAGATCAATTCAACACAAAAAGTGCAAACTTAGCCTCATGTACCACCAGACGAAATTTGCCTCAATCAAGGCAAATGGCTACTCTATGGGAAGCTTAATGCATGAAGATTACAACTTTGGAGGTCACTTGAGCCATTGAAAGGCCTGGGAGAAGGACAAAGCCAAGATCCACCATGAACCCTTGGAGAAAGCTTGAGAGAAGGAAGAGAGAGAAGCTAGTCCCAAAAAGTAATCCAGGTTAAACTCCTGTAATCCCAGTTTAGACTCTAGTTAGAGTCAAGAACCTTCAAAATGGACCTCCATTTGACCATGTCCTGCTATTTCGGGCAAGAATCTCCATCTTTCTCAAGATCTTCTTCAAGGAACCTCCAAAATTAGTCGTGACTTATTGTAGAGAAATCTGACTAGTCACGGTTTGAACTGTACCAAACCCTATGACCAATTCTGGTACCCCAGTTAATTGGTTCCTATCCCTGTTACTAAATTCTCCAAGAAAATGACTCTTCCCATGGATCAAAGTCCATGCTTTGATACCAATGTAATATACTAGTTCTTAGAGCAAGTCAAATAACCAAAAATTTGTGAATTGCACCATGTCACTAAATTGATTGCTTACTACACATTCTCTATTTAATAAATTTATGTCAATAAATTAATGACTTACTTTTCATTAAGTGTTGATGATGATCTAGCATGGCCATGAGACCATTTAGAGACTAGTATTCCTAGTGCATCACTTAATGGGATAATCAGAGCACTGTGATAGGGATATCTAGTATATGCAATACAAGTTATGAAGGGAGAAAGAAGTGTTTGCCAAGTTTAAGAGTGTACACAAGAACCAAGGAGTTACACATAAATGAAGATGGATTGAGTTCTAAGAATAGGAAGTGCATTAGCATTGTGTATAAGTATTTATGTGTGCATCCAGGGACGCCTGGGAATGTTTACTTGTGTGTAATGAGCATTGCATTCATTTGGGGTCATCCTCTCCCTTATAAGTCAAGGTTTAAGGTTTTTTCTTTCATTAAGAAAGACGAGAGATGGAATTCTCTCTCTAAGAAAGACAAGAGGCGTGATTCTTTGGAAGTGAGGAGAGAAGTAATTTTCTCTTTCTAAGGTCTAAAATGACACAAGTTTTTGTGTGGAATTCAATCTTAAGTTTGAGGCCCAAGGCAATCTAATAAACTCTCCTTATCTATGACTCAAGGTGGTTGCATGGACCACAAGTTAAGAGTACAGTTTAAAAAGTTATTTTTTGGAAAATTCATTTTTAAAATATCTTGCAATAGAAAAATGATCTCTAAAAACGGGCCGCTCGGATTATCGAAAACAGAAGATCTACAACTTTTGTGTTGGACATTTTTTCATCCAAACAACACACAAAGAGATATCTCAAAATTAGTGCTGTAGAGTGGAACAACCACATCTTGCATGAAGATCAACTCAACTCTCTCTCCAAGAAAAGAAGCTCTTAAAAGCCTATAAAAGAGGAGGCTCTCCTTGGGTGTAAGAGAGAGGTGAAGGAAGCATCACTTTGCATGTATCCAAGAGGAGAAGAGAAGGTGCAAGTGCTGCGGAAGCCCTATTGAAATCAAGTGTTGCAGAAGCTCTGCTGAAATCAAGTTCCAAGAGGAGAAGGGAAGGTGCAAGTGCTGCGAAAGCTCTGCTGAAATCAAGCGCCAAGAGGAGAGCCCTACACATATTGTGTAGAAGAGAAGGAGACTCAAGAAGGATCAAAAGGTGCCAACTTCTAAGTTGTGCAAGTGTTAGTCGGTTGTATATCGTGCAAGGAACCGTGATCTTATTTCCAAGATCTACAAGTAAGAACTTGCATATGTGTAATGGAGGAGCTTGCTCCTTGTCAATAATATAACTCCACAAGGGGGAGGATTGGCCCATCTTCCAGCCCCTAGTGCGTTGCCAATTTCTCTACCTCTCTCTCTACATCTTTCTTTTCTCTCATCTATTCTCCCTCTGTGCCAACATAATATTCGGCATATATATTTTAAGTATATAAGAAAGTCAAGCGTGTATCTTGGATTCTATAGCACACCATGCTTGCAAAGAAATACAAGAAATACACCATGTTTTGCAAGGAAGCCATAGCCAAGGTAGCTAGGCATGAAATAGTATTTCCATGGAAGGCTGAGAATCATAGATGTAAGTTGCAACATGAATACTCACGTCATGTCAAGGTGGGACATGGTATGCACCCCATATCTTAGTAGCTGAGAGCATACATCCTCTTAGTTGGTGGGAGGAAGAAACCTCAAAGCATGTATTGCTTGAAATGGCAGAAAAATCCCCCACAAGTTACATCTCCACCTTTTATACTTAACCCTAGCCTACTCTAGACTAAGGTGACTTATGTTTTATTACATACTCACTCCTTCATGTCTCCTAAGTATGTAAAGAAGTTACAACTAAAATCTGAACCTGCTAGCAAACTGATAGTCAAGCTAGTAAATGGAAAGGAATTTTATTCAACACAAATAGTCAAAAAAATAGAATTCCACTTAGAAAGCCAACACACAAAGGTAAATTTCTAGATTTTATCCCTAGGAACTTATGAGTGTCTCCGAGATATGGATTGTGATCAAGCAAGTATCCATTAGGGGGAAGGAAGATTCCTTTTAATGACATCATGGAGGAACCTTAGTCATAGGTAGATCCATCCATGAACCTTGAAGAACCTTCATGGCTTAACGAGTACATTGGTGTGTTCCCTAAAGACCTAATGAAACTGCCTCCTAGCCATGAAGTGAAACATGAGATTAAGTTAACGTGAGGAGCTAAACCAATTGCAAAATGGCCTTATAAAATGTCTATTTTTGAAGACATTGAAATGAAGTACTAAGTAAAGTAACTATTAGAACAAGGATTCATCTATCCCAACAACTCATCTTGGGGTACCTCGGTACTCTAACAAAAGAAAAAAGATGAAACCCTAAGGCTTTGTATTGATTATCATGGATTAAATTAGGTAGCCAACATAGATATTCTATCTTGTATATTGATTTGATAGATTGCAAGGGTAAAAATCTCCTCAAAAATTAATTTAAGGTTAGGATACTACCAAAATTGAATAAAGGATCAGGATATCCTAAAGACTGCTTCAACACTAGGTATGGCCATTTTGAGTTCACATCTATGTCCTTTGGTTTAACTAATACTCTAACTACTTTTAAGAGATTAGTAGATTACATTTTTGGTATTATTTGATGATTCTTGGCTTATTCCAAAGAATAAGAATATATTCGAAGACACTTGTGAATAATTGTGTCTTCTTCACAAAGAAGATTGAGCATCTAGGCTTCATTATCTCAATTGAAGGAATGCCAATTCATCCAGTCAAAGTAAAGGATATCTAGGATTGGCTACCTCTGCAAATTGTTTGTGAAATCATAATATTCTTAGGATTCACATGATGATACCTCATCTTTATCAAAGATTATGCTCTCATCATCGCTCCCTTGATTGAACTTCTCAAGAAGCATACCAAAGAGCAAGAGAGCTTTAACAAGATAAAGGTATGTCACAGTACTACTATTAAAGCTCCCTAACTTCTCTTAGGAATTTGAAGTTACTAATGCCAACATAGTAGCTATGGGTTGGTACTTTCTCATGAAGTTTGACTCTTCTTGGAAACTCAAATCATACAAGAAGAATAAAACCACTCATGATTTGGAGCTAGGAGCAATCATTCATGCTCTCAAACTCTAGCGCCACTATCTACTTGGTTGTAGGTTTACACTAATCACTAATTATAGGAGTTTTAAAATCTTCACGTTGCAAAAATAGAGCCCCTCCTTGACGCTCGGGGGGTTCACTATATATATATATTCTCTATATAACGTGCGTTCATGGCCTATTTATAAATATCTTAATCTGTGAAATTTTCTTGAATAAAACACAACCCTTTTCTATTCAATCTGTAAGTAACCAAGTTATATATGACACCCTCCTATATGTAAAAAATGTAAAAAAATGGTGTTTTAAAAACCCCTTATTTTAAACTCAGGTTATATATACATATATTCATGAGTGACCCCCCCCTCGAGCCTTGACGTCATAAAAAACGCTAAAAGAGAGCATTCTCTCTTTGTTATCAATGACATTATAAAAAATACTCAAAAGCAAGTGCCCTCTCTTTACCCCTCCCCCCCCCCCCACCCCCATTACTACATAAACAGGGGTAGAGTGTCACGTCAAGGACACACAATGATCCATGCAGAAGTATGTTTGTTGCTATTGATGTGACGAAGATCTACTGAAAGCTTATGAAATCACATAAGTGCAAGAAAATAGGGTTTTCTCAAAAAGTTGTAGTTGGTATGGAACATAATGAGCCTTTGATAATTTCCTATACTTGAAGGTTTAGAAAATATTGGGAATTCTTCAATATTTCCTACATATGCACATAGTAATCCCTACATATAACCTAGAAATCACATTCCCTATTTTTTGTTTTAGGGAATTATAGGCCTACTATATGGGAATAAATAAAAATACATGTAGATACCTAGGATGATTATGTTCCATATATGGAATTCTAGGGTATTATATGTGAATGAATAAAATTACCTACATTCTTCTAAAATTCCATATGTAGGAAAATGTAAACAATTCAAGATTTGATTTAGATATCATATTGGTTTGTTGCCTAAACATTAATTAATAAGCTCTTTAAAGTAAATTTATGGTTAATTGTTATCAAACGTACATTATGTGTAAGATTTGCTATAGATGCACACATGTCCACGAGCATACAAGTGACATAATTCTTATCACATAGATGTATGTGTATGTCAGATGCACACGTGTGTGTGTGTGTGTGTGTGTGTGTGTGTGTGTGTGTGTGTGTGTGTGTGTGTGTGTGTGCGTGCGTGCGTGCGTGCGTGCGTGCGTGCGTGCGTGCGTGCGTGCGTGCGTGTGTGTGCGGGCATGTGTGTGTGTGTGTGGAGAAAGTTAATGCAACCATGTCTTAGTGAAATAAAAAAGACCAAAGCAATTACTTAGCACTCCACGTTTTTAGCTATAAGAATGGCCAACCAAGCATACATTAGATTTGGATATTGCCAAGATTATAATGAAGTTCTTCTTTCACAAATGTTGTTGTGGAGAAGAACAAGGTTGCAGCAAGGGCCTTTTTTCTATACAACTTAATCCTATGGAGTACTCAAAGAAGCAATTCTGCTTTTTCATGTCATTTCTTAGCATGTCAAACCCAAAAAGCACTCTTATAGCACAATCTATTATTCTTAGAAGCTATATCTTAAAAAAACCATGATTAACTGTTTGGTTGACTACATCTGGATAAAGGCCCTTCTGTTCCATCCATGCAATGTAGCCTCACTATACCCAATGATGTTCAAGTCCCAGTATTCTTGAGTCTTGTATGTTGACACACACTCCTTTCAGGGAGATAGGTAAGGGGACATCAAATCCTTGACATTGCTTAATTTCTAGGCATGACTAGACATGCGGATACTTGCCATCACCATTATGCATGAGGATGCTAATTACACAGATGAGCTTTAGGCCTGAATTTGATGGCTGTTTTTCCTATCAAGGGCTATTTTTCCTGTCAACACAAGTATTTTTCAAAATATCTTGTCAAAATACATGCTGGAACTTCAAATTTATTGGTCATCGTGACATATCATATTAAGAGTTACTTGTCATTTGACATATAACATTATAAAATTTACCTTTTTATTTTTCTTAGGTACCTTTTATGTATGTGTGTATGTGTGTGTGTGCGAGCGTGTGTGCGTGTGCGTGTGCATGTGTGTGCGTGTGCGTGTGTGTGCGTGTGTGTGCGTGCGTGTGTGTGCGTGTGTGCGTGTGTGCGTGTGTGCGTGTGTGCGTGTGTGCGTGTGTGCGTGTGTGCGTGTGTGCGTGTGCGTGTGTGTGTGTGTGTGTGTGTGTGTGTGTGTGTGTGTGTGTGTGTGTGTGTGTGTGTGTGTGTGTGTGTGTGTGTGTGTGTGTGTGTGTGTGTGTGTGTGTGTGTGTGTGTGTGTGTGTGTGTGTGTGTGTGTGTGTGTGTGTGTGTGTGTGTGTGTGTGTGTGTGTGTGTGTGTGTGTGTGTGTGTGTGTGTGTGTGTGTGTGTGTGTGTGTGTGTGTGTGTGTGTGTGTGTGTGTGTGTGTGTGTGTGTGATAAGGTATTAGATTGATATTGATGCAAAGGTAAAATATAAGTTATATTCATTAAATTTAAGACAAGTTGGATTGATTTTTTTTAAAAATCCTTAAATACTTAAATGGTGTAAGTTTCTCCTACCATTCTAGGTCATGCACGGTGCCACTCCAACTTTGTTGAATATTCCACTATCCAAACTACAGACTCCATCCAACATCACTCTGGCCCAAAGCAGCCTAAACTCATCCACAAAGCTCTTCGTGGTAGTTTACAAGCTAAAGATTAAACTGTGTTCTCTTAGTCTATGATAGCCTACACCAAGTAGGTGCCATTATTGAGGAGCTCTTGAGGCGAAGACTTGAGTACCTTGCCAAACACTAGATGCAACTGCTTCTAGTATCTGTGTTCGATACAAGATTTCCCTGGCTCCATACAAAGCTAGCTAGTAGGAGCTACCTCGGCTACAGTATGATGTTGGTGTCTGCAAGTTGCAAAGAGAGCTTTCTACTCCAAATATACTTGCATTCGATGAATATGGATCATATGTCAATCCAGTTTTAGGAAGAGAGATGTTATTGGCTATGAGAGACCATATAAGGAAGCAAATGTATGAAGAAGTATTTAAAAGTCCCTTCTTTTCTATGCTCATTGATGAGAGCATTGATCGCACCTTGGAGAAACATTTGATTATTTATCTTGTATACCACTGATGGAGGCAAAGTGCATGCAATTTGTAGATTTATGCAGTTATTGCTAGGAGATGATGGGATAGCAGAGGCAATGTATGATACTATCAATGCATGCTTTCTAGAAAGCAGCTTGGATATATCTAAACTTGTTCCAATAACAATATATGGTGCTTCATCTATGACAAGGCGTTGGGGATTGGAGTTGTGGCATGCTTTCAAGCATTAATTCCACGTGTTATGGGGATACATCATATCGCACATTAACAAGCATTAGTAGCAAAGGATGGATTTGTTTCACATCCTCATGTATTCTCTTTTGTAGATAAAGCTGCAAATAAAGTGTATGCATGGCTAGGTCAATCAACAAACCGCCACTTGGATCTATGGAAGATAATGCACGAGCATGATATTATGGATGCAAAGATGTTGCAAATTCATGCAATTCGATGGCTTTCCGAAGGTCAATTTATGGAAACGTTTGTGAAAATTATGTCTACTATCCTTGAGCAATGGAAAATACATGAAAAGAAGTGGTATGGATATGTGACAACTTTTATGGTGCAAATTATTATGCATATTTTACCAAATGTGCTTGTAGAGTTCAATAAATTAAACTCAGAATTTCAAAGCAAGAGATGGGTGTCATTATGATTGGTGCACTTATTGACTTAACTTTTGAAAAACTCAAAAGAAGGTATCTTATATGTGATGATGATTGGTTTGGTGTTGGGTCAAAGCACCTTATTGAATTTCTAAATATGACAAGCAATGGAAAGTTGGAGTATACAAATGCTAATGGCCATATACGCACACATGTATAGAAGCACACTCAAATTCCCAAAGTGTCAAAATAAAGGAAAACTCCAACGCTACAAGTGATTTAGAAAGTGAACATGAGGGATCGAATTTGAATGTATCCCTTGAAGATGATGCAAGTGAAATAGGTTCTCTAGTTGAATGCATCTCTATTGCACGAGCATATGCACAAAAACTTTTGGATGCTTTGACTAGCAGGTTTGAGGATCTATCAGTATTCAATGCATTCAAGATATTCAATCCTTCTTCATTTTCTATGGATTCAATAGACAAGGATGAAATGAATCAACAATGGCTAGAAAGACTAATAAACAAAATCAATGTTGATAGTTAGACAATTGACATTAGAAGAGGTATGCATATCGGCATGCTATATTAAGTTGCTCGAAATAGATGTATGAATGATGCTTGGGAGGTTTGCAACACTATAAAGACATGGTGGGATTTATACCCATGTATGATGCATCTGTGGCAAACTAGCATGGTCATCCCAGTAAGCATAACTTCATGTGAGTCTGGATTTTCGAGGCAAAATTTGATATATAACTCAAGGTGTAGCTTATGCCTCGACATTTTGGATGTCTTAATGTTGCTATCTATTGACGGTCATGAGAGCTCCCAAATTGATTAGACGAATGTTTGGGATATTTGGATGGGAGCAAAGAATAGAAGGGCCATGCTGCTAGAATGATTGAATGGATTTATGTTGTTGTTAGTTCAACTAGAGAGAGCTTTCAAAACCATGTTTTAGACTTTTTAATGGTACTTTTCATTTACATATTTCTGCCAATTGACTACCATAAAGTGTCTATCATATATTCAATACTAGCCTCTTTCTCTCTCCACGTGTGCTCCCTCCCTCCCCCTCCCCCCTCCCTCCCTCTCTCTCACTCACTCTCACTCACTCACACACTCACTCACACACACAACACACACACACACACACTCTGTCTCTCTCTCTCTCTCTCTCTCTCTCTCTCTCTCTCTCTCTCTCTCTCTCTCTCTCTCTCTCTCTCTCTCTCTCTCTCTCTCTCTCTCTCTCTCTCTCTCTCTCTCTCTCTCTCTCTCTCTCTCTCTCTCTCTCTCTCTCTCTCTCTCTCTCTCTCTCTCTCTCTCTCTCTCTCTCTCTCTCTCTCTCTCTCTCAACACAGTGGTGGAAAAGCAACACTCATCAAGAGTCAGCACTACCGCTATTTCCAAGAATATGGAAGGTGTGAGGCTCATATTTCCTGGATGTATTTGTTCTGCAGAATCAACATGCACATCACTCCTCGTGTTAGATGTCACGACTCCTGATGACATCTCGTACCTCAACTACTCAGCCTAGACACATGTCACATACGTTGCTACCGATGATCTTGGCCTGAAGTTCAGACATTTCTCCTGATGCTCATGGCTTGAAGTTTAGACATCATGAGTCTGTGCAGATCACTAGTGTTAATGTCTCTGCACATCTTGTTTGATTAGTATAGCTAACTAGTAATAATGTCCTAATCACTAATGGTAATGTCTCTAAGGTTTTGATATTTGGGGACTCTAGCTTCATGTCTTGCTAACTCCATGTTTTGCTGGCAGGTAAACTTTGAAGGTGCCGCTTTTGAATATTAGGTTCAAGGAAATTTGCTTCTCAAAGGCAAGACTAAGCAGAGCTGCACTAATCATCAACATATTACCTACTTGTGGAAGATGATACTAAGAACAATTGCTCTAATCAGTAGATTATTTGGTTTTGGAAGGTGATATCGAACACAACTACTCTAATCAGCATGTCTCTCAATAGCTGTGTGGCACTCCTATGTTGTTGGACTGGCATGATTCCCAGGTCACTGATTCTTATATCGTATTGATTCCCATTCGTGTGTGGTGGTACGGTTCAACCAACTAAAGTATCTATTGGCAAGTTTTGCTGTGGCCCTAGTGATTTGTATAATTTTGAGTAGGTTGGTTTTGTTAAAACCAAAGTATCTATTCCTATCTATTGTAAAAAGAAAATAATCATGTAGAATTGTCTTAGGTAAGAAGGTTGAAAAACTAAGTCTCTA
Source organism: Lygodium microphyllum (assembly GCF_053477565.2). Classification (NCBI taxonomy): domain Eukaryota; kingdom Viridiplantae; phylum Streptophyta; class Polypodiopsida; order Schizaeales; family Lygodiaceae; genus Lygodium; species Lygodium microphyllum. The sequence continues at coordinate 168,355,437 of NC_141138.1, read as the reverse complement.
AGTCCATTAAAATCTCAAAAGATTATAATGCAATACCTATCCTCTTGACAGAATATGATTGCAAATGTGGTATATTGTTTAGAGGCAACCTAGTTGCACTTGCATCACATAGTTGCTTGCATTTTCTTCGTGTATTTGTTGATATTTTATATTTTTTCTTAATCACATAAATTGTAGCCCTCAAGGACACTTGACCACAATACCTTGAGGATATAATTAAATAGTCCATAGGGAGCAAGACTTCACACTTCTTAAGCCCATTAGTTGCATGCACACTAGACATTGTGTTTTGGCTTAAACTTAGATAGCTCTTGCACCATGGGGACTATTCTTGATCAAAACTTTATTAGTGCATTAAAACATTGTAGTGGCCTTTGACATTAATCAGTGCTGGCTTTGTGCCTTTGAAACCCTCAAACATATAAATGATTTATTATACTTATTTTAAGTTCACTATGGATGAATGTTTTTTGCACATGTCCTACAATAATTGGTATACAATTAAGCTTTCACATACTTCTTTGCCTTTACTTCTCATATCAATGAATTTTTGGCATGTTTTCCATGCTAGCTACCATAAATAAATGTAAAGATGACACTATATGCAAAGTGTGGTGTTACATAGTGGATAATGTACTTAATTTATTTGGTTGATGGGGTTACAGAGTGGATAGACTTTAGCATGTGCTTCCTTTCCTATTTTATGACATTGATCAGTACTCAACAACATAATAGTTGCATGTCAATGACATAATGGTAATAAGTACTCAATGACATAGAGTTTCTAGGTGCAAAGTCTTAATCGTTAGTGAGCTTTTATACATAATATTAAAGTGGTGCAAAGCAATTTGGGAAACTCAACAAGTTTTACATGGGTTTAGGGTGTGTATAATCAATAGTTTGAATTTTGAAACAAAATAAAAAGAGGCAATTGACTCTGTGTAAGAGTGTTTTGAGTTTTGGATTATGCAATGTGTGTGGTTCTTTTCTGCCACCTAGTGTGCATGTATGGACACATGGATTGGCATGTGTCGTGCATTCGACATATACATGTCATGATACATTTGTCTCATGATGGGTGAGCATAGGGTTGAAGTGTTCTTGTCAAATAGGCATTCAGTCGTGTAAATTTGGCAAGTGAGTGTATTTTGATAAGTATGTTACAATTGACTTGGCACTGTGTTGTGAACTTGGCATAGAGGTGTCATTTTGATTGTAACACCCTCCCTTTCCTCCTGGTATGGATGGGCATTTGGTCGTGAATTCAGCTAGAAAATGTCTTAATGGATTGTACATGAATTTTTTGAATGATGGGTGTTTGGTTGTGAATTCAACTGCACAATGTCCTGATATGCTAATTGTTTAGTGTTATTTGATGGGATGGGCATTTTGGCTATGTATTTGGCCATAAAATGTCCTCACCTACGTGTAATTTTAATAAATTCATGAGTAATGAAATTGGTTACTAGTGCTTTTGATAACCTGTAAGCTTTTTGCCTTGCTTTTGGAGAAAGGAAATCTCTAAAAAACCAATAAATTCACATATATACTTGAAAGTTGGACTTGATATATTGGACACCTTGCTCGAACTTGGAAACCCACAAAAAACTTGATTTAAAATTTAAAGCCTTTAACTTGGACTTGTATTAAAATAGATAAACAATGGATACCCTTACTTTGATATTGAAATTTTGGAAGCCTTACTTTTGGCACACCTTAGTTGCAATAGATAGACATCCTTTGCATTGTTTGGAAGTCTCAACACCTTGAGCTTAACTTAAAGAGATTCACCTTTTCCTTGAACCATCAACTCAAGGTATTGTTCCTACTATGCCTTCAACCATCAACTTGAGGTATTGCACCTTGCCAACTCCAAGCTAATCAAAGTCCACATAATTATCATCAAGGAATTGGAAGAAATACCTTGGGTTGCATTCCCATGGTCTACGAGCCAAGAACAAAGACCTAGTTGAGAGCCCTTATGTGCTTACTCCCTTGACAAACAATCACCCATGTGTCCAATAGTACCCAATAGTGTCCTTTATTCTGTTGAAATGCCATATTTCCACCAATTCAATGTATTTTGAATCCTTGAGCTTTCACATTTGGGACACAAGTGGCTTCAACTTCTTGAAATTTAACCTCTAGTTCACCTTGCAAAGTCTTTCTTGATCATAAAAAAGTGTGCTAATCACACAATTTCAATAGCAAAATCTTAGATTAAATATAGTATGCAACATTAGTACCAATGCAAATACAAGTAAGATATGAAAAAGTAGTTTAACACCTCGAGTTCTTTTTATTTGGAGGCAAAATGAATCATCAATATATGCCTAAGATTTTGGATAGAGAAAAGAGTTTTCAATGTAGGCTTGAGCCAGAAAAGTCTACCAATGATGCAATGAGTAGATGCATTTTAGGATAGCCAAAAATTTTCATGTACCAATTTATGTCTAAAACTCAACTTAATCATTCTTAATATATGAAATCCCACTGCATCATATCATCACTATTGCATGATCAATACATATTTTTGTGTATATTTTCCTATTTTCCACCATAACCAATAGTATCACCTTGGATGTAGCTCTCAATGCAAAATACCAATGATTCTATGAACCAAAAAGTTGTCAATCACCTTAAATACATAATAAATTCTAATAATTATATGAAGCAAAGAGGATATGAAGCAAAGAGTTGACAATCACCTCATATATACACATTTTCAAATGATAAAAAATGAGCATTTATAGAGAAACTTGAGTTGCATTGAAGCCATCAATGGTTTGGCTCCCCCTCTTGCTACTATTGCTGTGCCCCTTTTTCTTTTCATACATCTACTTATGCATGCAAGTTGCTTATGTATGCAAGTTATGCTACGTAAATTTATAATGTTATAAAAACATAATCTTGTATTTTTCCATGTAAGTCTGCAAATAAGAATGCAATTGCTTATAGAATTCTAAATAAAATACAACTCTTTTATTTCTCCCCATAGCAGCTATCTATTCTTTAATTAAACATCCTTCTATGAATTAACCTATTTACAGTCGTCACAAGGGATTTTTTTATTGCACAATTGCATTGTATACAACATAATTCATTTTTTCCAACGTAAATCACCCAATGCAAACCTTCCAATGCACAAGGGTATCGCAATTTATATTTAACCTATATGCAAGATGCAACTAGGACATTATTGCATAAGTGCACCTTTTAACACATTAACCATATATTCAAAAATGCAACAACCTTTCATCATGATGGTGTGTACCTTGTGATGCGATTTAAATCTTTCCCGAACATTCCTATGATCTTTTTAAAACAAAGCATTCTAATAATATCTTAAAGGTCCTACCCACATTCTCGAAATGTTAGGATTAATCACCCATGCAAGAATGATCTAGGGATTCTCACCCTAAGATTCAGTTGACCAAATGCTAGACCTCCGCAAGGAATTTAGGGACCCTAGGGCCAAAATGTTTATCGGCCTAGTAGGATTAGGGTTTTGGATTGGGTCAATAAGACTCCCAAGCCCTAAATCTTGATCAAAGGTATTCTTGATCAAGGAACACCGTGTGATAAGAAAAATAATCCCACAAGTTAGGTGTTGACACCTATCTCGTGCAACAAGCTTTAACATCATATGCTCTTGCGAATAAATCACAAGTCAGTACCGCTACACCTTAGACCAAGGTTGGTGAATTCTAATTACAAATTAGCTTCTTTGAGAATTGAGTAGTTGCCCCACTACAACACTCCCTCTGGAGTTGTCTTGTCAAGTTCAGGGCAGTGGTGAATTGCCAAGAAGCCATTTGACCAACCAAGTTAGGACAACAGGGTTGTCCAGGATTTATTGACCATAATATATGGAAACCTAAAGTAGTGACAATTTGGTTAACATGGTATAAACCCTAAACCAAGGAAAAAGGGTAAACAAGCAACTTAGCTTACGAAACCCTTGGGATATTGGCAAGACGCGAATGATCCAGGATCGAATGCTGGAAGTATTCGAGGAGAAAGAATCACACCTTAGTAGTTGGCCGTACAAACGACCACTGGAATGCTCGTGATTGTACACTTAGGTGCATTGTTTGTACTTCTTTGCTCAAGGAACTAATTCAGGAAAAACAACTAATACTTCAAGTTAAAAGCCTAGAGGGAGAGGCAGTACCAGATACCTCTGACTGTCTGCCTGACCCTATCCAAGGGGGTTGTTAGTTGCACCGGGTACGTGGACCGAACCCGCCATGAGAGGTCTCTCCGTGGGTGCTACTTGAAGTAGGAGGACACTTAGGTGCCAGGGGAGGCTCCGGCTGTAAATCCCTTGCCTTCGGATCCTGCACAAGAGGCCAACCATGACTCGAGATGGGATCTCGAGGCCCGCATACTAGTCAACCGGCGAAACTTGGAATAGCGATCCCTGAGGATTGCTGGGATAGCCTTCAGGCAGGTTATTTGATGTATTCCAAAGACTCATAAATAAAGATCAAATATTGAAAAAGAAACTTGCTTTGACATTGTTTTTCTGTGTCAGTGCCTAAGTTATGTGAAGGAACCAATGATTAATTGGTTAATTAAGAAAGCTATTTTTGCTTGTCAAACTAAATGTGGTAGGTAATTAGATAACTAAAGATACTCGAGGAAAGTGCGGTGGACGTGACTCTAGGTCCATCCTAAGAAAGGGTGATCGATGTTGGCCGAGAACTTTTCTCAAAGGATTTGACAGCGAAGTAGCGATGACCTAGAATCAATAAAGTTAGAGTCTCGATCTATATTGTTTTAGGGGAATGGAATGGGACTATGCCTTACGGGCAGAGAGGTCAAGCTTTGCATCCCTCTCGTTTCCCATTCTCCTTGAACCAAGTGCAGTATAAATCCACTTCGACCCTGATGTTCTACGCAAAGTGGTTCGCGACGCTAGCTACCTCCTAGGAATTGGACTATTAGGAAAAACCCTGATTCAGGTCAATCCTAAGTGGGAACGGCCACATGCTTCCACTTCGTGGCAGACTTGGGAAGACCTTGATCGCAAACCTCGTGACATTCCTTGTGAATGTCGGGCGGTGCTTTCTAGACTCTCTTCCCAATGGGCTGCTAAGACGTGTCCTATAACTGGACAGGGGGACACGTTACAAGGAGAAAACACCCTTAGACTTGAGGGGCTGATCAATGGTAGAAAAGTTCACCTTTTGATTGATATGGGCAACACTCATACCTTCATTAATACCAAATCTTTGCATGGGTTGAGATTTCTTTCTCAACAAATGCAAGTGCTGTTGAAGATTCAAGTTGCTAATGGAGCTTATGAATCAAGTAATGAAGTATGCCTACACACTCTTATTACTCTATCTCCTTCATGTATTATGGAAGTGGACTTGATCACTTTGGAAATGGGTCCCATAGATATTGTCATTGGCTACAACTAGTTGAAAACCATTAGAAATTTTTCTTTGGACTTGCAAAACATGCTGATGGAATTCAAATGGAATGGACAGTCTATAATATTGAAGGACATTGGTCAAAAGCAAATGGAACTCATCTCTATGAAGAAGATGCATAAAGAAATCAATGCATGGTCATGCATATTCACTCTTCTGCTTGCAAAAGTGGATGAAGAGCAGTCACCAAATAAGCCATTATCTTTTTCAAAGAAAAAGGATCCAAGAATGGAAGAGCTATTGGAGGAATACAAAGATTTAATTCAGCAACCATCATCTTTGCCTCCAAAAAGAGAGGTAGAACACCCTATTGACTTGCTACCCAGCACAAAACCCATAAATAAACATTCATATCGCTTATCAAAGTTTGAAAGGGAAGAGGTGAAAAGACAAGTTAAATAGTTGGTGCAAATGGGTTTAATTCAGCCAAGCCAATCTCTGTTTGCCTCTCCTCTACTCTTGGTTAAGAAGAAATATGGATCTTTTCGCATGTGCATTGATTATAGGGATATTAACAAGTCCACGGTGAAGAATAGATATCCGATTCCTTACATTGATGACCTCTTGGATGAGCTCAAAGATGCAAAGGTCTTCACCAAAATTGATCTTCGTTCGGGCTATCATCAAATTTGAATGAAGGAAGGGGATGAGTATAAAACAATTTTTAGGACTGAAAGAGGGTTATATCACTTCTTGGTCATGCCATTTGGGCTTCAAATGCGCCCACTACTTTTCAAGCACTCATGAATAAGATATTGCAACCCTTCTTGTTCAAGACAATCCTTGTATATTTTGATGATATCCTCATTCATAGCAAATCTAAGGATGAGCATTTAATGTATGCGTGAGAGGTTTTTGACATATTACGAAGACACACACTTTTTGCCAAAATGTCAAAGTGTTATTTCATGGAAGATGATGTGGAATACTTGGGTCACATTGTGGGGGAGCAAGGCATTCGTGTGGATCCTAACAAGGTGAAATGTGTTAAAGAGTGGCCTACTCCTACAAATTCTACTTCCTTGAGATGTTTCCTTGGATTATCTTCATTCTATAGGAGGTTTATCAAAAATTATGCTCATGTGGTGGCTCCTTTGACCAATAGGTTGAAGAAAGAGGCTTTATTTTGGGACTCCATAGCCGACAAGAGCTTCAATGAGCTGAAATTTCTATTAGTTTCAGCACCTATTCTTGTATGCCCAGATTTCTCTAAGGAATTCATTATATGTGCGGATGCTAGTGGAAGAGGAGTTGGGGCTATTTTGTATCAAGACCATGGAATTATAGCCTATGAAAGTCGCAAGCTTGATGACAAGGAATGTCAACCACATGTCTATGAACAATAGATGTTGGCAATTTTGCATGCTATCAAAAAGTGGCATCACTATAAATATGGCATCCATTTCAACGTGAAGAGAGATCATCATATGCTGAAATACTTCCTTTCCCAATCAAATTTGTCCCCTAAATAAAAGAGGTGGCTAGCTACTCTTCAAAGCTATGATTTTGAAATATCCTACATGGCTGGAAAAGATAATGTTGTGGCGGATGCTTTATCACGTATGTGGGCATATTCTTTATCTTCAATTTCAATTATACATAAGGATTGGATTCATGACATCCAAGAAGAATATTTGCTTGATGACCAAGCATCAAAGATGATGAAGAAATTTCAGCAAGGAAAAGGAGAAGAATATCCCAATTTCAATTGGTACAAACGGTCTTTTATGGTATCATGGTAGAGTCTACTTAACACCATAATCCTCTTTCAAAGACCGTATTTTTCATGAGATGCATTCTTCACCTTTAGCAGGCCATCATGGGCTGTTTAAAATATTTGACAATATCCATAAGAGCTTCTATTGGAAGGGCATTTGGTGGGATGTCAAGGACTATGTGATGCAATGTCTTCCGTGTCAACAAAATAAAGACTCGTCTCTTCTACCCGGCAAATTACTTCAGCCACTTCCTAATCCTCAAGGCAAGTGGACTAATATATTTACGAATTTTATTGTGGGATTTCCTACAATTAAGCATGGATGGAATAGCATTTATGTGGTAGTTGATCGGTTGACTAAATTAGCATATTTCTTTCCTACTAAGGCCCAATTTACTGCAAAGCAAGTGGCTCAACAATTCATGGAATGTATTTTCAAGCTTCATCGTTTGCCAATGAAGATTGTGTCTAACCGCGACACTAAGTTTATGGGCTGCTTTTGGAGGAGTTTGTTCTCTTCAATGGGGACTCTTTTGACTCCTAGTACTGCATATCATCCACAAATGGATGGGCAAACTGAAAGAGTTAATAAATGGCTAGAAGTTTATTTGAAGTACTTTTGCCATGAGACACAAAATGCATGGGACCAATGGCTCCATCTTGCGGAGTTTTGTTACAACAATACTTACCATATGAGCACTGGAATGTCTCATTTTGAAGCTTTATATGGCTACAAAGTACAAGTACCCTCTGCATTGTTTCATGAATATGTAAATCCACAAGCACATGAGGAGTTGGAAAAGATGGAGGTCCTTATGAAGCAATGCAAGGACAACATTCATAAAGTTCAAGAGACAATGAAGGTCTATGCGGATGAGAAAAGAAGACATGTGGAGTTTGAGGAAGATGAATGGGTATTTTTGAAGGTTCCCAAGTCACGTTATGCTTCTCTTAAAGGAGGACACAACAAACTTGCTCATAGGTTTTATAGTCCTTATCGTATTGTCAAGCAAGTTGGGGATCTTGCTTATCAACTAGACTTACATTCAAACACAAGAATCCATAATGTCTTTCATGTGTCTCAGCTTAAAAACTATGTGGGACCTCAAATTCAAGTTCTTGAAGAACTACCTCCCTTGGATGATGATGGTTATCAGCCCGAGAAGATTATTGGCAAGCGGGAGAGGGTTCTAAGGAACTGTATTCTTGTGGAATACCTTATCAAATGGAAGGGTTTTCCTATTGGAGAGTCTTCATGGCAACAAGCATCATATTTGGATCAATTTCCATGGCTTAAGCAAGAGGACAGTTCATAAACAAGGCAGTAAACAACTTGTATTAAATTTTTGTGAGAAAGTAAATTACCTTAGCGGTATCAAAATTCATGGCTAGATATACTACATGTTTTCCTCTACATTTCTATATCTTGCATATGAAAATCAGCCACTTCTAGCTCAAGATATGGCCAATTTTGTACTACATCCTATTTTAAACAGTTTATAGCAGCAGCCGGTTCCATTTATGCGGTCCATCTTCATCAACTTCTTTGATCTTCATCAACATGGAACTTTATTTCAGCATGATTCCAAATGCTTCATGCTATGTTTGTAATAATCCTTGTAGTTTGTTCCCAATTCAGCTTTGAGGACAAAGCTCTTTTAGGCCAGGATGGCTTGTAATAAAGCATAAGTCACCTTAGTCTAGAGTAGGCTAGGGTTAAGTATAAAAGGTGGAGATGTAACTTGTGGAGAATCTTTTTGCCATTTCAAGCAATACATACTTTGAGGTTCCTTCCTCCCACCAACTAAGAAGGTGCATGATCTTAGCCACCAAGATATGGGGTGCATACCATGTCCCTCCTTGACATGAGGTGAGTATTCATGTTGCAACTTACATCTATGATTCTCAACCTTCCATGGCAATATTTCATGCCTAGCTACCTTGGCTATGGCTTCCTTGCAAACATGGTGTATTTCTTATATTTCTTTGCAAGCATGGTGTAATTCATAAATTTCCAGCTATTTGACTTGCTATGAGAATTAGTATATTACAAAGTAGCACCACAATCAATAGAAATTTAAAAAGAATTACCTTGTGCTCTACAAGCACTTATAGGATAGTATATTAGTATCCAACCTCTTGATTATTGATGGCTACTACATTGATGGTGGCTCTTTTCACTTTTTTGTAAATGACATGGTCTTCTTCTTCTTTCCTAGCTAGGAAATAATTTTAGCCATATCCACACCTTCTTCCATTCCTCATGATCACCCTCAAGTATTGAAATCAACCCTTTCTAGAGGGTTATAAGGAATTTTTGCATTGGCATTGTTTTCCTTGGTATGGCACTAGGCTCAAAAGTGGCCTAGTGCATTGCACGTGAAGCAATAGGCTATGCTCCTTGATTGGTGGCACTAATATGATTATGGTGTTTGGTGTTGGTTGGGTTATTGCATTGTTGACAAGATTGACATGACCGCAATTATAATTTTCCATTTGAAGATTAACTATTGCTCTATTTGGACTGAAAAATCCTCAGTTTGGAATGTGTGGGGTAATCTAGAAATTGAATGTAAGAGGAGAGTTTAAGCTCACAATGGAGCATCCTTGAGGTCACAAGGCTTTGTGCCTTTTAGCATCCATTCAAGAGTGGATTTAGACCTTGACAAAAACAATCTACTTGTTGCATAATTGTCATCTTAGGGGCATAATTTAGGAGGGTAATAAAACAAGAGTAGTATCCCTCCACTATCAAACCTTGTTGCCTCAAGCTAAAGAATGTGTCATCTTTTAGATTTGGTACAATGGGGATAAGTATGACAATTGCTTTAATATTATCCCAAGTTTTGTAGGTCTCTATGATGGCTTTATCAAGGTAGAATGGGGATAAGTATGACAATTGCTTTAATATTCTCCCAGTATGACAATTGCTTTAATATTCTCCCAGTATGACAATTGTTTTTATATTCTCCCAGGTTTTGTAGGTCTCTATGATGGCTTTATTGAGATACCATTGTTTCCATCAGAGACCTCTTCTGTGAGATGAAGTCGAGTAATCATGGCATGATTGGTTATGCTCATCCTAGCCACCACCATAGAGTAATCCTCCATTTGTTCAATCCATGTTTCAGTGTTGGTTCCTATTTTTAGTTCCCTCACCCCACTGAATTAGGAAAGCTTTACTTGCTTTAAGAGAAACTTCTTTTCTTATTGGTCAAATAAACTGACTAGGGGGTACCTAAAAATTTTGATCAAATTTCAAACATAATTATTTACAAGGTCCATATATTGAGCCTACATGGTCCATATATTGAGTCTCATATTTTTATTTAAACCTTGGAGTTTTCTTTCTTTACAAGGTATTGGTTGGCTTAAATTTGTATTCTAGTGATGTATTGGCAATGGTTTTCCTAGGCTTAACAATATATCTACAAGGAAGAATTCTCTTTACATTAACATCCATAAGGGGATAGTCAAGGCAACTTGATATCTTTATATCAAACATGAAAGAGTTATGGGATCACATCTAAATGCACTTAAGCTTCACAATTTTTGTGAGTCATGAACAAGCATATTGATTTTGGTTTATCGATTGATCATTTACACAAATGAGAGCTTTTGAGTCTTTGGTTTCAAAGAACCATAAGATTTCAATCAAACTAACTCCTTCAAGGATTTGAGTTCTCATTACATCATTTTCGATGTGCCTAACTTTTTAGTATCAACCAAGTAATTTTCATCCCACAATTTCCAACTCTCAAGTTGAATTTTTGACCATTCAGATGGAATGATAGCCATGAAAGTAACTGAGGCCACATTGCATCGAGACCACAAATTCCTTAATCCACAAGCCATAGTGTAGATTGTTTGAAACACCTCATGGTTCAAGATTTGGTTAAAGAAACCCTAGAAGGTACCCTAGCATTAATCCACTATTCATAAGAGCTCACTCTTCAAGTTAAAGTGTTTATTCATATTTAAAAAATCAACATCTACTAACTTAACATAGCATTTAATGATGGAGCATACTAAAATTTACACTCTGAAACCACATGAAATTAACTCAATCCTAAATTATAGGTAGAGTACTTTGGTAGGCATCTAGGGATCAATCCTAGCCATCACCATTCGTGCTACTTACTATGAGCATGTGGATTTAGGTAACTAGATATTTCCTAGGTCTACCTCCAAAATGAAGCATCCAATCTCTTTCCATAAGGATCAACATATGGGTTCCTAATTGACACAACTACAATCTCAAGAAACAATCTAGCATGTCACTATTGCGTGAGCCATTAGAGACTTGAGGTGGCTAAGCACCACACTTGGTTCAATGAGAGTGAGAAACAAGGGGAAGCTAAGCGTCAACCCCTTTGTCCATAAGTCATAGTCTCACACCATCCCCCTAAAACAATGCTTAGGCAGTTCTAAGACTTGACCCTAGGATTGTCATACTTGTCAGCCATTTTTAAAACTTTGGGAAAAGCCACCTGACTAATCAGCTTCACCCAACCATAGGACAATTTTGTCACCAAGATCGTCCACCTGCTTCCCATTAATAACATGGTGAATTTTAGTTATCTAAGTAAGTATAATACTAGTGCTATGAAACATATAAAAATAGCTTTCTTACTTAATTTTTACATGAGTTTTGCTATCATATTCTTAAATATAAACACTAGAATAATCTTTTTGGAAAACATAATAATTCATATTATTGTCATAATTATAAATGTTCCAAAGAGCGAACCAACCCAAAAATTGGGTTACCACCCTATCCTATTTATCCCAAGCCTTCTAATTCTAAACCACATTGGGCTCATATATGTTTCCTTTCCTATCTTAGGATTGGGATCGAGATTATAACCTCATACCAGAGCCCCATTAGTTCTCATTCGTTTGTAAGGGAGAACCTTCGTATCCAAACGACCATACATCTAACTAGTAATAATCATCCTTAAGCAATTTATATACAAATTTGGGCGAAGACTATCCTAATCATGGCCCTAGGATGGCATCATGCCTCAATTTTGTTTGGTTGTTGAAGGCACTGAATCATTAGAAATTTCACCCATAATTCAATGCAACTAAAATCAGTTAAATGAGAAAATCAAACAACTAGTCTTTCCCATACAAGAGTGAAGAGCCTTGCAATGGAATTTTAGTACTTTCCATTCAATCAATAAATATTTAACTCATAATTTGAGTTTAACTTTATATATGTAAACACACATTAACAAAACTAAGGTAGCCTGATTGGTTTTTTATCAACTCAAAAAATACAAAAAATAACTTACATTTCATTATATGCCTTTTGTTGACTATCAAAAATATAAGTGCCAAACATGTAATCCATAAGAAATTTACTTTTCTCAATAGGATTCTAAGCTAGACTACAAAAACATTGAATTTCATTGACCATTTAAAGATATTGAGAACAAAAAACATATCTAGGAGTCGAATCAATTCTAAAATAAATTTTTAACTTTTTTTATTATTTTAAAGATTAAAATCTTAATTTTTCTTATTTTTCTAAATATTTTTTCTACTTTAACTAAATTTTGAAATAAAATTAAGTCTTTAACTCCATTTTTTGGATACTTTATTGTATTTATCCAATTTACTTTTAATTTTAATTATGTATCAATTAAATATGTAAAATTATTTTTTTTAACTTTAAATTATTAAATTTTGATCATTTTAAGCATAATTTTCATTGTATTTTCTAGTTTAGAAAGTTAACGATAATTCAAAAGCTAATGAAGATAAGATAAGTTATAATTCTAATTTACAAGAATTTCTATGATTAAATTCAATAAATATACATTATTGAATAATTTTTTTAAATAAAATAGTAAACATGTGTCGTATCCATGGTCATATTCTTAGCATTTTGAATGGTTGACAATCCCACCACATCGACATACTTGTATTTAACCATGGTAGTTGAGAAATGGTGTTAAAAAGAAGGGATTCCTAGGTAGAGTGTTGGTGCATGGACAGGTGCTATCTCCTCATCACAAAAATTACATCGTCTCTTGTTAATCTCACTCTTTTACCTCTTCTGTTAACTCTCATTCGCACTCTATCAAGAGTCGCTTCCTCATAACCATGAGATGAATTGTGAAGAGAGGGTCCTCCTTTAAATAGTTTTTTTGAAGGCAGGGGGGATAGTATTTATTTATTTAATTACTCAAGGGTTTTTTTTCTCTTTGTTATGTAAGGGGAAATTTTTATTTTGATATTAAGGTTTAGAAAGAAGGAAAAAAATCTAGAATAAGGCCCCTTTTTTTTGCTTCTTTTCCTCACAAGAAAAAGAGGGGAGAGAGGGTATAAAGGGATCTCTAAGAGTGGGGGGCATCAACATGGTTCTCTGAGAGTGGGGAGCATTAGATATGCCACACTCCCAAGGGGGGATGCTACAATCAAAGTGGCTCCCTTTTAAGGGGCATGCCCCCTTAAGACTCCCGATATAACCTTAATTTTAAAATTTGAATTTTTAAATTATTATTTAGTTCTTTTTATTTGAAAAGACATTATAAAAAGAAAATTTTACAAATAAATAATAGGTTTTTAAAAATAAAAAATAAAAACTTGTAAGAGTATCTAAAAACTAAGAATAAATCTTAAACAAATCAAAATAATTAGTAATGAATTAGTGAAATAATCAAAACAAATTACCAAATTTTGGACCAAACTGCTATACATCAACTTCTCTTAGAGAGATATAACCTCTTGTAAAGCCAAAATGCATGTTTTTTGGGTATACAAACAGGGAAAGAAAGTGATATACTTTATGTGTATGAAGAAGGGAGTTCTTTGATGCTTTTGTACTTTGCCTAGAAGACTTCCGTACTCACAACCATATAGTCAACCTTACTTAGCAAACAAGTCACAACAATTCTTCAGAAGGGGAGCGCCATTGGCCCTTCCCACGCCAAACGATGCTAAGCCGATTGTTCCTAGAATGGATATAAATCCTAATGGAATACCCAGACCACCAGGTCCCTATGTGACACATCCACTGAGTGACTCTCCAATCCACTACGTGGAAGAGCCAAATGAGGAAGAGCCTTACATATACCCTTACGTCTCGCATGACGATGAGGGAAACACAGTCCTTATGGACTATCAACTAGTACCAGTGATGGCGTTAGGTAGGGGATGAGGTAGAGGCCTAGGAGGGCAAACCCAAGATCCAATCATGTGTTGGACTTGCGATCATCCGGGATATATCTCATCACGTTTTCCCGAAAGGGAGCAGCAAAATAGAGACAAGGCTGACCTAAGGTTTCCTGAGTGGAGAATCACTCATCTCTTTGTTGACTGTCCAAAGCGAAAACCACCCTTGAGCTCAGCTAGCGTGCCATCTCTCCCATTGGGGCTATTCGGTGTCAAAAATTTGGATGGGGAAGCTACACCTATACCATTGCATGTCATGACCCATGCACAAACAAAGCAGGCCGACATATCACTGCCAGGTCCTAGCAATCTTGACACAACCTCGATAGGGAAGAAGAGCCATAGGCGAAGAAAGAAGAGACCCGAAGCTAAAATTGCACTGAAAACTAAGAGTGTCACAATGCTACCTGCTGTAAAGAAAGTCACTAATGCTGAGGTAGAGGCATCATCCCCTAAGACTGCTAAAAAGGGAAGTGCTAAGGTCGGGGAGTATCCCGACCCAAAGTGCCAACTAGAGGCCGTCGAGAAGGTGAAGGAGTGGGTAAAGGAGGCTCAAGAACACCTGAAAGATGCAGAGCCCATCTTGAAGGATGAGATCGAGGATCTCTCCAGCATCAGCATGCCACTCTCACCCCCTCCACCAAAACCAAGAGATGCGGCTATGCCACAAGCAGTACCGCTTAGGCAAGGCCTTACAACCCAATCAGGGGCGCTGGCCAGGACAATTTGGAGCACGAGAAAGATGAGCAGCCACCAGCGACCTCTTTACCACTCTAGTGACCACCCCAATGTGACAATAAACCTGGGAGATCTACTTAGGCAGCATCCGATCCTATGGCAGGATTTGAAGCAGTGGGTTGAAGGGTCAAAAGAGCAACTGCTGTAGGCCTACAAGAACATGATGCAAAGACGTAGATACCGAGTTTGATGTTGCACTCCATGCCCAAATCCTTGCACATTAATGCTTTTTGGAAAGGCACCAAGATGCACGCAGTCTTACTGGTCGCAACCCTAGGTGACACAACAAGGAATTGTAGACACAGGGGTGGGAATCAGTGTACTAAGCCATGCAATGCTCCTGACTTGGGGCAACCCACCTATCAAGACTGCTAGGTTCAATATCACATTAGCTAACGGAATAAAAATAAAGCTGTTTGGGGTGCTAAAAAAATAGCCTATGAAAATTATTGGAGTCCAATTCTCAGTTGACTTTATAGTCATGAAGGGAGTGGACTATGATGTCCTATTGGACCGACCTTGGATGCGCAATGCCAGAGTGATAGAAGATTGGGGGAATGGTCTCATCTTCCTAGGCAATAGAACACAAGCCGTGAGAGTAGAAATGGACTCCTGGAAAACTACACCAGTTGACCTCGACGCCATCTCTGCGATGCCCAAGGGTTATGCCCACATCAAGAAATCCTATGGGCCCCTAACTAAGTATATCCCATGTCCTGAAGACGAGCGAGACTGGATGCATGTCCTTGCTACCATCGTCGACCTGCCGTTCTCGAACGATGAGGAGTACGAACATGCCATTAAGATGATCGGTGAGCCCAAGGGTGCACCCTCATTACCAATCTACATCATGGCAGGAAACCTCCGCAGAAGACTCAACCCTATCACCTTCCAAGTGCCAACGAATAGGAGGGAGCTCCAGGGGGTTTTAGAGTATTTGACCGGCAAGCTAGCAGGCAATCCAGCATCAAACTTCAAGCCACTCCAAGATCTCTTAAACGAACCAAGGTGGCAATGGGCCAGGGTGCATGACCTAAATCTCAGGCACAATTGGGCCCTGGTTCCCAATCAAACACAGGAGACATACCAAGACCTAGGAGATGACGACGAGTGGTCACACGAAGATGCTTCCAATGACGAATACAAGGGCCACCACTCCTTTAGTGACGAGAGTGAGGACGAGATCGATATCATAGAATACGACATCAAAGGACGACTGATAGAACATATACGGGCAGACTCTAGGCCGAAGAGAAAGAACACCTTCAAGATAGAGCAAGGTGTTATGAGTGTGGATTGTGACCGCACTTAGTTGGAACGTGTAAGAGCCATAGATCTGGAATAAGCAGGCCTAACCCAACTAGGTAACACACCAATGCTTAGAACACAATCACCCTCCAAGCTGCGACCACTGGGGGAGAGTACCTCATCTAGCGAAGACGGAGAGTTCGATTCTGAGTCAGAAGTGAGCTCAAAAAGTGACTCAGAAATACCGAGGCATCCCAAGACTAGACGTACAAAGGGGGACTTGCCCGTCCACCTGAGGCGCAAACTCTTAAAGGAAGAAAGGACAAAACAGTCTAAGGACGCAAGAGCAGACAAACAACGAAAACCACATGACCTCCCTAAGAGATTTACGAAGTTTAAAAAGGGCGATAGGGTAGTGATTCTACTGGGTGCCAAACATCAAGGGCAAACAAATGAACCCATTGAGGGGCCCGCCAAGGTCAAGGAGGTGAACCTAGCCCAAGAATGGGAGACACCCAGACCTATCTTTATTGCCGATGACCTGACGGGGGAGGAGACACATCTCGTTGTCCTCTTATGAGAGTATATAGACGTATTTGCCATCCTTAGAAGAACTCAAGGGGGTGAATCCAAGTGTAGTGACTCACAACATACCCATACGCCAGACACAATGCTAGCCAAGTAGCGATCGTATCCCATGAATCCAAAACACGCTCATGCGATCAAGGAAGAGATCGACAAGGTGATGAGAGTGGGATTCATCTACGAAATTGAGCACACAGACTGGGTATCACCCATAGTCATTGTAATGAACAAGAACGGTAAGATTTGGGTGTGCATCAATTACAAGAAGGTGAATGCTGCAACTAAGAGGGACAACTACCCATTGCCGTACACCGAGCACATGCTCGAGAGAGTGGCAGGCAAAGAGGCCTACAATTTTCTGGACGGCTTCTCTGGATACAATCAGGTGCAGGTACATCCTGATGATAGGCATAAGACTGCATTCGCTACTAAGTGGGATGTCTTTGCCTACATAGTCATGCCCTTCGGGTTGACGAATGCTCCAGCCACCTTTCAACGCCTTATGTGCATTATATTTAAAGACATACTGGAGGTCTTCGTAGACGACTTCTGTGTTCACTCGACCTGGAGAGAACATTTAGACAGACTCCGAGGGGTCTTTGAATATATTGCCTCTCTCTGAACCCTTAAAGTGGTCTTTGAATATAGTGCCTCTCTCTGAACCCTTAAAGTGCCAGTTCTGGATAAAGCACAGATGTCTCCTAGGGCATGTGGTGTTGAAAAACGACATTGCCACGGACTTTTCAAAAGTCGGGGTCATTGTTGATCTTCCACCCTCGACCAACTATAAGGGAGTGCAATGCTTTTTAGGCCATATGGGGTATTATCCACGGTTTGTGCTAAATTATTCATTGATTGCTAGACCTTTGTACAAGCTATTGATCATATTTGAATGGACTGAAGAGTGCCAACATGCATATGAGAAACTCAAATAAGCTTTGACCACAGCACCGATTCTACGAGCCCCAGACTGGACCATTACCTTTCATGTGCATATTGATGCTTCGAAATTCGTTATAGGGGCAGTGTTGTGCCAACTTGGCAAACACAATCTCAACTATCCAATGAGCTTTGCCAGCAGACAACTCACTGAGATTGAGATGAACTACTCGACAACAAAAAGAGAAGGTCTGGCCATGGTATTTGCCGTGAAGAAATTTTGGCATTATTTATTAGCCACTCCTTTCACTTTCTTTGTGGATCATCAAGCCTTGCTATATTTAGTAAACAAACATTGTGATACATGCTGCATAACTCGATGGCTCATTCAACTTTTAGAATTTGACTTCTCCGTGGTTGTACGAAAAGGGAAACAGTACTACATGGCTGACCACATGTCATGCATCCCCCCACAGGAGAGACCGTTGGACAAGGCATCATGGATGATTTGCCAGACGCGCACTTGTTTAGCCTATCTAGTGAGAGAGAATTATTTCGAGCCGACTTGACGCCATATTGGGCAGACGACATAGTCCAAGTGCTTGAGCATGGACTACCTGAATGACCAATAGAGAAAGCCTGACTTAGATGGCTCATCCTCAAGATCCAACCCTATCAGTTGATAGCATGTCAACTGTATAGGCTAGGGCAAGATGGCTTGTTGCGCAGATGCGTACACGAGTACACGATGCACGAAGTGCTCTCAAAAGCAGACAGTGGAATCGCTGGAGGACACTTTAGCGGAGAAACAACAGCCCGCAAGGTGTTGCAGTCTCAACTATGGTGGCCCACACTTTTTTGCGATGCAACACAGTTCGTTAAGCACTATGACGAGTGTCAAGTAATTGCACGACAACCATTCAAGAAGTGGGGAATTGACTTCATAGGACCCGTTAGTCCTATGGCACAATACTTTCAAGCCAAGTATATCATTGTAGCTACTGACTATCTAATGAAATGGGCAGAACCACGGGCTACGAAAATGAATGACGTGAGAATGACTACCAAGTTCCTATGGGAGTAGGTAATCTCACGATTCGGCTGCCCCATCGAACTAGTTAGCTACCAAGGCACATACTTCATTAATGAAATGATCGCGCATCTTCTATCCACATTTCTAATCATCCATCGAAAATCCTCGCCATACTACCCTCAGGCAAATGGCCAGGTGAAATCCACCAATAAAATTCTAGTAAACGTCCTGACTAAGGTGGTCTCTGTTGCTTCGCAGAGTGACTGGGATAACAAGTTGATGGCTGCCTTGTGGGCTTGCCGCACAGCCTACAAAACAGCTGTAGGCCAAACATCTTTTAGGTTGACCTATAGAACTGAAGCAATTCTACCTGTAGAGTTCTTCATTCCTAACCTGAGGATCGCACTTCACGAAAGATGGGAAGGGAAGGAAGCATGGATGAAATGTCTAATTGAACTCGAATGCCTCTCGAAAACTCGCCTCCTAGCTACCCATGCGCTCATATGTGAGAAAGCACGATGCAAAAGCTAGTTTGACAAGCATGTCAAGCAGCGTGACTTTGAACAAGGTGACTTAGTGCTCCTGTACTCCGTTAAGGGGGATAAATAGAAAATGAAGTTTAAAGGTCTAGGGCCCTACAAGGTTTGTGTTATCAGCCGAACCGGTAATGTCGAACTCGAGACTTTGGAAGGCGAAGGCATAGGCTTCTTCAATGGCAGTCGCATCAAGAAGTATTATCCCCACACACACCCCTTGCACGAACCACCAATGTTAGAACAACCAACGGGTAGCCAAAATCACAGAGATTGAATATGAAAATGAGAAAACCATAGAACCTGCTTAGCATCACAATCATTGCCAAGCAAACATGCATCATCAATGCCTTCGTCTATAAGGGAGCAGACTTCAATGTCTTAACCCACGATCACTGGACCCATATTGGCAAACCACAACTACATCCCACTACCGCCAAACTGAGCCCATATGGGGGTCGATCATACGCTGTCGGAGGGGTTTTTATCGAAAGGTCGAATCCACCGAGGATCAGAAGTAGAAGGAAGTAGAGATAGGAGATGGAAGAGAAGATAGAGAATACCCAAGTGGTAAATACTATAAAGACAAATCACAATGAATTGAATCAATATGTATTAAAAGGACCTGGAATCTTCACACTACTCAGAAGCAATCTCCAGGCATTAGATCTCCTGAAGCTTCGTTGTAGAACAAAACGTGCATAAAAATTACAACTCCTTCTCTGTTGCTCGGAACCCAAATATGATGACTCTGTTGGCTCCGAAAGAGGGGTAAAACCTTAGAACACCTAATCACGGATCTCCCAGATTACTCATTCTTCTTCTTCTTTTTGTTCAATCTGCAATTTTCAGCCTGTTTACAATGATCGCGACGCGCGCAATTTCATCAATTTGTCCCTCTTGTGAAAATCCCCTAATTGGTTGAAAAAGCAACTAGCTTTTTACATGCCATCCTAATCTAGAAGCTTTTTTTTTAACTTTTTTAAAATTTTATAATAAATAATATCAAAAATAGGCTAAAATTATCCAAAATTCTAGTATTTTTGGATAATCCATGCAACTCACACTAGTACTAATGGCTCAAATCACATTGACTCTCTAGATCAATAAAGAAGTTGGATGATGATGCATTCCATATTTTTTCACACTGTGTCCTCATTACACCACGACATCCACCCCCTCTGAACCTGCACATCCTCTGGTATGTGCCAAAATCCTAGTTGTCACCAGATTCTGAGTCCTCCTCATCCTCTGCAACCATATCCTTTACTTCTTCATCTTCCATATCTTCATGCCTAGCCCCTATATCAGGACCACTATTTTCTTCCAATTCTAGCAACTCATAGGTAGTAGATTCCCGCCTTTTGAATAATTTGATTCTTTTCCCTGCCACCAAAAGTTTGATGGCTATCCCATCGAGCTCATTTAATGCATAAGTAGCATTATCAAACACATGTCTTATCACATAGGGTCCAAACCATCTTTTAGAAACTTTATGTATGGCACTATGCTGGTTATCTAAACTGCTATCATAAACCAATACATAATCCCCATCTCGTATGGTTCTTGGTCTCAGTCTATGTCTTTTGTCAAACCGTTTCTTGTTCTGTATCCTTGTTGCCCTTAACTTTGCAGTTGCTGCCTCTATGTCTTCTGACTTTCTTTCCAACTGTCTAATGCGTAAGGCCAACAACTCCTCTCGATTCAACTCCTCCTCCCAAGGTAACACACTCCATGTGACTGTCATCTCTTCTATCGACATGATAGGTTTTTGACCATACATCAATTCTGCAGCCATATATCCTGTAACAGCACTATGAGTTGTCCTGTCGGCCCACAAAAAAGCATAAGGGAGCAATCGTGGCCACTCTTTTACCTTCTCTCCACATGCTTTTGCCAATGCCTTCACAATAGGTGGGTGACCTCTTTCACTTTTTCCATTTTCTTCAAGGTTATAGGCTGAAGTTAAAGCAAGCTTTATCCCCAACCGTGCAAAGAAATCATGAGGTTTATCTGCATCTAGCTCACCCCTATCTGTTGTAATTTTTCCAACACAGCCATACCGACAAAAGATCTCTTCTAAGATAAAAGTACACACAGCATTTGTTGTCTTAGTACGTAAAGTTTTCCCTTCCACTTGATTAGTTAAGTCTTCATGAGCAAGCACAAAATACCTCATTTGCCAAAGACTTGTAGGCATTGTAACCAAATCCACCATCCACTTAAAATGAAGAGACAATGGATACGTGGGTTGCAATCCATCCCGATGTCTCACAGATGAATACATTTGACATGTCATACATGTTTCCACAAAGTGAGCAACATCCTTGTACATACCCTGCCACCAATATCTTTCTTTGATCTTTGTAAAAGTACCCCAAACACCTCTATGACTTGCCCACAAGCTTTCATGAAATTCTTGCATTACTTTTACTTGTGAAGCTCTGTCACCCAAAACTCGCAATGGCATACCCTGTTTCTTTTTAGCATGTTTCCATAAGTATCCATCTTTTTAAAAAAAACCCATACACTTTCCTCTTGATTTTCTTAAACTCCTCATCTAACCATTCATCTCTCTTTGTTAATGTACTGAGGTATTGACCAATTCTCAGCCACTCTCCTATATATTTGTCTTCCAGAAACACTTCTACACAAGATACAAAATATCTAAAGTGTCTTCTCTTTGTTGTCCAAGCTTCTATTAATGGTGTAGCAACACCTTGCATTGCTAAATTCACTCTTGCAACATCATTTTCAACCATAAGAAAGTCATATTCTTCCTCCTCATCCATCATCCCATCTTCATTCTCATAACGTGCTCGAGATAACATGTCTGCCACACTAGGTTATTTCTTCCTACAATATGCTGAAATTCAGGGTTCAAAGATTTGATGTATGCAATCCACCGAAGCATAGCAATGTCTGAAGTAGCACAACTAGTAATCATACCCAATACCGACAAACAATTGGTCTCAATGACTACATGAGCACCCGTAAAATACTCCTTATCACATTTAAGGGCTGTCACAATTCCCCATAATTCTCTTTTAACCTATGGATATCTTCTTTGTCGTTCAGTCAATGCTTTAGCACCAAAGCGAATTGCATATCTTTGTCCTTCCTCATCATCTTGCCCAATTGCCCATCCAATCCCGATTGGGCTTGTATCAACAGTAATAATGATAGGCTTTCCATGTGAATAGTCAGCCTTTCTCAATGTAGGAGCTGATTTTAAGAGTTGCTTCAATTTCTTCATTGCTTTCTGATGCTTCCTTTCCCAATGAAATTTATGACCTTTCCTTAGAAGCTGATAAAGGGCATTGGCTACGTGTGCAAAGTGAGGAATCCATATCAGATAGAACACACATGCACCCAAGAATCTACGCACCTCTGATACATTCGTGCATACAACTTGCATTCTATCAATCCCATCTATTTTTGTTGGTGATGGCCTTCGCCCATAAGGCCCACACATATGCCTAACAATCAAAACCTCTTCAACTCCAAAGACAGACTTTTGTCCAAAAAGAGTTAAATGCGCCTCTTCTAGACATGTCAAAATCCTCTCACAATCCACAATATGGTCTGCAACAAACTGTCTGCATCCATGAGCATCCATCTCTTCATTCTTTTCATCCACTGAACACCCTTTGATTAGAACATCATCCAAGAATAGTATAGTCAATTGTGGTATAAAATCCATGAGTACCCTATTCATAGCATTTGTCATGTGTGCCACTGAGTTTGTTGCACCCTGTGGGAGAGTACACATCCATACTAACCCCAAAGGAGTCTTCATGGTTGTGATATACCTGCTTTCATTTGCAAGTTGAAACTAATCATAACCCGAGTAAAAATCACCCAAAGAATAGATTGCTCTACTTGCAAAAGCCTCTACAAATTCATCAACCACAGGACATGCACCCACATTTCTTATGGTCACTTTATTGACCAATTGCGTGTCTTGAATAAATCTCAAAGCCCCATTCTTTTTGGGTACAGTAAACCAACGATTTGAGTACGAGGCTGAAGAAGGCTCCAAGATCTTCATGTGAATCTTTTCATTTAGCAAATCCATTAGCTATGGCAAGTAAGCTTTAGGCACTAGAATAGGCCTCAAGTTCCATGGTACATGTGGCACAGTAAATATGACCATAGGAGAGACAACATTTGGATCCACACAACCTATTTCACTTGGCTGAAACGCAAATGCCTTCCCATGTTTAGCCAACATTTGCATAAAATAGTCTCTCTCAACAGGCAAAAGAAACCCTTATGCACCAACTTTCAATTCCTGTAATGTTTCAAATGTAAACTGATGACCTATATCTTTAGGATCCCATAAGCTTGGTTGCCTTGACACTTTTTCGTACATACCCTCACTCTCTGGTGGAAGTGGCAAAGCAATCGGTTCCACCTTTTTATCAACTGTCTTATACTTTGTCTCCACAAGTGCTTTAGCCCATTGTAATCCTTCCTGCTGAGCAAACAATGCTATAACATCATACGTATCCAAAGAACATACTGACAACACTCTGTTTTCAACCTCATTTTCTGCATGTATAGTTGATGAAATTTCAGCCATAGTGTCATTAATATTCAGCCCATAAAAGATGCCTAAAATGCCATCATTTTCAGCTAACAACCCCAATGCTCTCAGTTTCTTAGTAGCCCATTTCATAGTTATGCGTTCAGCCCTACACATAGTTTCCATAGGCTTAAACCAACATGAACTGTTTGCTGTAAACTGAGAATTACCAATAGTAAATACATGCTTCACTTCGTCAAGAGGCGAGTACACCCACTGAACAGCACTACTGTAGCCCCGCATTACAACAATGCTTAACGAAAATCCAGGTCTTTGAATTCCCTTGCATTTGGAACCAAAGGAGACTCTCGAAGCATATCCTGATTTCTAGGATGATTAACACAAACAATAAGAAATTGGACTGCTTTTCTCCCATACTTGCTTTTGACTCTTACATAAGCAGAACCATCATCAAGCACCTTTGTTTCCATACGCACACATGTAATATAGGGTTGTCCCAAAATCACTGCATATGAGGAATTATCTTGCACAAAGAAGTGTTTCTCTTCCTGTACATCACCAATCGTCACTTTTACATTAGGACATGCAGCATAGAGCTCCCCTGAAGATTTATTTGCAGCCTTCATTCACCAGCCATGCCCCATTTTCATACAATCCCCGCTCAATGACATTTATCTCAGATCCATGGTCAAGTAAAGCAACACAAGGAGTTTTACATTCCCCTATTTTCACTACCGTTTCAAAGTGGTAGCTCTAGCCTAATGATTTCTTGTGTAGTGACTTTGAGGAATAAATCCTAGAGTCTCTTCTCCATATTGTTGCATTTGCCTTACTCCACCATGCATATTGCTACAAGACAATGCATTTTCAGCCACTTTATTCTCTTTTCCACATGATGTCCATTGATTAGTAGCATCCTGCATAGACAATCTTGTACTTACTTCATGCTCATATTCAGCCCCGAATACCCAACAAACCAGTTTCCTTTTCAAGTTGCAGCAATGCACTGGTGGTATCACCAAGAAATTGACGCTTCCTTTTAATAATGTCAATGATCTCATCATGAAATTCTCGCTTGGCAATGCCAAGCACCTCTCCTAAGGTAAATTCCACCCGACTGTTTAAGATCTGTTCTTCAAGAACCTTCTTAAGATCTGTGGCCATCTCAATGTCAAATTGCAACTTATATCTTGGCTGCTTGCCCTTGTTTTTGCCCTCTTATTTGTTATCATGTATTTGCTCCTGACTGACCTCTTTCATAACATGCTTGGGAGGTGGCTGATTTGCAGCTTTAGGCTGATCCATACTTCTTATTGTCATTCTTTTAGATGTCCCTGAAATATCTTCATCTCTTTTTCGTTTTTCTTCCACAAGTACATCCATGTTTTCTACCTTTCCTAAATATGCATACACTGAATATGCATCTACCAGTAATTCCCAACCACTTATGCCACGAATGTCTTGCCCTGCATGAGACATTTCACTATCAATGACCTTTCTCTTTTTAGCTACATGTAAAGCATGTGTCCATATTTCAGCCTTTGAACCAACCATCACGTGGCCATGCATTCTATCCAACTATAGACCAAAAGTAGAAGCATGTACCTCCGCATAAGCATTTCGGACATCCAAGTCTTCCAACAACTTCTGCATACCTCCTTTTCCAAAATTCAAAGCAAGAGGCAATCCTGTTTCTTGTGCATGGATCTTACCATCTTTCCAAAAGATAAGTTGTCGTGCCAAGGCCTCCTGATAAGCAGCACAATCCTTTCTCTCATGCTGAAAATTGTCACACCACATACATCTTTTTCTAGACTTAGGGGTTGCTACCCGTCCCCTTTCCTCTTGTCCTTTTTTGTCCAATTTTGCAACCTTCAATTGAAGATCCCGCATGCCTTTGACCAATTCATCTAAGACATCTTCCCTAACAAAGGGAACAATAGCAGGTACAGCCATAGAGTTAGCCAGAAAAGTAGGTGGCTTACTGGATACATCAATTGTCTTGCCCATAACAGTGGCCAAGCTAGAGACATGCAATCTTTCTCTTCTTCTATGCTTCTTCACAAGTGCAGTAATAGCTTCCTTGACATGACTCCACTCTGTTTTTAAACATGTCTTTATAGTCTGATCCTCCAATAAATCATCAAGCTTCTCTTGAAGCTCAGGATCAGCTGCCTGTAGAACAATTCAATTTTCTAACTTGCAAGAGCTTGTTGTTCTGCAAGATCCAACTGCTCAAATAGACTTTCAAATTCTCTTAGCAATTCCGTAGCCACAAGACCCTTATTGGGTTGTAAAACCCACTCTTGAAAAGTCTTACGTATAATCAAACTGGTGTCCTCAATGTAAAATTCTTCCCTGAGTGTCTTCTTGAAGGCTACCCAGTTTGCATCTTGCAAGTATAATTCAGTAATCCTACTTTCAATTCATGAACAGTAACACGTACAAAATACCGACTCCATGTAGATTGAGCCACCCCAAAGAATTCCATCTTCTGATCATAGGTATATACATATGCAGATATATTCCTGCCATTGAATAACTTCACCTCACGCTCAACTACTTGCAAAGCATTCATCACAACACTTTTTGTTTGAGCTGAAGCTTGCATCACTTGTTGTTGTTGTTGTACCTGCATAAGCATTTTCATATTTTGCACCAATTGTTGCAAAACATCACTGGAGGATGTATTCGAAGATTCTCCCATCTTGTCTTTCCTTCTTCTGAGACGACCTTTCACATCGGGTTCACCAATTTCGAAGGGGTTTTTGTCAAAAGGTCGAATCCACTCGGGATCAGAAGTAGAAGGAAGTAGAGATAGGAGATGGAAGAGAAGATGGAGAATACCCAAGTGGTAAATACTATAAAGACAAATCACAATGAATTGAATCAATATGTATTGAAAGAACCTGGAATCTTCACACTACTCAAAAGCAATCTCCAGGCATTAGATCTCCTAGAGCTTCTTCGTAGAACAAAATGTGCATAAAAATTACAGCTCCTTCTCTGTTGCTCAAAACCTAGATGTGATGGCTCCGTTGGCTCCGAAAGGGGGGTAAAACCCACGACACTTAATCATGGATCTCCCAGATCACTCCTTCTTCTTTTTGTTCAATCTGCAATTTTCAGCCTGTTTATAGCAATCACGATGCGCGTGATTTTGTCAATCTGTCCCTCTTGTGAAAATCCCCTAATTGACTAAAAAAGCAAATAGCTTTTTGCATGCCATCCTAATCTAGAAGCTTTTTTCTAACTTTTTCAGATTTTTATAATAAATAATATCAAAAATAAGCTAAAATTATCCAAAAATCTAGTATTTTCAGATAATCCATGCAACTCACACTAGTACTAATAGCTCAGATCACATTGACTCTCTAGATCAATAAAGAAGTCGGATGATGATGCATTCCATACTTTTTCACACTGTGTCCTCATAACATCATGACAACGCACTCCTAGGGAAATGTAGGGCCGCAGTTTCTATCAAGTCAGCGAGCATACCAATGACATTTTATGTGTTGCCGAACACTGAAAATGCAAGCATCGACTATTGGGTCGAACCTCTAAAAAGCAAGCTCACTGCAATGTCGATTATGAGTCGCAGCATATCCACTTAGCTATTGGCAATATCCGCATATAGCGGTGGCTTTTAGTAAGGGCTGCAAGACTCCCACCAAACCCGCAACGCCACTGGTAAACACTCATTTAGCCAAGTCCAAGGAGGAGGGTTGTGATTTGTTACACCCTCCCAAGCCTCTATGCCAGCAACCTGTTGAAACCAAGGTCAATGCCCATGAACACTAGTTAAGGTGGGTGCCTAAACGTCAGAAGCTACTGCCAAAAAACAATCAGCCACGCCTTCGCAAGGCTAACAACACAACCTCAAAACCTAGGAGGCCAAAACAAAGCTACAAATAGTGACGGGTGCTCAAGTCACGATGGGTTCCTAAAACCCTATCGCAAGCACAAGGTTATTATGAGGGTAATGCTTGGATATGGATCCCTAAGTCTACAATAGCCAAGAGCACCACAATCAAGTGCCACCCTCACGTGTAACCATACCCCACCATGCAACGAGTCACGGCCTAACGTCGCAGAAGACTCGAGACACCAAGCACATTGACTCGCAACTAATTATGTACATGAAGACCAACCGGGTCAACCGGCCCAAACCTCAACTTGCTATTCTAGGACCCGTACCACGCAGCTCAATCAAGACTTAGGAGGCCGCATCCACAAATAGTGATGCCCATTCGCAGTCCAGTTGTTTGAGCCTATTGGGCAAGTGACCCAACCTCAATCTCAAGAACAATCGAGCCCGCAACTATCTGCTACTCTCTAGTTCTATCAAACCTCAACCACTGTAGGCCTTAGACCATCCTATGAGCGGAAATAATTCTTGTCACTGGCCGTAGATCTAGCCAAAGACACAGGGGATGATGTCATTACTTGCCTCAGATGCTTAGATGCCACATTCATGTCGATGGCTCTGAGCTACGACCACTTGGACTTGGACCTATTGCAAGAGCCATTTGCGACATAATTTTGTACAATGGCTTGTTCATGGGACACACTGGAATTTGCATTCGTCAAAGCACCCCACTCAACTGCAAAGTTTCTCCACACTGAGATATCTACAAAGCAAGCTATCAACCGGTAGCTCATCACGTCATACGATAAACGAGCCTCTTCTGCTATCACTGATCAAGAATTAGAGGAGTTAAAAAGCCTTGTTGAAACCGAATCCCCATTCTTACGGAGTTGGTACGCTCTTCGATTGCAAAGGGAACTCAAGGGATGCCAAATAATGACCAACGTTGAGCAGTGATGCGCCATCAAGACATCGAAATATGACCCAACTTATGTCACTCGAACTTTGTATAGGGTGTTAACAACTATTTGTGACCGACCCCTAGAAGAGCACATCAAAGAACACCCTTACCTTGACCACCTCCTGACAGAGGAAGAGTTACATATTGCTATTCCTGATGACATCTTAATAGATGTCCTTACTTACATCACACACGTAGGTACCCAACCCTTTGATCTAAACCATGACGCTCAGTCGGAGTACAATCCAAACTTCTATGCTTAGCACATGTGAAAATAAACACTCGATCGTAAGCTGACAACCCTGGGCCTGCTAGCTTTCAATCCTAGGAAGGATTCTCCCCAAATCCGAAAGGGGAGGGGATAAGGTAAGGTGGGTGAGTCAAATTGAAACCAATCAAAATCAAGCAGACGCATAAACACGTAAGGAAAAAACAAACTGTTGTGAAAACGTCAGTCAAAATTTAAATGCATGAAGAAAAAAACACATTAATTTGCGAGTGAGGAAAAATATCACGAAAATGTTGAATTAAAGGGTGGAAAAGTCTAAAAGGAAAGTTTATGTTGGAGCTTAAATGTTTTCATTCAACAAACACGAAGCCTTTCTTTTCAGCAAATAACTCTTTCGCAAGCACTAATGGGAATGATGGTTCATGACAAGAACGAAAGATGTCACAGCAAGATCGTGCTCACCGACTCCCTTTCACGGAGGAGGAGAGAACCCAGTACAGCATCAGCTTACAAAACCGTGCTTATAGCCAGCTGAAATTCCTCAGCATTCACAACCTTGAGAAGGTGGTAGCCAAGGAGCAAGCTACAAGGAGAGCAGTGGAACAGTGTAACCTCTCCAAGTACCTAGAGAAGTTTGCGCAGGAACCTGACCACACGAAGTGTGTGGAATTTCTGAGAACGCACAACCCTGACCAAGAATGCAAAACGATGACTGTGGGAAGAGGGGACAATGCTCGATAGGTGCAAGTGCCATTAAACCAAGACTTGGTGGAGAAGGCACTGGGGCTGGAACCTAAGGTGGAGAAAAAACGTAAGAGAGATATGTATACTATGCTAAAGATGAAGAGGGAAGATGTTTTGACAAACGACGGCATCAGCATACAGGATAGCCCCAATGCTGAGATCCGCATGCAAGCAAAGTTGGTGCACTCAATCAGGACATAAATTGAAACAGAGAAGGAGGAACAGGAGGCTCAATCCGGAAGAAAAAAAACAAAGAAGCCCACTAGAAAGGCAACTCAGAAGAAGAAACAGAATGGGGGTAGGAAAAAGGAAAAAGAAGATCTAGAGAGATCCAAAAGGGAATCCCTAAGAGAAGCGGCGGAGAGGGAAAAGAAGGATAAGGAAAAAGTTGAAAAGCTAGCAAAAGAATCAAGGAAAACAAAAGAAGAGCTATGGAAAAGGAGGTGGAGTTGAGGAGATAGGAGGAGGAAGACATGGCCGAAGCAACTCGCCAATCCATAGAACAATAAAGCTGACTCGATGGCCTAGGGGCTTTAAGTCTGCCTAGGGAGGATAGACTCAGCTCAAGCGCTCACGTACCTGAAGCCATGCCACCCCATGGTCATTGAAGGCAAGGGTAAGGCTCCCATCCATCCCATGCTGTCCCTCTTGGTGCCTACCAGTGAAGCAACCATTGTCACCCCAAGCATCCCGACCAACACCGATGTGAACAGTTTTGTGGCCTGGATGCAGTACTTTATCGATAAGGAACTAGCACAAGGAAAGAGCGGGGACACTATGGCCACCGGGCAGAAAAGGATGGCCATAGATGTTGAGTCTAGGCAAGATCCGAAACGCCAAAAGATGAAAGATTCGACCACCCCAATCCCTACTACTATGACGCCACCAGCAAACCATGATGAATATGTTGATGAATTGCTCTCTTAGTTAGAGAAGGCAAGGGAGGAAAGAAGGATAGCGATGACCGAGTTGGAAGCAAAAAAGGAGTCGATGGCAGCCTTCCAGCTCGAAAAGACAAGGTAAACGGCTACGCAAAAAAGGAAATCCTTGACCTGAAACGAGAACTAAAATCCAAAGAAGAAAAGGAGCAAAGCTAGGGGCAACAGCTCATAGATGAAAATCAAGACCTAAGAAAATGCAGGGTGAGTATAAGCTTCTAATCATGCAACATGAGGATCTGGCTGCAAAAATAGGTCGGATCAAATGGGGCATGAAAGAGTTTGCCGCAGGGGGAGAAGGAAGGAAGTGAGAAGAACAACAACACCGTAGAGAAATGGAAACCATGATCGAAAAGTTGAGCCTTGAAAGAGAGGAGCAAGAGAGAATGAGCAGGGAATTGGAAGACCAGGAGTAGAGACTCATGGCCCTGATGCAAAGACACGGAGAAGGTATGGATGAAATGAAAAAGAGAGTCGAAGAGTGTGTAGGCCAAAATGAACAAAGAGTGAAAACCTTGGTGTGTCATCTGGTTCTTGTGGAAAAAGAGAAAGTCCTAGCAGAAGGCAGAGCAGAGGCAGCCAAAGTGGCTTTCAATACTCCAACAACGAATCTTCCTGAATACCCTGATGGATGCCACTCATGCACATGAAGGGGAGTCCTTGGAGGTGGTAAAAAAGAAGCTGAGCATAGCGCACAAAGCTCTGCGAGCAGGGCTACACATGCCCCCCAACCCATTGTAGTTGGGTTGAGCCTTGATGAACAATGTAGGTATCTGTTATTGGCCAGCCTAACCCCCCAAGAGATTGATGCTCTGGGGTTCGTATAGGAGGTACAACAGCAAGAGTGTCCAAGAAGTGAGGCTGAACTACAAATCGACCTAGGCAGATTTGAAGAAGAAGTGATCCCTTCACCATTTTGAAGGGTAGGGGTAGCCACCACACGCATCCGCAGAAAGAAAAACCACCTTGAGGAGGGAGAAGAGAAGGAAATTGGTGGAAGAAGTCGGACAAATATTGAGGGCTAACCCTATGGCATAGCCATGTGTACCCCTCACACCATACCCAAATGACTTGCCGGCCAGTTTCCATGCAGAGCTCATAATCTGGGAGAGACAAGAAAAAGAGAAGCAACCCTTCAACTTTAGCTTCCTCGTCCCCAATGCCCTATGCAAAGTCCTTCCCCCTAAAATAGTGGATGAGGTGATCAACGTCAGAAGCCGGCTAAGCCAACAGGTGGTTGAAAGAAAGAGAGAAGAATCCCATCCTCTCGGGCACCGAGGATATGCAGAATACTGGCAAAATAAAGTTTTTGAAGTGCCTCAATTCATGCCCGGATACGAGTGCCAGCCACACTGTGGCAGAGACGCATCTACGACGACAACGTGTTCACATTGATGGCTTTTTGTAATACCCTCCCTTCTGAGAGAAACAACCCCACCTACATGGCATACCCTCCTAGAGTAGGAGTAGACTTTGATGCAAACACCCATGGCTGTTACGACTTCCCCGTCATATATAACCCCTATACTACCACCTTAGCCCAAGCCTCACCTTCACCTCCGACAACCTAGATGCCACCATGACCTGCTTTATTGTTGACTTCTCCTCTTGTCTAGATCCCGCCTTCATTACACTTCCAACTATCTTAGGCTATTAAAAATCCTACTTAGGCACGACCCCGCCCCGTCAGAACATGGCCTTCCCCTACTCTTTTTTGACCCTAACGCCATTGATAGCTGCGCAATGACCCACCTAATGATGCGAGCCAATCTCCTACCTTCATTCTGCCTCGTTGTTCTTGAAGATATGAGTGACAGCCAGTTCACACGCTGCAGCTATCCATTCCTCTCCACCACCTCTCTCCAGGTTTGATTGAACCTTAAGAACTTCATGCAAAGCTGAAAATTTTTGAGTCACTCCATGAAATCCCCTTCAACACCACCTTCTGAGGACGAGGACTAACAATTACCTACTACCTAAACCATGTACCTCAGCAAGACCTTTTCAAAAAAAAATGCAAGGAGCTCGCAACATGTCCACACACAAGTTGCGACATATAGCTCACAGTCACTGCACCTAGGGTTCCTCAAGTTACGCACGTCTGGTGACCTCGGTCAGCCGGTCCCGTTCCTAACCCCTAGCCCTTTTTTCCTCCCCACTTCACACTTAGGGCACCCCAAGGGTAGGACACACCCAAGGAGATATCACTTGCCTATGGTTAGACATGTCACCCTAAGCTACACACACCACACCTCCCTTTACATGAACAGGGTCCTCAAGTGTGGGACATCACCCAGACTTACCTAGGGTTAGACCCAACTCCCTGTTCCACCAGCACGAGCACCAAGAGCCACACGGCGAGGTAGACACTCCCCTTAAGTCGAGCACTTTCTTCTTCCATGTACAACAAGATGATGCAAACCACCAACTTCGGAGGCCCCCATCATCCACTCAACACACCTTTAGTTCTCCATCCAAATCATTCTCGAAGCTTTCCAATCAAACGAGTCCCCAATCCACCCTTCCAGAACAGAGACCTCGAAGTGCCATGGGATTGGCACCTGTCTCGGAGGGGGTAATGTTAGCCTTAGTTCAAGATGGCAAAAAAATGAAGCAAAAAGCGGAAAAAGAACAGAAAAAGAGCAAAGGGCAAAGGTGACCCCTAAAAGCTAAGCTGAGGCGAAAGTGCAATTTTAAATAGAAGGCACCTCAAAAAACTCTAAAAACTCTTGTAAAAGAGCGTCAGGCTCCCTCCTGTGCCATTTGTAAAGGAATAGACGGGTGTAGGCTTAAGGCATAAAGCAAGAAAAGGGAAATAGGAAAAAGGACCTTGCCACAAAGGCCGATCATGTAAAAAAAGGATGGGCACCCACGGAATTTAGGGCTTGTATATAAAATTCAAAAAGTGAATGGAAGCTCATTCTTTGGTGTGTGTCTGACAAGAGACCTCTCTTCTTCCCTTCTTCTCTTCTCTTTGCTTGTGTGTGTGCTCTTGAGAGAGGGAGTGTGAGAGTGTGAGGGAGTGAGTGTGTGGGAGTGAGGGATCAAGAAGGTGAAGCTCTTCACCATCTCCTCTTCTCTTCTTCTCTTCTCTTCTCTTTTCTCGCGCGTGCACGGCTATGGTGGATGGATCTTGATGGAGGATGCTTGAGCTAGCATCTAGGATCGTGGAGCTACCGGTGTGTGTGGAGGAGGCAACTCATTTTGGCATCGAGGTAAGCTCACTATATTTGTAGGTTCGAAGGCACATCGGCTATGTGAGAGATATCCATTAGAGCTCGCTTGGAACGCTTGAAACAATAAGCAGTCCGTGGGTCTTGGCGATTGAACAAGAGCTCCCACACCCTAACATCACGATCGGGACTAGTCTATAGTCCATAAGAACCGCATTTCCTTCTTTGTCATATGAGACATATGGATTGGTATAATCGTCCTCCTCAGTGGGCTCTTCAACAAATTTGATTGGGACATCATTAGGTGGGTGAGTTATGATTGGGCTCAAAGGCTGTAAATGCCAGATGGGTTGATGTTAGCTCAAGGAGCTACACTTTTTTGATATGGGGGAGTGGGAAGATTTGCTGTAGTCAAGGATATGGGAGCCCCTGATTTATATAAGGTGCAACATAGGAAAGCCACTGAGGGGCTCCACATGTAGGTGCCTCATTACCAAGCCATCCACAATTTGTGCAGGTCCTACTCTATCAAGAGCATTCAGATGGCAAATTACCATGTGGCAATGTATGCACTACACATTTTGATAGTAGGGCCGAGTTTTCTTGCATGATTTGATCATTTTTAAGAGCTCTTGTTGTTGTTTCATCACATTAGCCATGAGATTCTAAGTTTGGGCATTTCCTATCTCTAGTTCTCCTCTATTGGGTTGGGATTTTGATTCTAGGCCCTTTCCTTTCTTGTTTCGAGTTCTCTCCTGGTGTAGGTCTTCTATTCAAATTGCTTCATCTAATGCTCCATTAAGATTATTTGATCTAGCACAAATTCGCTAGCCAATGCCTCATAGATCTTTTCATCTCGAATACCCTTGATGAAAGCCTTCATAACTATTTTGGTATCTAGTTTCACATGCTCTCAATCTAGACACATAGTTTCGCATGCTCTCTTCATCTTGTTGCTCAATATTCATGAGTAAGACAATTAAATTGTCCCCATAGTCTATCTCTACAAATCTCTTAGTGAAAAGAGAGAAGGAAGCCTTCTCAACTGCATTGAAGAGGCTAGTAAACCAAGTATGGCCCTTTTCACCCATGCAGATCCCAAAGGCTTGAGCTTACATGGCATTTCCTAGAAGGCTATTGGCCTCACAAACTTTCTCAAACTACTCTATGAAGCTATACACGTCATCTCTAGCACAATACTTATCAATCTACTTGGCCATGAGGGGTACTTTATCTTGTTCTTGTTGAGAATAGCAAATGATGTATGCCCATAGAGGCTGAATGTGTGCCCAAAAGAGGCTTGCCCATAAGTGGCTTTGTATGAGAGATATGACAAAGATGTATGCTCTAGAAGCTCTAAGAAGAGATGTCAAAAATCCCATATGCACAGTGAGGTACAATGGTACTATCCAAAAAGCTATAAAGGCATGTACTTGACACTCATTTCATGTAATGGCACTATCAATTTGATTCACTCAAGATTGTGTTTATGAGTCCAAGCTAATCTATCTTGGAACCTAATTCACTTGAGTTACAATCTCTCATTTTGATAATGTATCGTGTGTTTGATTTGCGTCCACCATAGCTAACTAGCTCTAGATCCGTGTTTCTCAACATGGTATCAGAGCCATGGCTGAGCTAGGTAGCTAGTGGTGTGTTTTCTTCTTCCTTGCAAGCTCTACAATCTTTCAGTCTATTTCTATTCCAATCTCTCAAGCTATTCAACATCCATTCATGTGTATGAGGTAAAGGAGCT
This sequence comes from Lygodium microphyllum, assembly GCF_053477565.2. Taxonomy (NCBI): domain Eukaryota; kingdom Viridiplantae; phylum Streptophyta; class Polypodiopsida; order Schizaeales; family Lygodiaceae; genus Lygodium; species Lygodium microphyllum. The sequence continues at coordinate 168,319,860 of NC_141138.1, read as the reverse complement.
CCAGGAAGGAGGTCTTGTGGTGTAGCCATTGAAGGCTAGTTCACGGTTCATGTTGGTGTGCCCTTGAGGTTAGCTAAGGGCCTGCTTAAGCAAGGGGGTTTCTTGTCCTAAGAAACAAGGGGGACTTCTGCTGCTACAAGGAGGAAGGCTATCATGATCTGTTTGAAGTAGGCTAGATTTTTGTATTTGAATAGGTCGACTGCTACTTATTATGTTTGGGGAGGATTGATAAAAGGCGGATCTTTGAGAGGGAGGTTGTTTTGGAGCTGGACCGTGGTTTGTGGCTCTAGTCTTTGTGGGCGCTGGTTGGGAAAACGAGCTCCTGCAACTTCAACAACTACACCCAGACCACCACCTCCAACCCTAGTACAGGAAAGAAAAAAAAGAGAAAGAAGGCATGAATCGGATCTGTCGTTCTCTGAAGCATCCATCCCTTTCGATGAATACTTCGCAGACAAGGATGTAGTAAAGCTGAGAAAGAACTTCCGGCTTGGGACAGAGAAAGCACGAGAAGCCAGGAGGCTAGCAATGAGCTGCTGGTGTCACCGCAGGGAGGAACCGAATCTACACTGAGAAAGTGCCACCTTCAAAGTAAGTGTGGAACCGCCAACGTGAAGCACTCCACTCGTCAAAGAAAATGATTGCGATCTCTCAAGCTACCCGTCTGCTGCTGCGAGAGGCATCCAGACTGTGCCGATAACACATCAAGAGGCACCCAGACTGCGCCGATTCATTCTAACCTAGTTCGTTTGTTTTTTTTCATAAGCCTAGTCTATCTAACCTAAGGTTAGAGCACTCGCACATAGAGCCAATTCACACTGGCTCACAAACTACACTTTTAACACCTTATCCTCTCAATTCGGTTCAGTCCAAACCCTGTGCACACCTGTTGTTATCCCCACATTTCAATATAGGTTTATTCACATTGGTTAAAAAGCCTAGTACTACCACCACATCAATTGTGTCACCAATCTGTATTAACATTTGAACCTCATTGTAAAAGAGATTAGACACTGCCACTGTGTGAAAAGTTAGTGTGGTAAGACCTTCTCGCATTTAAAATGATTTTCTTGCACAAGTGCTCAAAAGGAAAGTCAATGCCAAATGAAAACCCAAAAACCATGTATTCCAAAATTCATCTCATGTGTGAGAGTTTGTCAAACAAAGCTCATGTATCCATCAGTGTACTCACGTGTAAAAGCATGAAGCAAAACGACTGTGTCAAGAAGATTGAAGCAAAAAGAGAAGTACCACACATCGGAAAAAGGGATAAGAAGCACAACAAAATCCAAGGAGCATGAAGAAAAAGAAGTCCAAAAAGACGAAGAAGATCAAAGGTTGCCAAAACAAAAAGGATGAAGAAAATGTTTTTCCGCTGTTGCAAACCAACAAAATGTTTTTGCAAAAAATTCCCATAGTGGATTTGTTTCCCAGAGTGGATTTAAAACCCCTACTAAAAATGTAAAGTTTCAAGCCTTAACTTGACTAGGCTGCCAAAGAGCTAGTCTCCTAGTCCATGTCTACATGTAGGGGGGGCAAAAGCCAGCAAGGGTAGAGACTCATCATTTGAGGGGGGGTGTTGAGAATAGCAAATGATGTATGCCCATAGAGGCTGAATGTGTGCCCAAAAGAGGCTTGCCCATAAGTGGCTTTGTATGAGAGATATGACAAAGATGTATGCTCTAGAAGCTCTAAGAAGAGATGTCAAAAATCCCATATGCACAGTGAGGTACAATGGTACTATCCAAAAAGCTATAAAGGCATGTACTTGACACTCATTTCATGTAATGGCACTATCAATTTGATTCACTCAAGATTGTGTTTATGAGTCCAAGCTAATCTATCTTGGAACCTAATTCACTTGAGTTACAATCTCTCATTTTGATAATGTATCGTGTGTTTGATTTGCGTCCACCATAGCTAACTAGCTCTAGATCCGTGTTTCTCAACAGTTCTTGCTAGGCAAGTGTGTTACCCATCCTAGTCAATAATGTTTGTGCCATATGAGCTCCTATATTGAGCATATCTATGTGATCAAAAAGCCAAAGTTGAACATCTACTAGGGTGTTAATGGTTGATCTAGATGTTCTTGTGTTCTTTGTTCAACAATATATTCTTGATCCCATCCAATTCGGATTTCATGTTTAAAAGTTCTTGCTTTGTGCCCATGGTGTGTTCGAGGATCTTTTTTTAAGGGTCAAAAGTTTTTCCTCTAGGTTTGTAGGGGAGAGTCAAGCACGATCAAAGCATGCAACTTGTTGGTAGCTATCTAAGGACTCTCGAACATATCGTGGGGGAGAGTTGAGAAATGTTGCCTCATCCATTTGAAGATTATTGGGACAGAAAGAGTTTCGGGGCTAGGGCTCCACTCCCTAGAAGGAGGGAGGATCACCTTGTTGTTTTGCAAGCGCATACAACAAAACCAATGTGAGAGGTTAGCCTAGGCCCTAGAGTGTGATATTTGGCTATGGTCCTTAGTGAGAAATGGGCCAAATGTTTTGAAAATTCCTTGTTTGTTGTTTTGTTTAGTTGTCATGTGGGATTGCCAAGTACGTTAAGGGTTCTCTCAATGTTGGTCAAATGCAACACATTCTCATCATCATTTCCATTTCCAAATTCAAAAGAAGTAGGAAGTGTGAAATCATGATTTCTTCTTCTTAAATGAAATGTGCATGGGTGCAAGAAATTCCTCGAAGTATCACAATCATGGCAAGTTGACAATTTGGCAAGTAAAGCATTGGCTCCGAGAACATAATTACATATGTATGCAAGACTCATCTAAGAGGTAGATCCCTGCGATGCAAGGGAAGAAGCACTTCAATGCAAATACTTCAAGAAAGAGGTTCAAATTGAGGATGTGAGTAAAGCAAGTGTGAGTGGACTTTGAAGCATAGTGTGAGTGACTGTTGGTGTGAGTGTGAGTGTGAGTGATTCATGAGTGGAGTGTGAGTGTGAGTGGACTTTGAAGCATAGTGTGAGTGACTGTTGGTGTGAGTGTAAGTGTGAGTGATTCATGAGTGGAGAGTGAGTGTGAGTGAATGGTTTATGGGTTTATAAGTGTGAGTGTGAGTGATTGTTGGTGTGAGTGTGAGTGTGTGTGTATTATGAGTGTGAGTGTATGGTAGGCATGTGTGATGAGGATTTATGGGTGTAAGGTTAGAGCATGAGTGAAGGGTAGTGTGAGTGATCTATAAGTGTGAGTGTGAGTGAATGGTTTATGGGTTTTTAAGTGTGATTGTGAGTGCAAGTGTATTAATGTGAGTATGAGTGATTATGGGTGTGAAGGTGATTAGAGTTTATAATGTGAGTGTAAGTGATGAGTGTTTATGGAGGTGAGTGAGAGTGATTAGGGTTTATGGATGTGAGTGTGAGTGATTAGATTAGGGTAGATGCGAGTGTGAGTGTGAGTGAATGGTTGTGTGAGTAAACTACCATTAGGGTTTATGGGTGTGAGTGTGAGTGTGAACGAACTAATGTAGTGAATAGGGATATGAATAAACTTGGAGATGAGCAAACTAAATGAGTGGGTTAGATGAGTGAGCTTGAGATGCAAAAGGTAGGGTAGTGCACAACTAATGAGTGGAAAACCTAGGGTACTACAAGATGGAGTGGTGCAAGCTTAGGCTACAAGGTAGAGTGCAATTATGAGGTAGTGCATCCCCAAGGTAAACCTAAGTGGCACAAGCCCTAAGTGCCTATGTACTAGGATCTAGTATGAGTGAGGTGGGATGTGTTTGGGTTTTTAGTGTGGTGGGGTGTGTGTTGTGTGTGAGATTTTTGTACGTGAATATGGGGTATAGGGGGTGTGTTTGGGTGTTGTGTGTGTGTGTGTGATTATGGTGGTCTAAGTGTGTGGATAAGAGAGAGAGAGAGAGAGAGAGAGAGAGAGAGAGAGTGTGTGTGTGTGTGTGTGTGTGTGTGTAAGTGCATGGGTGTGTGCATACGATGGAAAGGGAGCAAGGTTGTGCTTGTAAATGTGTGTATGTATTTTAGCATGTGTGTGTTAGTGTATGCATGAGTGTGGGAATGGAAAGTAAATAAAAATGCACTAGCCTACCGCCTTAAAGCCACGTCCTAGGCTACCTAGCTACACACAGCAGCCACATGGCCCTTAGCTTGCCAACCCGTCACATCACCAACTAGCCTTTTGTCGGTGGACCCAGCACCCTTGCTACCAACCCATCTCATTGCCAACTCGTCTCACCGCCAGCCCCATCAACCTTTCAAGCCACCACCACCACCACCACCCAAAACACACACACACACAGAGATTTTTCCTCTTTCTTCTCCTTTCTACTTTTCTACTTCTTCTTCTACCTCTTCTTCTTCTTCTTCCTCTTCTTGTCTAACCTCGATCCTTCCTCTTTTTCATTTTATTGTCTAACCTCACTCCTTCCTCTTCTTCTTCTTGCTCCTTTCTTTTCTTTTCTTCCTTCACACTCTTCTTTCTCTTCGCACTCTTCTTCTTCTTCTTGTCCTTCTTCTACCTCCACAACTTCTTCTTCATCTCTTCTTCTTCCCCCTTCTTCTATATTCTATCAACTTCTTCTCCTCTTCACTTTTATCCCCTCTATCTTATTCACTCATTGATGCCAAGAGGCATATTCCACGGTGGATTCCATGAGTTTTTATTCCACAGTGGATTCCGTGAGGTTTTGTGTGGATTCTATAAAACTATATTTATTTGTCAGGGCTCGTACACAAGGTGGATTCCTTGTGTGAGAGGTTGACGCGAACGCCTGTCCTTTTCGGGCATCATGTTAATTTAATGTGCAAGTGGGTCATTCCATAGCGGATGATTCCACAAAATACATATTTAAAATAATGGACATTTATGAGTTTAGAGTGTGCACTCGTATTAAATTAAGGTTAGGAAAGAGTTCCAACCTATTTATTTATTTTGTAGCTGAAGACTACTAGGTATTCACTTTTGTCAATTTAATTTTATTATTGTCTAACAATTGTGAATGCTTTAGTTGATGTGTAGAGCAGGCGGTGGTGGCATTGGGAAGCACTAGGCAATAGCGTGCATTCAAGTTACCTAGAATAAATTATCATTTTTGATGGACGTGTGTCTTATCATTAAAGGCGTGGCGCTAATATTTATTTAGGCATGCTTATTTATTGAAGTTCTTAACAAATATTTATTATTTTGTATGCACATGGGCGCATGGTTTAAATATTCATTATTGGACATTGTATTTGGACATAGCCCGACTCTTGGGTTGCCCAACCACTTTATTCTTTATTTAGACAAAACCAAACATAAAAGCTAAAGCATGCTAATTGTAAAATTTGGCCTATTTTTTAGCTTTGAGATGAATAAATTTATAAATACATGCTTTGTGGAGTGCTCACACAAGGCATGGGGGGAGATTGTAACCAATTGCTCTTTTTGCCTCATGTCGTGCAAGTCTATTCTCTTGATTTTTGAGCTTAAAGTAGAGCTCTTTGTTCTTTTAGACCTTCCGATGCTCGCTATGTAGGCATGCAGCATCCGATTTGCGCACCACTCATCTACTTTCTTCTCTTCCTATAGCTCTTCTTACTCCTTTCTATTATTTTATTCTTTCGCACTCTTCTTTCTCTTTGTACTCTTCTTCTTCTCCTTGTCCTTCTTCTACCTCCACAACTTCTTCTTCATCTCTTCTTCCTCCCCCTTCTTCTATCTTCTATCAACTTCTTCTCCTCTTCTCTTTTATCCCTTCTATCTTCTTCACTCATCTACCTTCTTCTCTTCCTATAGCTCTTCTTACACTTGTCTTCTCCTTCTTCTTCACTCCAACTTCTTCACTCTTCCACCTTCTCTTCATATACCTCTTCTTACACTTTTCTTCTCCTTCTTCTTCACTCCATCTTTTCCCTTCTTCTTCTTATTCTTCTTCCTCGCTTCTTCTTCTTCTTCAAACCCTTCTTTTTGCTACTATCCACCAACCCTAAGGGTTGATGAGAAGACCACAACAGTGAGCTATACCTCTTCACCCCTTTCAATCCTAATGACTGATATGAAGACCATAAGGGTGAGATATAAGTTAGATTAGAATTCAAACAAAGCCAAATGCACCTTTAGCTTGCAACAAAACCATACAAGAGGTCCAACAAGAATAGCGTTGAGTTTTGTGTTTTGTGTTTCGTGTTTGCATTTTGAGGTTCTACTCTAACAAATCCAAACTCTTCTCAACATCTATTTGACAAACCTATTCCTTCTAATTCGGCCTTCCTACCCTAGTCACATGGGTTTCAGAATGCTAGCCACAAACACCGGTGATCCGTACCCCAACGATCCCATCTGCTTCCATGCATAAGCCTCCTATTCTACCACATGGTAGGAGTATGAGAACCTTGGTGGTTGCACTATCCTTGGTCCTGGTAACATAACCAAAATGTTGATCTAAACGCATCAACAGTCGAGACTTTGGATGAACTTCTATTCTTTCAAAAATTGCAACTCACTTTAGCTATAATCTCTCACCTTGTCTCTCAACACTCTATTCTAACTAACCAAGAATCATTCTCTCTATCTCAAGAAGGCACGAATATTAGACTAGCATCGAGTTATAGTGAACTCACCAACCTAACTTCCTGCATTATAGTCCAAAAGCTTGAAGGCTCAAGATGGTTCCATGACCACGATCAACACAATCCAATGCCATCACTCCTTCACATCCATCACCAAGCACACCAACGAGTTAAGAAGCTAATAAAGAAGAAGAGAAAAGTAAGAAGACAAGGAAGAGCTTCACCTTCCCTTAGTCCCTCGCTCAACACACTTCTCACTCACTCCCTCTCATTCACTCTCAACAATGAAAGCAAGATGATAATTAGAAAAAAGAATAGTAAGCTTCAATAGTTACACTGATGATAGAGCTTCCATAGCATGGATGTTCCAAAAGGGTCAATACAACTAAGACCTCCCACCTTGATATAAACACAAATTGGGGTTAGGGTTAGGTCACCTCTCTAGGATATTGCATCGATTTATAGTTAGGTTTTGCACACCACTTTGCATTTTAGGGTTTGCATTTCTATGAATTAGGGTTTGTGCCCTTTTTTTGGCATCTACCCCCTTTGTGAGATCTAGGCTGATCAATCTCCATAGCAAGCTTGAACCTTAGCCTAAATAGACCAAGCCTACACTAATTTAATCATAAATACATGTGTAATCCATGGAACAATTGCAAGTGCAACAAATACAATTGCATGCGATAAATATAATGTGTGCGGGAGTGAGCCTAGCTCTCACAAAATAATATATCCATGATAATTTGATGATATCCATGACTACAATAATAATATGCAAGTGGCCAAAATAATACAATGAAGCTTCACAAAATTATAATTCTTCCAAAAAATAGTAGTCGACACTTGCACTTTGACTTTGCTTTTTAACCTTCTTTGATCATAGCCTTCACAAAATATTGTTAACATGCCACATCACTAAGGCACCTAGTGGATGCCAGCTCATGTAGAGCTCGACATCTTAACACTCCCCCTAGAGCTTAGCATGAGCTCATGAACTCTAACCATAGTCCTGAAGCATTGAGGCTTCTCAGTTCCCAAGGCCTTGGTGAAGACGTTAGCAACTTAATTCTTTGTGCTAACATAAACCATGTCAATATCACTTGCTAGAACCCACTCTTAAATGAAATGGTAAAGAACCTCTATGTGTTTAGTCTGCATATGATATACGTGGAAGTTGCATAAACAAACTCTTCAAACCAAATATGTAGTTTAGGTTTGGCCTAATGATCATCAAATAGATAAGATTGCCCACAATCTTTCAATACATAGTAACATCCTCAATCAAGTCATCCTCATGTGTACTAAGCTTAGCATTAATATCCAAAGACATAGAAATAGGCTTGCAATCAACCATACTATATTTCTTCAGCATATCCAATGCATATTCTCTTTGTGGCAACCATATACCCTTGGGAGTCTTGATTATCTTTATGCCTAGAAAGTAGTGCAGCTCTCCTAACTCCTTTATCTCAAATTTAGCTTTGAGAAGACCCTTCACATTGTCAATCTCTGTCTCAATATCACCTACAATGATTAAACCATCCACATATATCATAATCTGGATGTTTCTCATTTACATAACCAAGTGGATACTCCATATAAACTTTCTCTTGCAACTCCCCCTACAAGAAGGCATTCTTAGCATCCATTTGATGATGATCCAACCTTTTTATATAGCCATTGCTATGATAGCCCTTATAGTAGCCAATTTAGTGATTAGGGCAAAGGTTTCCTTATAATCAATATCATGAGGCTGCACATGCCCTTTGACAACCAATCATGCTTTGTAGCACTCAATAGATCCATTTAACTTATGCTTGACCTTGTAAACCCATCTACAACCAACAACTTTCTTGCCTTCAGGTAAAGGCACTAACTTCCATGTGTCATTATCCATAAGTGTATCCATTTCTTCATCCATAACATGATCCTAATACTCATTGGGTACTCATTATCCACTGTATATCAAAATAAGTGGGTTTCACATCCTACACAACCTTAGTCATATATGCATAGTGATGAGCTACATAGCTATCATTTGTCAATTGCTATGTTGTCTTTCTCACTCTACTTGACCTGCATGGACCAAGGTCACTACCAAGTGCTTTAGCATCCTCTTGTGTCTTTCGTACACTAGGTGTTTTAATAGACAAAATCCTAAACTCCTCATCCAAGCTCTACTCAGAGACATCTAAATCAATATCAAACTGAGAGAAACCTAATGATACATCTGTCACAATAAGTGAGTCCCCAACTTTCTCTTTATCTTTTCTTGATATTTGTGATATACTTGGTGGAGGACTATGTGATCCCAATTTGCCACTCCAAGGTCTCTCAAAAGAGCCATGATTAGGAGACTCTTGTGGTCAACTCTATGTCTGTGACCGTTGAACTATTTTTTGCATAGACATACTCTCATGCTAATCAACCCCAACTCCATTTTGCATATTACTATACTAGCTACGCATATCATAAGAAACAATAGCCCTACTAATTCTCAGCTCACATGTAACAGGGTTATAATAACTATATCCCTTTTGTGCAAGAGAATATCCAACAAATACACATTTTTCTACTTTGGAATCCAATTCACTATGCAACTTATTGGAATATGCACATAAGCAATACATCCAAATACTTTCAGATGGAATAGATTTGGCTTTCTACCCGTAAACTTCTGTTCAAGTGTCATGCTATCTACAATAGTACCAGGTGTCCTGTTCATAATGTATACAGCAGTAGCAATAGCTTCAGTCCAATAGTAATGAGGCAAGTTTCTTTCTGACATCAATGCACAAGTAATCTGTGCATATGCATGTTTTTTAGCTTAGCAACTCCACTTTGCTGCAGTGTATATCTACATGTATACTGCCTACATATGCCATTTTTCTACAAAAAAACAGAAAGCTCATTGAAGAGATATTTTCCCTCTCCATCCAATCTTTGGCATTTAATATGAAACATTGTCTCCTTCTCAACGAAAGCCGTAAAGCTTTTAAAGTGAGTGAATATCTCACTTTTCTTATCCATAAAGTAAACTCATACTTTGTGAGTACGATCATCAATGAAGGAAACATAAAACCTACAAAACCACTCAAAGTTCTAGTCTTTGTAGGACCCCATACATCATAATGTATCAATTCAAGTAGCTTTTTGCATACATGCTTTTCATGTGAAAATGCATACCTGGCTTGCTTTTCAAGTTGACATGCTTCATATAATTTGTCCATCCTATCAACTCTACAGTTAGGCAAGCCATCCACAATCTATTTTGATTGCATGCTTTTTAGCCGTTGTCACACATTCACATGACCAATTCTCTTATGCCAAATTTCAATAATAGCCACAACACCTGAATCTTATGCAAACATGGGAATATCCATTTCAAGGAGACTTACATCAAGAGTAAATAATCTGCCATTATGTTTCTCTTTTGCAATCAACTTGCAATCATTTTTTAGATCTTCTACATAACAACCATTAGATGTGAACTGAACCTACAATCCTCGTTCTACCATCTAACCAACAAAAAACAAGTTTTTTGTAATATTTGGTACATACATCACATTAGTCAAGTACTTAGTTTTGCCATCCTACATATTCAAAGGAACATTTTCAACATGAGTAATGGGGTGAGCTATATCATCCCCTATCTCCACATAGCCCCAAGACTCTCGACTATGCATCTCTCTAAACCACTCCACATTAGAAGTCATATGGTTATAGTCACTTGAATCTACATCCCATACATCATTCTTTGATGAATCATCAATAGTCATAGTAAAGTGCTACATAATAAACAACTGTTCACTTCTATCATCATTGTTTCTGTTATTATTGGATGCATAGTTACCTTGCTATTTTTTTCTATTTCTAGTTACAATCTTCTTTTTGAAGCAATTTTTAGAGATGTAACTTTTCTATCATAATGCCAACACTCTTTGCTATCACCAAAATTATGTTGCCTATTAGAATCTACAACTTGCTCTCTTTGGCTCCCCCTTCCTCGCCACTAATTTCCCTATTTTACTATGCATCATAACCTTGACCTCAACCACCACCTTGGTCTCTACCATGCCCTCTACCTCATAGACTTGGTTTTTCTTTAAGAAAAAGAGGAATCCAAGCTAAGGTTCTTCTCGTCGAGTATCAACATAGAAATCAAGTATATCATCCCTTGTATTCATAGATGACGTGAAGCTCTTGTATTCATCTCTAAGTCCATCTAAATATGCATGCACAATATCGTTATCATTAACTACCACATTGATAGATCCAAGAGCTTCCACAATACTCTTGATCTTCAAGGCCTAATCATTAATGGATAGGTTTCCTCATTTACTTGGTTCTTGAGCTTCAGCTTTTTGACCTTTGTATTTACTTTGAATAGCCTTGCCAAATTCTTCCACACAATAACAGGGGTTTCAAATTCTTGCAAATAGCCCATCATGCTATCCGTGACATTGTTGGCATATAGTCAACACATGAATTTACTCTATGTCTGCTCCCAATCTTTCTTAGCCTTTAACTTTTCTACAGTAGCATTTCATGCAGGAACTTCAAGTGCTATTGCCATGTCTCCTTTAATATAATTCCAAACACCTTTGCTCTTCAAGAAATTTGCCATCTTGAACTTTTGTGCAAGATAATTGTTCTTATCAAGCTTCTCATTGAAAATCTAGTTGAAGTTGTTAGACATTTTGACAAAACAAAAGACCTTGCAATCTGCAAGCAAGTTGATACCAAGTGTACCATAACTAACTATGAAGTCTTTTTCATTGACTACACAAAAATAACTACAATTTGCAATTTGTATGCAAATTCCTTTTATATCTACAACGTAGCAAGCACATTAAAGGTTATAAATTTGAAATAGCACCTATAAATGATGGACACAGCCGATGGACTATAGTGTACCCAAAAATTATTATCGAGACCACTTGTAGGTCCAAAAGGAGGTTGAAATGACCTCAGATGCCAAAAATCACGCATGATGTTCATTGTTTTCATTACTTGCATATAGCCTAGGGCACAAGGCCATAGTAGCACCACACCCCATTGTTGCCCTATACCTAACCATTCATCTACTGCATTGCATTGTACACTAGTGTGCCCATTATTGCATACTATATAGTGCACATATGCACGATGCATGCATAATGCACATGTGCATGGTGCACTATTGTCAACTCCTACATTAGCCCAAACAATCAACTCACCTTGCACATCATGCACTTGTGATCCCAGTGTACTACATAGTGCACTAGTGCACAGCCTAGTACACAATGCATAGGGCACAATGCATAGTGCATGGCGCATAGCACACACTGCATGTATAGCACACCCCCTAACCCATGTATTGTATACCCCTACACTATCACCCATGCACACTCACCTCATTACACCCTAGTATGCTAAATTGTGCACTAATCTTAGGATATTCATCGCCATGTATCCACATGTAATACATTATTACACATAGTCACACTAATCCACCCTAATGCAAAGTGAACATGTGCACATACACTAAGGCACAATGTACATTTGTAGACATGCCCTAATCCACCGCACACAACTGCCTTCCACACCCTCCCACACACAATCCTCATGCACACTTGTCATGCATAGGTATACTTAACCACCACACTATCATAACTGAATACACATGCACTACACCATTGTACATCAGTGCACAAATTGAGTGCATTATCCCTGTGCACAATGACACCCTTGTGCACTTAGCTAAAAGCATGTTTTTATATCATATGAAAGCCATTGCACATCATACACTACATTCAAGCTAATGCATATAGAACCATTCATGCATGCACTTGCATCCATACAATTTCTCATCTAGATAGTAGGAAGATAATTCACAAGAAGTAGCACATTATCACACCCATGCATGCGCACAACCTCACTTAGTCAAGAAAATCAAACAAGCCCAAATCAACTATGAAAGTGGGAAGGGTATGCACATAAACAAAAAGGGAATCTGCACAAAAATAAACATTTGAAAAGGGGCAAACAAGACAATGAGGAAACTCAACTAGAAAAACGACTCAAACCATTGAAACTTAACCTAGGAACACCTAAAGTATTGAATAAATTATCATAAGGGTTTCAAATTAAGATGCTGAAAATCACTCATAGATTGATTGAAAAAGAAAGTCTACTTGCCCATAGTGCATTGAACATATTTCTACACAAGTTGAATTCTCAATCAATGAACCTTTGCTTTTTGGGATATTCAGCAAACCATAAAAACAAACTTCCAAAAAATAGGATAGAGCATCAAGACAACAATTAATGAAAATAGAAGAATCACAAAGGTTTGACCTAACAATAAGAAACCTAGACCTTGAATCCACACAGTAGGTGCATGCACTTGCAAAATGGATGTGAGCTTTTGACTTCCCCTATCAGTTGAGACCTTAGTCCTAGTTGATCCCTCAATATAGGGATTACCTCTAATCTCTAACTTGATCAATCAAGTGATCCAACCACTTAGCCAAAAGATTAGGGAGACTATATCAAATACAATGGAAAGAGTTGAGACTTTGGGAGGAGCCTTGGATGAGTTGTAGGCCACCATTGATAGCTTTTAGCAAGTTGTCAACTTTGACATCTCAACCATGACCCCCAAAGCCATGGGACAAACTTTTAGAGCTAAAGGGGCAAGGAATAGATATTGTCAACCAATTGTTGGATATCAATAATGATATGAAAGAATAACTTGCGACTATGAAAATGGAGATGGATAGCATCTAAAGTATGCTATTGAAGGCTAGAGCCATAAGATGCTCACAATATTTGTTATCGAGTCTTGTGTAGTGGCACATGTTTAGTCACATAGATATGCAGTAAGTAGACATGCATATTGTCAAACCCTCCCCTCTTAACAAAAATGGGGAATACCCAAGGGGAGAAATATTAAGAAAATTCCCACTAATAGCCAAGAAATTGGACAAGTATCATATTGGGGATGATAGAGTGAATCTTGACAAATCCCAAGTCCTTGCAAACAAAAGGTTTGGTTATTGATATGGGCGTAGTCAAACTTAAATCAGAGTTGCAATCACTAGAGCACTTAGAGATATTAGATTATGATGATAATAACAAGCTTTTAATGCTCCATTAATGGGAAATATTGACTCAAAAATGGATAGGAGTAATGATTCGGATCTTGAAATTCCACCTTCCTGCAAGTCTAGTAAGGCTAAAGTAAGACTTTGATTCATCTCAAGTGCAAACAACTTAAAAGTACTACATCAGACAATGATATAGAAATTAAAAGCTAGAAGAAGCCACAAGATCTTCCCAAATGAGTACAAAAAAGGATAATGATTCATTGTTTTGCTTGATACAAAGAGGGCCTGACAAAGGTAAAGGAGGTAAACCATGTTGAACCAAGGGAAACCCCTAAAATAGTTTATGTAAAAAAGGATCCATAAGGGTTGTGTGTGAGAGAAGAAGAAGATCCACCATATATAAGTCCTAGTGTTCCATCTATAAGGTGACCTGTAGTGAAGAATAGTATATATGATGAGCTAATAGTACATAAAACTCAACCTTAGAGAGACGCCACAAGCTCTGTGACTCCATGCTAGAAAGAATACAAAGTCCTAGCCACCAAGTCATGGTTGAAACATCTAGGGCCTATCCAGGGCCCTGAACTAGGAAGAATTTGTAGATCCTAGATATCAAAGGTTGAGATGGCATGGATATATCAACCACCCCAAGAAGGTAAAGGGTGTATGAAGAACCATATGATGAAGTGGGAATTTATTTGAAGTTGTATGAATAAGATTCCCCTTTGAAGGAGAAGAAAGAGGAGCCTCCTTGGGATCCCCTCTGAGAGAGACAGAATCAATAAACTCATGGATCATGGCCTCTAAAGGGTCTAATGATGAAGAAAATGCCATCAATACTGCCGAAGAAGGTATCTAGAGATCCAATAGGATAGAAGCTAGACAACTCCTAAAGCCTCTCAAACTTGAGTAGAGGAGGGAGAGGAGAGAGGTATATTGCATAGAGACTCCTTAATGCCCACATCAAAGCCGGTGTCCATGGAGCAACATAAGGGAGGTGGGAAAATAGGTAGTTTGCAAGGAGCCATAGTTGGACAATAGCCTTTGTCTCACATGGAGTAGACAATGGAGCCATAAGTCAAAACAACCATTATCAACTAATTGATGAGGAGAAGGTACCTAGTAGCCACTGTCTCTCGGCAAAAATCACTATAGAACCACGGGCCATGGAAGCCACTAAACTCAAAAATGGATGGGAAAAACCTCTATAATGCATTGTGGTGGTCTCTATATGAGGGCTTATCACCTCATGGGGTCTTAGAGTCTCCTTTCACTCATAAGGTTTTAGTGCACATTGTGTGCATCTTATTGTCTTGAGCATAAAAATCTCATAGCTGGTGTAGAAAAACATTTCTGGCCTAGAAAGGTGAAGTGACACAAGAAATCCCAGGATGCATATGCTTAAGGAGAAAATATCAATGACAACAATCTTTAGTGATATGACCATTCTTTTTGTAGTAAAGAGCACCCAATGTTTATCCATTTATCTATGGAGAGGCCATAGCACCGGTGTGAAAGATCCATAAAGGGATGGTGGGAGGTAGAAGAAGATAAGGGTATCTCTTGTTGATGCAGTAGAATACATGAGAAATCTAAAGGTGTTGTCAAACCCTCTTGCAACCTTTGTTTATATTCTTTGATGAAGAGGACCTTTAGCTCTTTGCGCACCTTTGCTCCGATACCATGTCAAGAAAAGTGATGAGACGATATGCACTTGTATCATATTACAGGGATGGTAGGGTTTGCAGGAGAAACACATAGTATACAAAAAACAATGAGAGAAGAAAAAACTTAGAAGAAGAGTGAGGAATAATGAACACCGGATCATGTTGATACAATGGAGCAAAGCTCTAAGATGAGTGCACTGTCTTGGCTGGTTATGCAATAGTATTTGTAGTAGGGAACTTGCATAGTGAAGGGAGCGAAGCGTAGTCCTTTGGATAGTAGGGTATTGAGATAAATGTTGAATGGTGAAGGACAGATGTAGAAGGAGTCGAATGCAACCTTCAAATGCCATCAAACAGGAAGAGATCACAAGCAACCACTGCACTCCAAAGTCTGAAGGATAGAAGGGCAATTTGCCTCCATCTAAAATGCAATATAAGAGAGCCCAACAACAACAAAACACAACATATTAGGATAGTAAACTACCTTAAAATATGATGTGAAAATCGTAAAGGTTCCAAGTTGCAAAACACAAATCTTGGAGAGTGAAGAAGATGAGTGTATTGCAATCCTATAAATGTCAATCACCCTAAAGGTGTAGACTAGCTGGACAGTAGCATCATCTGACCAATAAATGTAGCCTACAATGAGTGGAATAGGTTGCTAGGTAGTATTAGATAGCTCTTAACATATTGTCCAAGTCCACACTTAGCCACCAACTCCTTAGTTTAAGGATACCTGTAGCCATGACTTATGGAACTTGTGTAGCCCCACCATTTGCATAAGCACAAAAGATTTGCCACTAGAATTTTTTAATTTGGCACAACAACAAAACACAATTCAAATTACCTTATCTTCACTTGCTACCAAAAAATTTGCAGCAACAAATGTAGTTCCCCTTTTCTTAAAGAAAGCTACTTGCAAGTGCAAGAAAGAAAGAAGACCAATCTACAAAGTGAAGTAGTAATATTAGTGAATCTAGTCCTGCAAAGAGTCTAGTGATATGTAGTTCCTCATTTGTTAGGATTATTCCATATATAGAATGGTGTTGCAAGTTGGATGGCACATCCAAATTTTGGGCCAAAATGATGGAATGGAGAGAGGTTGGAGCATGGTAGGGAGGGTCTACTTGTAGATACTAATAGCACATTGTTGTTTAGTTATGGTCATACCATGACTACACACATAAGCAATCTCAAGTCTATGACCATAGCACCCACACAAAAAAAGGACTAGAAGTGGTGTGTTTTGCCTGAAGTTCAAAGATTTCAACCTTGTCACCACATTTGGGCATAGAACCATAGGAAGAAATGAGATGAGAGAACTAGAGTTACTTCTACCAAAAAGACTTGGAAATTTTGGATTGAATTAGTAGACTTTTGTGGAACACATGTCCATTCATTTCCCAAGTGGGGTGCCATTTTGGAAATAAGCTAGATTGTCTCAATGGACACAAGGCTGAGGTTAGTCATCGCAAAAAAAAAAGAAGGAAAAAGTTATGAATGTGGAGTTAAATTGGATATCCATTCTATTTCAAGGGAGTTTTCCTTGGCCAACTTCATAGCCATGTGACCCAAAGAGTGTTAGGAAGGTAGAGGATGAGAAGGAGGATCATGAGTAATGGGATTGATTTGGAGGTAGCTTGACCCTCTTCCTTGTAAATACATTGGATCTTAGCCTGCTGAGATTGATCTAATTGGTGGATTGGTTGAGAGGGAGTAGAGAGAGCTACTTTGAAGTTGGATACTCAAAGGCGGGCATGGAAGTAGATGATCTGAGTGAGGAGATTGAGAATTTGCATAAGACGTAGAAAGTCCAATAGGACCAAGTCTATATACTCCATGGGTGTGTATTGTTGAAGTTTGGGCATGAGATTAGAAGGAGCCAATTTCTTTGTAGAGGCACCATTGAGAGGTGGGTTGGTATGTAGTTGCATTGATAGGAAGATTTGCACTAGAACCTTCCTAGAACTATCATAAGTGAGATTATGGGAAGTGGAATAGGCTATGGCTTAGGACTTTTTAAAATCTAGATGAAGCAATTGCCCCTATAGTAGCCTTGTACCACTAAAAGAGTACATGACATCCATTGAAATCAGAGTCTAGGCTTGGGAATATGAAGAACTTTTTGTGCAAAGGTTTAGAAGCTTTAGATGACTATGAGAGGTGGCCTAAGGTGGGATGTGAGGTTGCCGCTAAATATGAGGAGATGTCATTGAAGAAATGGATTTTGAGATTGACTGATTGGACATTTCTTTTGATTCTAGTCACGGAACAACTGATGGAGTTATGCATAAACTTATTTGGAAGGGATGGAGATAGTACTCTATGTATGTGTCTCACAGAGAGGTCCCTTTATTGAAAGTAGAAAGAACTTGGGTGCTTGGAATTTGTAGATGCATATGTTTATCATCAACATAGTTGGTATTGCATGGAACCTTATACTTGAAAGGTTAGTCCAAAAGGAGTTCCTTTCCATACATTGTTTTGATTCGAGAGAATATAAAAGAAAAGTAGAATTCTCAGGATCTCAAGACTAAGCAACATTTATATTTCCCTAGTAGGGAACAAGACTAGAATAAGATTAGCCACCATATGGATTCAACTTGTGGGGTCAAAGGGGGTTGGCCTAGTTGTAGCCAAAGAGCACATGGGAGTGCATTACGATCAGAGCCTTCATCAATGAAAGCATCAACACCGAATTGCTTGGTGGCAGCTGGTAGTATTCAAAGGTAAGTAGGAGGAATGATGGGCTCTTGATTCCAAAATTGTGAGTAAAACAACCCATACATTATAAGAAGTATTTTGTGAAGGGTCTAGTTGAGACAACCTATGAGAGTTAGCATGCTATTCAAGTTTCTCATACCACATTTGTTTGACTACCATGATCAACATGATATGGATATCAAGTTGGTGCATGGGGGGTTGATGTAAGTATTGACCTATAGAGTAATACTTATCCCCCATGGTGTTCTATGCATTTTCCCTTTAGGGTTTCTAGTTCAACATTGCCAATCCTCCTAATCATATAGACATGATACGATGCAAGGACTTTGAGTTATAGTTTCTACTTCTATCCTTTTATAGAGTACAAGAGCACTAGGTTACCTTTATCAAATGATCATTGTTGCCTATGCTTGTTAAACTAGGATTTCCATCATGCCTTTAAGGAGGATGTGTTGCAAGAGATGAGTCCTTGTGAGATGATCCAATTAAATAATTAACTTTTTTAGTCCATTTTCAAAGTTTTGACACTACAATGCATAAATTGGGGATCAAGAATTCCATAGCTATAATAGTGTTAATTCCATAAATGAGCAAATTTTTTATTTAAGTAACGGTCTTGTAAGTTTTGAAAGATTAGAGGCCCTCCTATGATAATTGGTTTGAAACCTTCTTGGAGGAATAGATGGCTAACTTTTAGTTGCTTAAGGAGGATTTAACCCATGAATGGTCAAAATAGGCTCATCAATAAAAATAAGTCTCTCCAATCTCATAATCGGTATATGGTATACCCTTTTTTCCAATAATGCATGGCTTAGGATTATGATTTGATGGATGAAAGGATTGTTTGTCTCTACTCTCTTTATTTGCCATTTATGCTACCACAAGCATAGAGATTTGAGGACTAAGTTTGTCTAATGAATCTCTAATAGAAGAGGTAAATTTTTAGAAAGAATCATTTATAAAATGGGCCATCTACTCCATGGCTTCCTTGGTTTGAATATTGGATTGCATCATTTGTTCAACCACTTGATCTAGTTTAGAGACTAACTCCACATGTCTGATAGAACACCTAGTCTCATGGTTACAAAGAGTGGCATTGAGAGTACTATATGTGCCATATTCTTGAGATTCTTCCTTATTATGATGTGCCTCAAATATTACCTCACATGCTTCCTTAATTTATTGTTGAACATCATCATTAGCTTTGTTCTTTCCTTTATTTCTAGCCATTTTTGCTCACTATTACAGTGCAGTCCTAGTACACCTCCTATCACTAAAATGGATATAACTTTTTTCTCTGATATCAAAATCAAGAACTTTTTGATGGAAAACAAAGCTAACAAATGGTTCTTCAGGATGAGCACTCAATTTTAAAATTAAAATATAATATTTTAGAAATATTATTTTTAAATCATACAAAATAGGCCTACAACCTATAAAAGCACTATTTTGGTCTATCCATCCCTCTTAGGTCTAAAATAATATCTCCAAATGTTGTGATACTCTATATATGACTTATAGAGACTGAATATGACCTGCAATACCTTGTTTAGGCCCTATAAAATTTTTGAAATACTCTACAACACCTATAACTAAGTAGGCAGTACCCGAAATTAGATCCCAATTCATTGTTTGAGTGAAATATCCCATGTATAACTTGTAATAAACCTGGAATAACCTATAGCACTTGTAGATAGTTGAATATCAATCCCAATCAATGTCCAAGTGCCTTGTTACTCTTGTGTATATATGTTCCCTGCTAATAAAGGGTGAAATAGGTTGAAATATCCTATAGTAAACATGTATAATCCTTGTAATTGATCAATGAAGCCCTAATCAATGTTTTTAAGCTATCATCTTTGGGTCTTCAATGTCTCCACTCATGGTACCTATGGTGAGGGATATAACGGTGTGATAGACTCCCTACATGGACTACAAATCACCAGGAGGTGGGCAAAGTTTCTCTCAGATTGAACCCCTTTGAGATATTTAACAGTGGGGGAGGATCGCCTCTCTATTGTCCCATTATCTCCCTTGGCATCCACCTTTTTCCTCGGTGGGAATATCAATATGGTAAGAGTATTCTATTCAAGCAAATAGGGATATGCATATTCTTTTAGCCTTCAATGATATGCAAGATTTGGTCGATGAAAAAAAATGGAATAAAGAATTGGTGATTGGCTATGGGTCTTAGCATTGCAATTTAGTGGCTCACTAATGGCAAGTACTTACCCTTTACAATATTTCTTTCTTGGGTATAAGAGAATCACACAATCAAATTAGAGTTATGCATCAAGACAATGTAAATGGTAATCAAGATGAAAGTGAACTGAAATGAATGCTAAAATTTAATTGATAGGCTCTTATTAATGAATAGAATCACTAATCTATGATCTATTGATCAAGTCAAAGACTTAATTGCTCAAAAAGCTCCCATCAACAAGTGGAAAAGCTTAGAACAAGTGGAGGTTGAGAGATTTCAGAGATTTAAGCAAGTGAAATATCTCTATTGAGCTTGAAAATTTTTTGCATTTACAAGCTAATAAAAAATGTTAATACACTAAAAACTATGGAGTAGGGCATGCCCAAAAATATTACCTCCAAAGAAAGACCTCACACACACACACACACACACACACACACAATCTCTCTCTCTCTCTCTCTCTCTCTCTCTCTCTCTCTCTCTCTCTCTCTCTCTCTCTCTCTCTCTCTCTCTCTCTCTCTCTCTCTCTCTCTCTCTCTCTCTCTCTCTCTCTCTCTCTCTCTCTCTCTCTCTCTCTCTCTCTCTCTCTCTCTCTACTCCATTCGACTAGCACTCTCTCGCTCTCTCCCTTCCCTACATAGAAAACAAATTAGTAATTAGTGATATAGTAGTTAATTTAATTCATATTCAATATTTATTTTGGTTAGTTAATTACTTAATTTGGTTATAATGTAATGGATTAATTAATTTTATAATAATTAAATAATTATTAATTAGTGTTTTACTAATTAAATATTCTACAATAATGGTAAACTAAATTATAGTATCATGAATTAGTTAGAAGCGATTGTAATTAATTTAACTTTTAGTCATTATAATAATTGATTAGTGTTATTCAATGGAAACTTAATATAACTATAATTAAGTTTATTAATACTTTTAGTATTTACATTATTATTATTTCCTACATAATTAAATAATGCAATTTGCTCGTTTGCTTCTATCTGATCATTGCAAGCTTAAGTTTAGCAAAGGCAGCTACAATCATCATACATATAATCTTTGACAAAGCTAGATTCTATATTTTTCCAATTTTGTTATCATCAATAGTAAAAGAAAGAAAAGAAAAGCAAAGAAAAGTCCACACCCTCTCATAAGATGGGAGAATGGGACCTTCCCCCATAATTATAAAATAACGAAGATACGTAAGCTAGCTCTTTAGCATGTTGTTTACATAGCATGTTTGTGTGTTCTTTTTCTTACTACTTCACTTTTACAAACTTATAAGTTCAATCTCAAACAAAACATGTTCTTAAAAAAAGACAAAGATAGAAAACACCCACATCTCCAACTTTGATCAATCAATTTTTTGGTTGTCCATTTTCTGTTTTTCAAGGTACTCTTAATCAACAGAACATGCCAAGTTGTATGACAAGTTCCTAGTGACATCTAATTAGCTCCAAAGACTCATAAGTATGGTTCATGTGTTTCATACTTTTAGAGACATATCGTTTCATTTTGCTTAGCTCTAATTGAGACATTTTCTAGTTATTTCAAGCATACAAATTAAGATGTAATAGTCCATTCACTCATGGAATTGTACTGCTTTAATACATAAATATACATTTTTATGTTAATAGGATACACAATAGTAATGGACTCCATACAGATACCAAATTGTAGGTCCTCATTACAATCTTCTACGAAAAGGAAAACTATGGCTTCTAGAAAAACAATACTAAAACTATATGTTACAAGTTGGTATGATATACACAATTTTGAATTATCTTAGGCAAGAGAATGTGCAAGCATCATTGGCCTACTAATAATATATTCAACTTGTGGAGTAGTTAGGATGATGCATAATCAAATTAAGCCTCACAAACAAGTAATACATATACAGAACAAATGCAAGTTACGACAACTTTCTCAAGCACTACCCTAATTCTTGCATGCCAACAACACACGGTTGACATCGTAGTGGAAAAATGCGCACCATGTCATGCAAATAAAGGCTGAAACAAATACATAATAGCCCTATTGCCAAACTATACAAAAAAGATTCTGCATGTTGAACCACTACAACTACATCTTCTAAGCAACCTTGATGTCTTCGTGTTAGTCTCCAAAATGACAACATCAATCGCAAATGAAACATTGGATCAATGATCAATTCTTACTAATCCTTTGGTCTATTGGAATGATGCATTGCTTTCTCATCCATCCACAAGACTTAACTTGACAACATCTACCATTGTTGATGTATTCACATTTCACTTAATCCATAATCCAATTATCCAAAAATACAACACAATAGCAAAACATAAATATCCAAAGACAAGTCTTTGTTTCCTTAGTAAACAATCGATTAAAAGGATTCTAGAACATCACCATGAAATATCCCTATTTGATCCAATGTTGCAAACAAAAAATGAAGTAGGTCATACTTTACTAGACAATATAGTCGAGCCTGATAGACAACAAGTATTTTAAAAGGTTGATCAACATGAGTTTGCATGCATAATTCTTTAAGACAAAAACCAACTTTTATAAAGAACATCAATGCTCAAAATAAATAGCTTACCTACAAATCAATAGGCTCATCTTGCCTAGATATCACATTGGAAAATGCATTATTCCCATTCCTTGTTCACTTGGATGTGGTGCATATGATGGGTAACATGTATCTAAGTGAATACATCAAGATATACACATCAACATTATTATTTGTCTATCCCTTGCACAAGCCCTACATCCTAATCTTATACCAACTAAAACAAGCATTATTGATTGCAAATAGCATGAGTCATACTTACTTGCAAAGAGATATCGACAACTACAAGTGAAGAAACAAGAACATCTATAATGAGGAAGTTGTCAAGCATGTACTTTGCTATAGTATTCCTATATCAATACTAGGGTCCCCTTCTTGGCATTGAGATGTAACTTGAAGGACCTTATCACAATGGTGGACATATGGGGCACACCTCACTTTTTCTTTACATTCATTGCAAATAAGGTGACTACTACAAGGTGGACTGAGATCAATACATTAGAAGCCAGTGGAAAGTAATTCAATCCATAATTCTCATGGGAAGATTGTCCTGTTGAGTGTGCTATCATGTTTCACACTAGGTTCTACCTATTTTTCAATCAATACATCATTGGGAAAGCTGGTTGTTTAGGGTGCGTCCAATATCACATTGTTAGGTACGAGATTCAACATAGGGGCTCATTACATGCACATGTCATCCTATGGTTGCATGATACAAACATTAACGATATAACAAACAAGATTTGCATATATATTCCATAAAACAATGATCAATGCAATTCAATACAAAACTAGGAGACCCTGTCTTGGCAAAATAACTTCATAAGTATCATTGTACCTGTTATATAACTGCTACTTAGCAGCCATGGAAAACACAAGTATGAATTTTCATTTATTACACATAACAATCCAAAGCCAATAATAGACCTTGAAAGGCAATGGTACATTTACTACCGTCCCAAATATGAGTGTGCCATATTACCCAACATTACTAGTCTTGTGGAGGGCCCACACGAACATTCAACGATGAGTAACAAATTCATCCATCTCACTCTACTTGTTGAAATATGGAAGAAAGAATGAGCCAAAGGGTAAATAAACGTTTAGACAAAAGATACCAAAAGACTAGGTTTGCAAGACTTGAATTCAAACAAGAATAAAATAGTCTCCGCTGCAATACTTTCCAAGCCAATATCTCCCACTGAGGTCGCCTTGAACTGCATGAAAATTTTGATAGTAAACAAGAAGTGAGGCTGTTGAATACATAGACTCCTCCTCTGCTAGCATATGATAATGAAAGCTCACAAGAACAAGGAATATTGTCATGCACCCCATTGATCTATACTCGACCATCATGCTTAGACAACCTGACATTTTACGAGTATTACAAAACTTGAAGCATCACCAAGCATACATCTACATTTGATATCAAAGATAATCTATGAGATGCATATGGAAACATCATCCCCAGTGTCACAAAAGACTAGTATGATTCACCCTAGCAAACTAAAGGCTTTTTCTTCAACATATTATTGTAGTAAGTAACGTTCAGATCTAATAATAAGCTAATAAGCGATGAAAATAAAACAAAACATTCTGCATAGAGTTCCAGCTCCGTAATCTCATCATAAATAAGAAAGATCTTGAAATGTACGTCACAAAGTATACACAAAGAAATTTACTCACATTAGACTAGACCCACCAACTAATGAATACGATCATCCAAAAAATCCCATTCATAAAAGGCAATCCAGCAATATTCACAACAAATCTAGCATCAATTGAGCACTAGAATAGTATTTTATCAATATGAGCTAAGATATTGCATTTGACACAAGAGTTCAGAATAATACCTAGTAGTACCTTAACACCATAATAACAAGCAATCTACAACCAACTCATCAATACAAAATTTGACCTCCACATTAGTGGCACACCACCAGGCAGTGAAAAGATCTTTCTCATTTATAGTTACAATATCATTGCCAAGAATAAAAGTGTGTTGCTAGCAGCAAGTATAAGAGTAGTTGCAACTAGACTATCCAGCTTGTCAACCACATTCCACTATCAATGTAAAATACAAGTTTGTGCACAACAATATCCTGTATCATTGCAAGAGACAGATGAGTGGTGCATCGTGTTGAGAGAAGTAGACACAATCATCATCAACAAGATGTCAATGTTGACACGAATAACATTTGACATAATAGTATGCTAGATAATCAGCTCTCTATTCAATCCATTTAATAAAAAGCTCGCGATCTTATTCAATGACCTTGCATAGTTGCCACTGATTTGCAACCATTGGACCAAATTCTGCCAACAATGTCACATCACATCATTAGCATATTGAATACATGCATAACACCACACCCTCTACACTTCCGACATGCTCAAGACTTGGCATTCCTACAATTCGTGCAAGTGATTGGACTGTGGTATGAAGAGGCACAATAGTGCTTAGAGGAATGCATCATTGATGAGAATGAGGTCCTAAACTTCATAGAAAAGAGTACAAGAGTCATATGTACATACAAGAAAGACATTGTTGGTATTGGATATATCGAGCTACAATTTTCTTTAGGTAGTATATTTACTTTGCATAATGTATGCCATGTTATAGCTTTGACCAAAAGCTTGCTTTCGACTAGATGATTGGATGATGCAGGTTATGTTGTATCTTTTGGTGATTCCTCATGGAATCTTGTCCTGGCACAAGGTGCCAAGTCTGGCACTCTTTATTCTTACTTGTGTTTGGGTCTATCGACCATGTTTTGGCAGTTGTTGTAGTACCACATGTCTCATTATGGCATCATTGCCTTGGGCACATGTCATTAAAGAGAGAGAAAATGCTTATCCATTTGCAATATCTTTCAGCCCTTGACTACAAGCATTGTGATTCTTGATCATTCTCTTTATGGTTGGTAGACCTGTAGAGGTCTGGCATTACACGCATGGGTGAGCCTCTAGCTCTTATTCATTCTAATGTTTGTGGATCTATGCCCTACAAGTCTTTAGATGGTATGAGTTATTTCGTTACTTTCATCGATGATCACTCACATAAGGTCTAAGCATACCTCATAAAGTAAAAATCAAAAGTCTTGGTAACATTTCACCGTTGGCTTATTTTTATTAAGAACTAATCTGGGTATAAGCTAAAATTCCTATTATCTGAGAATTTGGATGAGTATGCATCTAAATCCTTTGAGTAATTTTGTGATGAGAGAAGTATTGAGTGTTAGTTGATCGCTCCATACAATCCACCCCACAATAGTATGGCTGAAAAAATGAATAGGATATTTCTAGAGCGAGTTCAGACATTTCACCGTTGGCTTATTTTTATTGAGAACTAATCTAGGTATAAGCTAAAATTCCTATGATTTGAGAATTTGGATGAGTATGTATCTAAAGCCTTTGAGTAATTTTGTGATGAGAGAAGTATTAAGTGTTAGTTGAACGCTCCATACAACCCACCCCAAAATAGTATGGCTAAAAAAACGAATAGGATAATTCAAGAGCGAGTTTGTAGCCAAACAAGTTATGACAATACTTTTGGGCTAAGATAGTTATTACTACTATATATTTGATTAATGGATCCCCATACATTGCTCTTGACTATCATGTTGCTGAGGAGATATTGTTTGGAAAACTTGCATCATATGCTCATTTGCGTATCTTTGGTTGTGAGGCGTTCTACCATGTTTCCAAGGAAAAGTACAATAAGTTGGATCCGAAGTCCATGAAATGCATCTTTCTTGGTTATTAGAATACAGGTGAGACGGTGACTATCGCTTATGGGAACCACACACTCGAAAGGTCATTCACATCCATGATGATGTTTTCCATAAGTAGAAAATGCATAAGTAGCTTGAGCAAGTTGTTGAGGTACACAGGGTGATATTTCAAGAGGAGCCTTCTGTTACTATGTAGCCAACTAGATAGACTACAGCAATTGATGCTCCAATAGCCTAAGACCATGATGTTAGAGAGGAGATACAAGACCCATAGCCTATTTTGTAGCGGTTTACTAAAGATAGCTGATTGGTTTGCGCCCTCTATGGATTATATCATGGTGATAGAAGCTAGTGAGCCTCTTACTTATGATGAGGCTATACACAGAGGTGATACTCACTCTTGGGAGAGGGCCATGCAATCAAAGTATACCTCACTATAGAAAAATCATATGTGGGATTTCGTTCCTTTGCCTAGTAAAAAACATGATTTGCCATGCAAGTGGGTATACAAGTTAAAGAATACCCTTGGGTGCCCCAAGCTAGCCTATAAGACCATATTGGTTGCTAAAGATTTTAAGTAGGAGCATGGTGTTGACTTCGATGAAGTCTTCTCTTCTATCATCAAGATGACTACCCTACGCTTGGTTTTGGCTTTGGTTGCATAGCTCAGTCTAGAGCTCTATCAGATGGACGTCAAAACAACTATCTTACGTGGGGACTTGCATGATGAGATTTATATGCAACAGCTTAAAAGCTTTGAGGAAAAATCCATGAAACATCTAATATACAAGTTGAGAAAAAGCCTTTATGGCCTTAAGTAAGCACCTAAGGAATGGCACCACAAGTTTGATGTTTTCATGCATTCCCAAGGATATACTCATAGTGATATGGATTCATGTTTGTACACAAAGAAGGCTCGTGATGGTAGTCTTATGATTTTGGCACTCTATGTTGATTATATGTTGATTGTTGGGAGTACTCATGATGAGTTGAATGCCTTGAAAGGTCAGCTCAATATGAGTTTTAAGATGAAAGACATGGGACATGCCTCGCATATTCTTGGGATGTACATCACACATGATTGCTCTAAGGGGCTCCTTTACTTGTTGCAAAATGAGTGCATCTAGAAGGTCCTTGAGTGGTTTCATATGTAGGATGTTAAGCCTATTGGCCATCCTTTACCTTGTCATGTGAATTTTAGTCAGGCCGATTAACCACAGTCTGATGAGGTGAAGGTTAAGATGGCCAAGATCCTTATGCATCTATAGTGGGTAGTTTGATGTATGCCATGATAGCCACTCGTCCTGGCATAGCATTTGCAGTGGGAGTTGTGGCATGCTATATGGCTACACCTAGAAGTAGCATTGGTATGTTGTGAAAGGTATAATGAGATACCTTAAGGGCACTGAAAATATTTGTACATGTTATGGTGGCCAAGATACAAGAGTCATCAAGTGCATTGAATCTGATTATGTAGGGCATGCAAATAGTAGAAAGTCCACCTCTGGCTATGTTTTCACCTTTACTAGAGGTGTTGTTTCTTGGGTGTCCAGGATATAGAAATGCACAGTCTTATCACACCACAAAGGCAAAGTATGTTGTAACTACACTGAGGAGGCTTGTAAGGAGGCTCTCTAGTTAAGCCGTCTAATGGGCCTTGGTATTATTGATACGGTCCCTATATTGCATTCTGATTCTATGAGTGCTATTCAATCGGCCAAGAATCTAGACTTCCATGTGAAGACAAAGCATATTGAGGTGTATTGCTACTTTATGTAAAAGGTCACTGAAGACAAGTCCATTGAGCTTGTTAAGATCTCAATTGACCAAAATCCTATAGATCTACTCATTAAAAGTCTCTCAACAAAGTGTTTTACTTTCCTTAGGAAGCTAATGGGCATTAGATGAGATGACGTCTTTCCTCAACCTATTGTGCTTTATGTATAGTTGTCCTTTGTCATTTTTTTCATATTCTATCCTCACTAGGGGCACATTTACTTTTAAGTGGGAGGTTGTTGGGGGTAAAGGCACCTATGCCTAACTGCTTGTGTATTCATTACATTAACAGTACCCACACACTTGTACACTATAGGTGGTGGGCCCCCATCAATGTCACTTCATTCTTTATTCTTTTAGTGACATTTGAATAAGGTAAGGCCAGTCACACATTGTGACTCTCGGAGTTCCCATATACGGGTCTCTCTCTCTTGCTCTCTTGCTCTCTTTCTCTCTTGCTCTCTTGCTCAATTTGTCATAGCTCTTGCTTCCACTTGTGTGCTTTCACTTAGGCTCTATCTTTTAAAGAATATTCAAGAGACCACAAGTTGATGACCCATACATGATTCACATGCAATATGCAATAGCTTCTAGCATTATCACATAATCCATACCAAAGGATTAATACATCTAAAACAAAGTCCCAATATTTGCCTCTACTTTGTGTAAAGATTGAAGATGCATCAATGCCATAAAACTATCATGCATTTGTTCCAATCACTAATTAAGGAAGGTTT
Organism: Lygodium microphyllum; assembly: GCF_053477565.2. Classification (NCBI taxonomy): domain Eukaryota; kingdom Viridiplantae; phylum Streptophyta; class Polypodiopsida; order Schizaeales; family Lygodiaceae; genus Lygodium; species Lygodium microphyllum. The sequence continues at coordinate 168,290,852 of NC_141138.1, read as the reverse complement.
TAAGGAAATAAGGAGTGCTCCTCTTCAAGATTATATCAACATTGAGCCAAACTTGAAGATTACCTTAGTATTGTTGCTTTAAGAGAGTGTAATGTCAAATATTCTTATAAAATAGGAATGCAGACCAAGCTAGACTAGAATAAGCCTCCTTTTACATCCAAGAAGTGGAGTAGCATAAAAGCCCCATGAATTGAACCTTCAATGAGCCAAATTTTCGTGTACAATTGAAAATACCCAGCTGTAATGGTGTTTATGAGAGAGGAAATCCCATCCGACTTGATGAATGAATGAAATCTTTGTTGAAGCTTGAAGTATGATGGAGAGGTGGATCCCTACAATGAGTAGGGATCAAAAGCCCCTTGAATTTCAGCAAGATTGGACCAAAATTTTAACTAAGATCCATGATATCCCTATTTTTTCATCAAGAAAATGGAAATAATCTTCAAGTGATTTGATGATAATGCTTCAATCTTGCATCATTGTTTCATGTTGAAGGTTAAAAAGAGTGTTCGGGAAGAGATTGAGTAAAAACCCCATGAAGTTTATCAAGATTCGAGCAAAAGATTGCTTGTTGTCCACAAAACCACACAAAAGATGAAGAAGCCAAATCTTGGAAGGGAACCATGTAAATATTGCTTTACTCAAGCTAAAATAGAGATATATAGAGACATTAGAGAGCTCTTATGTTTCTCTACTACCGAGATGAATCTTAGATCTCACTCTTCTAGGGTTTCATGATAATAAGAGCTGAGAGGAAGATAATATTTAGGGTTGCATTTGTTAAGAAACAAGAGTAGTAGTTAGTAGATAACCTCCTTAGCTTCCAGATAATGCCACGTTGAATGCCACCCTATCAAGTTGCATAGAAGGTGTTGCTTCATCTGTTCACGTTTTTTCAAATGTCATAAAAGCTTGTTGGCCAAGATTAGCTTGAAGCTTTAAGATTTACTCAAATATTAGTATAAAGGTTGCTTGAGCTCTGAAAATATATTGTGCTCTAAACTTTGATATTGGTAGACACCCTATTGCCATGGCATGGCATTTTGATGAGCATTCCATTGTTATAACTATCGGATTTTGGGACCTCTAAATCTGTGTAAGCTATCCACGAGGCAAGAATATGGTCATCCTTTTGCTCATAAAGTTGGTAGGAAGGTCTTGGACCAAGCCATAGATGGTGGACAACAAGGATGAAGAAGAGAAATAGTGTTCTTTATTGTGTCCTCCATGGAAACTCAGAGAAAAAGCTTGAAAGGTAAAGCAGAGACCCTACTTTTAAAAAGTAGAGGTTTTCTTTGTTGTCACTAACTCCACTTGCCTTCTTTTTTGTCCAAGTACCACCAAAATGATATCTGAGATAACCATGACTTGCTAAATTTGGCCAAAAACCTCAAATTTTTTCATGATCCCTTCAAAGAACTCCAAAATAGTCATGGTTGGAAATAGTGAATCATGTTTAGTCACAAATATGATTTGACCGCACCCTATACCACGCTTCAATACCAATGCAAAAGAGACATTCCATAGCCAATAAATACGAGAAATAGACTCAAGAAAATGAAAGCCATGATCAAGATACCATAGCCAAAATCATATTAATATGTTAAAGCATTACATAAAAGGAAAATAGGTGTGGCAACAAGACATCCATCTCTTGCAATGGTAGGGTTAGATACTCACCTCCAACCTAGGTGGGACATGAATACACTCACACCATGGTGGAAAGAACCATGAAATGTCCTTGTAGAAGTGTTATTCCAAGAATGAAAAAAATGACAAGATGATAAGATCCCTACATTTGGCTAATCAGGCTTGTATATAGGTAAACATGGCTCCTCCTATCCTAGGCTAAAATAGGCTAAAATTAACTATATAACAACTATAGATTCAAAATTTGATGTCTCTTAGTCTTGAATGCTTGGAAGATCAACCGGGAATAAAGAACATCCTTATCTGACATAACAACGATAGGATAACATAAGTAGCAAATCAAGAAGCGAATCAAAGGATGGTGATTGAAAATTTTGAGAACATTCTACAAAACCTATGGGAGTTCATTCAAAACTTTGAGAATGCCATGAAGTTTGACATCAGCCAACCAACAAAAGTTGTTGTGCTTGATAAGTTACAAACTCTCCATGCTTGAGGCAAAGACAGCCTCAATCAATTGCTAGAATTAAATGTGGCCACACAAAAAGAATGAGCCAAAATGCAAAGAAAATTTGACAATTTTTAGATATTTCTTTTGAATTTGGGAGCAATAGGACCACTTGCTTTAATTATTCCCTATTGAACTAGTACAATGTCATCTTCTTGATCATTTTGACATGCTCCAATTAGGGATGAACATAGCTAGGCAATACCTTGCTAATAGGACTAGGTTAAACACCTAAGACTAGGGAGGAAACAAATGTTCCCCTTATTGCCAAAAAAGTGGGGAAATATATTATAGGAAAATATCCCTACAGCTTCATAGAGCAATTTGAGCAAGTATGTGAGGCCAATGACCTCACATCAAACTCAAAAAAGTGCAAGCCTTTGGATTATGCTTGAATGAAAAGGGGTAAACATGGTTTATAGGCTTAGATGCTATGAAAAAGTCACAATTCTCTACCCTCAAAGACCTCTACACAATAAATTCTATTGAGGTTGAAGATGGGGATAACCTAATTGTATAGCTAATGAACACAAGTAATAGGAAGAACAGATGATTATGTGGCTAAAGTGTAAAGTCTATACAAAAGAATCTTATTTGCATAAAGGCCAAGTGCAATGTGACTAATGTGTTCACCAAAGGCATTTGAATGAGAGGATTTACGAGGTCCTAGTTAACCACTTAAAGGCATTCACATGAAGGCTAAGTGCAAAAACTAACTAAGGTATTACACCAATGGCAGTTAAATGAGAGTATTTACAAGGTCATGGAACAACTTAACCTTGAGTCAATCCAACATCAATGGCATGTTGAATGAGGAAGTTAGAATTGATGGCCTCTATAAGGAGAGGAGTAGGGATCTAGGAACCCCATTCAAGTCAAAGTTGTGGAGAGTTCAATCTAATAGGAGAACTCCTTTTTGCATTCAAGCAACAACAATGAGAACTCTCAAGGCTCATGGAAGCTATAAATCAACCAAGAGCTTATCGAGTAGACATATAATATATACATGGACAAGGACCACCTACCAACAAAGTGTCCTAGACCGAATCAAAGGTGCACAAATTGCGACCATTTTGGCCATGATGCTACTTATTGGCAATCCCCGAGAAGGCTCCTTTATCCTACCCTACATGTACATCTTGGATCTCAACAACCAATTAGAGACTCTTTTTATCAAAGAGACCCACAATTAGCACATGTAGCTCTAAGTGTTGAGATAAATTGTTCTAGCATTCCAAGGCCTAGAAGGCTAATCATAACATACTCTCCTACCAATGCCCCTATACACCTCATTGAAGAACCATACAATAAGGAGGCTTATACAAGTGCTTATATTATATAAGATGAAGAGAATAATGCAATCCTCATGGACTACCACACTAGTTTATAATCATGTTGATGCTAGAATGCAAAGAAGGAAGAGGTGATCTAGCCACACAAAATGGTTGATGTTGAAAATGCAGCCAAGTAGGGCATATATCAAACAACTATCCAAATAATTAAGAGCCTTTATTTGAAGATAAGGCTTACCCAAGGTGCATTGAGTGTGGCATTACTCATATGAATCAAGACTACCCTAAATGTGAGGCATCCAATATAGTGCCTTGTTTGGATCTACATGGCCTAACATTACAATGAGAAAAATCAAGGCCACAAATATTGACCCCGATGACAAAGTGATACTACCCATTGGTATTCCTTAGGGTCAAACTCATTGCTCTCATGGACAAAGATGTTGCTTTTGATGTCCTACCTTGTGATGCATAGACTAAGATCGAACAACCTAAGCTTGTACCAACTAATGTAACTATGAATCTTTATTAAGGATCCCCATACTTCCTCATAAGCAAATGTAAAATTTTCATGATTACATAAACTAAAAGCATACCAATAATGTTTTATGTGCTTTTAAAATGAGAAGACGTTGGAAAGGAAGTATTGCTTTGAAAAACTTTCAAGCATGTGACTAAATGCAACTTTGATTACAAAGCACATTGTAGACATCAAAGCCTGGCTAGTGTCAAGATCATCACAGCTTTCGATGATAAATTCAATCTACTCTATTCTCATGGAAGTTGACTCCAAATCATTATGGGTCTCCAAAGCCCTATTGTGTGCACACAAGGCCAATGTGTAGGAAATTGATAAATATGGTTGCCTAAACCACCTACACAACCACCCCCATCAACCATAGGTAAAGCTTCATCTGAAGCAAGGAACAAGAGAATTGGGCCTAAGCACAAATCCAAGCTAAGAGTTGAGTCAATTGATGAGGCAAAACCAGACAAACTAATTGTTAGAAAACTAAAACTTGCCTATTGAAAGAAGACGCCAATTCCTACACCTATCAACATGCAGCAACCTAAGGTGGCTGCTATGTCACAAGAGAAACCAATGGTGTTTGAGAAACCAAATATTCAAAAGGAGGAAACAAACTAGGTGAATTACCACAATGTTGCCAAATCCAAACAAGAAAATGCAAAAGGGACAACAATAAAACCATCTAGTGTAGATAAGCAACAATTTGAGGAAATTACTATTCCATCTCAATATTTGAAATCATTCGAGTCCAAATAACCTTTGTCACTCAAGATAAGATGGGAAACACAAAGGCAACAACCTTGTGCTACTATCCAAGCAAAGAAACCAAATCCTAACAGGAAAGTAGAGCAAACATCAAAGGTTTGACACTCATAATCCAAGAGCCTTGTGAAATCCACATATAAGGCCTCTAAGCAAAGACTCACGTCTAACCAATCCAAGGATCTAAGTAAGAAAACATCCTCATTTGTTAAACCCACCAAACACATTGGTTACTGCATCTAAATCAAAAGCAGAATGACCATAAATCAATTTATCCAAAGAACATGTTCCGAATACTCCAATGAAGCATGATACAAGCTCTGAATCAAAGAGTGCACTCAATATAACAACCACCAAGATGTGCTCTTCTCAACCAAAACCTCTAGTGTACTTAACACATAAGTTGATCAAAAGATGTATCGTGAGTGTACTTAACAGATAAGTTGATCAAAAGATGTATCGTGGAAATGCTAGAATAAAAAACATGAAAAGAGAACCACCCGAAAATTGAGTGCCACAAGGAACTTGATAATAATATAGAATCTCTTGCTTACACATTCATTCATGCCAACATCATTATTGGTTGAAAAGTATGAATGGCTGTTAGAATGGCTACTAACATGGGATTAGTAAATAAACATTTATACCTCTTGCCTATTGTTGATTGTGTTACAACAAAAAGTAGAAGACTAAAGCACATTCAAACAAGCATGGTATGCTGTTTGAGCTATCATTATTAGAATAGGAAGTCATCTAATGACTATCTTAGAGCAAAGAAGGCCTATATAGGCTTCCATGAGTGATCCAATGTATATAGCTCCCATGTCCCTTTGTGTGTTGGCACCTATGTGAGGCTTTCCATTAATTGAAGAACTACTCAAACGCCCTTAGCTTGACAAACTCCTCATGGAGGAAGAGCTACATGTCGATATTAGAATAAGCCAAGAAGACATGATACTTGGCATATATCATTCCTAATTATGATATTGTATCTTCTTGACACCTAGAGCTCAATCCAATACAATCCAAACTTCTACAAATGGCTTGTTCCAATCAAATGGCTAATGAAGTTGTACCAACTCCTTCACATGTATATAAATAAAGAACCTTTTATATTCGTGTATAAGTAATTGAAAAAAAAACCATGCAAATGATAAGATTATAATGGCTATAATTTCTTAAGACAAGATGCAACTTGCCCCATCAACAACTCAAGTCTTCACCAACACAGTTCTTCATGAACAACACCTTCATCAACATCAAGGCTTGTACTTCAATTGTCTTGGCTAAATATTCATTGTATGCAATTGAGTGCGAAAACTACTTATGAAAGCCTGGTTTACTATCTTATCTAGCTCATAATTGGTCCTTCTCTTGATTTATACATACAATTTCAGCTTAATTAGACCAAGATTTGGGAAAATGAGAATAGAGATTACTTGTAATGCTTGCATCCATTATGTGACTTCTAATTTGACACTAAGAGATAACAACTTGCATGGGAGTGAATCTAGCTTTGCTAGATCTTGCTCCCTAAATGTCATGCATAGTGTTTCCATGTCTAAAAAAGCATGAAATTTTAAGCACAAAAACCAATAGCCAAGGTGATGGGATGATTCAAAGTACACTGCCCCTTGTTGTAAGAAGAATCACAATCCATTTGTGGGAGCAAATAAATGAAGTATTCCAACCCTACTACATGTACACATGATTTGAAGCCATCTTTTTAAACATGTATGATCCCTAAGAGGAGAATAAATAATAGAACATAATAATACCAAAGTTTGTATTTTTCTATGCAAGTCTACAAGCAAGATATATCATGAAGTATATTAGTCCATCCAAGTAAGCCAAACTTTGGATACATTGAGTATACTTAGCCTTTGACACAATATTGAAGTGAATCTTGCTATGGTTTTATGATTTCTTAAATGAAAAAGACAAATAAAATAGAGCCTAAACTATATTGCTCTCTACTCGTTCACCCATCAAGCCAATTTTGTATTAACTTGGCATTTCAAAGAGAAAAGACTCAATCCTTTCAATTCTCCTCCAATTGGCTCGATGTCCTATTTTGCCACAATGGATCGTCCTAAATTAATTGTGTATATTTTGGACAAGCCATGTCTTCTCTGATTTGAGAGCAATAAGGTTCAATCCTTTTGAGCACTTGCAACCTCCTATTCCTACACATGGTGAGAGTATGAGCAACCATGAGAGAAGATTTGTCTTGGTCCTAGAAATACAACAAAAAATGTTGAGTTTATATGCAATGGATGGATGCATACCCTTTCAAGAGTTTCCCTTTTCTCAACAGGCTCATACTCTAGCTAAAATTGTCTATGCCTCTCCACTCAATCCCCACAAATGAAAGAGAGCATAAATGATACAAAGATTATCACAGACTCACCAATCTCACCTTTCACTTTGTGGTCTCATTGCTAAAAAGAAACTTGATGGTCTCATGATTTAAATGTGGTCTCCTTAAGCTTTCAAGTCATTGATTTGCAAAATTGGTTCACTCACCTCTCGTGTTGCCCAAAAAGTAGAGAAGTAATAGAAGAGAAGAAGCTTCTCCTACTCAATCACTCACTCTCTCCTTTTCTCTCTCATTATCCTTCTCTCACAATATCTATGGATGTTTCAGACACACCACAAGGTATGGCAATGATGATAAGAAGAAGGTGATGATGATGATGATGATGATAGCAAAGAAGAAGAAAGAGAAGAGAAGAGAAGTAAGAGAAGGCTTCACCCTATTTGCCTCCCCCCTCACCCCATACACACATGCACACGCACACACACACATGCGCTCTCTCTCTCTCTCTCTCTCTCTCTCAAGCTTTGGCTATGGTGGAAGTAAGAAGGACAAGACGGAATTAAGAGTTCAAAGTTTGCACACACAAGAATGAGAGATCCTATACAATACATCATATATATATAGGGTTTCCAAATGGGTAGCCTCAACCCTTGGCCTTTTTCAAGTCTAAACATCTCACATTTACATGTCTATCACTTTTTGAATGATGGGTGGACTTACTTACGGATTTATGTGTCTCGTGGGTCTTTCGTGCATATATGTTTAGAAATTAAAAAGATATGTTTGTTTCGATGGAACATATTATAATTTGCACACGAGTGAGTCCAACACTCATTTTTTTACAAAAATACATCACAGCAAGATACAACAATATCTAATTGACAAAAAATAAGACTTCTTGCTTGGGGAGTCTCTAGTATTTCAAAAAAAGGTAATGCTGTGACCTTCCATATCTTTTGAGTTTAAATTAACGTCATTTCCTCTCCAAGTGCTCTTTCCTTGGCTGATTGGCCTGCATTAACTCCTTTGCCCTTGATTTTGACTTCTTTGACTTGCTATTTGACTTTTGAAATTTTATAATCCTTTTATAGCCTTCTTTGTTTGGGTTAACAGAAGGCCAGGCAAACCTTACTAAGCCATGCTTGTAATTTCTTCCAAAAAGACTTAATGGATCTGCATTCTTAGAAGATGCGAAACACGAACTCATGACAAAAGGGGCAAATAGTTAAGTACAGAGTGTATCTCTTGTATGCATTCTCATAACATTGTTAGCTTTGTTGTTGATGTGTTCTTATGCTTTCTAAGGATGGATTCCATTACCCATCCATGATTCTCTCTAAGCTCTCTATTCTTTTCTTTTAGTGTTGAATTATTTGTGTTTCATGCTTATGCTTTTTCCTATCACTTACATTGTGTGCTTGCTTATGTGCTAAAGTATAAGAAAAGGGAGCGGCTTAGATGGGGACTTCATAAATCTCACCCTTTGTAGGGGCAAATGTGGTCTGACGTTGCTAGACTCCATAGAAAAATTCGAAGATGACTTGAACCCTTTTAAGTTTCACCCCGTCACAAACTGCAAGCTCTTTTTTGCCGCCTACCAGTAAAGGAGTTGTTGTTGCGCATTCTTTCTGAAGGAAGGCTTCGTCCGGGAAAAACAATATGGCGTTGAGCTGGCGACAGTTGATTATTCGAGTTGGCGATGGAGGTCACGTTGACGCAGAAGACCAGATAGTGAGTTTCCTATGCACCGTTTCATCATGCCTATGGCTATGGTAGCAGTTGCATGAAAGGCTTAATACTTTTTTTTAAAGGGATAGATTGTGCCTTGTTATGCTCATCTGAAACGAGAACTGTGCTAGTTTTTCCATCTTGTGGACCTCAAAGGTAACAAAGCCCTGAGAAACTGAAAAGATCGGTTGATCAGTCCAGGTTCTGTGGCACATTGCCTGTCACTCGTATTCTTATATGTGGCTTTTGGTATGCCATTCGACACGTGTCATCAGGTAAACCAGTAACTCTTCTAATATAGAGATTAGAACCATCACATTGCTCTCAACAGCCTTTAGTGTGACCTTGGAAACGTGCATCTGCAACAGCTTGACCGTGTTTCTTATGCCAGCAAGCCAACTAGCATTAGCCATATTACCTGCTTGACTATCAGCCACATAGGTATGCTGACAAGTGAAATGATTGCAAGAACCCGAGATTTCCACAAGTCTTAAGGTCACTTGCAATTCCTCATTCTCAATGGACCTAAGAATGGTGTAACCTTTGATTGTGTAGTTAAGGGGTTGGGTTTGTAATTAACATTATCTCTATTGTAGATTTGATAAACTTAATAAGAAGCCTCCTCCAAAAAATATAGGGAAGATAAACATAGCGAGCTAATGTTTGAAGGGAGGTTGTTGTTGTTTGGAAGAGTCGTTGATATAGTACCAATAGAGTGTCAAGAATCGTGTGGTGTGGGGAGTTGCTTGAGTTGCTGTGCCAAACACATACTATACACATAAGAGGAAGTTTACTCAAGAACACAAAAAAGAGATGGAGGCCAAAATGTTTTTTTGGTGGTTTCTTTTTCTTCTTACACACACAATACAATATACACAAAGTATAGATAAGATACAACATAAAAAAAAGTGACCTACTAAGTCAAACAGTGCATAATTGACTAATTAATTGGTGTTATAACTATGCCAGCCAATTGTAGGTAGGTGTAACAAACTAAATATAATAAGTGATTAGTTAGTGGCCATATGAGGATCATAATGATCATCATTGTATTGAGTATAGATGTGTGGAACCATCTAGCTAGACGGTCCATCATCAATGTTTGCATGTGTTGAGCTTGCCATCTCAATACTCCCCTTCAAGCTCATCTGTATCTTTGCAACTCCAAATAAGCTTCGAAACTTTCCAAGCTTCTCTGTATCCAATGCCTTTGTGAAAATGTTAGCTATCTAATCCTGTACACCGACATATGCCAAGTTAATCTCTCTTGCAAGTATCTTCTCTCTTACAAAGTGGTAGTGTATCTCAATGTGTTTTGTCCTAGCATGGAACACTGGGTTTCTAGCTAGTCGTATTTGTCATTGTGAATGACAAGTTGTTAATCTCCTTGTATATCCAAATCACACAATAACTTTTTTAGCCATACCACCTCATATGTTGCCATAGTAGCATATCTATACTCAGCTTTTGTACTTGATAAAGCAACTGTAGGTTGCTTTTTGTTGCTCCATGTAATTGTTGCACTACCAAGGGAAAACATGAATCCACTAATAGATCTTTTGTGTGACATGCTACCAGTCCAATTTGCATCTGTGTATCCAAATATGTGTACATCCTTACTTGTCTCATAAAAAAGTCTATAATGTAAAGTGAACTTCACATATCTCAATATGCGTCTAATTGTATTCAAATGAGGCTTTTTAGGTATTTGCATAAAATGATCGATAAGACCAATAATATAGCTTAAGTTTGGCCATTTGATAGTCATGTAAATCAGACTTTCTACTATCTTCTTGAACATAGTATGGTATTTTATCTCTTACTCAACGGTAGTACTCAACTTCACATTTCACTATATAAGTATAATGGTGAATGGTGAGCTATATAGTCTTCAAAACTAAATCTTTTAATAGGGTACTTGATCTTGCTAGACTTATTTACCATTCGATTACTTAGTGGAGCATTTACATTACCATGTGCTCTATGTACGTCTGGTGTCATGACTGAAAAAATACCAAGCTCATTATTCAAACTCTTTGAACTATTAGAATCTCCATAAAATCCCAAATGACTAGTAGATGTATCAATACCATCCAATATTCTTTTTTTTTCTTTGTCTTTACCTGTAACACTTGTAGATCTACTTGAAGATGTGGGGCTAAATTTTCGTCTCTTAGACCAAGGACTAACTGTAGATATAATACTAGGTGATGTTTTTGGTCCACTAATGCTCCATGATTCTTACTTTTCTTTTTGCACATGGCTATCATGATCATTATCATTATCTAGTATATCACCAGTAGATACATATCAACCGCTCATCTCATATAAAATAATGTCTTTGCTTACTCTAAACTCACCTGTAACAAGGTTATAATGACGATATCCTTTCTTCTCTAAAGAGTATCCAATCAAAATATATTTTTTAATCTTTGGATCAAGCTTCTTTCGCAGCTCATTTAGTATATGCAATACAACCAAATACTTTTACGTGTGAGACATTGGGCTTCTTACTTGTAAATATTCTTCGGGGGTCATCCCATAAATTGTAGCTGTGAGAGTTCTATTTATAATATAGACAATAGTATGAATAACTTCAGACAAAAAATGTTTTAGTATTTTTTTCAGCCATCAATGCCGGTGTAACTTTTACAATATGTCTACTTTTTCTTTTTGCAATCCCATTTTATTATGGGATATACTTGTAAGTAGATTGTCTTTTTACCCCATGAGATCTCTAGAAGCTACTAAACTCATTAGAAAGGTACTCTTTTCCTCCATCTGATCTCAAACACTTAACTTTTAAGCCCATTTCTGTTTCAACAACTAACTTTTAAGCTCATTTTTGTTTCAACAACTATCTCGAAAGATTTGAAGTGCTTAAATACATCACTCTTTTCCTTTATAAAATATACCCATAGCTTCCTTGAACAATCATCAATAAATGTGATAGTATTTATTGTCACCAAGAGATACATTTTGTGTAGGCTTTTAAATATCTGTATGCGTAACATCAAGTATATTTTTGCTCACATCTTTGTTATACGAAAAAGATTATCTTGGTTGCTTACCAAACTGACATACTTTACACACTTTATGAAATTTTGTAACTCTAAAAGCAAGCAACATTGTAACCAATCCTTTGGACTGCATTAATTTTAACCTTTGTACATTTGCATGTCCAATACATTTATGTCATATTTCAATGTTCGCAACTACTTCTTTTTCTTTAGTGTACATAGTAACATTCATTGTAGAAATTTTAGTATCTAAAGTAAATATGCGGCCAACTCTATTTCCTTTTGTGACTAATTTACACTTATTATTAAAGTCTTCTACTAAACAACCCTTTGCATTAAATCAAATTTGCAATCCTTGCTCTATCATTTGGTAAATAGACACTAAATTCTTTGTGATTGATGGCACATGCAATATATCTGACAAACTCTTTGTTTGGCCATCATGTAAGGACAAGGGAATCTTTTCAATGTGAAATTGGGTGGCATAAATTATCACCCGTTTGCACATAACTTGGATTTTGTAAGTCATGCATCTCTCCAAACCATTTAATATGACTGCTTATATGATTAGAAACACCTGAATCAACATATTATACATAATTACGTATTTCCTTTTCTATAACAACATTGATTATATGCTGTATAATAAATAGACGCTCATTTTTGTCTTTATTCTGTTGTAAAGACGATGCATAGTTTCTTTGTTGCAATTTACCATTGTGGATGTTATTCTTCTTAGCATAACAATGGGTTGCAATATGATCTATTTTACCATAATAATGACAAACAATAGCAAAATTTCTAGAACCTTTGTTTTGCCATCCATCTCTTCCTTTAGAGCTCCCCTTGACTCTAAAGTTTCCATGGTTTCCCAAAACTCGCATTTTATTAAATTGCTGATTTAATATGTTTTGTTGGTTATCATTAGCATGTTCCATACCACGGCCTCTCGAAGAGGATCTATCACATTTTTTTCTTGAACTTGAGTAGTGCTTGGACTTGTTGGTAATTTCTTTTAGATGAGTCACCTTGCATATTGATTTCTTTAGTAATCATAAGAGAGACTGACTCATCAAAATCTGGAAATGGCTTCTGTACTATATATAGAAGTGATAAAATGATTTTCAAGCCTTATTGTTAAGGCGACTCAAAGTAGTTGAAACCAAATTATTATCATCAGGCATTGCATCGATTGTTGCTAAAGTATCTGCAATGCTCCTCACCTTCAAAATATACTCATTGACAGGCCTTTTATCTTTTTTCAAGGTATTAAACTCTTGCTTGAGTTAAATCTTTTGTACTTTTATATTTACTAAAAACATATTCTAAAAAATTATCCAAGCTACATGTGAAGTTTTAGTATTTTTGATATGTCCTAGCATAGTATTATCAATGATTGCAGATAGCCAATACATCATCTTTTTGCCTTTTTCATTCCATTCTTTTTACGCATTTAATTTATCAGCAGTTACAAAAGTACTCAGCTTTGGCTCCTTTTCTTTACTTGAAACAAACTCATGAAGGTCATTTTCAATAAGGAAGTTCATCACACGGAATTTCCATGAAGGGTAGTTATTCTTGTCCAGCTTCTCAATGATGGGATTTCCATTGTTCTCCTTCATTATCGCAAAAATGATACTAAATAGCAAGTCTGTCTTTTGTAACCTTTCACAATAAGTGCATAGCAATACACCAAGCAACCTTTTTTATTGATTGCTTGATAGTACATGTAATTTGTAACTTGTTTGCAGATAAAACTTATGTTTGCTTCCTAGCAAGCACCTAAAAAAATATAGCTTCAAAATTTGCAACATGTGTGCCCACTTTCGGTCAATATAGCCAGAGTCGCACATAGCTTGCATGCAAACCTAGACAACCACTCTATGCTGTTTAAAGCAGCCCAAAGCTGTTAGTAGTGCACGGAGACCTCTTCCAGCCTACACATTTCTGTTTTGCCTTGAGCACACTTGGAGGAGATGAGAAATAACCATTCTTTATATGTATTATCTCGGGTAAGAGAGAGAAAACTGCCACTATGCTGTAAAAACAGCCACAACTCCTCCCTTGTATGCAACGATTGCCCCAAAAATCGCCTCCATCCACCCAAAATTGACATACAAACTTGACTTATGTTTTTTCAGCTTTTTGTTAACATTTTTGCATGAAAAATATATTTTAATCCAAACAAGTTTCTAGGCCCAAAACCCTTGGCCCTATAGCTCAAATTTGATACTCTTGCCCAAAATCCAAGAATGGATGACTATTTGTTGATATTTCATTGAGGTCCATAGTTAGGAAATGAAATCCTAGATTTATTTAGCAACTAGATAAGAGAGAAAAAGTTGAGTAGAGTTTCATCCAATGTAGCACAGAAGGCATATCGACTATTGGAGATCTTTCGGCCATGCAACATATCTCCTATGGATAGATCCCCAATAAGAAGTTGGTCTTAGGTACATCTAGAGGATACACAATGCTTTTATTTTTGATTTGGCCTTAGGCATCCGTGGGCATGTAGGCTGTGTTGAGCTAAAATATGCATTACTTGCTGATTAGCCTCTTAAACAGCCCCAAAATACACAAAATGCTCTTTTAGAGTAAAACCCTTAAACAGGGAGTGGTTCGAGAGAGTTCAGTGGAAACCCTAAAACAAGGAGCCGTTCGAGAAAGTTTAGTGGAAACCCTAATTTTTGGGGCGCCCTTTCATATCTATAAATAGACAGGCTATCCCCATTCAGCTATCATCCTTGTTTGCAAGTTACACCAGCCCACACCCTCTGCTGCTGTTGGTGCCCAGTTTCCAGCTTGCAGCCCGCCTGCATTTGTTGTCTAGCCATCATTGATTGCAGCCACATCATCTTCAGCGTGTCTATTGCTGTAGGCGACAACTCTTAGTTGTTGGCGACTGCTCCAAACTGTCCTAGACCACTGTTCAGCTTGCTGTCCATCATCTCCAGGGTCAGCCAGCCCGCGTTTTCAGCATTGCAGGCCCGGACACTCTCAGACATTGTTTCAGCCTGTTGTTTACAGTAGATTGTGCACAGTTTCCAGCCCCTGATCGGTGGTACACTGCTGCGTTTACCAGTTTCCAGCCTCTAGACTGCTGCGTTTTGGTGACCAGCCTGTTGCCATTCACTATTTAGTACTCCTACACTCCGATTGGTGGTCACAGACTTGGGATCCGTCTTCGGTGGATGTCACACTCCGACATTGCTCTACTCTTGAGCACACTGTACACTTACATTCACTCTACTCTTGAGCACACTGTACACTTACATTCATTCACTTTAGAGTTGTGTTCTCTCTCTCCTTTCTTTTGTTTGTGTTTGAGTTTTTGTGTTTGAGTTTTGAGTTTTGCGTTTAGGGTTTTAGTTTTACCCTCTGTGTCAGTGTCTTTGTGTTTTTGTCATGGTCGTACATTGTGTGTCCTCAGTGCAAATTCTAGCAGTCTTCTTAATATGGTATCAGAGCCGATGCTCTTGTAAAGAGTATCCTGTGGATATTGTTGAGAGCTAGTCTTTGTGCAAGGTACACAATACGACTCGTAACCGAATCATAATGTCCCAGACACCTTCTTTTCCATTTTCTATGATGTCTTATCAGACTTCTTTATCATTGGAGGCCCTGAGACGGCATTATGGACTCGGTGAGGAGGACGACACTTCACCTTCATCAGATTTCACTAACATGACAGAGGAGGACTTTGAGGAGTACTATCGCAACTAGTATGATGATGTTTACACCCCTCCGACCAGTTTTGCTACCACATCCGGACCGGTTGGTGAGGTTGGCCACCTCTTCGATCATGGAGGACATACAGTTTTCGGAACATTTGGCGATCCATCTTCATCATCTTAGCCAGGTCCAATGTCAGGTTTATACAATTCTTTTGTGTTACATGAATCAAAACCCTCGCCTTTTTTTTCTTTTGAAGTACAGGATTTGGATGGCTTTGCGTATGTGAACTTCAATATAGGGGGCTCACGAAGTAGACGAAATTCAGGTACATTTACAACTTCTATTTCATTTGAGCATATTACACATACTTCTCACTTCCCTCCCATCCCGCCCTCTTCTATATCACATCTTGATCATCTCTCATCATCTTTCCAAAATCTTGGATTACACTCCACATCTGCATTACATACCCTAGGGGTTGGATCTACCATCTCCTCTCCTAGCACCTTTTTCTTCTTCACCCCATTCTCTACCTCTTTGCACCATGGTACTTCGTTAGGGGGAATGTCACCCTTTAACACAATGCCTCTCATCTTTCAGCAAATGAGCACACCCATCACTCCTGGGTCGACTGTGATGGGTATCCCCCTCCCTATCCCTAGCTTCAGCTCTCCCATGACTACTCATATACAGGGGTTTCCATCCTCAGCTTATGGTGCGTCTTCATACTCTCCTTGGGTTACACCTACGCAAGGTTTTCCATCTTTTGCTCCCCGTGTTCCCATCCCATCCCACCTCCTTGGGTTCCTCATGTGGCTACCATGCCCATGCCTAGTTAGCCCATCCCTACCTCTGGATCCACCTTGCACACTACCCGTATGCTTTGTAGGCACTTTGGGGCCCATTCCCAAGTGTACACTCTCCCATCCTACCCCCACTACACTTTTTCACACTATCCATCTCCGAGTACTACCACTCCTGTTGCAACGGCCAAGAATGCCTTCACGGATAAGATACGTTTTAATGGGTCAAATTTCACTACTTGGTTGAATTTCATGCAACAAGTGCTTGAGTCTCAGGGTCTTTGGGACCTCGTCATTGGTCTAGAGTCTATGCCAAACCCTTGACTAGCTCACCCTGACTACATCTGTCAATGGAGAGTCCGCAATGCTATAGCCAATGTTGAGCTGATACAGGGATTGCTTCTTGAGTTTCACTCTTAGTTGCAGTACTTCTCGCTCGCGTTAGAGTGTTGGAGTCACCTTCTCGACCGCTATGCGGTTCGTGATCATACTCAGCGCATCAATCTCGACTTTGAGCTTCAAGAGTTTTCTCTTAAGGAAGGGGATGATCCGAAAGTCAAGCTGGTTGACTATAGGCAGTTACTTGCCAAGTTTGCCACTACTCACTCTCCAAAGTCAGATGATGATCAGGTTATATTCTTCTTGAATAAGTTGCCCGCAAAATACTTCGATTTCATTCAACACATCATCTCCCAACCTCGATTGCTAACCTTCTACGAGTTTGAGTGCCATTTCTTGTGTTACGTAAGGCTGCATGATCAAGTCCACAAGAAATCCTTATCACAGCCTTATTCAGAGCAGAGGGGGTTGGTTGCCTCTTCTTCGGGAGGGAAAACCACCAGTGGCAAGAACTCACTAGATGCGAAGGCAAGCCAATCAAAGGGTGACGTCTCTTCCTTCGATGGAACCAAAGAATCAAGACCTATCTGGCATCAACTCCGTAAGAAAACCGGTTTTGCACACACTGCCAGAGAGTAAGCCATGTGAACGAGGATTGTCGCTCCAAGGCCCAAGGTCTTCCACCTAAAAAGCCTTAGCAAACTGCTGCGACTCCACAGTCCAGTGAGGCTATGCCTTCCGCTCCTGCTTTATCTGCTCCTTCAGCACCCGTTGTTGCTGCTGGATATGTGGCTCGAGTACAGCCTCAGTAGCCCATCTCTTTCACTACCCCTGAGGGATTGGTTGATTGGTCTGCAGGTTCCCATCCCGCTGCACTTCATGCATCTATCTCACCTTTCTCTCCACCTCGTCAAGCGTTCCCTTGGCAAAGCCCTGCTACTGGACGTACGCGATAGTGGCCACCTTCTTAGACTAGCATGTCTCTAGGTTCTTTCGGATATCCTAGGTCAGTCTAGCATTCATTTTTCGTACTCTTAGAGTCAGGCCCATAGGATTTTTGTCTCTACATTTTAAGTCTTCCATTGCATTTACTCACACACACATACACATTTGCATCTTTGCACTTATTCCTTTAGTTGGCTTTTCGTTTTAGTTTAGTTTTGTTTTTGGAGCATCTCACTACTGATCTCTGCGATTGTAGACTTTGATCTCCTTTGCAGGTTTTGTTTTCAGTGTAGGGCTAACATGCAAGTTTGCCCAGTCCTACATGGGTTGGAGACTTGGGATGTGCGCCGTTCCTTCATGGTTTCATCATCCTTGGAGTTTTGCTTTTCTACTAGCATGGAGGCTTCCCCTCTCGAGGCGGATCGTGCAACATCTCTCTTGATGCTATCATGGCGGTGACTTCTTCCTAGCTCTTCCAGCTGGGATGCTTTCTCCTCCTCTTCATTCCTTATGGTTCTTGGCACCACACGAAGACTGACATTAAGCTCCTCTTCCTTCTTCGGCATCTACATCTAGGTTGAGAGGGGGTTCCTACCCTTCTTGGTATTCTATAGGTTTCAACACTTTGTCTTCGATATTGTCTTCTCCTCCTTGTTGTACCTTACTCTTTGCATTGCATAATTTCATCATCTTTGTACTAGGACGCTTGGGCAAGTGAACAATTTTCCCATGAGGGACACTGATCAAGTGGCACCTGCTGCATGAGCATTCTTCAGCATGTAGCATACTTTGCATCTCATTGTGTAGAGTACCACTTGTGCGGATCCTAAGCTGTTTCTATCGGCGGCTGTTGTTACCACACCACCATCCTTCTTCATCACATGGATACCTCATCACCTACTTTTCCTCGTCATCGACACCCTGAGTGGATGGGTTAGCTTGTACTATTTTGTGATGTGTTGGGTGTACCCTCTCTACTCCCGTCTTCTGGGTCACTATTCCTCAATCAGCCGCATCTCGTAAAATTTACCACATTTATTCAAAAAAAAAAAACACACAAAAGTTCCATGTAGTTCCATCCGCCTTTGTAGGGCTTGGTAGGCCATTGGGCAGCCGACGTGCATCCTTTGTCCAATGCCCTGTCCTCTCTGGGGTGACTATTTGGATTCCGTTGGTAAGATAACCATCACCTCTGTAGTCTTGGTAGGCCACTGGGCAGCCGACGTGCACCCTTTGTCCGATGCCTTGGTTGCTTTGGGGTGGGATGTCTTGGGGTATATAAATATCACAATGGCTGGCCTAACCTTTCAGCTCAGTTTTGGGCTTGAGAGGGGGTGTTGAGCTAAAATATGCATTACTTGCTGATTAGCCTCTTAAACAGCCCTAAAACACACTAAAAATGCTTTTTTAGAGTAAAATCCTAAAATGGAGAGCGGTTCAAGAGAGTTCAGTGGAAACCCTAAAACGGGGAGTGGTTCGAGAAAGTTTAGTGGAAACCCTAATTTTTGGGGTGCCCTTCCACATCTATAAATAGATAGGCTGTCCCCATTCAGCTATCATCCTTGTTTGCTGGTTACACTAGCCCACACACCCTCTGCTGCTGTTGGTGCCCAATTTCCAGAGCCATCATCGACTGCAGCCACATCATCTTCAGCCTGTCCATTGCTGTAGGCGATAGCTCTCAGCTGCTGGCGACTGCTCCAAACTGTCCCAGACTGCTGTCCATCCTCTCCAGGGTTAGCTAGCCTGCGTTTTCAGGATTGCAGGCCCAAATTGACCTAGAGGATAAATTAGATAGTTTATTACATTCCACTTTGGATATTGGTGCTATTTTTTTTTCTTCATTTGGATCACTGAGTCTCCAAGGGTTCCCTTTTTCCCGTTGGGTTTGTCTTACAATGACCCTACAGGGGAGAAAGCAGCTGTAGGGTAAGACGGATGAAGTGAGGGTAGGGGTAGATCAAGACAACAAAGCGGAGGTGGGACAGTTATGGTAGGGCTCTTGGAATAAGCTCGAGTATATCCTCGGTATAAGGGTTGATGCGGTAGGTGAAGTACAACTCATCTTGCTATTGAATTCAAGTGACCTCTCTCTAGTTTGAGTAGGGCTGCCTTTAGTTAAAGGCGCTAGGACGTTATGCGATTTTGATCTATGCCCTCTGTGGGGATACCCCTCTCCATCTCAAGGTCCTTGTGTTCATATGTCCCTGAACCAACTATCTCTTGATAAAACTCTGTCGGGGCTATTTGTTGAGCTAAAAATTCATTGCCCATTGGTTAGTACTTTAAAATAGTCCTTGATAAAACTTTGTCAGGGCTATTTGTTGAGCTAAAAATTCATTACCCATTGGTTAGCACTTTAAAATAGCCCTTGATAAAACTCTGCCAGGGCTGTTTGTTGAGCTAAAAATTCATTATCTACTGATTAGCTCTTTAAATAGCCCCAAAACAATAAATTACTAAAAGTTTCATTAAAGAAGGAGTGGTTCTAGGGAGTTTTTGTGTCTCACATGCAAAACCCTAATTTGAGAGGATCCTTCCACGTCTATAATTAGACAAGTTGTTCACCATTCAACAATCCCATCCTTGTTTTGCAGGTTTCAAATATCAACCCTTTTCCACTAGTTGTGTACCTTCCAATGAGTGCTGCCATGTGGTCTATAGTTGTTGTCCAGCCTCCCATTGTTACCAATGATTGGCTTTCATTATCTACGTTAGGTTATTTTTGTGTTTTTGCAAAATAACTGGTTCTCACAGCAAACAAAATAACTGGAAATTCATGAAATATACCATTCTTGCAAAGAAATATAAGAGTTATACCATGTTTGCAAGGAAGCCATAACCAAGAAAGCTGGGCATGAAATTATATCGCCATGGAAGGCTGAGAATCATAGATGAATGCTGCAACATGAATACTCACCTCATGTCAGGGTGGGACATGGTATGCACCCCATATCTTGGTGGCTAAGAGCATGCACCCTCTTAGTTGGTGGGAGGAAGGAACCTTAAAGCATGTATTGCTTAAAAATGGCAAAAAGATCCTTCACATGTTACATCTCCACCTTTTATACTTAACCCTAGTCTACCCTAGACTAAAGTGACTTATGCTTTATTACAAGCCATCCCAGCCTAAAAGAGCTTTGTCCTCAAAGCTGAATCGGGAACAAATTACAAGGATGATTACAAAGATAGCTTGAAGCATTTAGAATCATGTTGAAATAAAGCTCTATGTTGATGAAGATCAAATAAGTTGATGAAGAATAACCATATAAATGGAACAGACTGCTGAAAACTGTCCAAAACAGGCTGTAGTACAAAATTGGCTATATCTTGAGCTAGAAGTGGCCGATTTCCATGTGCGATATATAGAAATGTAGAGGACAATATGTAATATCCAGCCATGCCTTCAAAATCGAATTTTGATCATGATAAGACAATTTGCTTTCTCACAAAAATTTAATACAGCAAGCTGTTTACTGCCTTGTTTATGAATTATCCTCTTGTTTAAGCCATGGAAATTGTCCCAAATATGATGCTTGTTGCCATGAACACTCTTCGATAGGCAAACCCTTCCATTTGACAAGGTACTCCACAAGAATACGGTTTCTTAGAACCTTCTCTCGCTTGCCAATAATCTTCTCGGGCTCATAGATGATCAAACCATTATCATCCAAAGGAGGTAGTTCTTCAAGAACTTGAATTTGAGGACCCATATACTTTTTAAGCTGAGACACATGAAAAACATTATGGATTTTTGTGTTTGAAGGTAAGTCTAGTTGATAAGCAAGATCCCCAACTCCTTTGACAATATGGTAAGGACCATAAAACCTATGAGTAAGTTTGTTGTGTCCTCCTTTAAGAGAAGCATAACGTGACTTGGGAACCTTAAAAACTACCCATTTATCTTTCTCTAACTCAACATGTCTTCTTTTCTCATCCGCATAGATCTTCATTGTCTCTTGAGCTTTATGAATGTTGTCCTTACATTGCTTCATAAGAGCCTCCATATTTTTCAACTCCTCACGGGCTTGTGGATTTACATCTTCATGAAACAATGCGGAGGGTACTTGTACTTTGTAGCCATATAAAGCTTAAAAAAGAGACATTTCAATGCTCATATGGTAAGTATTGTTGTAATAGAACTCCGCAAGATGGAGCCATTGGTCCCATGCATTTTGTGTCTCATGGCAAAAGCACCTCAAATAAACTTCTAGCCATTTGTTAACTCTTTTAGTTTGCCCATCCGTTTGTGGGTGATATGCGATACTAGGAGTCAAAAGCGTCCCCATTGAAGAGAACAAACTCCTTCAAAAGCTGCCTATAAACTTAGTGTCACAATCGGACACAATCTTCATTGGCATACCATGAAGCTTGAAAATACATTCCATGAATTGTTGAGCCACTTGCTTTGTTGTAAATTGGACCTTAGTAGGGATGAAATGGGCTGATTTGGTCAACCGATCAACTACCACATAAATGCTATTCCATCCATGCTTAGTTGTAGGCAATCCCACAATAAAATCCATAGAGATATCAATCCACTTGCCTTGAGGAATAGGGAGTGGTTGAAGTAAGTCACCAGATAGAAGAGATGAATCTTTATTTTGTTGATACGGAAGACATTGCATCATATAATCCTTGACATCTCGCAAAACGCCCTTCCAATAGAAGCTCTTATGGATGTTGTCAAATGTTTTGAACAGCCCATAATGACCCGCTAAAGGTGAAGAATTCATCTCATGTAAAATATGGTCTTTGAAAGAGGATTGTGGTGTCAAGTAGACTCTACCATGATACTGTAAAAGATCGTTGTGCTAATTGAAATTGGGATATTCTTCTCCTTTACCTTGCTGAAATTATTTCATCATCTTTGATGTTTGCTCATCAAGCAAATATTCTTCTTGGATGTTACGAATCCAATCCTTATGGACAATTGAAATTGAAGAGATAGAACATATCCACATCTGTGATAAAGCATCCACCATAACATTATCTTTTCTAGCCATGTAGGATATTTCAAAATCAGAGCTTTGAAGAGTAGCTAGCCACCTCATTTGTTTAGGAGACAAATTTGGTTGGGAAATGAAGTATTTCAGCATACGGTGATCACTCTTTACCTTGAAATGGCTGTTATATATATAGTGATATTACTTTTTGATAGCATGCAAAATTGCCAACATCTCTTGTTCATAGACATGTAATTGACTCTTCTTGTCATCAAGCTTGCGACTTTCATAGGCTATAACTCCATGGTCTTGATACCTTTTCCACTAGCATCCGCACATATAATGAATTCCTTAGAGAAATCCGGGCATACAAGAATAGGTGCTGAAACTAAGAGAGATTTTAGCTCATTGAAGCTCTTATCGGCTATGGAGTCCCAAAAGAAAGCTTTTTTTTTCAGCCTATCGGTCAAAGGAGCCGTCACATGAGCATAAGTTTTGATAAACCTTCTATAGAATGAAGACAATCCAAGGAAATCCCTGAAGGAAGTAGAATTCGTAGGAGTAGGCCACTCTTTGACTTATTTTACCTTGCTAGGATTCACACGAATACCATGCTCTCCCACAATGTGTCCCAAGTATTTCACTTCATCTTCCATGAAAGAACACTTTGACATTTTGGCAAAGAGTGTGTTTTCTTAATGTGTCAAAGATCTCTCACACATGCATGAAATGCTCATCCTTGGATTTGCTATAAATGAGGATATCATTAAAGAATACAAGGACGGTTTTGAACAAGAAAGGTTGTAATATCTTATTTATGAGTGCTTGAAAAGTAGTGGGCGCATTTGAAAGCCCAAATGGCATGACCAAGAAGTGGTATAACCCTATTTCAATCCTTAAGGCTGTTTTATACTCATCCTCTTTCTTCATTCGAATTTGATGATAGTCCGAATGAAGATCAATCTTGGTGAAGACCTTTGCATCTTTGAGCTCATTCAATAGGTCATCAATGTGAGGAATCAAGTATCTATTCTTTATCATGGACTTGTTAGGCTCCCTATAATCAATGCACATGCGAAAAGATCTAGCTTTCTTCTTTACCAAGAGTATAGGAGAGGCAAACGGAGATTGGCTTGGCTGAATTAAATCCATTTGCAGCAACTCTTTAACTTGTCTTTTCACCTCTTCTCTTTCAAACTTTGACAAGCAATAGGGAGGGTCGTTGATGGGTTTTGTATTGGGCAGCAAGTCAATAGGGCGGTCTACCTCTCTCTTTGGAGACAAAGATGATGGTTGCTGAAATAAATCTTTGTATTCCTTCAATAACTCTTTCATTCTTGGATCCTTTCGCTTTGAAGAAGATGATGGTTGATTTGGTGGTTGCTCTTCATCCACTTTTGTAAGCAAAAGAGTGAATATGCATGACCATGCATTGATTTCTTTACACATCTTCTTCATAGAGGTTAGTTCCTTTTGCTTTTGACCAATGCCTTTAATTATAATATACTGTCCATTTCATTTGAACTCCATTAGCATGTTTTTCAAGTCTAAAGAAAAATTTCCAATGGTTTTTAACCAATCGCAGCCAATGACAATATCTATGGGTCCCATTTTCAAGGTGATCAAGTCCACTTCCAAAGTACATGAGGCGATAGAGTGATAGGAGTGTGTAGGCAGGCTTTATTACTTGATTGATAAGCTCCATTAGGCACTTGGATCTTCAACGGCACTTGCATTTTTTGAGGAAGCAATCTCAGCCCATGCAAAGATTCAGTATTAATGAAACTATGGGTGCTGTCCATATCAATCAAAAGGTGAACCATTCTTCCATTGATCAGCCCCTCAAGTCTAAGGGTGTTTTCTCCCTTACAACCGGTCCATGTATCATGAGAAATTGCACATAAAGAACCACCCGGATCAAAAGAAAAGCTGTCTACAATATCATAAAATTCATAATTATTTCCTTTATCCTCATCATGCATTTCTTCAATCATAGGGTTTGCTTCCACATGAAATACTTTTTCTTTTCACTTTCATCTTTATCGGGCTCATCGATGATGACAAAGTTAAGCTTGCTATTTTTGGATTTGCATTTCAGCCTATGGTCTTGTGTCCACTTTTCTTCGCACTTGAAACATAACCCTTTGGCCCTCATGTCTCGTATTTGATCATTTGAAGGGACCTTGCTGTAAGTGCTGTTTTGAGATCCCTTTTGTGCATTTTCAGCCCTTGCAAAGCTTTGTTTTGCTTCAGCCATTGGCCAATAACCATTTCCTCCACTTGGTTTTGATCCATAGACCATTGGATATGTAGGCATCTTGTTGTAATTACTGCTGTAGGTACTAGTTCCCTTGCCTTCTTGCCTATAAACATCCCTTTGCTGGTTGAAATGTGCTCCAATCCTTGAAGGTTGATTAGGTAATGAATATCTTGCACTTTTTGGTTGAACCCCCATTGAGTCTCTTCTATATTTCTGCCCATATCTTTCAGCATATAAAATGGCTTCATGAATTGTCTTGGGCTGTGTTTCACCTACTTCCGAAGAGAGGACTGAATCTAGACCAAAGATGTTTTTGTTTAACTTGGCCAAATCATCAATCCCTTCAATGTACATAGAAAGATTAATAAACATATTAGAGTAATCGCAAACAGACATGCCCCTTTGTTGAAGACCATACCATCTTCTTTGCAATCTTTATTTCTCTATTGGAGAGACAAACACCTCCAACATTGCCGTCTTAAAATCCTCCCAAGAAATAAAATTGTGACCAACTCTTTGTATATATCTCCACCATGTATACGCATAGCCTTCAAGATGAAGTGCCGCAAAATAGATCTTGGCTTCATCATGGCGAGGGAAAAGTGTGAAGTACATCTCTAATTTGTTTACCCATTCTTCCCATTCCGTTGGAGATGCATTATTCCCCTTGAAGTTGGAAATGGTAATTTTTTCTTTGTACTCCCTTTCATTATTGGTTGTCTGGAAATTGTTGGAGTGTTGCCCAAGAGATGATTGTCTCCAAGAATCTTTATTAATTGAATCTCTTCCAAAAGAGTTTGGTCTAGAAGTATTACCACTATGATTCGGTTGTCCCAATCCAAAAAAATGATGCTGTCCATTAGTAGGTTGAGCACGAAATGAAATGTCTTTGTTGATAATATCATGAAATGATTTTTTTTCATCCAATCTTCTACTCTTATCATGAAAGTCCGATTCTTTCGCTTGATGATAGATTGAGAGGGAAAAGATTTGCAGAAGGGGTCACATCCGTGAAACTCTTCATTCTCTTTTTCTCTTAGGTCCTCCTCTTTTTCATAAATA
This sequence comes from Lygodium microphyllum, assembly GCF_053477565.2. NCBI lineage: Eukaryota > Viridiplantae > Streptophyta > Polypodiopsida > Schizaeales > Lygodiaceae > Lygodium > Lygodium microphyllum. The sequence continues at coordinate 168,265,010 of NC_141138.1, read as the reverse complement.
GCCTCACGTCTTGAATTGAATTGAGGACGGGCATGATGCTTTGATGACATTGGTTGTTGATAATGAGTACTTCTCAGTATTGATAGCTCTCCTTTCTCAAAGGTTAACATTATAGGTTGATCAATCCCCTTTTCTTTCATATTGGAGGCCTGGGCTGAAGCATTTTTAATATGAGAAGTGGGTACATTTGGTGTAAAAGATGTGGTTTGAGTCTTCAAGTCCTTAATAGTTGCTTCTACATCTTCAAATCTACTCTTCATAAACTTGACCGGCTGCTGAAGTCCTTCACCCACTTTGTTGGATGTGTTCTCATCCTTTCCTAAGGATTTTGATAGTTGCTCATAAGTATCATGTACCCCAATGTTCAACATACACATCTCTTGAAAGCATAGAGTCTTCAAAAGGTTTGTGAGACAAGTGATTTTCATCTTTACCCACTCGTGCACTATGAGCATTACCAACACTCACACCATTATCTTGTTGGTCATGATTGAGGGCTTTATTAGTGTTGTTTTGATCGTTGACATACTCTCTGATGTCTTCTTGAATGGTTTCCATTACTTGATCTTTCCTTTTGTTTTTGGCCATTATGGATAAGTGCTGTCAAAGATGATTGTAGGGAAGAAAACTGTCAATATCTTGCTTAGTATTGCACCAATCCTGATGGTTTCTTAATCAAAAGGAAGCTTATATAGTAGGGATACTCTAGATTTATTAAGATCTCAGCTTGCAATAGGGTAAATGGGTGAAATGAACTCAAACAGTGCACCCTTGTCAGCATGTCTAGGTGCAGTTTCACTAGACCCCTTGTTAGAAAAACTACTATAACTTTTGCTCCCGACTTTCGATTATTGAACTTTTTAATTCAAATCTAAGCTTGACATCCCCTCTTCGAATCAAGCTATCAAGCTCCCAAATCAGATCATGACAGAAATTACTGTAGTAGAAACTGTGAACTTGTCCTGTGAATTCCTGCACCTTGTAAACACCTTGTGAAGGCCTTGTTTCACCCTGAAATGGTACTTGTAGTACGTGTAGGCCCTTAAAACAACTAATAGACATGTGATGGGCTGTAGGGCACTAGTAGGTATCCCGGGAACACCTGCAACTGATTGGTAACTGTTGGAAAGACTTGTATATCTGTTCAAAGATGTCACAAACTGCCCTGTTTGGTACCATAAGTCTTCAAATTTTCATCCACTCTTTCCCAAGCGGTCTTCCGTGGTCCACCACCTGTGGTGAGGGATAAAACGGTAGGACGGGCACCTAAATGGGCTTTGAAACTCCGGAAGGTGTGCAAAGTTCCTTTTGGGCTAGGTTGTGTATGCCTACGGAATCGAGTAGGATGAATAGAATTTAGTATAACATCATTCAACCCTAAGTTGGGTCTATATGCATTCGATTGGCAATTCTAAAATGGGATTACTCTAAATTTTTCCTTTTCAACAATTGGATGGCTTAAACAATTGGATATTAGAGGGATTAAGAGCAAAATTTAGAAATACCTCTTTCATTGTTGAAGTAGATGATTATGAAAGTTCCAATAACCATTGGAGACTTGAAATTCTTGATCTCCCGCTTGATATAGCGAAGAATATCCTCAAATTGCAATTGCCATGATGAATATGTAGCTTATAGACTCCAATATCCATAAACTTGATGAAAGTGATTATTGTAGCTCTAATTGTGGCTCAAAATTTGAAAGGCAATCAATGATGAGTATCCAAAAGGGTAGAAGACTTCAATCCTTGATAGAGAGCTCTTCCATTGAAGCACATAAGCTTGCATATGCTGCCCATACACTTGCAATGCCAAGAACAAGCCCTATTCTTGCAATGTTGAAGCAAGACCATCAAATCTCGACAAAATCTTGTGCATAGAAGCCTTAGGAGGCATTAAGAACCAAAAGCCTCATGATTCCAACCTTCAAAGATAACAAATTTTGAAGAGTCAAGTGACTGCCTTGTTTTGACCCAATTCAAGAGAAAAGAATTGCTTCAATCTTGCAAGAAATCTTCAATGTCGGTTCAATGAGTGTTGATGAAGCTCAAGGAGGCTTGATAGAATAAAAGTCCTTCCATATTTTGAAAAAATTTCAAAGAAAACTCACTGTTGCCATCAATTTGCCATAGCCAGGGTTTGGGAGATCAGGAGTGATCAAGGAAGTGTGAAATAGCTCTGTATGCTTGCTGAAAACTTCAAGAATGATTGTCAAAGGTTGTCATGCCATAGCCAAAGCTTGTATTGGCTGCAGATTTTTGGAAGGAGGAGAGGATCAGATCGGCGCAAATAGTGCAAACTCAGCCTCATGTACCACAAGACGAAAGTTGCCTTAATCAAGGCATATGGCTACTCTATAGGAAGCTCAATGCATGAAGAATCAAGCTTTGGTGTCTCATTAGGGAGTAGAGACCATTGAGAGAAGATAGAAGCAGTAAAAGCCATGGATCTTGAAAGAAAGCTTGTGAAGAGGAGAGAGAGAGTCTGCTTCTCAAATGTAACTCTTCTTTTACTTCCTTTAGTCACTGTAGGTTATCCTTTTGTCCAAGAAGACTCCAAAAGGACTTCCAAATGGACCACGACCTGCTAAAATGGCCTTGAGCTCGCTATTTTTCCTTTTAGACTTCTTCAAAATCCACCAACTTGGTCCTGACTTGTTGAAGAACACTTCCACTAGTCATGGTTTAAGCTGTATAAACCCTGTGACCAATCTTTGGTCTCCCAGTTACCCTGTGATCATGTTGTGACTAGATCCACTGTAAAAATGACTTGCTACATGGATCAAAACTTGCTCTAATACCAATGTAAAATAACTAGTTCTCACAGCAAACAAAATAACTGAAAATTCACGAAATACACCATTCTTGCAAAGAAATACAAGAGTTACACCATGTTTGCAAGGAAGCCGTAACCAAGGAAGCTGGGCATGAAATTATATTGCCATGGAAGATTGAGGATCATAGATGAATGCTGCAACATGAATACTCACCTCATGTCAAGGTGGGACATGGTATGCATCTCATATCTTGGTGGCTAAGAGCATGCACCCTCTTTGTTGGTGGGAGAAAGAAATCTCAAAGCATGTATTGCTTGAAAATGGCAAAAAGATCCTTCACATGTTACATCTCCACCTTTTATACTTAACCCCAGCCTACTCTAGACTAAGGTAACTTATGCTTTATTACAGTTTTGAATACTTTTCTTCATCAGTCTCTGCTCCACTGGTGGTTGCTGCACTCGGGATCCGTCTTTGGTGGATGGCACACATCAACATCTCATTGAGCCTGCTCCCACGAGAGCCATCGGCTACTTGGCAGCTCTGTTGTTGAGCATTCTGTATATTCTCTCATTCATATATAACACTGATTCATTCACTTAGAGTTCTCTTTCTTCTTTGTTTGTGTTTATGTTTTTGTGTTTTTTGTTTAGGATTTGAGTTTTGCACGTCATTGTTCGAGTCTTGAGGTGGAATGTGCAGCATCTCTCTGGATGCTATCATGGTAGTGACTTTTATCTTGCTCTTCCAATCGGGGTGCTTCATCCTTATCATCATCTTCATTTTCATGGTTCTTGGCATCACATGAAGAGCGATATCATACTCCTCTTCCTCCTTCAGCATCAACATCTAGGGTTGAGAGGGGGCTTCTACCCTTTCATGGTATTCTATAGTTTTTGGCACTTGTCTTCAATATCGGCCTTCTCCCCTTGTTGTATCTTCTTCTTTGCATTTTATGATTTCATCATCTTTGTAAAGGGCGCTTGAGCAAGTAAACAAATTTTCCATGAGGGACATTGTCCAAGTGGCACTTGTTGCATGCTCATTCTTATCATGTAGCACATTAGTCTATGTATCTCATTGTGCAGAGTACACATGGGTGAATCTTGAGATGTCTCTATTGGTGGTTTTTCACCACCTTACCACCACCTTACTCCATCACCCTTTCCCTTGTCATTGACAGCCTTGAGTGGATAGGTTTGCTTGTTTGTTTTGTGGTGTGTTGGATTTAACCATCCCTTTTCATTCTCCCCATGGGGCATAGTTACTTGAAAGACCACAAACCATATCTATTCACACAAAAAAAAACCTTTAAAAAAACTTTAATGGTTTCATTTGCCTTTGTTGGACTTGATAGGCCATTAGGAAGATGATGCGCACCCTTTCGATCTCCTGGTTGCTTTGGGGTGGGATATCTTGGGGTAAAATTAAGTTTGAGGTTTCTTCCAGTTCCTCCTTGGCTCTAGTTTTGAACTTGAGAGAGGTTGTTGAGCTAAAAATTCATTATCCATTGATTAGCTCTCTAAAACAACCCTAGATCAGTAAATTACCAAAAGTTTCGTTAAGCGGGGAGCGGTTTTAGAGAGTCTGTGTCCCACATGCTAAACCCAAATTTGGGAAGATTTGTCTACGTTTATAAATAGATAGCCTGTTCACCATTCAGCCCCATCCTTGTCTTGTAGGTTTCAGCCATCAGCTCTCTTCCACTAGCTATCTAGTTCCCAAGAACTATTGCTACGTGGTCTATAGTTGTCACCCAATCTCCCATTGTTGTGGTGATCAACTTCCATCATCTACATTAGGTCGTTTTTGTGTTTTCAGCACTTTTTTTCATCAGCCTTTGCTTCGACTAGTGATTGTTGCACTCCGGATCTGTCTCCAATGGATGACGCATATCAATACCTCACTTAGCTTGCTCCCACGAGAGCCATTGGTTCTTGGACAACTTTGCTCCCTTTAGCATTATATATATTCTCTAATTTATTTATAGGATTAATTCATTCACTTCAGAGTTCTCTTTCTTCTCTGTTTGTGTTTGTGTTTTTGCATTTTGAGTTTTATATTTTGTGTTTTGCGTTTAGGGGTTGAGTTTTGCATGTCACTATATGAGTGATTTGTATTTCAGTCATGGTCTTTCATTTTGTGTTCCCTTAGTGCGCAAACTGTAGCATATCTTCACACTATCTGTTGCAACTTTCAAATATTGTTTATTCTTGGGAAGCAAAACAAGATAATTGATGCTTTGTCAAGGTGACCTTAAATTCATGTAATATTTATGATTTATAGTACAAATTTCACTAGTATGAGAGACATGTATGCTTTGATGAAGATTTGAAAATCATCTGGAAAAGTTTAGAGCTCGGTAAAAATATAAACTATTATGTTATCAAAGATGGTTTTCTTTTGATGGAGAATAAGTTGTGTTAGTAAAGATTTCATGCAAAACGTAATAGAAGAATGTCATCTGCTCTCTATATGGCTCATCATGGTATTTTGGCTACAACCAAGGTGCTTGAAATATATTTCTTTTAGCCAAGTCTTTGAGGAGATATTGAACAATTTGTTAAAGAATGTTTTGTGTGCCAAAAATGTAAAGTTTGATTGCCAAAAGCTTGCAGGGCTTTTGTAGCCAATACTAATCTCGAGCCAACCTTGGGAAAGCATTGCTATTGATTCTATTTGTAACTTGCTAAAAACAACAAATAGCAATGATGACATATGGACTATTATTGACAGATTCAACAAGTATGCTTAATTCATTCTAGCTAAGAAGACTATTTAAGTCTCAATATATGGCTAAAATATTCATTCAACAAATCTTCAAGCATCATGGTTTATCACAATCCATTGTAGGTGATAGGAATCTACGAACCACTAGTCTCTTTTGGTGAGCTCTCTTTGAAAATTGGATGTAAAGTTTTTTTTTTTTTTTGCTTCCATCATCCTCAAATAGATAGTCAATCTCACAATATTGGATATGCTAAATTGCTATTGCCATGAATGTAATAAAAAACGAAAAAAATATTTACGTTTGGTAGAGTAGAGTATCCTTATAATAACATAGTAAATTATTTTTTTTTCTGTCATCCTTAAATAGATAGTCAAAGTAAGATAGCCAATCTCAAAATATTGGATATGTTGAAGTGCTATTGCCATGAAGGTAACCGACAATGAAAAAAGTATTTACATTTTGTAGAGTATGTCTATAACAACACAATTCATACTTCCACAAGTAAACCACCCTGTGAGATCATATATGGTAAACTACTCTTACTTTCTATACTCAAAACAAAGGAGGAGATATTCCATGATCTGCTTTTGTATAAAGTGCTGTTGAACCTTGGTGTGCTTCGTGCGAGCATGAAACACAAGATTCTTGGCCAGATCCAAGGTACTATGGTTATTCATGTGGAGCTGCATGGGCCTTGTCTATGGAAAGCCCATCTTCGCTAACAAGTGATGGAGTCAGATTGCCTTGAGCTATAGAACAAAATGCTTGGTTCTCAAATTCCATATAGCTAACACTATGATTGGCTACTTTTTATTGCTCCATGAGATAGCTCACAATCCAAGGAAGAAAGTAAAACCTGCAGTGGAGCGTCTAGATTGCACATCACCAGCCCAATTTGAGTCTCTCCATCTAGAAACAATGGCCTCCTCTCCATACATGATCTTATAGGATTGAGTCCCTTGTAATAAATAATGTAACATATGCAAAGCAACTCTCTAGTAAGCTCGAGTAGGAGTCTTCATAAAAGAAGATAATAATGCCACTGCAAAAGAGATGTCTGGCCTAGTATGAATGAGCTAGATCAAGATCCGATAAGACACTTTTATTGAGTAGCATTTGGAAGGGATCTCTAGTGGTCACCAGCTTGGACTCAAGGTCCATGAGGCATCAAATGGGCTTACAATCAGTCATATTAAACTTTAAAAGAAGCTCAAAGATATACATGTGTTGGGAAATGAAAATGCCATGTATCAATTGATAAATCTCAAGACCAAGGAAGGAGTGGAGGTCCCAAGGTTGGTCATGTCAAACTCTTGTTGCAAAATGTCTCATATCCAATCCACATTTAAGATGACCAAAGTACACTTGTCACCCCCCACCTTGTAGTAAAGATTGGGGTCATGATCGGAATGATAGAAGCCACTTTGTAGAAATAAATGATCAATCCGTTGGTACCAAGCCCTAGGAGCTTGCTTCAAGCCATAGAGAGTTTTCCTCAATTTGTAGACATGATCTTTCTTCCCTTGCATACAAAAACCAAGAGGTTGATTGACATAAATCTCCTCTCAAGGATGCCATTCAAGAAGAGAGACTTTACATCCATTTGATTAACCATCCATCGGTGATGATTGGCAAGAGGCAAAACAACCTAAATAGTAGACATATAGCCTATAGATGCAAATGTCTCGAAATAGTCAAAACTTGTCCTTTGTGCAAATACCTTGGCAATAAGCCTAGCTTTGTTCTTATCTAAGTGCCATCAACCAAATATTTGATCTTATAGACTCATTTTACATCTATCATCTTCTGCTTCTATGGATACAGAACCAACTCCCAAGTCTGATTATGCTCGATGAAATTAAGCTTCACTTGCATAGTACATTGCCATACATCCTATGCAAGAGCCTAACCAATACTAGTAGGCTCTTGATCCTGTAAAATACGAGCACAATTCACATAGAGTAAACTACCTTGTTGGGCATGTATCTAGGCTGATCTATGTGGGCCTATCGGTATAGTGAAAAAATGAGAAACACTTGCATTTGTATAAGTTGTTTGTACCATCGAGGAATAACAAGAGGCTCATCTTGTTGTGATGGAGATCGAGAGGCCTTTGGTATCTATAATGCACCTTTCTAGGATAGGGACTCTCCCTCACTGGCTAGAGGTACATCCCCCTCACCAAAGGAAGAGGGCTCTCCCTTAGATGGCTTAACACCCTTTCGAAGACACCTAAGGGGATGGGGAAGGAGTAAGAATACTTGATGAATAAGGAATAGGAGCTATCAAGGGTGAAAGGGCAGTTGGAGGAGGAGGAAAAGGAGGCATGGAGTCGAAGATGAAAGAGGGGTGCCAATTGGTAACCTAAAAGAAAGGGGAACAATTGATGGTGGTGTTGGAGGGGGATCAATTGATGACGAAGAACTACGTGTAGGTGGAAGCACCATCAATCAGATCATGGGAGGCCGCAACCTCATCAAATACCATATCCTTGCTTGCTTGAATCTTTCATTTTGTTGGGATGTATAGCTTGTAGCTCTTCGTGATCATGCTACAACTAATCAAGATAAATTTCTTTGACTTCGGATTGAGCTTGCCTCATTTCTTCTTGTCCACATGGACATAGGTATTGCATCCAAAGGTGTGAAAATAAGACACGGAAGGCTTATTTCGAAAGAAAGCCTTAAATGGAGTCATGTCCTATAAAGCTAAGTCAAAGATTTGTTGTGGATGTGCATTGTTGTAGTAGTTGTCTCATCCTAAAGGGAATGAAGAAGACCTTGATGCTCCAACATAGAACGGGCCATCTCAAGTATGGTCTTGTTGGCGTGCTCCACCACACCATTCTTAGATGGTGTGTTCGGATGAGTGTAATCCATCCGAATCCCATGCTCTTTGCAAAACCTGTCAAAAACTTTAGAGCAAAACTCTCCTCCATGATTTGCTCTTACACCATACACTTTGAAAGAACTTCGCATTTTCGTAAGAAGCTTGTGTTTTTGTAAACACCTTCTAGTCACAAAAGTTGGAGTATGCCTCACTCTTGTACTTCAAAAAATAAGGCCATACGTACTTGCTAAATTCATCAACAAAAAGCATCAAATATTTGGCATTTCCAATGGAGGCCATACCCATAGATCTGCGCAAGTTGGTATGTGCCGACTCTAGTGTAGTAGTAGCCCCGTGAGAAGCTATCTAGAGATGAGGTTGCATATATTGCTCGTCACATAAGTGGCTAAGGCATAGAGCGTGAACGGGAGGAAAATCTAGGAGTTCCTCTATTTACTTCTTTTGAGAAGCTTGTCTGATAGAGTTCATAGGCACCCATAACGGGTATGCCAAAGTAGCCTAAGCTTGTGGGAAGTCTGTGCAGCAAGGGCAATGAGCTTGTAAAGCACACCCTCCTGTGCACTTATCCAAAGAATAAAACCTATAGTAGAGTCCTCATTAGTTACAATATCGTGGGTAAAGACCACACTTGTACCTAATTGTGTCAAACCATGGATAGAAATAATGTTAAAACGTAAATGGGGTACATAAGGAACTTTGGCCGATAAAGCCTGTTTATTTGGCAAAAGGGGAATAGTTCCCAGTCTACGAATTGGTATGGAAGAGTTGTCACCAATGGCAACGGAACCCCCTCAAGAATGTATATCCTGAAACCAATCTTGTTAGGAGGTCCTATGTGATGGAATCCCCTCAAGAATCAAGGGCTGTATTTTGGATCTAAAATAAGTGCTCAAAGGCAGGCTGAGTCTCATGGAGGGTCGACTAATGCTTTTGAATCTTGAATTTGTAGAAGTCATGACTTCCTCGGGATCAAAGCATTCGAGCAAAAAGCGGTTGAGTTGGTGAGACGAGGTTGAGAAAGCAGACCATTATTGATCAAAGGGGGGTGCAAAGAAATGGAAATGCAAAAGGTGGGAGCAATTGAAAATAGGGTGATTCAATCATGTGAAGCAACACTTATGCCATGTTGACATCAGAGTCCAAATAAATTTCTGCCCAAACACCACACCTTCACAGCTCTTGGCAAAGTACCAAGTGGAAAAGACAAAGCATATGCAAGGAAAAAGCAAGCAATTGATGCCTCTTTTTTTCTTGGACAAGCTGACGATGTAGTCATGGGCGATGCAGCCATGCGGGACTTGGAACTTCTGCATTGTCATAATCCCATCATGGAAAATGCAACAAGCAACAAATCTTGGGATTAACTTGGGATCCTTGAAGAAAGGAGAGGGTGGATGCAGCTACGGCAAGGTTTTTCTACCATGATCATGTTACATTCAATGTTATATGGTCTCTCTACTTCCTTGAGATGGTCCAAGAGATTGCAAAGTATGGTCCAACCTATAAGCCTCCATCATATGAGACATTGCATACCACTTTGTTGGAAAATGAAAAAGATGCAATTGAATATGCTTTGTCAATTGTGCAAGAAAGTTGAGTGAATAATGGTCTCTCTTTGATAGCGGATGGGTGGATTGATACTTGAAAATGGTCAATCCATGGAATGGTTGCTTATTCTTGAAGAAAGATGCAATTCATTTCCTCACATGATGCCTCAAGTACAAGAAAAAGTACAGAACAACTTTTGGAGGAATGGGTTGAAGGTGTTTAAAAAGTTGGGGCTGAAAATATAATCTAGTTTATTGTCGATGGTGGTGAGGCAACAAATAGGGCAACAAGTGAAACCAGCCTTCCTTCTCGGATAGGATGGTTTAACCTGATTAAGCACTTAATTACAACAATTAGCAAATGAACATAAATTGAAATGCTCACTTACCTTCATAAACTTGGACAGTGGACACCCTGTTGGCCCCAAAATTGGTGCCCCTTTCAGTATTTCTTTAATTTCAATTGTTGATGGATAAATTACAAGTCGAGATTTCATGATCTCCTTGGCTGATTCAAAAGCCCCTTGCTGTTCCAATAATCAGCAAAGCATTTGGGCAAATTGCCCCTTGATTTTCACCCAAGACTTGCTCTAATGGAACCCCAACTGGTCAAATGCTACCCCAAATTCACAATAGATGGGCTGGCATCTGAAATCCTCACAATTCCACGAATTTCCGGTGCTGATTTCAGTGTACAATGCCTTTAACTGATGGCACGGGTCCAAAGGTGATTGCTAAACCCTAATTATTGCTGTAATTTAGGGTTTACAGCAGTAAACTCTCTACTGTCCACCAAATTTAGCTGTACTCTGCTACCAATGGTTGAGAATTGCTGAGAATACTTGAGCATAGACTGGAGGAGATGAGAGAATGCTGTAGAAAGAGAGAAAATCAGCTGAAATATTTCTTCTGATTCGTAGCTTTGATGACAAATCTGATGGTACCAACAACTTCAAAAGGGTGGTAAAACACCAGCTCGGTTGGCGAGCCCTCCTCTCCTACCGCCGCCTCTCTTGAGGCAGAAGAGAAATCTTGCTGCCCCTTGTCCTGTCGCGGCGCGCGATCAGTCATCGTCGCCTCTCAGAGCCAAATCTGATCACCTCCTCCCCCTCCACCAAGCTTCGAATGGCTGCCATTCAGCTTCCACCACCCTCCAACAGCCTTCTCCCTAGTTGCATGGGAAAGTTTTGCCAAGTGGCAGCCTTTCCAATGCATTTTCAGCCATTAAATTAAATTTTCAGAATTAATTAATTCTGAAAATTAATTTCAGCGCTTTTGACCCTACCCAAAATTAAACATGCCCATCTGGAATGAAATTGGCTAGGCCATTTGCAACTTGGAGTGGTTCCCAACCTTTGTTGACCTTTAGACTAGCATTAATTAGTTAATTAATGCTAGTCCCTAGTGTCACCATTGACACTTAATGGCCAAACAATTGTCCTAGGGTCCAACCTGGCACCAACTGACCACCAAAACCCAGTTGGCATAACTTAACATAACTTTTGCCTTTAACATCCACTACATCCTCGGGGTCCTTGGCCCGTTTCCATGAAATAACTGCCATGTGCATCACATGTGCTAAACAATCTTGCACATTTGATTAGTAACTTAATCAAATGTTACTAGCAAGATTAAAGCATCTCAAAAGTTCACGTCCCCGTGACCGACCCCCACCCCCGCCCCCCCCCCCCCCCCCCCCCCCCCTCCCCCCCTTGAAAACCTTACAATCGTCCTCGATTGCACTGCATTGGGCCAAAGGAAAAGTATATTGCACTGGAATTCAATTTGATATGACAGTCATCACAACATTGGCCACTGTTGTCGAACCGTTGCATATGCACAAAACTTATGGAAAATTTGCAACTAGCAAAACATAATAGAAAATTGAAAAACAGTCTAAAACTATTGCTAGAAACCATTGGATGCATCCATAACTCATGTTTCTCAACCGTTCTGACTTCAAAACGAGAGTAAAGCATATTCTCAGCATAAACCATGGCTGAAACTGTCAATGACATTCGTTTACATGCGGCTGTCCATGGAATTAGTTGTAAACCATTAAAAATTGAGCATGACCTGATCATAAACTGATCATGGACTGATATGAGAACTGATCACAAATGGCTGCAAATGTGACTCCAAACTAATCACAAGCTGATGGTAAAAAAAACTGATTAGAAATTAATGCAAAAGCTGATGCAAAACTGATCCCAAAGTGATCATAAACGGTTCTCAATTTGATCAAAAACTGAGCTCAAACTAATCAGAAATTGATCTCAAAATTGAGGCAAAAACTCATGCCAAACTGGTCCAAAAACTCATGCATAAGTATAGTCTCAGAGCCGCGGTGACAACCATACTCATATACACGTATCTCACAGTGACTAGTACACCGAGTAGTGACCTCATGGCAGACATACTGTCAGCACAGTGCCCTGGATGCATGCTGAATACATTCGAGATGCACTATATACGAGAGTTGTCCAAAACCGGTGGAGTGGAACTGCTACCTTCCCCTTGAGCATCAGGCAATGCTCCGGACGCCCGCTCTGCTGAACTTGAGTAAGCCCGATCCAAAGTCGGCTCTAACTGAAAGGCATCGAGATAAAGTTGCAACAACTGAGGATGGTCTGCCAAGTCATCCTCTTCCATCCATTTTGCATCTATTGGTGAATAATTTTGAAACTTCACCAAATATCTTTTGGAAACTTTACCTTTGACCTTCCTTTCCTTGTGTGCCAAAATTTGCTCGGGTACCAAGATCTCATCTAGTTCGTCAACCTCTGGTTGAATTTCAAGAGATACATCTTTTGGCACATCACCTCGAAAAGGTCTCAACAAACTGACATGAAAGGCATTGTGTATCCGCCAATATGGAGGTAATTTCAGCCGATATGCAACATCGTTGATCTTTTCCAAGACTTGAAAGGACCCATAGTATCTCACGCTTAACTTCGGATACAACCTCTCTCTTCCCTTCATCTTTTTCAGCCTTGCCTTTTTGAAACGCAGCAATACATAATCACCCTCTACAAATTGCAAAGCACGTCTATGGTGATCAACTGCCTGCTTTTGCTTGTCCTGTGACCTCTGAAGTGCATACTTTATCTTTGCATAGGCTGCATTCAAGCTTTCCACAAAGCAATCAGCCTCAAAGATCTTATCCTTAGTGTGCAAAATAGATGGAACCTTCTTGCCACCCTCAACCACCTTAAATTGAGCCTTGTCAGTGGAACTATGCACCGTATTATTGTATGCAAACTCAACCAATGGCAAATACTGCTTCCACTGTGTCTTGTGGTCTGAAACATAGCATCTCAAAAGATCCAACACTATGGAATTTACTTCCTCAGACTGACCATCTGTCTGCGGATGGAAGGTTGATGAGGATTTCAGCGTAGTACCCATATTTTCAAACAATCCCTTCCAAAATAGGTTGGTCATTCGAGGGTCTCGATCACTGATGGTCAACTCAGGCATACCATGATACTTGAAAATGTGCTGCATAAATAATCGTGCCATATGATCAGCCTTTATCTTCTTCCTCACCGGAATGAAATGGGCTTGTTTGCTAAACCTGCAAATAATAGTCCATATCCCATCATTCCCTGTAGATGTCCTAGGAAGCTCAAAGATAAAGTCCATAGTAAAGCTCTGCCAAGGCTTATCTGGAATAGGCAAGGGCTGCAACAATTCTGGCATCTTTTGCCTATCATGCTTTACCTTCTGACATATGATGCATGCCGTAACATTATTGCTCTACATCATGCCTCAAAGTTGGCCAATAAAAGAAATGCTCCACTGCCTTGACTGTGGCATCAATACCTCTGTGTCCTGCATACGGAGGAGCATGACTTTCAATGATCACTCTAGGCCTCAACTGCTTTGTGACACACAGTCGTCCATGCATCAACAGAAATCCATCTCTTAGCATAAAATGCTCATGCCTTTGGCCATTGCAAAGCTGATCATAAACATTAGCAAAGTTCGAATCAGCAGCATATTGCTCTTTCATGGCATCCACTCAGTGTGATAAACCATAGTGACAGTTGAAATTTGTGTCTTACATGATAGTGCATCAGCCACAACATTCTTTTTACCATCAATGTGTGCAATCTGAAAATGAAACATAGAGAGAAAATTTGCCCATCTCATATGCTTCTCTGACAACTTTGTTTGCGTCAGAAAGTACCTCAAAGTTTGATGGTTTGTCTGCACTATAAAATCAGCCCCCAACAAATAATCGTAGATAGTGCATGAATTATAGCCAAGAGCTCTTTCTCATAAACCTGTAAATTCCTCTCTGCACCGTGGAGAATTCGACTCTCGTAAGCCACAACTCGACCATCTTGCATAAGGACAGCCCCAATGTTGTTACCACATGCATCACACTGAACCACAAATGACTTCCTTAGATTAGGCAACACAAGCACTGGATCTGAAGTCATATTTTTCTTTAACTTTTCAAATGCTGAAATTTCCACTGCTGTCCATCTAAATGACACATCTTTCTTTTGCAAAGCATACAATGGAGATGCAATTTTAGCAAACCTGCGTATATACTTTCTATAGTAAGAATATAAACGCAAGAAGCTGCGGATCTCATGAATATTCTTCAAAGCTGGCCATGAACGTATTGCTTCAACCTTAGCAGGGTCCATACGAATACCATCAGCCGATACAATATGTCCCAAGAAGTGGATCTCATACAAAAAGAATTCACTCTTCTTGTCATTGATAACTAGTCTATGCTTACGTAGCTCATTGAAAAAAATGTCCAAGTGCTTTCTATGCTCCATCTCATTCTTTGAATAGACAATCATGTCATCAAAGAAAGTACCTACAAATGCTCTATGTGGCCGAAAGATACAATCCATCATCCGATTAAAAGTGGCAGGAGTATTCGTAAGTCCAAAAGGCATGACAAGAAATTCATATAACCCAAAAGATGTTCTAAAAGCTGTCTTAGGCACATCCTCCGGTCTAATGTGTATCTGATGATATCCACTTTTCAAATCTATACGGCTGAATATTGCTGCCCCCTTCAATCTATCCATAACATCATCGATCTGAGGGACCGGAAAGCGGTTCTTTATCGTGATCTTGTTTAGAGTACGATAGTCAATGCACATACGCCATGAACCATCCTTTTTTTGCACCAAAAGCACTGGAGAACAAAAAGGAGATGAGCTGGGCTGAATCATCTCTTTTTCTAACAGCTCATTTACTTGACTCATAATCTTCTCCTGTTGGGCTGCACTGACTCTATAGGGTGGTTTATTAGGAGGGTTACTTCCAGGGATAAGGTCTATATCATGATCTTCCTGTCTTTTAGGTGGTAGCTGCCCTAGAAGTGACTGAGAGAAGTAATTAGTATATATTTTTAGAAACGACATGCGATCCTTCTCTAATTTAGACATATTTCCAAGATTCTTACTATCATCCTTATTCTTAGTAAAAACTAAATGCGATGAAAGATGATTTTTTATTACTTTAGAAATAGCAGCTACAGATACAACAGGGACAGATTCTCCTTTCAAGTTTACATCAAGTGTGAGTGTCTTTCCCTTATGTTGAATAGTGATCTCTTTTGCATATGAATCAATCACTGCATGCATACGGTGGCACCATGGCATACCAAGCAACACATCACAACCCTCAAGTGGAGCAATGTAAAACTGTTCGTTGTCGACATATCCCTGTATGTGCAACCGAAGCTTTTCAATGAGTGGTGTGACAGGTTTTGCATTACCCTTATATGCCATTGAAACTTCCCCCATGGCTCCTATCTCATCCTCTTTGATGCCTAGATGGGCTGCCATGTCAGTAGAGATGATGTTGGCTTGTGCACCATTATCAAAGAAGATCAATGCATGCTGATCCCTAATTTTGCCCCATGCTCTACACAACTCAGTAGCATCATCATTGGGCTGATCACTAACAACATCGGGCACCAATCCCACTGATGTTTTGGGCCTTTTACCCTTAGGATCTCCCTGGTTTTCTGATTTTGCAGTTTGCTGCATATTGGGACAGTTCTTTGCAATATGACCCTCTTGTTCACAAACAAAGCATTTATTTGCAGCCATCAATTCCCTACGTTGTGTCAATGTTTTCGAGCCCTTTCTTTGCTATTTTGGTCTCTTTTCAGGCTGGTTTTCAGATATGCCCCTTTTCTCAGCCTTAAACAACTTTTTATTCGGCTTCTCCCCGCTCTCTTGGAAGCCCGAATCCTTTCCACGCAGCAAATCATCGGCTGTAGCAGCAGTCTCTATGAGCTGAGACATGCTAGACACGGTGGATTTTATGCAAAAATCCCTGATTCCTTTGGGTAGCCCACATATATATTTTTCCACTTGCTCATGAAGGGGTATGGCACGATAAGAAGTGACGGGCAGCAATGCGTCCCAAAACTTCTTATTGTATTGCTCTAAATTCTTGCATTCCTTAGCATCAAGCTTGTTCCAAGCTGTCATGATGTCCACCTCAAAGGTATTAGTCAACCAATTCGATGCAAACATTTGCTTGAATTGTACCCATGTTGATGGTGCTCTACCTTGCGTCAAGAGTGTGGACCACCACTGTAATGCATTTCCCTTGAAGAAAGTGGCTGCCTTTCGAATCTTAGAGGATTCGGTGAAGTTTCCCCCTGAATAGGCTGCATCAAACTGCTGAATGAAGGTCAAAGCTTTCAGCCTATCTTGTGTACCACTGAAGGACGCAAACTTCACTGCTTTTCCACCACCCTTATCATAGTCCTTTGCTTCCCCTTTGGGAGTCAAGTTGTCATACATTGGTTGTTGCAAAAAGGGTGCATATGCTGTATTTACATCATGACTAAGCCCAAATGAAGCATTTGGATGACTAGTAGTCATTCCTCAAGCCCCATAAGCATTTGGGGGTGCAGATGCATTGCCAAACATTCCACTTTGTGCCCCAGGCATCAAGCCAATGCTAGCATACATAGGGTTTTGCACATTTCTAGCCATACCCAAAAACAATGGGCATTGCATACCATGCATTGGCTGTTGCATACCATAGGGATTTGTGCCATGCATTCCCGTATGCGGCCCTTGGCCAACCATTGCATGAAAAATCGTACTACCACCAAAGTATCCTGGCTGCCCCATCATAGCATGCATGCCCAGTTGTCCAAAATCCATTGGATTGACGCTTCCATAATGGCCTTGCTTTTGCATTCCTTGCCCCATAGGTACCAATTGTTTAGCTTCATTGATCTCTTTAGGAGCTTCAAGTGAAGGATTAGGCACTACCTTTGGTGCACCTTGCTGTCCCGAAGGTGTAGAAGTTGACTTCTTCTTCTTGCCCTTGCTGTCCTTCTTCGGAGCATTCAAAAATCGGGTGAATTGAGGATCCTTTGCCAATTCAGCGAAGAGATTTGCTGTTGTCCTCATCTGATTCTTGAACTGGTCATCAAATTCCTCTTCACTTTGCTGGTCATCTACCTCATGACGGCTTGAAGGCCTTGCATCTTGCCCAACAGCAACATTTTCAGCTTGTTGTCCATCATGAGAGGCTTTTCCAAGATTAGGCATTGCATTTTTTTCATTCCCATGAGGATGTCCATACTGAGAGGCATCATCACTGCTTGATTCCATCTCACTATATGAAGACATGTTGCTGTAATTTCTCAGCTAAGCTAAAAAATCAGCACTAGCACAAAGCTTTGGCTTGCAATCAGGTGCCTCAGGCTCACCAAATCAAGAGATTGAGTGATTATCCCGGCAATGGAACCATGAAACCAGCCTTTCTTCTCAGATAGGGTGGTTTAACCTGATTAAGCACTTAATTACAGCAATTAGCAAATGAACATAAATTGAAAGCTCACTTCACTTACCTTCATAAACTTGGACAGTGGACACCCTGTTGGCCCGAAAACTGGCACCCCTTTCAGTATTTCTTTAATTTCAATTCTTGATGGATAAGTTACAAGCCGAGATTTCATGATCTCCTTGGCTGATTCAAAAGCCCCTTGCTGTTCCAATAATCAACAAAGCATTTGGGCAAATTGCCCCTTGATTTTCACCCAAGACTTGCTCTAATGGAACCCCAACTGGTCAAATGCTACCCCAAATTCACAATAGATGGGCTGGCATCTGAAATCCTCACAATTCCACGAATTTCCGGTGCTGATTTCAGTGTACAATGCCTTTAACTGATGGCACGGGTCCAAAGGTGGCTGCTAAACCCTAATTATTGCTGTAATTTAGGGTTTACAGCAGTAAACTCTCTGCTGTCCACCAAATTTAGCTATACTCTGCTACCAATGGCTGAGAATTACTGAGAATACTTGAGCATAGATTGGAGGAGATGAGAGAATGCTGTAGAAAGAGAGAAAATCAGCTGAAATGTTTCTTCTAATTCGTAGCTCTGATGACAAATCTGATGGTACCAACAGCTTCAAGAGGGGGGTAAAACACTAGCTCGGTTGGCGAGCCCTCCTCTCCTACCGCCGCCTCTCTTGAGGCAAAAGAGAAATCCTGCTGTCCCCTGTCCTGTTGTGGCGCGCGATCAGTCATCGTCGCCTCTCAGAGCCAAAACTGGTCACCTCCTCCCCCTCCACCAAGCTCCGAATGGTTGCCATTCAGCTTCCACCACCCTCCAATAGCCTTCTCCCTAGTTGCATGGGAAAGTTTTGCCAAGTGGCAGCCTTTCTAATGCATTTTCAGCCATTAAATTAAATTTTCAGAATTAATTAATTCTGAAAATTAATTTCAGCCCTTTTGACTCTGCCCAAAATTAAACATGCCCATCTGGAATGAAATTGGCTAGGCCATTTGCAACTTGGAGTGGTTCCCAACCTTTGTTGACCCTTAGACTAGCATTAATTAATTAATTAATGCTAGTCCCTAGTGTCACCATTGACACTTAATGGCCAAACAATTGTCCTAGGGTCCAACCTGGCACCAACTGACCACCAAAACCCAGTTGGCATAACTTAACACAACTTTTGCCTTTAACATCCATTGCATCCTCGAGGTCCATGGTCCGTTCCCATGAAATAACTGCCATGTGTATCACATGTGCTAAACAACCTTGCACATTTGATTAGTAACTTAATCAAATGTTACTAGCAAGATTAAAGCATCTCAAAATTTCACGTCCCTTAACAACAAGTATAAGACTTGAGGAGAGATACTCGCACATCACATTCAGCCCATGCTTTGCTCATTGTTTGAGCAATGTGTTGAAAGACATTAGTAGCTTGTTATGGATTGATTCCCTAATCCAAAAGGGCAAGGATATAATTAGTTTCATCCAAAGCTATTAGTTCATTCTTAGTGAGTCTTGCAAGGGATTACCAAAAAAAGATCTCTTAGAGTACTTTGAGATGTGCTTTGGCTATACCTTTCTCATGGTGAAGAGACTTGAGAAGGTAAGCTTACGGTTGAAGCAATTGGTGGTAAATAATAAGTGGATGGGATGGGCTACTTCTAGATCAAGGGTTGGTATAGCAATGCAAACATCTTGCATTTTGGAATGAATTGAAAAGCATCAATATTGTCATGAAGCCAATCATGCGCTTGATGTGAATTGCGAAAGGACGAGAGCCATGCATTGGTAAGGTTTATGAGGGGATAGATCACATGATTGAGAAGCTAGGACAACTTGGTTTGGATGATGCAAAGTATCAAGAAGTCTTAGATTTATGTGAGGCAAGATGAAATGCTCATGACTCATCTATGCATGTAGCAGCATATGTATTGGATCTAGAGTTCCAAGGGTGTGGTAAAGAGAAGGATGATGAGGTAATGCAAGGTTGGAACCTAGTGCTCTCTAGGTTGGTTTCCATTGATACTAAGAGAATATTAGTGAAATATCAGCTTGCTTTTTATAGAAACAAAATGGGAAGGTTTGGGTTTGTTGATGCACAAATAGATTGGTTTAGATTGGGGCTGCCTTGTGGTGGAAAGATTATAGGGCACACACAGTTGAGCTTCAAACATTGGTAGTGTAGATTTTGTCTCAAGGTGCAAGTTCCTCTAACCACTTCTTCAGTTTACACACTTTATTTAGGGTTTTGCACTGATAGTCCCAAAAAGGGCCGGTGTTCATATTTTGGCCACTTTTTCATGTGGGCACCCACACAGTAGTGTGTCACCCTAGACAACTTATGTCTATAAATAGTCAGTCTATTCATTCATTCTAGATCACCTTAGTCATTCTTTACCCCTCTTTCTCTTTTCCTCCATTACTCTTTCCTCTTCATTTCACTACTGTCCATACCCCTACTGGAGGACATTGCAGTTTGTGGTCACCCTTATGCTTCTCCTTCAGGCGCCTTGTTTACTCATCATCAGGTCTACATTTGGAGACTTCCCCTATCTTGGCGACGGGTTTCTCCAACTTGGCATCAATTTTTCCACACAAGCATTGATATTTTTCAATTGGTGTCATTATCCACTTTGCGTTTTCATCATCTAGAAGCTCTCCACTAGCAAGCGACAGGTTCCTTCTGTTTGGCATCAGTCCACATCACCTAGAGATGGCATTCTTTGCTTGGTGGCAATATTGTGTACCTGCTGATAGCTTTCTACCATGTGGCGATCTTACTTGGCAACAATCGTCAGCATCTGGGCTATTTTTGATCGGTGTTTTGCAGCCCATTACTCCAAATATTTGTGTTCGCAGCTCCCACTCCTATATCTTAGGCGTCATCATTTATTTGGTGTTTTGCTACCTTGGCTTATCTCCTCGGCATTAGAGGATTGCGGTTTGCTTCCTCGACAGTTGGTGGTGATCTTTCACATCTCCAACAACATCAGAGGACTTTGGTTCACTCCCTCGACAACGGTCCTTCTCCTTTGAGTGTTTACTTTGATAGCCCACTGCCTAGAGGATCGTGTTTCGCTCCCTTCACTTTGGAGATTCCCAGAGGTGAAGCCGCTTGATTCAGATAGGAGAGTGCAGTTATCTTTCGAGCTTCAGCTCTGTTGTATCAGCTTTTCTTCTCATAGCATGATTCGGTGTTTCATCATTGTGTTCTTATGTTTTTGAGTTTCTCTTGTCTCTCAATGTTTGCCGTACACATTGTGTTTCTCCTCGTAAACTCTATTGTTTCTCTAGTCTCTATCATTTTTTGACATGGTATTAGAGTTAGCAGTGCTCGGTGAGCAATAAAGATGCTTTGCATTAGAGAAGACAAAGACAGGTTGTGGATTCGGTATCATCTATTGATTTCCCCCTTCATTTCCATTGCATCACTAGGAGACAAATGTATCCTTCTCTTTCTTTTCTACCCACCCTTCCTTTTACAGGTTGACACTTTGGTGCTACGACTTCTTCACAAGCAAATGGATAGACCGCTGGGTGATTCTCTTTCAGAACCCCTACCGATGCTTACTGACATGGACCTTTGCTTCCTATATCCTCGGAGCATATGCGTCTATCCCCAAGCACTTGTGCTACCTCTCCCTTTTGGGTCACAGAGCTTAATTTGCAATGGCTTTCAGATTTTTATGCTCAACGCAAAAAGATGTATGCAATGCGCACTAAGCTCTTTCAAGCCACAAGAGCACCGATTGGTATCATGGCCTCCTCACGACCACTGCAATGCGCTATAGAGGTTACTTCTTCTTTTTCTAGGTTTTCAAGAATACCACCTCGACAACATGCCGTTCGACAGTTCGCTCCATTGAGAGAGAGTGATTGTTGGATACCATCTCCTTGATAGTCCGCTCCTTTGTGAGATAGTGGTTGTTTGACTTCTTTTATCACTTTGACTCCATAGTCCACTCCATTGAGAAACAGTAACTGTTGCTTGCTCTTGGCTTAGCATGAGCCTCATCTTTTCCCATCCTTGACTACTTAGGTTCAAGAGGCCACCGCTGGGAGTTCTTTAACATTTTCAATATCCTAGATACCTTCTTTGGTACGATCGACAGCACTTCCTTTGTCATCAGAGGATTCAAGGTTTGTGATCCATGAGTTTTTAGATTCCCTATCTCTCGTAGATAGGGATGTACACTTTTTGCCCTCAGAGGAGTCTTTTAATTTTTTGCCTTTAAAGGGGGCCGTTGCATTTCCACCCTTAGGGGGGGACACCTACTCATCATGAAGTTCGTTACCCATCATTTACTCTTTAGGGATGGCTGTCTTCAAGCAGTCATTTCACCTATTGATACTCGAGAACTTCAGGTATCACTCAATTTGTTTTAACTTGGTCAAAGCTCGAATTTTCATGATTATTTCTTGCCCTCCTGGTGAGCACTTCTTATGGAAGACCACCAAATCTACAACAAGGTTACCAATATACTCCTTCAGAGCTGAATCCTTCCGTCGATCCGCATGTCGAGCTCCTCCTTGCCTTGATGCAAACTCATCTATATACACTATGTCCTGAATGATAAAGTCAAATCAAACAATATATTTAGCGACTAACCTAGAGTTATCAGAAAGCGATGAAACTTAACGCTAGGGTGTGTTGGGTCCCTTGGAGTCCACCGGTGAAATCTTGGTAAAAAATGATGCCTGTAGCTGCCTTGTCCGAAGTCTGGCATTTGGGGCCACTTTCTGGCAGCTGCCATGTCCAAAGTTTGGTGTCTGGTGCCACTTTCTGGCCCAGAAATGGCCCCAGACACCAGGCTTCGGACAAGGTAGTTGTAGGCATCATTTTTTGCCAAGATTTCATCGATGGACTCCGGGGGACCCGATGCACCCTATCGTCAAGTTTCATTGCATAAAAATAAATGGTAGCTACAAATGTCACCTTCTCCAGATCATCTTGTATCTTCATTTCCTCATGTGTCACGGAGACACCTCTTTGGGCAGAGGGATCTACAAACTCCTTGGTAGAAAGTTGGGGCCTTGGTCTGAACAAATCAGCTGTAGTGCTTCAAATTCAGCATCTGGCACAAGGTAATCTTCTTCAATCGAGGTAATATGCTCCTGTGCTGCTATGATGGCACTCAATAGTATCTAAGCTTGTGCCATCATATCTTCAAATCTCTGCCATTGTTGGATGCACATCCATGTAATCATAATCGATCAGGTCTTCCATTGAATCCCTGACTAGGATAGAAAACAACTCTTCTTCCTTCAGAGCTTTGTTCAATTTGTAGACCATGTGCTCTTTGTCTTTCACCTCAAATCCTTGATGTTGTGATATGTAAATACCCTCATGTAGGTTACCATTCAAGAATGTAGTCTTGATGTCCAATTGATGTACTTTCCAACCTTCATTTGCAGCCATAGCAATGACATACCTAACCGTACTCATACGGGATGTAGGAGCAAGTGCCCCCTCATAATCTGTGCTTTCCTTTTGTGCATAGCCTTTTGCTACCAAATGTGCTTTGTACCTGTCTATAGCATCATCAACCTTGCGTTTGAGTTTAAAAACCCATTGGGTACCAATGGCTTTCTTACCAGGTGGCAACTCAACAAGATACCAAGTATCATAGGTGGCAATAGAATCCAACTCTTCTTGCATGGCTTGTATCCAATGTACATCTTGCTAGGCTTCTTCCAAGGAAGTAGGCTTACCGTCATCTAACGATGAGCTCATGAACACACGTTCATCATAAGAATCATCTACTTCTGTAATATTAGCTTGCATGATGTGCTACATGTCTAGCAGCCCTTCTAGTGCGTTGAGGTAAGGGAGTATCCATTTTAGTCTTTTGGAGAGTTTGCAACAACCATCTAGGGACTACTTTTCTTGTGCTTACAACAGCCCTTTCTTGCTGTATTGCATGTTCCACTGTTGGAGGCACATCATCATCAAGTACCTGCTCTTCGAGAGCATGTGGTGCAGCAACAGCTTGCAGTAATAAATATGTTTGCCCAATTAGAGTGGCCTCGGATCCCAAAGAAAGCGGTAAAAGGCCTTTGAAAACATCATCCAAGTCATAAATTGCTGGCATTTCAAATTGATTATTTGAAAAGGTTGCATTTTCAGCACAGATAACATCTTTGTTGACAAACACTTTCCTTGTGCGTGGATTATACAACCGATAGCCCTTGCTTTTTGAGCCATAGCCTATAAAAATGCCTTTTAAGGCCCCTTGTCATCGAGCTTTCCTTGAAGCTCCTTCGACACATCTGCATAGGCTATGTGTCCAAACACTTGACAGTATTCAACCTTTGGTTTCTTTCCATGCCAAGTCTCAAAAGGTGTGATAGTCTTAAGTGCCTTTGTTAGTGCATAATTCAAGACACGATTAGTACAATGAAGATCCTCAAGCCAAAACTTACGTAGCGGCCCTTTGCTCTTAAGCAAACATCTAGTCATTTCCACTAGTAACTGATTCTTTCTTTCAGTAATGCCATTCTATTGAGGTGTCATCCTCATAGTGACTTGATGTGTGATATCCGTTTCAAGTAAGAATGTCTCAAAAGCATGAGACATGTATTCCCCTCCTCTATCCTTGTGAAGTGTTTGGACTTGGTACTTTTAAATGAGTCTCGTCTCAACCTTTGCAACCAAATGCTTAAAATGCATGAATACATGTGATTTTGCCTTCAATCCATACACCTAAGTATACTCAGTATTGTGAGTAGTCATCTATAAAAGTGACAAAATAGAGATGACTCCCAAGTGTTGTGTCCTCATGGGACCACAAACATCGGAGTGTATCAGTTGCAATTTTCAGACAGCGTGCATGTCACCATTTTGAAAGCAAACCTATGCATTTTACCCGAGATATATTTTTCACATGTATGGGGAGGTGGGGTCTCCACAAGAGGTAAGGCCTCCACCATTTAACAATGTTGAAGAGTCATTTGACTACCAAAACTCATGTGATTGAATCGGGCATGCCATAGCTCCGCTTTCTACATAGTGGACGTAAGAGTGGTGATTGCTAGAGCATCAAGAGATCTCTCATATGTGTCCAACAAGAAAAGGTCCTTACACAAGGTGCGTGACAAGTGAAGAGCATAATCAAGTTCTTTGTCTTTGATTATACACTTGTCCTCTCAAAGATGACATGAAATCCATGCTTATTGAAAGTTGAAATGGATAAGAGATTTTTAGTGATACCAAGCACAAATGATACATTTAGAAGCATAAAGTTTGATCCATCTACATCAGTACTCAACACTGAATCAATGCCTAGACATCATAATTGCTATTATTTGTACATGTAATGTGCTTTTTTGCAAGGGTTGTGTTACGGGGGCGTGAAATTTTAAGATGCTTTAATCTTGTCGATAACGTTTGATTAAGTTATTAATGAAATGTGCAAGGTTGTTTGGCACATGTAATGCACACGGTAGTTATTTCATGGTAACATGCCAAGGACCTAGAGGATGCAGTGGATGTCAAAGGAAAAAAAATGTGATAAGTTATGCCAGCTAGGCTTTGGGGGTTAGTTGGTGTTAGTTTTAACTCTAGGATAGTTATTTGGCCAATAAGTGTCAGTGGTGATACTAGGGACTAACATTAATTAATTAATTAATTAATGCTAGTCTAAGGGTCAACAGAGGTTGGGGACCACTTCAAGTTGCAAATGGCCTAGCCAATTTAATTATGGATGGGCACATTTAATTTTGGGTAGGGTTAGAAATGTTGAAATTACTTGGCAAAATTGTCCATGCAAACTGAGAAAACGTTTTTGGGGCATTGGGTCTCAGCCATTGAGCTAGTTTATAGCCTCTTGGGAGAGAGAGGGAGCAAGCTGTTGGTCCATTTTCTGATTAGAGAACAACAATTTGCTACAAAAGACAACCATTTGGGGTCTCAATAGGCAGGGGACAATAGGGAGACACCTTGTCGGGGCTGTCAACAACATTGTTGATCATGTGACATCATGTTGGAGATGTTTGGCAATAGATGACTCCATTAAATGCAGGCAGCAGGCAGATTTCATGGTTTTCTTACGAAGAAAATCAAATCTCTCTCTCATCTTGGCTTTCTCTCACCTTCTCTAGTAGTTTCTCAAGAGATCTCAATATTTCTTAGTCGTTTGGAGTAGATCTCTGCCTTATTTGGTGGACAATAGGAGGATTTCTATTGTAAACTCTAAAATTTTGCAAAAATCAGGGTTTGACAATCACCTTGGGACCCATGCCAATAATAGAAGGCATCGTACATTGAATTCAGCACTTGAAATTTGTGTAATTGTTAGGGAATTTAGATGCCAGCCCATTCATTGTAAATTGGGGCAACAGTTGGCCAATTTGCGGTTTCAATTGTGCAAGTTCTGGGTGAAAAGTGAAGGGGAGAATGGTCCAAATTACTTGCTAATTGTTATTACAGCAAGGGGCTTTTGAAACAACAAAGGAGATTGTGGTATCTTAGCTCCGGAAAGTGATGTGCTTGGATGCCCTACTATCAAAATACCAAGTATGTTGTGTTTCAAGAGCATTAAATGCAAAATCAGCCATCAAAGTGTTTCTTGTTGTTGATGAAAGGATGTGCTCTAAGCTCTTTATTGCTTGCTTTAGTGACCCACCCTAGGTTGAGTATATTGAAAAATCTTACCTCACATGGAGACATTGTGAAGCTCAAACCTCTTAGTGGTGCTAAGTTGATTGGTTTGTCATTGGTTCATGACTCTTTTATGTTTCTCAGAGCTGAGAAAAATAATGTGAAAAGAGCTATGGTTTCTTAGGATTCGTTTTGATTAGTATTGGCATTACATATGATTGGTTGCATGGAAAGTGAATTGGTTGACTTGTGATTGCAAGGTAGGATTGTCTGCAGAGGGATGATTACATGGCATTTATTTTAATTTTTGTTCCATTGGGGGGGTGGAGCATCCAAAAATTTGTGGATGTGTAGTTGTATAAGACATAAGTTTGTACATTGAAAATCTCAAGGCTAGCAGGGGCATGCCCATCTCAAAGTGACATAGAGTGTTATGATTACTAAGGTTTTGTTCTTCCTACGATTGTTTCCTTGGACATAGAAATCTTTCCATGAATTTGTATAGCCAATTTGATTTATGCAATGAGGAAACAAGAAAACCATTTGGGTCCGTTGGGAACATGTCACTACTCTAAAGTATATGGCTAAGGTTGCTCTTTTGGATGTCAACAAATGAGTGGTGGCTCTTCGATTAGCTGTTTATAGAATGTGTTTGGAGTAGACTCCTAGGTAGATATTGTGAAAGCTTTTTTTGAGCTGGGGATTTTTAGGCCTCTTGGTGGCAATTGTACTCAATGAATTAATATCCTAAGTCAGCTTGATATTCATATTTGATTTCTTCTTGGTAAGGCCTATTGTCTCTTGTTGGCGCTTGTTGGAGTCTAGACAAAATGTCAATTATTTATGAGCTGAAGTGTTGGTGGTGATTACTGGATTGGATAGATAAATCTTTGTCTAGAAAGAGGCTTATTAGAATGGCTAAAAATGGTGGGAGATTTCACTAATCCTTGCTAATCAAGGCTTTATTTTTGGGTTAATAGGTTGATGTGGTCTAGATTGGAGTTGAAAATTGAATAGCATATTCCATTCTTGATTTTAAGGACTTTTTGCATTGGTGATATTTGGGTTTCAATCTTGTTTATTTTGCAGCTTTCGGCAAGTGTGATGTATCATATAATGATAGAGGATAAAAGGTGGTTTATAGAAAAGGCTAATAAGGCGTGGTTGTGTGGAGATGGTCGTATGAAACGGCGAGATATATTGTTACAATTATGGAAGTCAAAGGTCTTGTATTAGGCAAGATCTTTGTCTAGAGAGGTCTTATGGGAGGCTTCTTTGTTGATGACATGGTGCACCAATGCAAGATTGCTAGTGCTTTTGTGTTTTTTGTATTATGTCTATAGAGATTGTTGATTGCTAGATGTGTTTGAAATTTTATTTCTAGGTTTTGGACTTCAATGAGGTTACTAATTGAGCATGGGTCTTTGGGGAGATTACCCCAGGTTGACACACTACAACGGGAGAATTCTTATTTGTTTCATTTTTTCCGAGCAATTGGGCTTTGGCGCATTTGGTACATTAGAAATGCTTTTAACTTGGACTCCGCCTTTGGAATTCATGGTGATTTAGAGGCTTATTGTTGTGGTAGTTTGCTTCTATGATATTGGCAGGGGTTTGTATTCATGATGTGGCTGCTAATGGTGCAAGACACTCTTACTATTCAAGGGCTTCAAGAAGTAGATGTGGTTGTTTGGCTTTGTCTTTTTAGTGGTACATAGGCTTTTGCATGCCAGCTAGCTAGATGGCCTCTTGAACATTTGATTATTGTTAACTTCAGCAATGAATGTGTGTGCATATGTGAGAGAGAGAGAGAGAGAGAGAGAGAGAGAGAGAGAGAGA
This sequence comes from Lygodium microphyllum, assembly GCF_053477565.2. Classification (NCBI taxonomy): domain Eukaryota; kingdom Viridiplantae; phylum Streptophyta; class Polypodiopsida; order Schizaeales; family Lygodiaceae; genus Lygodium; species Lygodium microphyllum. The sequence goes on along the minus strand of NC_141138.1, from coordinate 168,236,874 downwards.
GAGAGAGAGATGAAATTGCCTTATCTCGGTCTCTTTGGCAAGGCTGCCCTCTCAGCCCTTTGCTGTTTGCTTTAGTCACTCACCTGATGCTTTCATTGTTGGATAAGTTGGCCAATCAAGGTGAGATTGTTGGTTTGTCTCTTTCCAATGGAGCCCAACTTGTGGGTCATTCTTTGGCACATGATTCCTTCATGCTCCTTAAGGCTGATCGCTTGAATGTTAATCGGACGATGGTTGCATCGAACCTTTTTGCTATGGCATTAGGACTTTAGATTAATGCTTAGAAATCTACATTGCTCTCTTGTACGGAGAATGATTTGCAAGCCTTGGGATGGCATGGATTTGTGATTTCTAAGGGAAATATAACCAGACACTTGGGTTATCCTATTGGCATGGACGTAGCTCCCCGTGCCTTACTAGATTGGATGTCATCGCATATTCATGATCGGTTCATGTACTAGAAATTTCAAGGCTGGCCTCTTCATGTGAGACTTAAAGTTGCTCAATGCATCATAATCAGCATGATTTCGTTTTTCTTGCCATTGCTTCCTTGGACTAAGAAGTCTCTTTTGGAATTGATTCAGCCTATTCGATTCATGTTGTGGAAAAAGAAAGGGAATTGTTTGGGCTAAGTGTGGATTTCATGGCAGCATGTGACTACTCCTAAAAGGATGGGGGAGCAACGTTATTGGATGTTAATTTGCATATGGTTGCTTTGAGGCTAGCTCTTTTGCAGGTACTATGTATAGAGAGTCATCCTTGGTCAGATATTGTAAAATTTTTTATAGAAAGGACTAACATCTCTCATGGTAGCACAGTTATTCATGCTTCTTGGTGGCATGTGCTTAATTACACGAGATCTATTAAGGTTTCTCAGTCTTTTCTCCTTTCTCATTTGATCGCATCTTGGTAGGCAATGTTACGTTTTGCAGTTTGGCACCCTCTTGATTTTCATAAGGAGGAGAATTCGTTGCAAGGTGAAGTTCTGGCTACCGCCAGGTTGTTGGATTGGCTTGATAAATATTGCAGAGAGACAAGTTTAATTGGATGGCTCGTTTGGGTCTGTAGATAGTCCAAGATGTTGTCATTCCTGGGCAAGCGCGCCTTTATTCTTTTCGGTGTATTCGTCAGCATTTTTGGGTGCCTCGAGGATATCACGACATTTAGTCGTCCATACAGGATAGGCTTTTGAGGTTCTCCCCTTTGCTGGCGTTATAGCCATTGTCTCCTTAGCGTGATTGGATGCTTGTGATTCGTGATGATTTCAAGAAAAGGTCAGCCAACCAAATAATTCATAAGATGGTGGAGGCCAATAGATGGGTCACGGGTAAGGCTAATGAATTGTGGCATATTCGGGATAGCAAAAAGAAGTGGCGGGAAAGATTGATCCAGCTCTGGAAGTCTAAGGTTTTGTATCAGGGTAAAGTGTTCATGTGGAGGTTGCTTATTGGGGGTCTTCCAACTGGGGATGTGTTGCGTGCCCGCAAGATCTCTGCTGGTCGTTGTGTCTTCTGCACTACATGTGACGAGAGTGCTTCATCTCTTTGCCTCTTGCCTTGTTGCGAGACAGATTTGGAGTTTTGTTTCTCGTGTGTGGTCCTCGGCTACTCAGCACCACTGGATATCAGCTCGTTCATGGATTATGGGAAAGATGACCTCTATGTCCTCTTTGCATTCAGATTATTCCTGCCTCTTCCATTTCCTTAGATGGATAGCCTTGTGGCATATTTGTTGTACTCGGAATGCCTTCATTTTTGATTCAGTATTGGGCATCCATGGTCATGTGGCTCGTGTTTGTGGTTTAGTGTTATGGCAGATCTCCTCTATGGTGTCAACTAATCTCCTCTATGGTGTCAACTAATCTGGTTCTTCCTGACATTGCTGCTCCCTGGCTGGATATTGTTCGCTCCACACCAGCTGTCCTTTCTGTGTGACATTTTTGTGAGTCTTGGTAGACTTTCATTTATGGCTGTTATTTTCTTTTCTGACCTGATGGTCTGATGTAAATATTTACTACTTAATTCAATTATCTTCATGAAAAGAGAGAGAGAGAGAGAGAGAGAGAGAGAGAGAGAGAGAGAGAGAGCCATCCTCTCTCGGGAGGACTTACGCCCTTGGCACATGGCAATTTCCTCCGCGTCTTTGCCATGATTTTGTAACTATTTGGCCCTCTGGTTCTTGTAAACAGTCAGTTTGTACACACGATGGGGTAGAGCCATCGTGTATCTTGTAATCATGAAACCTTTTTCGTAATTAATACAATTACCTTTTACGAAAAAGAGAGAGAGAGAGAGAGAGAGAGAGAGAGAGAGAGAGAGAGAGAGAGAGAATATTTGTATTTTTTGGGCAGGAAACTTGCTATGGTTATATTTACAGAGAGCTACAAGGTTCAGAAAGTGACATTTTGCAAGTAAGATTCTCTGAGGTTAATCTGATGGTGGTATTCTAGTTGTTCCTTTGTAATGCATTGTGGATCACTGGATAGACAATCTTTGAAGTGGAGTTGGATTGAGAATAATATGTATTGCTTTTGAAATGATTTGTTCAAGGTATATTACCACTTCATATAGATTGTATTCCTTGGTTACTCTGATGTATGGACATGCATTCTTTTTCAGACATGGATTTTGGAATTTGACATCTATAGCTCAATTGACAGTAATAATGGGGGCCACCTTGTGGGTTCATAGCATTTGTTTCCACTTGTAACTACAAGGACTGTATATAATTTGGTTGGTTGGTTGCTTTTGTTTTGTCTTGTGAAATTTGTGTTCTTGTGAATCTTTAGAAGAACTGTGGGAGGGGAGAAGTGGCTTTGCACACAAAGACTTGATTTCTTCTATTCAGAGTGATTTGAGTCAAGAAACTATGTAGAGTCTGGTACAACGTTGTGTGAGGCTTCTAATTGAATGCTTATCACTTTGATAAAGTATGTGACTTTGGCATTAGCTAGTTGCTTCTCCCTAAATTCCCTTCTTTAGTTTCTGGTTTTCATGGATAGCATATGTAGTAGAGAAATTCCTCCCCATCCACTTGAAATAGAGTATTTGGGTGATCTACATGAATGTCCACTATCCCCAAGGTCTCTAGCCGCTTACAATTTGCCAACTAATTTGCATTGAATTAAGTGGTTCTCATAGACTGCAATCTTAGGTCTTCCTCTGAAACTGGAGAAATGCAAAGTTTCTGATTTAGTAAAACCTTGCTTCCATAGTGACAGTACAGAACATCTTATGTTGAGCCACTTCATCCTTTGTCCCAAATTAGTGGCAAAACTATGGGTTGGTAATCACAAGAATATTGCTAAATATGCCTATTACTTGCCTCAATCTTTAGGAACCTGTGATCTTTGTTTGTAAATGGCAAAAAGAAACTTTACTTTTACAACTTAGGCAGGTTTACTTGAAAGTGGCTTTCCAAATAGAAGTTCCCTTGGATCCCCTATCCCTTTCAGAGGGGGATACCGATGTTGATAGTGCGAGGAGTAATGATTGTGGGTGAAGAAAACGTGACATCTGATGAGCTATGCATTATTGTTGCCTCTAGGCCTTGCATCAATTCCTGTAACAAAATTCCAAAGCCCTTGTCACTAAAACATGTTTGATCATATATGCCCAAGTGAGACAACTTGTGCCATCATGTTTGTCATCAATCAACTCATCTTAAACAATTCCTGTGTATTGGCTATGCTTTCCTAAGTGTCCACAGAAATACACCTACTTCACAATAGTAGAAAATATAACCAAAATGGCTGCCTAGATTGCCAAATGCCCCTATGAAAGAGAAGGATGAAAATGTAAAAATGGATTATTCCTTGAATAAGTTCATTGGATGAAGAAATTGATGCTGGGGATGTGCTAAAAATGTTGAAAACTCCAATTCGCACCTTTGCAGAACATTGTTGGTCCGTTCCCAAAATTTGGTCTAGTTGGTGGTTGAGCAACCCCAAATTTTAGGTAATAGAGCATATGAAAACTTGCTATGATAGCGGTATATCTTAGGCAAGGCACCAAAACATTAACAATCAAGGTCCAAAAAAGATACAGGATAATTGAGAAATGTCATTCAAAAATTTGATGGGTTGAAAGATGTTGATATGAGGAGAGAGAACATGCTATGTGGAGAGGGAGCGTGGTTTGCTTTTGAGAAGAGAGGGGTGCTAAAACTGACCTTTGGTAAAAAGGGCATAAACTTTGCAAATGTAGTGACTTGGTTATAAATACTCATCACAAATGGTGGAGCTAGAATGTTCCTATTCAATGATAATGACATTGATTAGCTGCAAAGTTTGGTGCCTCTTACTGCTTTCTTTAAGAAAATAGATTAATGAAGATTAGCCATCTTACTTTGAAGATGGACAACAATGGGCGAAATGCTTTTGCTTATTGGGCAATTTCTTGGAGGATGATGCTCTTGTAGCCTTGGCAACTAAGGCAAAGAGGAGGCAACAATGGCCTCAGATTTGAATCCTTGTCACTTTGCTGAATAAAAATTCATGTGGAATGCTCATGGCGTTTGCTCTTGTAGCAAACAACATGACAAGTGGAGAATTCTACATGCGAATGCTTGGGGTGTTCTATGTGCTGTTGAATGTAAAAGTCATAAAGAAGCTGGAAGGATAGTCCACTGTCATGGTTTCAAGTTGCTTTATGTTGGGGTTCCAGCGCTGAAGTCTTGGAGTGTGCTAATGATTGTACATGAGAAACTTCAGCTTGTTTTGATTAAAAGGAATGTATATGGCAGATTCCTTGTTATTGAGATCACATACGATGGTGGGATTTTATGGCTGGTTGGTGTCTATGCATTGAATAATGTCTCACATTGTCATGAATTATGGTGACAGTTACAATCATGTCTTTCACTAGGTAAGCCAGGTTTGCTGATGGGGGATTTTAACATGGGTGTGCATCCCTCTCATTCCACCTCGAGACATGGTTTTATGGTCATGCTTGAAGGTCATGATTGGAATGCATTTGCATCAATGGTTATTAAGCAGGATCTATTGTCTTGGCTATGTCCACTAGATCATGGCTATACTTTCCATTCTGCCTAGAATATGAAGGCTGGTTAATTTTTCTCCAACAGAGCTAGGTGCATGTTTCAAGGATTTTCTTTGAAGTTGAAGTGTTTCATTTTTCTATTCTGACTATTTAATAGAAGAGGAGTCAAAACATGTTTCCTTGAATGTTGCGTTCTTGACACCCTGAAAAACAATGGAAAGGAGAAAACTACTTTATGCTGGGATCACAATCCAGCCTCTTAACCATTCAAAAACAAGTGGTTCATCTACTCTTATCAAGCTTCCAGTGCTTGTTTCATTAGGTAAACAGCATTTGGAAGAGGTAAAAGTGATCCCCTGGTAAAGGGATGGAAATGACTTGGTGCTGGGTGGTCATGCCTAGAGGGCAGGTGTTTGTACTTTAGCCAACAAGTTTTAGAATGTGGCCATGCCTAGAGGGCAAGATGACCTCTTATGTCATTGCATCTGTTAATGACTGGCCAGTTGCCAAAAGAAAGGTTTACTAGATAAAGCTCCTTATGTTGTTCTCTGACTCAATGATGGGGCTCACAAGTAGAAGATGAGCAAATTATAACTTGCAAGACTTTGGTGCTGAGGATTTTGGAATTATATGGTTTTTTCGTGTGGTTGGTCATACACAGACCTCCCTTTTTGGTGGGAGAAAGTTCCTTGACCAGTAATCGAATAAAGCGGAGCTTTCGCCTCTAGATTGGATGTTGTAGATGGGTAACGCAAATTAGGAGGCAATCTTATGGTGTTAAGGGCAAGATCATTAATGGATAAAGGGTCATATAGAATAATGACAGTCAATCTCTTAAAATCAAGATGGTTATTTGATGGGTCATTCCTGAATTTGAAAGAGTTTGAAAGTACATTTTTTCTAAGAAATCTGGTTGGAAGGGTGTTTTGGCTCTCTCAACTCAGCTCTGTTTTTCTTAGCTGTCCACATTCATCATATTTTGTACAAGATGCGTTCACATCTCTGATGTAAATAATTAATGGCTGATTGGGGGACTCAAAAGTTTTAAGCTAATGTCTTTGCAAACAACTTTATGGCAAGCTGGTTTTTGAGAATGTTATTAACTGGGTCAGTGTGTTAATGGTGGTTTACGTTAGATATCTGTGTTAAGATTGCTACTCACCTTTTCATTCTCATGTCTCTTGCAGTTTTTACTGCAATGTGCAGAAGAGCTTCCACATAAAAGTCCCTTTTATGGAACATTGGTAAATTTATTTCCTTTTGAGACCATCAATCTCTTATCATAGAAGGGTGGGTTATGTCTAGAAATATGCTGTTTGTTTGCAGATGTGTCAGTCATATCTAGTGTTTAAATGACTTCTCTGTCATTCTTTCTTCTTCTGTTCTACACTTGCTTGTGAGAGGACTCAGGCTGGTGTGATATTGGTTAAAGCTAATTGCAGCGATACATCTGGTTGCGAAAAATGTTTTGTTTTCCATTTTAGAACAGAAATGTAAGTTGGGTCCCATGATCACTGTCCACACTTCATATCGATTTCTGGTCTTTTTGGCATGCCGTGCTTAGTAGTTTACTTGGATTTTCCCCATGTCTAATTAAGAATGGATAAAAAAGAATATCCCTTCCTTTTCATCACAATTGTTTGCTGTTAAAAATCTGTTGTGGATGCTCCCAATGGCTTTGTACCTATGTGTTGGGCTTCAGCTTTTAGCTTTTAGATTGTAAATTTGTTGCTTTTTGTAATTGATTAAGGGAATGGATTTGTAATTCGTTTCTTTACCTTTTTGGGACGTAGTGTTTGATGAGATAGACATATCACTAATATTGGCCTTTTGAAGAGAGAGTTGTACATGGCTCATGCTGGCCGTTTGAGGACATCGTATGGACTTTCTATCTCTATTTAATCCCTTGCCGCTACTTAGGTGTTGGTTGTACCTCAAAGCTTGTTTGGGACGAAGTATTGGATGAGATGGATGTATATCACTAATGCTGGCCTTTTGAAAAGAGGTGTCTATCTCATGTTGGCCTTTCTAAGACATTGCATCAACTTAGTAATTCTATGACCACCCACACTCTCTTTTTTTTTTTGTAATGGGTAATTTATATTATATCAAATCACAAAAGGCGTACAAAATTCAAATGACATGAAAGATACAAAAAGTCATGGCAAAGAAGCAAAAGATATAGTTGTATGCCAAGGAGCTAAATCCTCCGTAGGGAAAATCAACATGTTGCACAAGATCTAATTGCCAGTGTAGAAGATCCTTGAGTTTGGCTATGTGTCCGTGGGGACACCCATGGCAGAGTCAAAGATGAAAGCTCTGGGTGATCCAATTATGCCAATAGCCCGAAAATCTGAAAAAATGGAACAAGTCCTTCATATGTGGCTGCACCAGGGTGGGAAAACCCTATCAAAAGGGTGCAGTGATAGACCAACAACCACTTGCCAAATATTTGTCAGAACAGCCCATATTTTCCTAGCCAAAGGGCATGAAATAAATCTATGATGCAAGGATTCCACGTTGGTTGTACAAAAAAAGCTGTTGCCATTTGAGATTTGACGCTTAGAAATGGTCGAAGCAAGGGGAAGCCCACCAATGATAACTCTCCAAAGAAAGACCTCGCATTTGAATGGGGTCTTGTTCAATCATCCTTCTATCACTGTCATTTTCCACCAACTCTTGGATTTATGCATTCCCAAATCACATTGGCTTTAGTAACCAGCCAATGCTTATCCTTAATCAAGAGATGATACACCTAGTTCATTGAAGCCTTTTGAAAAAAAAGACAACTAGCAAGATCCCGATCTTGCCAAGGGAAATCTGAGTAAAGTGCAGGAGGAGGTTGCATAGGCTGCATCAACCTTTCAATTTGGCCCGATAAAATGTAGTATCCACGAGGATTCAGGAATCCAGAAAAGCCTCTTGGCCATATGGAAAGCCATCAGCCCCCCGCGGCTCATCAAAGTCACATCCACAGCAAAATACAAACCTAGACATGCCATATGATTGAACTTGGGCTGTCCTCGTGTTTCCTGCCCCAAGAGAGCAACTATGACACCGCCAACAATTCCAATTGAAAGGAATTTGCCTCAAGACGACAAACCCACACACTCTTTGTTTGTCTCTCTCTATGACCACATTCTCACATGTTGAGCTATTATTAAAGAGAGTAGAGCACATGGGAGATGGATCTAGTATTGCTTTGTGGTTTTTTGCGAAGAGTTTGATATTGTGCCCTACAAAGACTACATGAGCTTGAGGTACCTAGTGAGATGTAGTGGGGTGAGGTGTTGTATGAATCAGTCACTAGACGGGTTCAAGCTCTAGGAGGGATGTTAGGGATCATCACTACTATTGGGTTAAGCATCATTGTCCACTCTCAATCCCTCTTTTTGGGCTATGCATCGATGAGGTATCAATTGGGAAGAGATGGAGCTGGCCTTGGGGGAGTATTGGCACCTTTACTAGTAGATGTGGCTGATGTTCTACTCTATACCGTATCTCATTAGTAAAAGAGCAAGAGTGGGCTGTTTTTTGCTTGCTGCTTGAAGCAATATTGATTGCTCCTAAGACAATGCAAAAACCTGTAGTAGATCTCTGGGTGTCCAAGTCACTTGTCCAATCTGAAATTGTACAATGTGTTAAAAAGACCCCCTCTCTATATAGAGTGGTGTGTTGGGTTGCCTTGCAAGTGTTGGCCCAAGTAATCACATATACCATGTGACATTGATCATGGGCTATGAAGTGTGTTGGGACTTGGACCTTGGGTGTGTGAGGCACAAAATTGGCTTGCAACGAGTCATGGAAAAGGCTGTCAACAGCTTAGCCACATATCTATATTGTAAGATGAAATGGCCATGGGTGTTTGAAACACCTCTAGCCCAAGGAAATGGTAAAGAAGACCAATTTGTCATCTCAAACTCCGTGCTCATCAACATTTCTCTAGTATGAGCAATATGCTTAGTGTAATCCCTGGTAATGATTAGGTCATCCATAGAAAGGATGACAGAGGTCACCAACTTGTTGACCAATGTGAAGTGTGTGTTAGGGTTCATATTCTGATATGGGAGGCCATGTTGTAAAAGAGAAGCAGCCAATCTTCTGATACCGAGCATAGAGTGCTTGGTTCAAGCCATAGAGGGCCCTCTATAAGTGATAAACCTGATCCTCTGATCCTGGGGCACAAAAACTGCATGGTTGCTCCATATAAGTCTCTTCTTAAAGGTCAACATTAAGAAGGTGCACTTCACATCTATTTGATAAATGGGCCACCTATGATGGGCAGCCAATGCCAAGACCATCTTGATGTTGGTCATTTGAGCTATGGGAGGAAAGGTTTCCATATAATCCAAGCCGGCTTTTGAACAAAACCCTTGCAACAAGCCTAGCTTTGTATTTGTCTAGGTTTCACCAGCCTTGTACTTGGTCTTGTAGATCCATTTGACACCAAATCACCTTCCTTCCTCAAGGGCATGGAACCAAAGACTTGTTTGATTCCACTCAATGAAATCTGGTTACTCTTATATGGCATGGCACCATGTATTTGTGTCAAAGCCTCCTTAACTAAGTCCTCCATAATCTTGTGCATAAGGGCATAGTTTACACTAAGTGAACCAACATCCTGCTGATGTTCTTGTATATTGTAACCACTTGGTCTTTGAAGTTCATTATGAATAGTCTAGGGAAAATAACAAACTCTTGACTCTTGCATGAGATGTACGAACAATCGCGAGGCCTAGAAAGATGATTGTTGCAAAGTCTAGGGCTGCTCTTGATCACCCACATTTGGCACAAGCAAATCTGTAGTTGGCTCTCATGGCTTAGACTAGTACATTGAACATCATCTTGAAGGAATAAATTTGTCGTCGTTGGCAATTGTAATGTGTCCAATCAAAGGATCATGGAGGTAATATATACGAATATTCGAGGGATGTAAGAATCCTTTGTATGGTTTGCCTTGCTTGCAATGTGGACACTTTTGGAAAAATTCTTCTTTCTTTGTCTTACCCTTCCCCTCCTTTATTTTCCTATGCTTTCCTTTTTGCTTCCCTCCCCCATTCGAACTTGGGCTGAAGGCCTTGGTGATTGCACTTGATCCACTAAAGGTTTGTGAATGTTGGACCTCTTGCATAATGAACCCATCCCATCCCAACGTCTTACGTGTTTGCTCCATCTTGTAGATGCAATTCCTCATGGTAGGGAAGTCGTTGGGAGACATCTATTGAAATTACATCTCCAATGCTATTTGATGAGAGAAAGTATGAACCTGGTAGAGGTTTTGAACCTTGGTCACCTTGATGCTATCCTATTAGTCACCCCAATCTTGTTAGTCACTCAGTTCTATTAGGTTCTAGCATTGACCTTGTCCTATTAGTCACCTTGATTTTGCGAATCTCCATCAACAAGGGGAGGTATCGATTGGTGGGTGGGCTAACCCACCCAAATTGGTTGAACAAGTGTTTTGGGCCCAAAAGAATGCACGAACCCAAAGATGAGCAGATAGACCAAAAGTGGACAAGTGATGAAATTGACCAAAGTGTCTAATATTGGAGAGAGCTCCTCATGTCCCTCATTGACTTAGTACAGAGCTCACAACTAATAAATGACCATGATTGCGATAAGGTAGATCATGCATCGTGAGTCTTGCCACATCTTTTCTCTCCTCAATTGGTGCAAGAAGCATGTCTACTAGGGTGGGCTTCGAGAAGATAACATGAACACCACCACACATGATCCCCATGATCATGTCACATCGTTCTTACACATATGCCTATTCCTTACATCGTTCACCCAATCAGCTAGCCCTCTTGCATACCACCACCATGACCACATTAGCATGGAAAAGCAGCTCTCTAGGTTACATAGTCACAAGTGATGGAGGACGGGGATGGCCAAAAATAGGAGATGGGGGACGGGGCATTGGGATGTGTTCAAAAATGCAAAATATATTTAAAGGATAAACAAATTTTTTGGCCTTAACTTCAAAATTCAGAATGTGAATCATCAAAGTATCATACGGAGGCGTAACTCCATTAAATGTAGCCAAGCTTGGAACTAGCTTCTTGCAATTTGTAAAGAATTACGTCCAAGAAGTAGTGGACTAGGCTACAATACTTGAAAGCCGCTGAAAGAACATCATCTCTCAAACGGCCTTGAAACAGTTTTAATAGACAAGGGCCTAGGTGTTTGAGGGCTTGAAACAGTCTCAATAGACAAGGCTACAACACTCAAAACAGTTTTGAAACAGTCTCAATAGACAAGGCCCTGCTAGGCTTTAAAGGGACTATGTTTCAAGGCCCTAGTTTGCCCCTCAAATAGTTCTAAAACAGTCTCAATAAACAACGCCCTGCGAGCCTTGAAAGGGACCAGTCACCATGAAGGGACTATTGAAGAAGAGCAGGATGACGAGGAAGAGGATAAGGATTATGAGGATGATGATAGAAGAGAGAATGGGGAAGATGATGATGATGGGTCAGTCACAAATGCCAGCTCGGATCAGTCACAAACAAGCATCCCATCACATTTCATGTCCCCATTCCATCACTTAGTGACATATGCTAAAGTGACCTTGCTTTTGTAAATGATGCGTCCCGTCATGGATCCGCTACAGGGATGGCGTCCCAGCATTCCAAGTGTCCATCCCGCCCATCACTTGTGACTATGCTAGGTTCTTAGGGCCTATTAGCTAAGCCTCTCATGTGTGAAGGAGTTATTGATAATACAAGTGAAATAGACCACCTAGGTAAAGCCCGTAAAGGGTTTTTATTGGGTTGGGCTTTGAATGTGAATGGCATTGTCTAATTAGCAAGGAAGAAGGCCCCACAAATCCTAACAAACATAGAAAATTTCTGATCGGCCCACCTTGGCTAGGATAATTGGCTATACCATTAAGCATGACTTGAGCAGACTTCAAAGTGCCTTGCGAGCCAATGGTATAGCGCTATTTGTCAAGCATTTCCAGAGCTAATTAAACAGGCCCAAAATGATATTTTTGGTTTTTGCATGAGCCACAAGATCTGGTTACTTTGTATTTTACCTTGGGGGAATTTTCTCCGAGATGAGATTAATAGAAATTTCTTTTATTGGGAGAAACCTTCTCCATCTCCAACTGCTGGCGCCCAGCCTTCCAAGTTGTCTCCCAGCCAATGATTGCTGCTGCCCCGCTCCACTAGCTGCTGCCACTGGTGTTGCCACCTTGCCTTGTGGATGTCTCCCAGATGCTACTTTTCAGTCTGCAGCCTATTGAATCATTTTCTGCAGCTGTGGCCAGCATTCTTCAGCCTCTGGAGTCTGTATTATTTGTTCCAGGCTGTTGTCCAGCATCGTCTACATCATTTGTGGCAGTCGCCTACTGCTAAACACCTTTAGGTAGTTGCATTTTTGCTGCCAGCTGCTTCATTATGTTGTTGTCAGCATCTTTTGTATTGAGTAGCCCTTGGGTTTTACATTTTATTACCCTCAGCTTGAGTCTACTGCATCGACATCTTGATTGGTGGTTTTGCTGCACTTGTGATCTGTACACAGAGAATGACACTCTCTGACACTCCCTTAGCTTGCTCCCACAAGAGTCAATGGTTGCTGGGTACCCACACATTATACCTCCATTCATTTCATTTACAATATTCATCTATTGGACAGAACACCATCTTCATTTTGCATTTTGCGTTCTTGCCTGAGCTCATTGTGTGCTAGTTATGTTTGCACACTTAGTGATTTCTTTGCGAACCTAGTGTATCTTCACATGGTATAAGAGTTGGGTGCCTAGTGTCCTTCTAAAGAGTATTCCATATTGCTGGTGAAAAGCTCTGTTTGCACAAGTGACATACAACTAAGTCTCAATGTCTCGTACACCTCTTTCTTGAGAGCCTATAGTGTCCACTTAGGTCTCTCCTTCATTGGAGGATCTGTGGTAGTATGATTCTTTGAATGAGGACAAAGCATCATTGCCTTCATATTCTATACATTTTACTAGATGGGGAGGAATTCTTTTGTAGAAGGTGGTTCCACTGCACTCCTTAATCTTCCCTTTAACTCGGATTAGATGTATGCATTAGTGCCATTTAGTTGGTAAGGGTGGGATCATGGAGGACATACCACTTTTGAGACGGCTAGTGATTCATCATCTTCATATCAGCAAGATGCAACGTTAGGTTTGAATAATCGATGTAATTTGTTTTAATCGAGGCCCCTTTGTGTTGCTCCTTTCGATTTGTAGATATCAGCTGTAAGAGATACTCTAGAGATGTAGATAGGTCAAGTATGTAAATGTTAATGAAGGCGGTTGTAGAAGTAGAAACGTCCTTAGAGGTATATCTACCACTTTACCTTCTATTTCATCTGAGTGAGTTATTGGTGCTGTTCTCTCTTGTCCTTGCCAAACTATCATTAGGTTCTCTTTCATATGCTTTCTGTAGCTTAGGATTAGTGGAGTTAATGCTGGGGTTATTATTCGTGTTTCACATCGAATTACAACACTTTCCCTAGCATCGATTGTTGGAGTTGTCTTATTGACCGCTTTGTGGCAAGAGATTGAACCTGACACATCAATTGATCATGATCTCCAAGAGTTGTCCATTAAGAAAGGGGATAGTATGAAAGTTAAGATAGCCAAATATAAGTGAACACTTGTCAAGCTTGCTATCATTGGTTCCTCGAAGTTAGACAACAATCGGGTTGCTTCATTTCTTAACAAGCTCTTTATCGAAATACTTTTACTTTATGCAACAAGCTATACTATTCCTATTGCTGACATTTTGTAACGTGCCTGAGTCGCGACACATTTTAGTAGTCCATCGGGAGTCTGATCTAAAAGACGTTGCCTGGCACTCCCACAGAATGTCACACGGTTTGTCGGTTAGCCAATCTCGAGTCTACTCCGCAACATAACATATCGGCCAACCCTGTTAGGATAGACCTGAATCTTTTTGGGTTTCTAACAGTCAAGTCGTTCTATAACCTTCTAGCATCGGTCTTCAGATGACCTACTTTATGCAGAGCATCTAAATCGAGTTGGTCTTATATCGCACTTGGTTCAAAGAGAATGGGAAATGAGAGGGATGTATTGTTCGACCTCTCTACCTGTAGGGCAAAGTTCTGTTTCGGTCCCCTAAAACGATATGAGCTAGGGTTTTGCCCTATATTATCTAAGGTCAATACGTCATTGCAATTTGAATGTTGAGAAGCCTCCCAGTTCTTTGGGATCACCCTGCCGTAGGACGGATCTGTCGGGGGTTTCGTCCATCCGCTTTCCTGATAGCTTTAGTTTCCTACTTACCTAAGGGCACATTAGTGGTAACACATATAAGCAGCTTCCTTAATTAATCCGTTAGTCACATGTTCCTTTACGTGATTTTATGCAATGACATGAATACAAATTAGACAAATTCATTGAAAATAAACTTTATATTAAAATTTCAATTGAGATACAAATCCTGTCCATGGGACGATTTTCGCAATTCGTAAGGATGCGTCTTTTCCTTCAAGTTTTCGCCCTTGCACTAGTAATAGGGCATTGAGATTCCTTCCCGATTCACGTAGATCATCTGAGTAGGATCTGGAGGCAAGGGATTTATAGCCAGAGCCCCCCTGGCACTTGAGTATCCTCCTACGAGTAGACGTTTCTACAGAGAGACCTCTCACGACGGGTTCGGTCCACATTCTCAACGTGGCTATCAAAAAACCCCCTTGGATAGGGTTGGCGGCTAGATGGGGGTGATCAACACGCCTTTCTTAGGTGTTTCAACTTGAATCCAATTTAAAAGATTTTCTTTTATCAATTCCTTTGTTAGATAACTCCTTTTCCAAACAAGTGTTCCTAAGTACAAACACAAGTAGAAGTGCATAATATGTACTAGACAAATCTTTGTTCTCTCTACCGAAGGAAATTCCGATTTGATGCGATAGCATCTAGTCTCGGCTTTATTTCCGTTATCGTCCGAGATTTCCAGCGATAACCTAATTTAGTTTCATCATTCTTTTGAATGAAAGAGTGTCCTTGCAATGTTGATTGTAATTTGGGACATTGGCTTCCCTACAACGAAACTCTGCGTATTCTATCATAAGTTCAATCTATATTTTGTGAGATGTAATAAGATTTTCTATTATTTCAACCAAGCAAACGGATACAGATGCATAAAATCTATTTGGCTTGATTGCAGTTTAATACGTATTCTTGAAAATTTTCATATATATATTAGTATGAATTTTCCATGCAATTTATGTGCAATTTAACGGCTTCTAAGTGCGATTTTAATTGATCACCTAAGATGAATGCGATGACAAAATTTTCCTATTATGCTCATTATCTCGAAACATGCTCAATTAAGTTGCGATGATTAATGTAAATATTCTATTCTCCCTTTAAAAAAAAAAATACAAGAGGGTGCACTTGATTTATAAAAGATGCGTTTTCCATAGTTGCGGTCCCTTGGTTCGCGGTCTCGTTGGTTGTGGTGGGAGTTTCAGCGTTTGGAGAGATCTTTCGCTTGGGGGCTATCGTCCGTAAGTGGATTCGAGAGATAAAGGAGGAATAAATTTGAGATAGGAGAGTGTAAGAGAAGATGGCTTAGTCGAAGACCGAGATAGAGGGAATTGAGTTGACTCTCTCCCTCGCAGCCTCTTGGGGTAACTCTCTTTCTCTCTCTCTCTCTCTCTCTCTCTCTCTCTCTCTCGCTCCTTCTTGCAGCCTCTTGGAGAGGTATCCTTCTACTTCCCTCTCTTTACCTCTCTCTAGCAGTCTCTCAAGGTCTCCTTGTGCCTCTCTAATTTCTCCCCATGCCTTATATTTATAGCTAAACAAGAGAAGAAGGGTTGTGGCTCAGAAAAAGAGTTCTTTATGGAGGGGATCTTGGAAAAATCAGCAATCTGATGCTCAAATCACAATTCTGATAATTCTATTGGCTTCGAAAGGGAGGTAAAACTCCAAGACACTTGTTTAGAAATCTTCCAAATCACTCCTTCTTTTTGCTGTTCAAAGTGTTGTTTCGTGTCTGTAAACTGCGATCGGGACGCGTGCAATTTCGCCAATCATTTTTTTGTATTAAATCTCTAAAACATGTTGAAAAAAACCACTTGTTTTTTTTACATGACATCTTGTTCTAGAAATCTCCATAGCTTTTTAGGATAGTTACAATAAGTAATATCTAAAATATGCTAGTTCTGCCAAAAAAATCTAACATTTTTGGACCATCCATACTGTACACATTAATACTAGTGATTAATGGCTCATAACTCTCGTTCACGTTATAACTTCTGTGAAGGGTGGCTACAGTCCTTGTCAATCTAAGAAAAAAGTTGGATTATGACTCTTGTTTAAAAAAATATATATTTTAATTAAATAAAAATTGTTAGTTATTAATGTTAGTCAGTTTTTACTTTAGTTAGTAACCTTACTAACTTATTAATTGACTAACTAACTTTCGAACTAACCAACTAATTTTTAATTGCGTGGAAGTATTACACTTTTTATGAGTTAGAATGCAAGCTATTGCATCACTCTCGGTTGTATGATCAAGCCCATGGAGTAGCTCTCATAGTGTATACATATGGGTATGCATATGCGTAGACTATACGTATGTGTATGCTATGTGTAGGCTATGCATGTGTGTATGCTTTGTATGGCCTATGCGTATGTTATGCATAGGCTATGCATACATATATGCTTTGCGTAGCCTTTGAGTATACATGGGCCATGTGTACACATATGCGAATGTGTAGGCTATGTGTATGCATACACGTATGTATAGGCATAGCATAAGCACAGGCATAGACTATGTATACACTTTATGCATAGCATGGGTATACACATAGCTTACTCATACACATATGCATATGCTATGCATAGCCCGCATGTACTGGATCCATCTCCATGACCATTCTATCATCGCAACTTTTCCTAATATTCACCATGACCCTCCTTCCACTCCTTGTTAGCTCCACATCTCTCTCCATCTTCTCTCCAAATCCAACTCCACCATGACCACACCCCTAGGACCACTCATACTACTCACTATGACCACACTTCATCTCACAACCTCTAGCCCCACCATGACCAAGACTCTCCACCTTAAGATCACATCGATCATAAAAGATTGACATCACCACAATTGACCACAACTTGGCATGACCATGATTAACCATAAGCCGATATGAGGAGAACCAATCACAAGTTGGTATGACTATGATTGATCACAAGCCAACATAACCACTATCGACAATAGGAGTTGCTGTATCACGCTCGGTTGTAAGATCAAGCCCACAAAGAGACCTACTCCTCTTGCCTACTTTAGAGATGGCTCAAGTTTCCATGTCAGTGAAATTTGTATAGGGCAAGACCTCTCAAGATTGAGAGACAAGTCCTCAAAAGATCCACACGCTCTGTTGATGGAATCTAGGAAACTCAATTTGAAATAACATTCCTAACAAGAATATATATTGCAGACATTGTTAGCCCATGGGTCATGTGGAGAAGGATTGTTGTTCTAAGGCCCTTGGCCCCGTGGTCATCCTCCTAGATCTTCTCCCTATCAAACCTTGGGTACACCCACAAGCCCTCCCTTAAGGTAGCAGCTTGAAGGGACTAGGGAGGGTCTTGCTCTCGCACCTGCTCCCATTTCTCTTGGTTCCCACCCACTTGAGTAATGACCCGCTTGTAATGTAGCTTATGGACGACACCCTCATTTTGAACCTTTCAAGACATTTGAAGGTGTTATGTCCCTAGACATCTAGATGGGTGCTAGTAGCATTGGTCACAGTGGTTACGAAGTGACTTAGTGTGAATGCACTAAGGACACTTCAGGGTTAGAACAGTTGAGCCCTATAAATAGGACTCAAGATCCTATTGTCCACTTTCATTGTGTGATCACCACTCTTGGACTCTTGGCTTGTTGGTCAACGCATCTGTACACCGGAATGGTGTGGGTTTATGGTATGGGACACCAACCCTTGGGGTGTGGTCGTGGCTTGGAGTGCTGCTAGCTCCAAGGCTCGGGGTGAGCTTATTTAGCTATATGGTTGGGAGGTGAGATTGATGTCGAGTCTCTTTTTTGTCGAGTTTCGTGTCTCGTGTGCAGGTAGGATCCTAGGGGGACGTTTCATTGGTATAAGAGCATTGACTTGTAATTAGACGCGAGATTCGATGATGTGCACAAAACCATTTGTGTTCATGGAACCGTGATGGTTTGTGCTTGATTGGTACACCTTTATCTCGTTAAGGGTGGTATGGGACATAACATAAGGTATAATGGACTATTCTTGTAGGCCATTTGCATTGGATTTCACACCATAGGCTCATCTAGCCACCTTACGAGGGGTGATAATGCATCCATGATCCATGTTGCTTCTCCCCTTGTGATTGCTTCTCTTGGGAGAGATCTGTTGAAGGATGTGGCTGATGTTGGGTCTACCTTCCGGCTACCACCCTCTAGGTCTCTTGGGTTATGTTAGGCTAGTATATCCTTGGGTAGTCTCACACTTTTAGCTACTCTTAGCTCTTTAGACTAATTGAGTTGGGCCCATAGGCTAATTTTGTGTGCGCGTGCAATGGAAGAGAAACACAAACACAGAGGGTAAAGAGAAGAGAAAGACAGCAGGAAGAGAAGAGAAATCTGCACTGAATCTGAAATGAATGCTGAATACAATGATGGACTGATCAGTCCCTGCATGCAACTCAAAGCATCAAGGAGGGCACTGGATCAGGCTGATGATGCTGGCATTGCTAGAGACAAAGATGGAGTTTGATGTCAGGGTGTGCAACCTGCAGAAAACTGAGATGATCTGCTTCAAACTGGGAGACAGCTATAAATAGGAGAAAACAACCAGAACTGGCCAACCAGCTGGAGGGCTTAAAGTAATGCAGTCGGCCAGTCATAAACTGGTCAACCAGCCTGCATGGGGCACAAAAATGCTGATGCAAACTGGGGAACAGCCCACCTTGCTCAAATTGCAATTACCCAGGCTGGCTGACCATTGAAAAAGCCGGAAACTGCCCACTGCACAACACAAACATACCAGCACACATGGAAGAAAGAAATGCAGACCAACTGAATGCACTAGAACAGTTAGAGCTCCAATGTCTCCATCAGACTTTGGCAGAGCTCACAACAACTAGGAGATGATTGACTGACAAAATGGCAGACTAACAAACTTGTCCTTAGCTAAATACCTTTAGGACTTCCCTTCTATTTTTTGTGCTTCAACCACTCATATTTTTGGATCTCTTGTTTAGCTTCACTTTGTCTTTCTTAGCTTAGCTCCAAAGCATCTCAATGTGAAGGATAGATATGGAACTTCTTGCCTATTTTGGTACCAACATGCTGGCTTGTATTTCAGCTAAGGAGTAATAGTGTAGGTATGTGCTAGTTGTGATTGGGTTAGAGAGATGGTTTGTTAGCCATTCCATGGTGGCTCCACATTCTCTCATAGTTGAGCCATGTTCCTTTGATTGGCATGGAGGCTTCCCCTCTCTTGCTTATGCAACAAAGCTCCTCCGGTTGAGGTGCTTCTACTTGAACTTCTTGCTAAGTTCTTGACTTTCCGCACATGCTACATGCAAGTTTGGCCATTGCCTTCTTGTCTTTGACTTCAACATCCTTCCTTGTTTTATCTACTTAATGTGTTTTCATTACATTATTCATCATCACAAAAGGTTGCTTGGGCAAGCGAATAATTCCCCATTAGGGTAATGGTCAAGTGGCACCCTTCTATATGAGCATGCCTCTATTACATTACCTGTTTGCATTTTCATTGTGTATATGTTGGATGCTTAGTAGGGATGAAAATCTATGATTGCAGGTATCTCTACAAAATGAAAGCCTATGCATTGTGTTAGCATGATTCCCTCTTACATAATTGAGCAGAGCATTGATGAGCACATCACTCACCCAGGATCCTAAGTGGCTACCACATTCCATGTGGCAGTTACGGTCATCTGCCCTTTACCTCTTTATACGTCTACTTTGGCATCCTTGATTGTTATAGTTGGGTCTCACTTTTTCATGAACTATTAAGCCAGTTCAAACAAACAAACATTAACAAAATAACTACATCCAATAGGAGTGTTCATCACCTTTACAATCATTGCAAGCCCATTGCTGCTATCTGCTCCATGATATTATCATGTGCATTTTCTGCATTGATTGGTCCTTGACTTTTCCATCTCCATCTCCCTCAGCTCTAGTCTACTGCATCAACATCTTCATCAGTGGATTGCTGCACTCAGGTCTGTACATGGAGGACAAGACCCTCCACTCTCCCTTGACTTGCTTCTACGAGACTTGGTGGTTGTTGGGCAGTTCTACTCTTTGAGCAACCACACATATGTACCTTCTTCATTGTTTTCATAACAACAATCATTCATCATATTGATCACCATCTTCTTTTTGCATTTTATGTACTCGTCTGACTCACTGTATGTTGGTGATGTTCATATACTCAGCATTTTCTCTACAGACCCTAGGGTATCTTCACAAGTCTCATTCCAGGTTTGATAAGACACAGAACCTTGTGTCAAAACAATCCACAAGGAGGTACGAAAGCTTAACTTATAAACATCATTATGCTTTTCTTCTTTTTACTGTCCTTGTCAGTTGACATTCTTCTTTTTTTTTTCAAGTTTCACGTTTACTCCCATTCTGAGCTCCAATGTCTATTAGTAGCCTTTTCTTCAGCTCCGACATTTCTGAGTCCCCTCGCTCTGCAACTTTAGAGTTTTCTTTGTAGTATCTTTGCAAGTTGGAAGTTGCTATTTGGCCTCAGTGATTGGACGTGCACATAGATGTGGATTCGGATGTGAGGGAACCTTTTTATGAATTAAATTTCAAGTCGGGTGTTAACTGTAAGCTCAAATTCATAGATGATGAATGGTTTGTGCATGTACATGACCATCAGATAGTCCTGTGATCAATCCGGAATCTTTCTGTAAGTTAGAGAGACTTGAAAATCGGTTATCAAATCTGGATTTGTTGGAATGCAAGATCAGTAAAATGTCCAAATTGGGTGCCACTCCTTAGCATTTCCCAAGCTTTGAATTATTGAAAGACCTGAAATTTATGCTAATATCATGGACAACAGCTAAGTTGAGCTACTTCTTGGAATTTGACCACTCAATTCAGGCATTTCATGTAAATCGGCATATAATCAGATGTGTTTCTTCAGAGAAGAAAATTTTAGAGTTTAACGTGAGCATCACTTACATCTTACATTACCATTACATGTAGGCGTTTTCCTATTTGTCACTGAATTTGAGGGAACATCCCTTTTCACCCAGTTTGGGAAAGAATTTTCTCTTACACACTAGCCAGAGAGGGGTTATGTTGCTTAATATTTCTAGAGAAACCCTTCCCCTTAAAGAAAAGTCTAAGTAGTTAGCACCCCCTTTTTCCTTTGTTTATATATTTTTAAATATTCCATTTCGTGTACTTAGAAAAGCTTCTTGCTGCTATGTTACGTGTGTTCTCAAGACTGAAATGTGGATTTTGGCCATTATGCTGTGTGGTCTGCTTTTGACAGTTATCCAGATGTTTTATTAGTTTGCTTGCACTAAAAATCAGCAAGTTACTTTTCCTTATATGTTTAGACATGATTGTGCATTCAGGTTGGCCTATTGAATACTGAAGATTCAGACTTTGTTTCCAGCATTGTGCAACAAGTGCATGACCAACTTCAGGTGAGCTTGGGAATTGTAGCAAGCTTGGTATTGTGTGCTTTTTTGTCATTATCCAATGTTTGCGACTGTTTTCCAATGCTTTATAAAGCTTGCCTGCCAACCTTGAGTACCATTAAATAAACATAGGTCAAAGGATGTGCATCCAAGGTCATTGGTTCAAATAGGGAGGCAACTACTGATTGTCAAGTTGCCGTGATGTTAACTGTATGGTGGACAAGGAGTTTTATGTTTATGAGAGAGAATGCTCTTCTATCAAGTGTGGTCTGGTTTTGTCTCTTGCCCATGCAGCGATTTGCCTGTCTTCAATGAGCAGGATTCAGGGATCATGTGAAAAATGATTTAGGTTTAAAGAGCACCATGATACAGGAATGTTAATACAGGCAACGTATGCACAAATAGACCCAAAAAATTCATACATTGACTGGAGGAAACCTTTCACTTGGAAAGGTAAAGAAACTCTAGAAGTTCAAGATTGTCAAAAAGAAGTAGGATTATCAGTTTGAAACACACTTATGATTCTTTTGCCATCCATGCTGCCTTATGTTTATCTGTTGGAAATGCCCTTACTAAATCTATTAAAAGGCTTATGATAGTTTTCCATCCATGTTTCTTTCATGTGGAAAGGTAAAGAAACTCTAGAAATTCAATATTGACAAAAAGAAGTACGATTATCAGTTGGAAATGCCCTTAATGGATGTATTTTAAGGCTTATGACTCCTTTTCCATCCATGTTGCCTATGATTATCAGTTAGAAAGGCCCTTACTAAAATTTTTAAAAGGCTTATGATAGTTTGCAATCCATGTTGCCTTATTTCTTCTAAGTCCTTATTACAAGCATGTATCTAAAATTTTCGCGTCATGAGCTCTCACAGTACTTTTAGGATGAAGTTTGCCTTCCTGGAGGGAGTGTGCCTACCTATTAAGGCAATGGGTTGCTGGAGGGAGACGTGTCTTCTCTCTTTATAGGCGCCTTTCCACTGGAATTCTGGAGGGAGGAGGGGGCCTGGGTTGTACTTTTTTTGGGGCCGGGGGGGTGGGACAGTGTTGGAAGGATAAGATCCAAGAATGGTCCAAGGTTTCAGGTTTGCAGTAATCAAGATAGCATTTCAAGAGTGGTTGAGGAAATCTAGCTTATACTAAATTATGGGCATGAGTTCAGTGTATTGTAAGTACTACTAGCCTTCAATAATATGGCTAGAATGTCTAGGTTTGAGCCCTGTGACATTAATGATGCTGAAGGGAAATTTCTCAACCTGCATTGTGCACTCGTATGTGCATTGTTGTGAGACATGGTTGGCACAGTAATGATAGCACTTTGTACTTTAAAATATATAACTTTTGTGAGCAAGTAGCTGAACTGTAGCTACTGCATGTTTGTTATCATTCACTCAAATGTTTGTTTGGTTCTTCTGTAGGAGGCATTGAATTCAGGAGATTGCAACAAGATAAGGATATTATTGCGGTTTCTCACTGTTCTGGTGGGTTTCTTTCTCTTCAGAGCTGTTTGAAAATGCTGACCGGTCTGAACAATTAGTTCCATGCTACTTCATGTACGCTAGAATGAGTGCTTAACAGTCAAGAACAGAAGAAACACATATCACTGCATTATAAAAGCTTTTTATTTTAAAATGCGTGATCGACAACTACTAAGCTTTAAGTTGCTACGCCACCTGGTATTCTTACCAATGCTTTTTAATTCAAGTACATGGATTACCAATTAAAGAAAAGATGAATGAGACTTGAGCAGTTTACTTTGGCCTCTTTTGTAAAGTATTCAGGCAATTCATGCTGTTTCTTACACTTGGTTACAGATGTGCAGCAATGTTATTGCACCTGCTTCACTTGTGGAAGTGTTCGAAACTTTACTGTCCTCAGCTGCAACAACTGTAGATGATGAGAAGGGAAATCCTGCATGGCAACCAAGGGCTGATTTTTATGTATTCTGTATATTGGCTTCTTTGCCCTGGGGTGGACTTGAGCTGATGGAGGTATGGCAAGGCTCTTCTTGGAAGCTAATTTTGCTAAAACTTTCTAGGTATGAGCACCATGAAGGTCTTTCTAGCATTTCTAGATTACGGGCATCATGCAATTTATTACTTTGCAAACAGCGGGCCTCCGAAGAACTTGAACGGGTGTTGGCTGGTGTTGAAGCATATTTAAGCATACGAAAACCCCTCATTGAAGTGTCTTTTAATGCGTTTACAGCAACTGAGCAAGTCAATGCACCTGCTGATGAGGTAAGGTTTAGGCCGGGCCTCCCTCTTTTTGAACGTCTTTTACTGTATTTTTCCATGATCAATGAGATGAGGTATGATGCTTTCAGACGAAAGTAAGAAAACTAGACTTCAATGTTCTTTTGGTTTGAATAGCTGGTGCACAACTGGTGTATACATAAATATGACTGTGACAGACATTATCAATTATTTTTTCGGGATCCAACTTAGCTTTCTTTTTTAATGAATGAAATCTGCGATTTCAAGGCTGTTATTTCTGTTTGAAAGTACATTAATGTTAGGGAAAGGGTTTTGGAGGAATCTGGAGATTTCACAATCTTATAATCCAAATGTTGCAGGACTATTTGGAAGAATTATGGAAGCGAATTGCTGTCTGCCGTGAAAATGGCTGGAAACTTGAGAGTGGTATTATGAGCTTTTTACCGAGTGCTTTACTTTCTACTTTTTTCCCCCCTTAATCCATGTTTACAATGCGTTAAGAGAGGTGCAAATAGAAAATGGGGAAAAACTTAATATTACATTCAAAAGGCAGGCATTGGAATGCACGTCATTGTTTTTGACTGAACTATGTCCTCAACCAAAAGCCTTACCAGAATAAGAGGTTTTGTTTTTGAACGAAACTGACCAAAAGGGAATGCTCACCACAAAATTGTTTAAAGGACTCTGCAATTTTCTGCAGCACAAGCATTTTGCACATGGTTGAATTATGTAACAACGATGTCTTTGGCAATTGTTGCAGCTTTCCTGGCAGATGAATCCTGGGTTTTTAAAAAGATATCAGAGTGCTGGTGAATCCAGTAGTAGGTCAGACTCGATATACAGCACTCTATGCATTGGTTAAGTAGGCTCCAGTAACTGAAGACTCTAGCCCTTACGATCTTTAATCTGGAACTAAACTCGAACATGATATCCTGATAGACTAGAGCCTGCCGAATCACTGCAGGCCTTTTATAGTTGGTACTCGGCCATTTTGTCTCAGCACCCCTTTTATAGCTGTGTGTACTCAACACTGAGCCTTTAGTGGGCCCTGGGGTACGCTAGCTGCCATTCTTGCTAATCAAAATCTCATGTGTGTTTACACACACAGTAACCTTGACTTTCTTGTGATTTCAGTCTTATCTTTCTTGTCGTTTTGGCTTCCATGTATAATGTTGTATATGTTGGCCAATCCTAACCATATTGTAGTGCTTGTCGTTTTGGCTTCCATGTATAATGTTGTATATGTTGGCCAATCGCAACCATATTGTAGTGCAGTAACACCTATTGCCCAACAAATGGAATTTGTGTCTTCTTGTCCTTGCTTATCTAGCCACGTCATAATTGAAGTCACAATTTAAAGCTGTTTTGTCTGCCAACTATACAAGTCTTGGAACTCGTAGGCTAAAATTTAAATACATTTCTTTTATTTGTTCTAAAAATTTCCTTTTGGTACCTAGTCATGGATGCACTTGCATGTGCACATACACAAAGCTTATAACCTGAATTTCCTAATAAAAGAATACTTGACATTTTTGCATATAAGTGAGAGGCATAGTCGGGGGTGATAGGTGGAGGGGGATGGTGAGAAGTAGGCACGGGTAATGGAAAACCTGGATAGCATTAAAAAATATGCAATATACTTCAAAAATAGCCAAATTTAAACCTTAAACTTTGGACTTAAGAATGCGCATCATCAAAGCACCACATTGCAAACAACAATGCATAAAACTACTACATTGAATGCGGAAATCCCATATGACAAAGGTGTCGGTAACACATTAATAGCACGATACAAATTATAGCCCAAGGGCAAGCTGAACAGTAAATAGTAGTGTCTAATAAGCTGTAGGCAATACGGAGTACAGTTGTCATGGCTCATGCAACAAGTCATCATCCATGATCAATGATTGCAAAACACTGATTACAAAAGCAAGAGCATTCTAGCTTCAGTATTTGATTTGTTTTTCTGTTGCTGAATTTTTATTTTTGAAGATTAAGTGCTTGCAAATGAAACTTCACTACCCTTTGGTTCAGTTGAAGGCAGGGTTTAGCTTTCAAACACTACATGCACACACTCTCAATACCCAGTACTACTGTAGCCACAGCTTGGGGCTGGAAGAGCTATTTGCTTTTCGCTACTTGTTGGAGAACTGGGTGCAACAGTCCATTGGTTGGATTGGACAGCAATTAAACTAAATCAGGTGTAATACGGTCTACTTCAAATTAGTACAAGGGACTGACTGGAGTGCTTGGCAGGTTAAGGCAACATCATGCTAAGTGCACTAATATATCCAATATGACAAAGTTAAAAATGACAAAAACAAATTAGAATGTCAAATCAAATGGGCTTTGATTATTTAAATGATTTTATGTTTTAAAGTTTCAACACTCTGAAGTTAAAAGAGGTTATAATTTAAAATTGGGGATGGGTACCATTTAATGTCATTTTAATGAGGGCAGGGCCAATGGGTTACACAACTTTAATTTGCATGTGGAGGCTGAGGCCTATTGAAAATGGAAAATTGCCAAATGTCAAGTTTGGGTTAGTTTTGGGCTGCATGCAAGTGTATCTTACAGATTGGGCTCTCTTTCTCCTGTTCTGGGTGTGGGGAAGATGAGGGTGGAGAATTGAGTGGTGGGCTGAGATAGAGTAGCTATGCTATGAGAGACAACATAGAGACCTGATCTACATCACTTTCTAGGGCTGGAACAGCAGGGCGATTCTCATGGGAAGGTTAGAGAATTTTCTCTAATTGCTCATCTCTTCTCCCTCAGTAGATCTGAATTTTCTCAGCCCTAATTTGTTGTTAGAGACCTAATTTTAGTAGAAATTATGATTTACTAGCCTATCTTGAGAAGTGTGCCATCAAATCTCAGCCATGTAACAAAGGGATTGATTGAAACTCTAAGAAATCACAATAGATCTGAGAAGGATTGTTCATCTATGGCTAGGGTGATTGTCATGCTAGTATAGAAGACCCATTTTGTGCTTGTATGTGCTTGAATGAAGGGGAAAATTTGGGGAATTTGATGTTTGTAATTGTTTTAGGGCTGAAATGCAAAATTTTCTCTCTCATGTTTCTCTCTCATCTAGATTTAATGCATTTGTCATTTGGTGAAGAAAAGTGAAAATTTGAGCCTCAGAGGTGCACCTAATTGTTTTGTGGTTGTTGATTTGCTGATCTTAGTGTATAATCAAGGAAGATTATGGTTTGCATTGTTGCATTGGAATTGTCGGTGATCTTCAATAGGACACTGGGGTACTTTTTACTCTCCATACAAGAGGTTTTTTTCCCCAGATTTATTCCCTTTATTTTACGTGCCTATGTTACATAGTTTTGGGCACTTATCGTGTTCCACAGACTTTGGGTGTGAACACTCTCTTACAACCCTAAGGTTTAAGGGTTATACTTTGTACTTTTACTACACACTTCTGATTATTGCATTGGGTGTCATGCTCTCACACTCTACTCTGTCTACTCAACTCTCAGCTGAGCTTTGATCTCTTCCTGTTCCCACAGTTGGTATCAGAGTAGTACTCTGCTCCAACTCAGCTTCTTGGTCATCACCAGTGAGCCACCAGCTCGTAGCTCCAAAAGTCTTGGCATTGGCATTCAGCAATAGGTGTCAGCGGCCAATCTGCTCTGCTAGGTAGTAACAGATATGCCCCCCAGCGTCTCTTCAATAAGAGCCACCTTGCTCCTGCTTAGTCAGCTTAGCGCCCTGTCAAAAGGCGCCACTAAGTCAGCCAACGCTGTGTTTGTGTTGGGTCCTTGCGCTTGCCTGCCCTTGCGCCTCGACTGCTCTTCCTGCCTGCGACCTGAGCGCCGCCCGTGACTTGCGCTCGCTTGCTCTAGAGTTGCTTGCTACTAGCATAGCCACCCCAGCCTCGACCTACTCCAGTCCACGCCACTTGCGACCTGCTCGTCAACTGTGAACTGTGCCTACCTGTTCCAGACCACCGCGAGTCCCCAGTGTGCCACTAACACAGGCCGTCACCTCCACATTGACCTCCAACTGCTACCTGCCACCTCAGAATTGGATGTAAAAAGTTTTTAATGCGGTGGTTGCACCCTCATCAGCTGCGTTTCTTTATCTAGCTGTCATTGAGGACTCTACACCGAATGCTTCTGATGCTGCGATGACAGCTCGCCAGGCTCGAGAGTGGATCGTAGACAGTGGTGCCTCCCGGCACATGACTCCTTCATCAGATGGTATTGCCTAGTTGCGACCTTCGCATGGGCAGATTCTCATTGGAGATAGCTCTTCGGTGTCTATTGCAGGACGGGGTGAGATGCAGCTTATTCCAGATGGACGCGGCGATACCCATACCTCAGAGGTCTTACATGTGCTAGGCTTAGGGTATCATCTACTTTCGGTTCATAAGATTTGTTCCCTTGGACTTCTAGTGGAGTTTGACAGTGATTCGGTGCGAGTCCTTGATCATGGGTCAAGGAAGGTTCTCTCATCAGGATATGAGGAGAACGGCATCTACAAACTGAAGTCTTCTACCTCCCTCTCTACTCTTCTTCTTACCTCTCAGACACAGTCAGAGCTTTGACATGCTCGGTTTGGTCACCTTAACTATGATTATCTTCGGACGACGTCACGTGGACAGCTTGTTGGAGGGTTGCCGGACATAGTGGTGAGCCAGCAGCCATGCGTCTCCTGCATTCGTGGGAAGCAGCATAGGGATGCCATTTCCCACAAAGCTTCGCGGCGGTCTATTTCACCGATGGAGCTTGTATCTACGGATCTTTGTGGCCCTATGACGAACGAGTCCCTGATAGGGAGCTCGTACTTCATGTTGATCGCAGATGACTACAGCAGGATGACATGGGCCTATTTCTTGGCGTTGAAGTCAGAAGCTTTCTCCCACTTCAAGGATTGGCTTCTCTTTGAGGAGAACCGATCAGGCCGAAGATTGAAGACCTTGCCATCCGACAAGGGTGGTGAATTTGTTTCTAATGAGTTTGCTCGTTTTTGTGCAGATAAAGGTATTCGCCAGGAGTTTGCTAATACCAACACTCCTCAAGAAAATGGCATTCTTGAACGGAAGAACCGAAGTGTGATCGAGATGGCGCGCACCATGATGGAGCATCGACAAACACCTCAGTTTCTGTGGGCCGAGGCTGTGGCTACTGCAGTCCACATCCTTAACCGATCCCCCACTTCGGCCGTTGATGGGATGACACCTTTTGAGGCTTACTTTGGGACTAAGCCCGATGTTTCTTATTTTAGGGTTTTTGGGTGTGATGCCTATGTTCACATTCCCAAGGCTCATCGTGATAAATTTGAAGCAGCTTCCCGAAGACAGGTATTTGTTAGCTACAGCTCCCAATCCCAGGGCTATCATTTGTATGATCCCGTCAAGCGGGATGTGTACACCAGTCGAGATGTGCGGTTTGTGGAGGTTCTAGCCATAGCAGTGGGTGAGGAGCATCCCGTTCTTGGAGATCCAGGGGAGACTTGGGCTCCCGCGACAGTTCCTTTGGAGCCCGCGCCTTTTGATTCAGATTCTATTTCTGATACAGAGTCTACTGTTCAACCGGTCACCCCTGAGGAGTTACCACCGGAGGATATCCCAGAGTCTTCAGCTGATGGACAGAGACGAGGAGAGGTCCGGCCTCCTCCTCGTTGGGCCCGTGACACACTCCGTGATTCAAGGATCGAGGGGGTCCCTGAGGAGTGGGGACTGCAAGATGGTCCGCGGCGGTCACGGAGGCACCAGGCACATTCTTCGGAGCTTGTTTGCTCTAACTATTGTTTGATGACCCGTGTTATGCAGAATCGAGAGCCCACCTTCGTGAAGGAGGCTTTACAGTCCGCACCATGGAAGAACACTATGGAAGCGGAGTTGGAGGCTATTGAGAGGAATGGCACTTGGTCACTCGTACCTCACCCCCCGAATAAGAAGGTGATTGGCATCAAATGGGTCTTCAAGACCAAGTACCTTGGTGATGGTTCTTATTGAGAGGAATGGCACTTGGTTACTCATGCCTCGCCCCCCGAATAAGAAGGTGATTGGCGTCAAATGGGTCTTCAAGACCAAGTACCTTAGTGATGGTTCTTTGGACAAGCACAAGACTTGCCTTGTTGCTAAAGGTTTTGCACAGCGCCTAGGGATTGATTGTCATGACACTTTTGCCCCCACTGCTCGTATGGCGACTATTCGAGCTGTTCTTGCCTTGGCTAGCCATAGGAGATGGCCTGTCTACCAGTTGGATGTGAAGTCCGCCTTCCTCAATGGTGATTTGAAGGAGGAGATCTATGTCGAGCAGCCTCCTAGCTTTGGATCTTCAGATGGGAAAGTCTACAAGTTGAAGAAGGCCTTGTATGGCCTCAAGCAGGCTCCGCGTGCATGGAATGAGAAGATTGATTCGTTCCTTCAGTCACAGTTGGGATATCGGCGTTCCAAGGCCAATCCGCAACCTTTATATACACACTTCCGAGGCTGGTTGTGTGCCTTTTGTGTTGTATGTTGATGATTTGATTGTCACAGGTGATCATGCACAGAAGGTCAAAGAGACGAAGGCAGCTTTACATCGGACGTTCGAGATGACGGACTTGGGTCTACTCTATTTCTTTTTGGGCCATGAGATTTATTAGTCTTAGAGGGGGATCTTCATCTCTTAGCAGAGATATGTATAGGAGCTCTTGGTTTCTTTTGCGGTGGAGGATTGTCGGACTCTTTCTACTCCTATGGATTCGAACTGGAAGGCCACTTCCCATTCAGCTTCTCCCATGGCGGATGCTTCCCACTATCGTCAATTGATTGGATCATTGATTTGGCTCCTCAACACTCGTGTTGATCTGTGTTTTGCTGTTGGGCTCTTGGCAAGGTTCATGAGTGAACCTCAAACGGTGCATTGGCAGGCTGCCCAGAGGATACTTCGGTATTTGAGGGGGACGTCTGATTTAGGGATTCACTATCCAGCCGGCACAGGTGGTTCAGATCTTGTACTTGCAGGTTGGAGCGACTCGGATTGGGCCGGTGATGTGGACCACAGGCGGCCTATTACAGGTTACTGTTTTACCTTGGGTGCAGGTGTTATCTCATGGAGTAGCAAGAAGCAGCCCACGGTAGCCCTTTCGTCTACTGAGGCGGAATATCGGGCCGCGTCTTCCACCACATGTGAGGCTATGTGGCTTCAGAGATTGTTGGAGGAGCTTGGCTGCCCCCAGACTCATCCCACTTTGCTGCAATGCGACAATGAGAGTTGCATTGCTTTGGCACGGAATTCTGTTTTTCATGCCCGGATGAAGCACATAGAGATCCAGTACCGCGTTATCAGAGAGAAGCTTCTGGATGAGACCATCATTGTGGAGTACTGCAAGATGGAGGACAATCTTGCAAATTTGTTTACAAAGGCGCTTCCCCAAGCTCTACTTCGGAGACATGCCAGATCCCTCAGGCTTTTGCCCTGCCCAGGCTCTGAGAGGGGGTGTTAGAGATTAGTCACCCTAGTCGGACTGCACAGTCCACAGTCCAGTCAGACTGCCACGTGGCAGTCCGACCTGCTTCCGTATAGTCGGCTGCATTTAATGCAGCTGACAGGCAGTTATTTGGCCCCCAGATTTTGGCTATTTATAGCCGAGTTTTCAGCAGTCTACACACATTCTTCTGCTCGCAGATTACAGGCTGGTGGCTCGCGCAGATTCCGTCTCTGTTCGCAGATTTCAGACAGGAGATCGTGCAGACTGCAGCGGACTTCGAGGTGAACAGCAGGTTGCATCGTCGAGGTGGAGACACGCAGTCCAGTGCACTGCGCCCGTGTATATATTTGCATATCTTTGTATACAGCACACTTTATACAGCAAATCTTCATCTTCCACTGTCTCTTTCTCTCTCTTCTCTCTGCGTTCTCTCTCTCTCAGTCCTACGCTTCCGCACCGCTGCACTCTGACAATTACAGCAAATAATTTGCTGTAATTACAAAATTAAAGCACTCTGTCAAAACTGTCTAAAATGCACGCAGTCCTAGGTGCAATAAATGCTCAGCATCACTGTAGATGCAAAAGCCCCAAAATTTCTTGTACCAAAATGCTCAAAATCAGTCTATTTCAGACTGGAGCTATACTACATGTACCAATGTCGGCTCAATACCCAAAAGCCCCAAATTTCTTGGCTGACTTGCCAAGAAATTCCTACAGTAATCATGTCCTAGACACGTATTGAAGTTGATAGTGTCTACCCAAGCAAAAGCCCCTCGTCAAGGATTAAAATTTGTCCAGAATCCTTCGTGTCCTTCTTGTCTTTGTCAGGGCAATTCTTCTTCCAATGGCCGGTCTTTCCACAAATATGGCATGTGGAGTCTTTGTCCTTGTCATTGTCCTTCTTTGACTTGTTATCCCCCTTCTTCTTCTTTTGGTCCTTCCCCTTCTTCTGAGAGGCTTGACCTGTTAGTGCCTCCGACTTGGAAGCATTCTGTCCCTTCAGTTGTTCCTCTTGGTTCAAGACCATAGGAACCAACTCTTCCCACCGAAGAGTGGACTCTTGCCCCGAAGCAATAAGGGCAGAGTAGAAAGCACCGAATCGTGGCTGCAACTGGGACAAGAGTGTGATCGCCATGTCTTCGGAGGAAATCGGCTTCCCCGCATTATGAACCCGCATCTGAAGCTGTCTAAGCTTGTTGATGTGCTCCCGCAACGAAGAAGACTTGTTCACGGACAAGGTCCGCATCTGCACCTCCAAAGAAACCCGCTTCATAAGGGTCATCCGGTTATACATATGATCAAGCTCCAGCCATATCTCCAGAGCCACTGTCAAGTGCTCGATGTGAGCTATCACGGCTGTAGTACAATACAGAAAAAGAAAGGAACAAATCCGGGCATTTGGTTTGTCCCAATGAGACTGTGCCTTGGCCAACTCCGCACGAGCATCGGAAGAGAGTTTGGACTCATCTCTCACCGAGGGGCGGTCGATCTCCTCGTGTACAAGCTCCGCCAAATCGTAGGACTCAAGATGGCCAACATCATCACGCGCCAGATATGGTAATTGTCACCATCGAGCTTCTGATCTGCGGGAAGAGCCGGTAAGATAGGCACCTTCCGGTCCATGATCGTTTGGAACTCCAAGTCAATCTCTGTAGACATCTTCACCTGTAATGCCTTTACAAACGCAAAAGTAGCCTCCTCTGACTGTGAAAACGCAGCCTGCTAGGGCTCTTCCGCGTCCCGAAACTTCTTCACCTGCCGGAGGCGATGAAAAAGCAAAACCTGCACTTGAAAGCTGAAAACTCAAACTTTCTCCTCGTCAAACAGCAGAAAACAGCAGCAAATCCACCACCTGGACTCCTTTCCCGTGCGCCCACGCTCGCTTTAGCCTTGTTCCGAGGCGCAGTCCTCTTGCCTGCCCTCAAACGCTGAAAAACGCAGCCTTGTGTCGCGATAGAAACTCCTCTTGAGGTTGGTTCTGCACTCAGTCAACCCTTCTACACTGCTCTGATACCATGTCAAAGTGCAGCAGTGCGGAAGCGTAGGACTGAGAGAGAGAGAACGTAGAGAGAAGAGAGAAAGAGACAGTGGAAGATGAAGATCTGCTGTATAAAGTGTGCTGTATACAAAGATATGCAGATATATACACGGGCGCAGTGCGCTGGACTGCGTGTCTCCACCTCGACGATGCAACCTGCTGCTCACCTCGAAGTCCGCTGCAGTCTACATGATCTCCTGTCTCAAATCTGCGAACAGAGACAGAATCTGCGCGAGCCACCAGCGTGTAATCTGCGAGCAGAAGAATGTGTGTAGACCGCTGAAAACTCGGCTATAAATAGTCAAAATCTGGGCGCCAAATAACTGCCTGTCAGCTGTATTAAATGCAACCGATTGTGCGGAAGCAGGTCGGACTGCCACGTGGCAGTCCGACTGTACAGTCCGACTAGACTGTGGACTGTGGAGTCCGACCAGGGGGGACTGATCTCTAACAGTAATTTTTGGAAGTTCTAAGATTTCTAGGTTGGTCTAGCTTGGGACATTACTCTTTTGCTCTCTGATCAGCATTGTTTATCATGGCAAATTAGGGAGGTGATGTATTTACTTACGTATCCAAGGAGGATAGGTTCGATGGTAGCAACGATTTACTCTGGTCCTTCATGATGAAGAATGTGCTAATTACAAAGAATCTTTGGGATTATATCAGCAGTGAAGTTGGGCTCGGAGTTGTGGCTCTTGCTACTCCTCCTCCAGGAGGACGTGGACAACGGGCAACTTAGCTTATTCAACCTACTCCAACTCAACCACTTCCCTAGAGATTAGTAGCACAAAAGACATAGGATACATGGGATGCATAGGCTTTGTTGTTGATTGCATTGGCAGTTCAGCGGTCTATTATCCCTCACATTTGGTTTGCAACTTCTTCATGAGAAGCTTGACTGACCTTGGAGCAGATGTTTGCTGGAAAGAATGAGACCCACATCTCTTTCTTAAAGAAAGAGCTTGAGACAGTGAAGATGGATGAGGGTGATTCTATACAGGATCACCTAAATAAAATTCAGGACTTGTGTGAGTAGCTTATGAATGTTGATGAGTATTACTCAGATGCACAAATGATATCTACGACCTTGAATTCATTGCCGCCCTTGTACTTGGCCTTTCATACGTCCTTGAACCTCACCATGAGGATTGCCCCATAGCCACTTACTTTTCTTCAGTTGGTTAGTTTGCTCTTAGAGGAGGAGCAGGCACGAAAGAACATTGTTGTGGATGTTATAGCCTTTGAGTAGGCTTTTATGGCACGACAGAAGGGCAAGGGAAGCCAAGCAAAGAATGCTTTGCAGAGCTTTGGGACTTTAGGCACTTCACAGGGCAATAAGAAACAAGAGGGCACGTAAGCCAAGAAGGGTAAGTGCCACTATTGGAAGAAGCTAGGCCACCACATCACTGAGTGTAGAAAGCGTATAGCGCCAAGGAGGAGTCAGGGATGTCTGTTTTATGATGCACCTTTCACTGCTACGGAGTCAACATCCTTTGTTGGAGATAGAGACTATTGTTTTTACACATGCAATTATGACTCTTTTTGGGTTGATTGAGCATTTAGCTCTACTGAGTATGTAGGCGCATGGTTTTTTGATAGTGGTGCATCCAGGCACATCACATCTCGCAGAGATTTGTTTGCTTCTGTTACTGCAGCCCCGGTTGGCAAGTCTGTACAGTGTACCAACAATGCATCATACCCTGTTAGAGGTATTGGGGAGATTGTGTTGACAGCCATTGATGGCTCTTTTCTCCGCTTACAGGATGACTTGTTTGTCCCAGGTTCAAAGACGAATTTGTTATTTATTTCTTCTTTGGCATGGTGTGGTTTGCAGGTCACGTTTGATGATGACAGATACATGGTGAGAGATAAGAAAGACATGACTTTGGTTTTGATTGGCACTCTATGTCATGGGTTATATGAGTTGGATGCTCTTTTAGTTGATCAGTAGGCCTATTTAGTGTCCACTCTTACTCCTGCTATGTTACAAGCGGAGTTATGGCATGCTTGCATGGGGCATGTGAACTACGGTAGCTTGATGCTTTTGAAACATGCCCAAATGCTTGATGGTTTACCTCTCTTGGAGAGACCTCTTAAGCACTTATGCGAGGGATGTATTTTTGGAAAAATGCATTAGTTTTCGTTTCCGTGTAATGTTGCTTTTAGAGCCACTGCCAGGCTACAGATTGTGCACTCAGATATATGTGGCTCTATACAGACATAGTCATTGGGTGGCTGTTACTATTTTGCCACTTTTATTGATGACTTTACTTGTTTCTGTTGGGTCTACTCTTTAGTGAAAAAGTTGAAAGTGTATGATGCATTTTTGGCTTTTCTAGCACTTGTTGAAAACCAATCTGGCTGTAGGGTGAAGATTCTCCGTTCGATTGAGGGGGGGGATTACATGTCCTCTATGCTGAATTCCTTTTCGAAGCAAAAGGGCATTGTTCATCAGTACACTACTGCTTATACTCCACAGCAGAATGGGATTGGAGAGAGGAAGAATTGGTCACTTGTGGAGATGGCCAGATGTATGCTGAAAGCAAAGAGCTTGCCACACAGTTTTTGGATGGAAGCAATTATGCTTGCTTGCCATGTCTTGAATAGATGCCCCACCAAACCATTAAAGAATATCATGCCTTTTGAGACTTGGAACAGTCGGAAACCTTCTATTGGCATTTTCGTGTTTTTGGGTGTCTTGCATATGCACACATTTCCAAGGTACTCAGAAAGAAGTTGGATAATGAGGTTGTCAAATGCATTTTTGTGGGGTATAGCAGTGAGAGCAAAGGATATAGATTATATGTTCTTGTCTCTAAAAAGGTATTTGTTAGTAGGGATGTAGTTTTTGATGAAAAATCAGAATTATCCCTTGCCGGTTTTGACACATATCAGGCTGCCAGTGATGTATTTGAAGGGCTGCTGCCCATTTCATTTGGTGATTCAGCTGGAGTTTCAGCTAGTGAACTTGATGTTCAACCAGTAGCTCCATTGGGTAATGCAGAAAATCAGCCCATGGCTGATCTGAATATTCAGCAAGGTGCTAAAATTGAAATTCAGCAAATGCTTGTAAATAGTCAAGAGACTAGACAAATGCCTAGATGGTATTTACAGACTATGAAAGATATTCATTTGGACGCTCCTATTGCTGGTTGTACTAGAAGGCAAGTTCGTATGCATGATGGTGCATATACCATGGTGTTTGTTATGGCAGCACATACAGTTGATGATGAGGAGCATGAATGTTTTGAGGATGCATAATATAGTGTGTATTGGATGGTAGCAATGCAAGCTGAGTTTGATTCCATCATAAAGAATCGAACATGGGATTTAGTGTCTTTGCCTATTGGGAAGAAAGCCATTGGAACAAAATGGGTCTATAAGTTGAAAAGGAATGTAGATGGATCCATTGATAAATATAAAGCCAAGCTTGTAGCCAAGGGCTATGCATAGAAGAAAGGCATTGACTATGAGCAGGCATTTGCTGCTACCTCTCGCATGACTACCATTAGGCCTATGGTTGCTTTGGTTGCCCATTATGGATGGACTGTGTATCAGCTACATATAAAGACTGCATTTTTACATGGGGAACTTCATGAAGAAGTATATGTATAATAGGCCATTGGTTTTGCAGTTAAGGGATCTGAACACTTGGGTCTATAAGCTAAAAAAGGCTTTATATGGCTTGAAATAAGCTTCTCGAGCTTGGTATGCAAAGATTGATGCTTTTTTACTCAGCCAAGGTCTCATAAATAGCTCATCAGAGTCTATCCTTTACATATGTAAAGAGGGGGGATCCTTGCTGGTCATTTGTTTGTATGTTGATGATCTTTTGCTTAGAAGGACACATGTTGATCAGATTTCAGCATTCAAACAAAATTTACAGCTAACTTTTGAGATATTAGATTTGGGGCCTTTGCACTATTACTTGGGTATTAAGTTTATTCATGATGGTAGAGGCATTGGTTTATCACAGTTGAGATACATTGGTAAACTTCTTGAGAGGTTTGACTTACAGGATCGCAAACCAGTTTGTACACCACTGGAACCTGGACTGAAGTTGTCATTGCATGATGACAGTGACTTGTTTGATATCCACACATATGCTCCAGCAGTTGGATGCCTTATCTAGCTATGCAACACTAGGCCAGACATACATTTTGCAGTTTCAGCCCTAAGTAGATATATGCATCAGCCACGTATGTGACATTGGCAATTTCAAGCGTGCTTTCTGTTATTTGCAGGGCATTAGGACTCTTGGATTGCTTTATGCCAAGGGGGGACTAGTGCACTTACATGCTTATAGTGATTTTGATTGGGTTGGTGATTATGATTCTCGTCACTCCACTAGTGGCAATTGTTTTTTTCTTGGCTCATCTTGCATTTCTTGGCTTAGCAAGAAATAATCCACTATTGCCATATCGTCATGTGAAGTTGAATACAAGGCAGCTTTCACTACCATAGTTGAATGCGTATGGCTTAGATGCTTGCTAGCTGATCTGGATGTATTTGTCACTGAGCCTACTTCTTTGTTCACTGACAGTCAGAGTGCCATTGCAGTGGCATGGAACCTAGTGATTCATGCACACACAAACACATTGAGATCCGTTATCAATTTGTCAAAGAGAGGCTACATGCCGGAGATATCAACTCTATCTATTGTCCTACCACTAGTAATGTGGCAAACATCTTCACCAAAGCTCTTCCTTGTGACAAATTTGAAGCATTTCGCAATGCTTTAAATTTGATC
Source organism: Lygodium microphyllum (assembly GCF_053477565.2). Classification (NCBI taxonomy): domain Eukaryota; kingdom Viridiplantae; phylum Streptophyta; class Polypodiopsida; order Schizaeales; family Lygodiaceae; genus Lygodium; species Lygodium microphyllum. The sequence goes on along the minus strand of NC_141138.1, from coordinate 168,198,773 downwards.
TTCTTTGGTGGATGATCCTTGTATTTTGATCACTTTTCACTCTAGGGGGGTTTGTTGGGTTTCACTCATGCTTACGCTCACAGAGGAGTGTCGGTGATCTTCAGTAGGACACCAGGGCACTTTTTACTCTTCGTACGAGAGGTTTTTTTTCCCAAATTTATTCCCTTTATTTTATGTGTTTATGTTACTCAGTTTTGGGAACTTATCGTGCTCCACACACTTCGGGTGTGAACACCCTCTTACAACCCTAAGGTTTAAGGGTTGTACTTTGTACTTTCACCACACACTTCAGATTATTGTGTTGGGTGTCGTGCTCTCACACTCTACATTGCCTACTCAATTCTCAGCTGAGCTTCGATCTCTTCCTGTTCTCACAAGAATGAATGTATATATACCTTAGTGATTTAAGAAGCTTGTGGATGTAAATTCAGCAAGCAGACAATATAATTTTTGGATCTACAAGTGGACTGAACAACAAAAAGGGCAATTTGGAGCTTGGTACGGTTTGTCATTTGGGACATGCATACAAGTGTTCTTGATCCAATTTGTGCTCAGGGATGTGCATTGGATCAACATGCAAATTAAACTTGGTGGGTGTTGGTTTCAGAGGATAACTTATTATTCCAAATTTCATTGGAGAATTGGCTCAGTCATTTTTTAGTTGTACAATAAGTGTTTTGAAATGTGAAAAGGACACCCCAAGGGGCATCATTGTTTTGTGGTTAATGGGGTATCGGCTTGTCTCAATTGCTTGAGGTAATCTAGCCCAAAGAAGTAAAGTGTAAAAATTTCTCCATTTATAATATATTTTATGAAATTTTTGCTACTTATAAATTATTGACTTATAAATTATTGTAAATTAGTGCAGTTTAGGGTTCCATCACCCTTTTGTAAAAAGAACGGTTGGTTTCACCCTTTGCTACATGATTCTTGTATGCCAATTGAGAACCCCGATGTGTGGTACCTTGATAGTGGCGCCACTATGTACATTACAATGTAGTTTGTCACTTTAGTTGAGTTTGTCGCTAAAGTTAGTACTATCACATATGTCAATAACTCTTATTATCCTTTCGAAGAAAAATTTGTATTGGTTGCTGCTAATGGTAGTATTTTCACACTTTCATATAATTTATATGTGCTAGAGATTAAAAATAGTTTGTATATTTCCTAAGTTTGGTTCGAGTGTCAAATTTGTGGATCATAGATGTTTTGTTCATGATTTATCATGTTGTGATACAATTGTTGTAGATAAGCTCAAAACTTTTGGGAAATGTGTGGAAGATATGATATATGCAATTGCAGATTTGGGCTGTTTTAAATGCAAAACTTTGGCGCACACATTTTGGGAATCTTAACTTTGCTTGTAGAAGTTTGACATGATATCTTAATTTCCCACTCTTGAGGCACTTGTAAAGCATATTTATGAGGGTTGAATATTGGGTAAAATGCAATAGAAATATTTTTAAAAATATGGTTGAGTGAGAGTTGTTTGCAAAATTGCAGTTTGTAATCTGTGATGTTTGTGGTCAGATGCAAATACTTTGCTCCCTCTTTTTAGTGGTAGGCAGTCAAATGTAGCACCAAATTAGACAATTTCTTAGCCTATGTAGGTGTCTAATGAATCCACATACTAGCACATGTTTCATGTAGATATGAATGATGCACTTATTGATGAGAGAGCATAGATTGAGAAGTTGAGGACTTGCCAAAATTGTTGCTGTAGCCCTTACACAAGAATAGTTGGATGGACCTTTATCTAGTTGTTCTCGTTTTGGTTGTTATAGTATGTCTTACACATTAGATTGCTGTGCATTGGTTATCTAGTACATGTGATGAGGATGAGCTTGTTTCTTTTGAAGACGCACAAAATTTAAAAAACTGAATGGTTGCTATGCAATTTGAGTATGATGCTATTGTGAAGAATGACACTTGTTCTTGTGTGACTTGCCTCATAGCAATAAGGCCATTAGTATTAAGTGGATTTACAAGTTGAAACGTAAGCTTAATGGTAGTGTTGATAGCTTAATGGTAGGGCTAGGCTTGTGGCAAAGGGTTATACTCAGCACAAGGGCATTGAACTTGATGAGACCTTTGCTCCCACTTATCTTATAATGACAGTACGTAGCATTTGTGCATTAGTAGTCGATAATGGTTGGGATGCACATTAGTTGGACATTAAGATTGCACTTTTGAATGCCAATTCGCATGAGGAAACATATGTATTTTGGCCTTGTAGTTTTTTTTCAAAAAGGGCAGGAAAGGTAGTGTATGATCTAAAACAAGCACCACGGGTTAGGTCTGAGAAAATACATGCATACTTGATTGGATGTGGTTTGTAGAATAGTTGAATTGAGAGCACCTTGTATGTGAGACATGAGGGTGATGTGTCTCTAATCATTGTGGTTTATTAGATCATTTTAAGGTTGATAATTTAGCCTTTTATATGTTAGATTTAGGCCTAATGTATCATTATTTAGGCATTTAGTTTAAGTAGTGTAATGAAGGCATTGCTTAATGCCAAATAGTATGCTAAGACACTTTGCAAACATTGGTGTTGCGTACTACAAGCCTATTGCTAATCATATGGAGACATGTTTGAAGTAAAGCCGCATGATGTTAGAGATGGCTTTGATGTTTTTCTCTATGAGTAGGTTAGTGATGCTTAATTTATGTATGCATTATAAGGCTCGACATTCAATTTGTAGTATCACAAGTGAGTAGATTTATGTATAGCCGAGGCACTAACATTTTACAAGCAGTGAAGTATATCTTTCACTATTTGAGTGTCACTCTGTACCTTGGGTTGTTTAATCCCAAGGGGGAATTGTTACCACTGGATGTACATGCTTTTTTGGATTTTGATTCGGCTGGTTGTTACAACACTTGCTTATATACAAGTGGTGTTTGTTTCATGCTTGGAAACTCATGTATGTCGTCGTTGAGCAAGAAGGTATTCCATGCTTGCACTAAATACATTGGGGTGCATTTTCATGATGTCAAGGAAAGACTCTCACAGGAGAGATCAACTTGATCTATGTGCGAATGTAGAACAACCTGGCATATCTTTTCACAGAGGCTTTGCCTTGTGAGAAGTTCAAAGCTTTTTACAAAGCTTTGGGATTGGCTTCCTTGTGTTGATTGATTTTAGTCCACCGGGATTGGTACTTCCCCATATATGAGTGTCGGTCCTTGTTTACCGCATCACTCCTAGGGGCGTTTGTTACCTCACCTTGGTATTGATGCATGTGGACATAGTTAGACTTGTCGATGCACTTTTTTCCCTCGCTAGGGGTCTTTTCCCTCTTTTTTTGTATATACGCCCATTCACTCCAAGGAGAACTTAGTCTCATAAATCTTCTACCTTAGTATTTCTAAATACACTTTATGTTGTGTGCTTTCAAGTGTCTTCTTCTTCTTTTGTGTACATCAACTTTGGAAGTCACAAAATTGCAATCCAGAGTATATAATTAATAGTACAAATGGAATACTCTATTGGATTGCATACACAAAAGAGATTGGTGTCTTTTCGTCATTGGTAGTTCTCTTTGAGGGGAGGGGGTTATGGCCTCTAACATGAGTGCTTAAGGTCATTAGCTTGAGCTATGCATATAGTGCCTCTAATTATACCAATCATTTGCCTCTATTATCTTAGTGTGGTGATTGGCATCCTTGTATCCCAACCTTGAAAGAGACTATTGTAAGAAGACTAAAAACTATTTCTACGCATAGCTACACTCATACTGCATAAGGAGCTGTCCATACGGTATGGTTCGTACTGTACCGTATGGTATGATTGATATGCTTCGTACTAAAAAATAGTTGTTCCTGTTCATAGACTTTGTACTAAAAAACAGTTCTTGTTCTTTCCCCTTCCGAGGAGTGACAATTGGGGTGCAACCAGCTGTTTTTTGACTATTTTTGACCATTTATGACTATTTTCTTTTTAGTATTTTTAATGTTGGCCTATGCATTATTATTCTGGCTTCAAAAATGTGTTCTATCATCTTGTCCAAAATAATCAAGTTCAAGTCTTTTTGAAAGAAGATGTTGTTTTATCATACTGTCCCTTATAAAATCTTAAGGTACTGTGGCATTGTATCATACCATATTGTGCCTTTCATACTTGACAACTCTGCTTCTATGATGGAGTAAGGCCTTCCCTATTGCACTTGTATTTTAGTTTGGATTAGACACCACTTGATCTTTAGGTAAGACCACTTTGTAGGCTTATGCATTTGATTGTTATGCTGTAGATTGAGCCACAAATTGTGATTTATTTTATATTATTCAAGTACGTGTGAGCACACGCTAGTTTGTGTTGTCGTATGTGGGTGTGACCACCCTGTATACCTCCTTATAATCAGTAAGGGTCAAATAGTTAGGTGTATCCCTCTTGATAAAGAAAACCGCTGTACTTACAGAAATAGCCAGGGAACCTTCATCATCCTGCTCAAAATACAGTAGAAAATTGCATGCTTTAGAAGTATTCTTCAATCTGTTACTACTAGCCAACCCTAGTTCATGTAAAGTATGAAGTACATCTCAATTGCATGCAAAATTTCCAATCAAGAAGTTTGGAATATACAAACATCCATTTGATGAGAGTTGTCTCAGCAGTAGAGTTGCAGATACTTCCACATAAAAGTATGAGCTACATTTCAATTGCATGCAAAATTTCCAAGAAAGAAGGTTAGAATAGACGAAGATTTTATTGGATAAAGGCTATGTTACTGAAATCTTTGTACAAATCCATGCATCTTGTCATTGTAGATGGCTTTAATGAAGAGAACCAGAATTCAAACCTAGGTCATTAAAATACAACTGAAGTGCCAATAGCAGAGTTGCACGGATAGTTTCTTGAAGAGGAAACTGAATGTGCTGCTAGAGTGGTGAAAAACGCAGGCTGTAAGATCTTGGTTGGTGGGGTCAAACACAAGATAAGAAGACCCTGTACTGAGCAGGGCAACCAGGGATTTGCCAAAATGCACAAGTGTCTGGCATGTACAGAGTTGGAGCCTGGAGGGTGGTGGAATGGTAGCAGCTTCAGTTAAAGAAAGTGGAAATGTTGTTTTGTGCTATGTGCTGATTGTAACTAATGGTAAGGCAGCTGCCTTGGGCTGTGTGTAGACTGCAGGGTTTGAAAACTGAGCAGAGCATGCAACTGCTAGTGAAGGCTAGCAGTTTTAGGACCTAAGAACCTTGGCTGAAGTGAAAGCTGGTCTGCTCCTGCAGCAAATGGTGTACGGAAGGGTGTCACATGAAATTGCTGTGCTGTAGGACTGCTGCAACATGACAAGTTGGAGTGACTGGGAAACACAACATTTGAGCAGACTGGTGTTGAGAATCATTTTGCTATCACATGTACTCTCTGAAACATCTAAAGAAGAACTCGATAATATCCATGGCTTCAATGTGCCACTGTATTATTAAAGACATTTATTGTCTTAAGGTACCATGAACACACGAGTGGCAGAGAGAGCAGAAAGAAAGCATTGGGAGGTTTGCTACATACTGTCTGAACTGGAAGAGCACAAAGTCGGCTGCTGAAAGACAGAGACTGATTGTGACTCTATGGCGATAGACCGACCAGCTACAAATGGCTGCAATTTGACTTGTTTCATTCATTAAAGGTTCTATGAGTACTTATTACTGGTGTTGATGATCTGGCAACACTTCTGAAGCCTTCACAAGGATGTCCTTTTAGATCATCTTGAGCTGTCTGATGAGGAAAGCATTTAGCACTGCCCTTAGTACCTCTTTGAGCCAGTTTTAAAGTGAGGTTGTGAAGGACAATAGGAATAGAAAAAGGAAGTAGGTGTGAAGATTGTGAAACATAGGTGGGAGTCTATGTTCAAAAAGGTCAATGGTCCTGTCTGAGGAGGTGTCTCCAAATTTGGCACTGAGGAAATGAAAGCCTCCTGAGATTGTTGAGAAGCTGGCTGATGTTATTTTACCCATTTGAGTTTTTGACCAACTGGAAGATGGACTCAATATTTCATGTTGTAAGTTGGCTGATAATCAGGGCCTATTTCTTTATTAATGTGTGGTCAAGAGGAGGTTAGTTTATTGACAAGGACACTCAGCTTTAGCTCTTGGTTCTTGTATAGGTGGTCCTGTACCAACACAAGTAAGATATCTGGCCCAAGGAGCTAGAAGCACCTATAAAGCTGTGGTTTTCCCATTTTAGATGTCATTTGGTTAGATGAGTCACAGCTTACCATGACTTTGCCATTTCTTGAGACGTAGTGAGAGACTCTACAGGTGAGGAAAACTGCTTTTCAGTAGGAGAGTGTGTGAGGTTAGAGAAAGTACAGAAGCTGGTTGGGTGCCTGTCCAGTAAACGGAAATAGAGCTGCGGAAATAGAGCTGGATGCCTCTTGATAGAGCTGCATACAGGTGGAAAAGAGTGGACAACTAGAGGTGTAACATGTTGGTGGGCCAGATAGAGCAGTGCAGCATGGGTGAATGGGCTTGGAGGGGTTATGCCAGTCTTATCAGCTGCCAGTTGGCAGTGAAAGTGGCAACTTGGATCAGCCTGTCAGATCATCTAGTTGGACTAGCCAATCAGACAACTCAGACAGACCCCTCTCCAAAGCTTGGTGACTTACAGTTCTCTATCCTCATATTACAATCTCTTTGCTTTTCATTTGCAAGCTGGTGCCTTGTGCTTATCCTGAACAGATTGTTTTAGACATGGTCTTTAGAGCTACTCTCTCTTTTTCTTCATGTTTGTGCACTACTCTCGAAGGGTTGTTTTGACCCATAGAGTGAGTAGGTGTTTGTATAGAAGAATATCATTGTAGATCAAATGTTGTTAAAATTGTCAATCTGTTATGTGGTTGTCTCTGAGTTTGGCAGTGAAAGTGGCAACTTGGATCAGCCTGTCAGATCATCTAGTTGGACTAGCCAATCAGACAACTCAGACAGACCCCTCTCCAAAGCTTGGTGACTTACAGTTCTCTATCCTCATATTACAATCTCTTTGCTTTTCATTTGCAAGCTGGTGCCTTGTGCTTATCCTGAACAGATTGTTTTAGACATGGTCTTTAGAGCTACTCTCTCTTTTTCTTCATGTTTGTGCACTACTCTCGAAGGGTTGTTTTGACCCATAGAGTGAGTAGGTGTTTGTATAGAAGAATATCATTGTAGATCAAATGTTGTTAAAATTGTCAATCTGTTATGTGGTTGTCTCTGAGTTTGGAAAAACATAGAAAGTCTCACATGAATGTTGACTTTGTTGCTTGTGCTCAGTTCCCAGACCCCATCTCATATTTGAGGCAAGGTTGGCTACATGTCAGAGTCATCACTTTGGCCCTATTGCATGCCTCAATCCGCCAGAGGCAGCTCACAAAGGGACGGAAGCAGCAGTGAGTAAACAAAGGCAGGAAGCTGAACATATGTTTCCAAGGCGGATGAGGCGCATTAACATCTTTCCTGAATCAAAATCAGATGGGGTAAGTGGTTGGCTCTAAAAAAGATGTGAAGATTTTAATGATACAGATGGAGAGAGTGTTTTGTAAGATTAAATCAGTTAGTGCGCTTTTTCATAGTTGATCAAATGATTGGATCCAATGGTATAAAATGTCTCCTCTTTATTTTGACTTTCATATTCTAGGGAAGATTACCATTTTTGTTTTTTGTGTGGACAAGCTTATGGGTAAAACCAAATTCCACTTGCAAACCATCATCAACAATTTCAAAATTAGCTTGCAAGTTTGCATTCTTGACTGTCTGGAGAGCCAGTTGTAGAAGTGGTTTTTGCTGCTTCATCAAGTATACCTAAGAACTGCCAAGAAAGGAATCTGGCTTCTTGTGTAGAATGACAAAGTCTTATTAGAGTCGGCCTTTTGGATAAGGATGGTTGCATTGGAATTTCGCATAATCTGGTGAGAGTGGGAGTGCCACAGCAGTGAAATGATCAAAAAAACATTCTTCAATGCACCACCTCTTAGTAGTGAATTTGAGAGTGGGAGTGTCACATCAATAAAATGATTAAAGAACATTCTCTAATGCACCTCCTGTTAGTAGTGTGCTTTTGCCTCTATTACTAGTTAGGAGGTGAAAGCAATCTAAACTTTCATGTACATGTCAATTGCTCAACAAGAGTAAGGGAAGTATGAGAGATGAAAGTGCTTTAAAAAATTGACATTTGTTAGTCAATATAAGTGGAGATCTGGAGGTAAGAACATTGGAGATTACTTTCTCTCAGAGAAGTTTTGGACTTTCTTTTTGCTCTCTTGCTAGATCCCTTGGAAATTCAGTTAACTGTCCTCTTGTAAAATATATATGCAAATGCACCAGTAGCTGTGTACCGATCCAGATTTTTTCGAAACATATGATTAGCCACTGCATAGAAGGCCTTATAGGAAAACATCGTCTCACTGATCTTTCTTAAGATGCTCATTCTAGTATGTCTTGTTATAGAAAAGTAGAACCTTTTCTGTCTACATATACAATATTTTGCATTTTGATGCCAAAACCTAGTTTATCAGTAGTCAACACAATAAACCCCAAATACTAAAGGAAATGCTTTTTCAATGTCATCTTGCATGATCAAGACATCTTGGTTGGTATATTTTGTTGGGAATAAAAGGCCACCAAGCCTTTGATATGTGCTTGGGTGTGAACACACCCTTAGCACTTGTACTTTACATATAACTATCACAAAAACCTAAAAGAGGTACAACTCTTTGTATCCACACATCGTGCATCTTTCTCTTTCTCACTCTCTACTGCTGCTCATTCTTTCTTTCTCTCTCCGCCATTGCCATTGTTGAATATCGCACCTCCACTACGCATCAACACTATATATTTGGTGATGGTCGACACAATATACCCCCAAATAATAAAAGGAAATGCTTTCTTAATGTCACCTTGCATGATCAAGACATCTTGGTTGGTATATTTGGCATACGCAATCCTAACATACACATTAGCCCTAGATGATGTAGGCAATAGTATCACTGGTGCTCCCCCTCGCCCCCCAAAAGGAAAAAAAACACAACCACCCACCTTGCTACTAGCTTTGTGGTAGTACCAGCTCCTCATACTTTCCCTCAGCAACCACAGCTTATGATACAAGAAATCTTCCATTGTCGCCCGTGGTTGTACACGATAGTGGCGGGAGATGTAGAATTTTTGCTTCCCCTATACGTGGTGATCTTTGTGGTCTGCAAGTCAAGGGGTGACAAAGCTCACCTACTTGCACCACCAGATGGGCCCAACTATGCCTTCTTTCTTTAGTCTTCTCACTCAGGGGCTTGGTTGATAGCTCTAGGGGATGAAGTCGTGAGGGACCAAGTAGTAGATCATGTCTCTTAGTGGCTAGGAGAGACATGATTAGCACTACTAGCACAACAATGGCTAGAATGTTGGATAGACATCAATCAGTGGCATGGTGCTGAGGCCCCACACTTGAGCATTAATTTTTTGAACCCATCTCCTATGGATCCTACCGATGAATGTGATCAAGTGGCCACTTTCCGAGGCCACCCGATTGTCTTGTGTACCATAGGTCGACCATGGTGGGATGGAGTTCACCCTCTAGGCTTGTGGCAAGTTGAATGCACAAGCCCCACAACTCCTCCTCCTCCTCGTCTTCTATGTTGAGTAGGAGTTTGTTGCTTGGCAACTAGTAGCCTTAACCATGAGTTTTAACCTTGCATGCTAGAAGTGAACAACTTCCACTATAGTGGAGTGTGTGTTTCCAAGAAGTTGACTGTGAGGCAAGAGCTATAGCTAGGACGGATTGACATCTTGCTTCTTTAGGAGCATAAGCTTTTCATTGCTTGGGCTAGTAGGGTGGGGAAGGTGCTCCCAGGTAGATTGCGCATCTATTGGGAGCACTCCATCGCTGCCCATGGCAGGAATGGAGGAGTTTGCACTTCTATTGGTTCAAGTTTGATAGCTTTTGTGAGACTGTGGGATGATTGTGGCAAGGAGGGTCCTATGGGCAAGGCTTGACTTAGGGGCCTTGTGTCTTGGGGTCCTTAATGTCTACGCTCCTACGGAGATCCGTGCAAGCACTAGTTTCTGGGTGGAGGTTGCAACAAGTCTCTTTGTGGTTGATTGTTGGATTGTTGGAGGTGACTTCAACAATCTATAGACCTTAGAGGATCAGTAGGGCCATGGTAGAGATTTCTAGGGCTTGGTGCAGGAGGAACAGGAGGCATGGGAGATTTTCGTTCTTGTAGTGGGTGTACGAGATGTGTGGAGGAATCCTGCCTTCCACAAACGAGACGGTTCTATGGAGTTCTCCTAGGGCTACAAATGGTTGGGTGGCGCCCTCTTGCAGTGGGTGGACAGGTTTTATGTTGGGGAGTGGGGGTGCTCTAGAGGAGGGCAGGTGGGGCAATTGGTTGGGACCACCCTTTTTGATCATTGTCTGATTCTACTCACACTAGATGTGCTTGTTTCAGCACTGGATGCTCATTCTTGGCATCCTAGATTTGATTTATGGACGGGAGGAGGTGATGAGGCAGATTGAGCAGCTCTAGAGTAGGGATTGGGTGAGGGGTGACCAAATTGTAGAGGAGGTGGTAGAGTTTCTAGGGAGTTGAGCAACATTTGCCAAGAGGCAGCCATCTAGGTGTGGTAGTAGCTAGGAGGAGGAGAGGACACTTCGGAGAGATCTAGCAGCTATCCAAAGAAGATGACTCCACGAGGCACTTGGAGATCCCACCTTGGATATATAGGAGCTTTGAGTGTGGGCGGCCCTTGTGGGCCTAGAGGACATGCGCTCAGAGTTCTCCTTCCACACCTCAGCAACATTTTGGGCGCGGAAGAGATACATGATGTGCAGAGCTCTTCAAGGCGCACTAGCCATGTATCTCGAAACAACAAATCCAAAGTCTTCCTAATGAACATGGGAGGGTACGCTCCTGCCCGAAGGAGGTGATGGAGCTTGCTATGGTCTTCTACAAATAGCTTTTTTAGCAGGAGGCAGTATTAGACATGGTGCTCTGATGTAGATAGCAAGTGTAGGAGTGCATCCCATTCCTTGCGACTGAGCTAATGGGACAAGTGAGCCATTCATGAAGAAGGAATTAGTTGAGGCATTCAACACATAGGATGGGAAGAAATGCCTTGGAGACTAGGAGATCATCAGCTTAGGTCGTCGGATGCTAGGCAACCTCTTAGGAGGACTAGTAGGTCTTGTCCGCTTGGAGTTGTCTCAGTGGCAGCAGATCACCTTGTTGTGAGTGACCTATAGAGCCTTGGCCAATATGATTGGCAGCAAGCTTTGCCCCATTTTTCAAGACATCATCCATGACACTTAGGCAAGCTTTGTCTAGGATAGGAGCATCTTGGACAATGTCTTTACCTTCTTTAAGGCTACTAAGTGGGCTCAACATAGTAGCCAGAGGATGGTTATGCTTCTATTGGATTTCAAAGAGGCCTATGATAGGGTTGATTAGGACTTCTTGGAAGGTACTCTAGCACAATTGGGTTTTCCCTAGGAGTGGATTAGAGGGGTATTTGCTCTATATGGATCAACCACTAGCAGGGTACTTGTAGGAGGCAGGAAGGGGGAGGAGTTTTGTTTGGAGAGGTCGGTTTGGCAGGGCTGTCCTCTAGCCCCCTACCTCTTCCTATTCTTTGTAGAGGCGATGTCCCACTTTTTCAGCTCTCGAGTGAGCAGCCTTCAAGGTCTTAGGCTCCCAATGAGAGAGGAGACAGAGATGGTGGAATCGGAATATACAGATAGTAAAAGCCCCAGATATCTTTGGTCCTTGTACTCCATTACACGATGGAGAGGTCCTAAGACCTCATGGAAGAGGCAATGATTCTTTAATTGTATATCATAATACATTCTACATTTGCATACGTAGTGCTACGTCTTGAGCTATTGGCTAGAGTTTACATATCGTGTCCTCTGTTGGAATATTTGCTCGGGTGTATGTCTGTATTTGTGGCCTAGAGGAGGTGCAAAATTGTCTGATAGTAGTTTGCATTTTGTGGGAGAGGCATGTGTCTAGTTGCTGCGGTCGGACAATAAATCCATCCTTAGAGAGATTCGGGAAGTGACTCTAGTAAAACTTCATCTTTGCTGATAGAAGGGGAGGTAGTTGGATCCAAGTCCTTCTTGTCTCAACTCTTTGAACGTCAACTTTGATGATTGAATTTACCTTAGATCAGTTGAGGGGGAGTGTGGGGCAGCGTAGGCTATAGTCAAAGGGTGAGAGTGGTCAAATGTCCAGCCCATGCAACCTCATCCAACTCGCCATCTAGGAGTGTCGATATTTCCTCTCACCTATTGTTGCTAGTTGTTTGCAGGAGGTCAACGCCAATTTGGGATATCTTTGGTGGGAGCTTACATAACCTATGTAAGGTCGTCACAACTTTGAAGAGTTCCTCCCCAACCATAGGTGCTTCCTTCAACTCTGCTTTGACACTAGGGTATGAAGTGGAGGGCTTACTCCTGATCATGTGTGGTATCATAATCCTCAATGGCCTTGTATATCATGTATGATTTAGGCTGTAACCCCAAAGTTCAGCTCCATATAGCACATTGGGTGTGACTAAAGTGTCAAATAGCCACAATTTGGTGCAGTTCTTAAAGCTGTATATAAGCATACTAACTCTCAAGGGGTCCTAGTGCCACATAGCCTTGCACCAACTAGGCCTTAAGCCACCCACCTCTGCGAAAATCTCAGCCTAGAGAAAGTGATTCTGAGGTATACATATTGTCTCACGTGCTCTAATGCATCTCCTTATATAGGACCACCCATGGTGCCACAGTTTTGTAGACCATGATGTTGGTCTTTTTAAGGTTCACTGTGAGATCTCTATCTTTGTAAAAGCCATGTAGTGCATCCAAGTGATGTTGCAAGCCCTTTGGTGAATTTGAAATGAGTAAAATATCATTTGTGTGTAGTAATATCAATGTTAACACTCCAGGCAGACTAGCTCCATTTCCACCTCCCTTATCAATATAGTCTGACACCTCGTCTATGTATAATCCAAATAGTGTGGGTGAAAGCAGATATCCTTGTTATACTCCTCTGGTGTCAATCCTCTTAGACATCTCTCTAGGTGTTCGTACACTGCCTCTCACTTTCTTGTACAATGCATAAGTACCTCACTGCATACCCTCTAGTACTCTAATGTCATGTTCTTTGCATGAAATTTCTCAAGGTACGGTGTCAACAGGCTTATGGAAATTCAAAAACCAACACTAAATCCTCTTGCATTGAGCTTGGCCCTCTTGAATAAGCAATAGAAAGAGGTAGTATATGGAGCCAAGTTGGTCTAGGAGACTTAGGTGTTTCCCATGAGCATCTTCTCATGAAACATTCAAGGCTTTTACAGGCATATGCTTTGTTATAGTTGCTATCGCATGAGACATCTTATTGGAGAATTGATGGATGTTTTTATGCTACATAAGCATCAATTCTTTGGAGAGAGGATATCATAGTGGGAAGTTATTACCATGGTGTAGCTTCGTTTCTTAGGCTTTGGAGTGTTGAGATGTAGAGAGAGAAGATATGTAGCAATGTGCGAGAGAGAGAGAAAAGACACACCATGTACACTCCCAAAGACTATATCATATTGATCACAATCTACATATATATAGGTGAGACCTTGTCTAGATAGGGTGAGCTATATATAGCTCCAACACCCCCACTCAAACAAAGGTCTCTAGCTATGGATGGAAAAACCCTTGGGGAGCACAAGGGAAAAACTCGAGCTCCTATAGACAAATGTACAAATATGATCAAGAAGGATTATTGTGTGCATGTAAAGTGAATCCGTGCATGTGAAGCGAAACTAAATATGTATGTACAAGGACAATCAAGAGGTTTGAGGTGTATGTGTATGTGTGAAGTGTATGGTGCCTACAAGGAGTATATACAGTGGCACTACAATGTCATAGTAGATCAATTCCCAAAGATTGAAGTTGAGACAACTCCAAGTTTTGAGCACAACAGAGTGAAGCATGTCTCATTGAGTCCTTTGGTGAATATATTTGCAGTCATTTGATCATTGGACAATGTTCAATCATGATCATGTCGTTCTTTACTTCATATTGAACATAATGATAATGCACTGTTATATGTTTAGAATTGTCATGTTGAACATAGTCTTTAGCAAGACTAATAGCACTTTGGTTATCACATCGAAGTGGTGTGTTGAAGAGAGGAGGATGGCCAATATATGATAGAACTTGTTGAAGCCATACTAACTCTTAAGCCGCTAAAGATGCAGCTACATATTCAGCCTATATAGTGGAAATAGCAACATGAAATTGTTTCTTACTAGTCCAAGAAACAAGACAAGCCCAATTTGCATCTGTATAATCCAAAAGGTAAAGTGAATGTAGAGAATCAGAGTTTTGTTAGCGTCGATAAACCAACTCAAAATCTTTAGTGCCTTTCAAATGCTTCACAACTCGTTTAGTTGTAGTCCAATGTTTAAGGCATGGAGAACTAAGATGTTGCCTGAGAAAATTTGCAGCAAAAAGAATGCCAGAGCAAGAATTTAAGCCAACAAATTGAAGACATCCAACAAGATTAGCATAAGGTTGATGTAATGCTAATTGTCCATTGTTCTGCAAAAAGTGAGAGTTTTTGGCAGAGCTCACAAGACAAGGAGTACTAGCAGGATGTGCAGAATCCAAACCAAACTCTGAATAATATTTTCAATGAACTTTGTTTGACGTAGTAATAAAATACCCTTTTCTCGATAACATTGAATCTGAATACTAAGACATGAGAGTATGTCTCCAAGATCCACTATGTCAAATGCAAAAGATAAAACTTTCTTTACTTGAAGGAAGTTGAGATTGTTAGAAACAAGTATGGTATCATTCACATATAGAGCAAGAATAACAAAACTATCATTGTAGTAATTGACCTATAAGTTAGGATTTGAAGAACAAGAGGTAAAACCTTGTATTGTAAGGAAGAGATCAATCTTTTGATACTAAGCTCGTAAAGATTGTTTGAGACCATAGAGTGCTGGATGAAGTCTGCAAGCAAGATTTTTCTTATGTTTGACTACAATAAAAAAAGTTCATTTGATTATCATCGATAATCATTTAGATTGCAAATATGTTGAATTGTAGATATACCTTGCTTGGACACCCTAAAAGTTTCTATTTGGGAAACTCTTAAGGAAACACCTTTCTCAAGAAAACCAGTTTTTGTGATGTACTGGGACTCACAAGCTTTATTCTTAGCAAATTTATGTTTAATTTGGAGTTTGTGTCAAAAGTTATGTTCGCTCAGGTAAATTGGACTTGAAATAGAAAAATAAACATGACAATTGCTTTTCATGCAGACTTCTATGACACAAGTTTCGTCATGATTACTCTTGAGTTTTTTCCAAAATTAGCTAGATCATCATATATTCTTGGCTAAAAAGTAAAGTGATAACATTTTGATTGTTGTTCATATTTCTCATCTATGTTGGGCCGATTTATTCTCGCACATGTTTAATCTATTTTGGGTCGATTTATTCTTGCTCACGTTTCATCTAACTTGGGTCTCTTTTGGAGTATACTCTTTGAACTAAACGTCTTTCTTTCAAGCATAGCTTCTGTGTATGACTTGTGCTGCACTTTTAGCATTGTTTCATATATGGTGTGCAGATTCTGTGATCTCATATTGTCCGTATTTTCTCAGCCAGCTCTGTCAAATTCTATAATCGTCTACGGATTTCCTGCTGGACAACATTCCATCCCTCACTTTCAAGGATAAGGATTCCTTGGATGGAAAGTAAAGATGCTGCTAATTCTTGAAGGCAATGACTTGCATGACATTGTTCTTGGTAATTGTGAATGTCCGCCTCAACCAATTGATGGGGCTCATGATAATACCCTTGTAACTGAAGGACTTATCTTTGAAGAATGGCAAACTGTTTATAATAACTGGGTTAGACGGGACAAAGAAACTCATTGTTTGATGCCATGTTGAGATGTAGAGAGAGAAGATATGTAGAGATGCGCGAGAGAGAAAAGAGACAAACCACGTACCCTCCCAAAGACTATATCATATTGATCACTATATATATATATAGGTGAGACCTAGTCTAGATAGGGTGAGCTATATATAGCTCCAACATGGAGTGGGTGCCATAGAGATTTAGGTAGGGCCACTCATTTGTGTAGGTGAGTGGTGGTTACATGCATTTGATGATTGGGATGTTCTTGTCTTAGAGATGACCTTATGGGTGCTCATGAGAGTAGGTGAGGCACTCATCAGATTGTTGGTCATTTGCGCTATCATAGGGACATGAATTTTGGATGGTTTGCTTAGCATTTGATTTAGTTATTGATCAAATGTGCAAATGTGCACATATGTTGTGCGAGTTAGTTAAGTAACAATGATAGGCCAACAACCCCGAGATATCAATGGTTGTCTGGAACCGGTCTATGACTCACATAAAGTGGTAGTTCCTTCAATTAACACCTGGGCTTTACACACACACTCACATACACACATACACATACATAAACAGAGACCTCACTCCCTCACTCAATACCAGATTGGCCCGAAGACTGGCGCCCCTCTCCGTATTTCTTTATCAATTAAAAAAATGGAAAGTTACAAAAACGAAATGTTCCAAAATACATAACTTGTGAACAGTTGGTTTTTATATTTTGTGAGTAAATCCCAGCTGCATAAGGATAGTACAGCATGACCAAAATAACATCCCTTTTAGGAAAGCATTTTTTGTGACCATAACTCAATGGTTCATGTGTAGAATTGCAGTTTGCAGAACTTTGTGTTCATTGTTCTTACTGTCCAGCATATCTACAACAACATCCCTTTTAGGAAAGCATTTTTTGTAAACATAACTCAATGGTTCATGTGCAGAATTGTAGTTTGCAGAACTCTGTATTTACTGTTTTTACTGTCCAGCATATCCAGAACAACATCCCTTTTACTTTGGCATCATTTTAGTAGTAAAACAATTCCACAAACAGCACTAAATCAGAGCTGAAAAAAAAATGTGTTCTTGTGTGGCATGGTCATCACTTTCTTTAGTTCCTGCATTGGAGAAGCCAACAGCTGCTCCTCAACCTGGACAGTGAGGCTCTTGCCTCAGCAGAAGTGCAAAGAAAAGGAAGAACTGTATCTTTGATGGAATCAGCCTATCATGTAGAGCATTTCCTCTGAGAATAGAGAGAGAGTTGACCAGAGGGAGCAAGCTCTATCTCCGTATATGAGTCAGAGACGAAGAAGTACTTTCCATAGCTGATGAACTTGCAGCAATTTGCCCTTAGCTCCTCAAAACTTCATTCTCAGATTTGCCCCTTATGCCTATTACGTTTTTTTTAAATGCTCTCTCTCTCTCTCTCTCTCTCTCTCTCTTTTGGGAATTTGTGCCATATGGCATACATATAACAATTTTCCTGTTTAAACCTTCCGGTCTAAAATTCTCCATGATCGGTGCAAAATTTGACCTCGGCACAAACCAAAGAATTAATCCTTGTGCAAAAACAAAGATAATGACGTGAACAGATTCTGGGGTCCAAAAATTGTAACTCCCTAAATTTTAGGGATGGTGACCCCTGCATTTCTTAAGTTTTTTTGAGCAACTTTTATAATTGCAACCACATCAAAAAGTGTAATGTGCCTCAGTTACAATGACTTTTATTCCATGGGCATTCTCACATGTGCATCTTCTGTCTTGGCCAGGCTCATTGTCTTGCACCATCTCTAGTGGCTAAGTACGCAGTCCCAAACCACTGGCATTCTATTCTTCAGTGCCCATTCAATCCGGTCCCAAGGCTCAGACAAACCATTAGTCCAATTTGTCTCAATGGCTGCCTCTTCTGGCCATGCAAAGATTCCGCCTTAATCCAAGAGAACTTTGGGGGTAAAAAGCAATATCAACTAAAGAAAAGAAAAATAAAATATTAATATAAGTAAATAAGGAAAGCAACTGCAAAAAGTATCACCATCCAGTGACATTGTCAAAGGAAAAAGTTGTAATAAGTTATCTTGGTTACGTGCTAAGTGATGCATGGCTTTAGTTTGGGTCTATGGTATTTAATTAACCATTAAATGCCCAACAGTGACATAGGAACTAGACATTAATTGATTGATTAATGCTAGTTCAAGGGCTAATTTATACTTGGGATCACTTGGGAGTCAAAATGGCCTAGCCAATTGAATTATGGATTGACACATTTAATTTTTCGGCCAGGGAGAAGGTTTGAGATTAATGTTCAAAATTTCTGCTTCTGAAAATTAATTAAATGGCTGAGAAATCTCATTAGAAGGTTGCCACTTAGCAAAACTTGCCATGCAAGTGATGAAAAGGCTATTAGAGGCTGGTGGAGGGTCATTCCAGCCATTTTAGTTGATTGTAGAGTTTGAGAGAGAAGAAAAGAGTGCTGTCCAAGCAGGTACCAGCAGGTATTGGCCATTTTCAGCCAGCCAGGAAGGATTCTACTGCAGGCAACAACTCCAACGGGAATGGTAGCACCTGGAGATTCATTTGGGACTGGGTGACATCCATCTGAGGCCTCTTGGCTGTTAGGCAACAGCATTCAATGCTGTTTCACAGCGGACAGCAGCTCATTCTAACACATTCTCACGATAGAAATCAGAAATTTCTCTCCCTTCAGCTTTCTCTCTCCTCTATAAGCAATCCCTCGGCAGTCCTCAGCCATTGACAGCAAATTTCAGTCATAGAAGGTGGGCAGCAGAACATTTGCTGTTGTAAACCCTAATTCACAATAGAAATTAGGGTTTAGCATCCGCTTCCAGTCCTGTGCCAGAAAATTGATGGCTTAGTACTTGAAATCAATAGCTGGAATTCAAGGAATTTCGAGAGATTTCAAGAAGCCAGCAATCCCAATTAGATTTGGGGCTAGATTTGACCAGCTAAGGGTCAATTGGAGACCAATCCCTTGTTAGATGAAGGGGAAAATTGATAAATAGACTTGTTGGTCATTGTTGATAGCTAGAGGTATTGGAAATTGAAGGAGATTGAAGCCTAATCTAAGTGTACTTCATCCAATATTAATAGAATCTAAAGAAATATGGCAAGGGGCTCTGATATTGTGGCGAACTAGGATTGTACTATCCATGATTAAGTAGTAATGTTTGTATTTCAATTTATGTGAAATTTATTGTTTGCTGTAGTTAGTGTTAGATCAGGTTATCTACCACCCTTTTGGAGGAGGAAGGCTGGTTTCATATGCCCCTAATGATGAATGAGAAAGAATACAACTTTGAATCACTGTTAGTCTCTACCTTGGTTTTAAGATTCTAGAGTCAATGGGGATATTAATATGGTAGAGGCCTTAGAGGATACATGATATCATCAGAGAAGGATAAGATGGCACTTGGGAAGATTATATATATATATATATACATATATATATACATATATATATATATATACATATATATATACATATATATATATATACACATATATATATATATATACATATATACATATATGTGTATATACATATATATGTATATATACATGTATATATACATATATATGTATACATACATATATATGTATATATACATGTATATATACATATATATGTATATACACATATATGTATATATGTATATATGTATATACATATATATACATATATATGTATATATACATATGTATATATACATATATGTATATACTAAGAAGTGTAGAGAATGAGAATTGTTGAAGCTAGCGTATTGGAAGATCATATGGCTGAAGTAAGTGTGAGTGGCCACAATATTGTAGGTTTCTTCCTCTTGACCAAACTTGTAACTTGCATTAGCGGACTCATTCTTAGTTGTTTCTTTGATCAAATTAGAGGTTACAAAAGAACCATACATGGCACTAAATAGAGAGCCTCCGGATACGCTAGCTACATCCAACCACAGTAATTAGGTACAATTTGTCCGATTCGTTGATGCACTGTATTGAATGTACATTAAAACAGGTCAGATAAAATTCTGTGTTTCATATGGCCATCAAGAAATACAAATAGAATTAAGGGATAGTCTAGTGAATATTACTTGTTTTAACACGATCGCCTTAGTTCACAAATATACATGAGAGTGAAGTTTTAAGTTTTAAAAATACTTCATGAACATAACAAGTGGTTGAGACAAAATGTATACTCCAATTTTATTTATGAGATATATACAATAGGTCAAAAAAGAGTCTTGGGCAAGTTACAAGTGACAAGTATCATATGCAAGACTCAAGTACAATAGAGTAGGAGATACAAATTTCAAGACTCAAAAAGCATCTAGATAGTCGAGAGTGCCAAGGCTACTACTCAGATGAGTCTTTAGACTCGTCTCTCAAATGAGACTCATATTCATCACTGTATGGAACAAAATTACATCACTAAGGAGATTACCATGCTCATTATACTTTGGTTCTCGAAGAGGAACATCCTTTGAAACACAAGCAATTGGACTAGAAAAGCTTTCAAAACCACGTCTCACATAGGTTCTAACTCCTACTTGTGTGTTGCTATTAACTACAATGCCTCGAGGAGTGACCCATCTTTCCCCTATGAGTACGCGATACTGGATGATCAAGCTTCTCCAGCTTCATGTAGAGCTCTTTGAAGATGGTGTCATGCTCTTTGTGTATGTCTCTCTCTCTCTCTCTTTATTTTTTCACAATTTTGAGTGTGGCCCATGTTAACTTGAACTCATCTACATTCACCTGAAAATCAAAGTTGAGATATATAATATAAC
Source organism: Lygodium microphyllum (assembly GCF_053477565.2). Lineage (NCBI taxonomy): Eukaryota > Viridiplantae > Streptophyta > Polypodiopsida > Schizaeales > Lygodiaceae > Lygodium > Lygodium microphyllum. The sequence goes on along the minus strand of NC_141138.1, from coordinate 168,178,095 downwards.
TTAAAAATTTATATTTTTGGATTTAAAATAAGTATAGACTCAAGTTCAAAAGTACGTGCTCTGCCATCGTTATTTCATGGATGTATCTAAGAATACGTAAGTTAGAATGACAATAGATAAGTCGTTTTAATAGCTTGGTGCTAAGTCTGTTTTAAATCTTGGTGTGTATAAGAGAATAAAGTGACCAATTTCTCTCATACGTATCACATAAACTATTCTTTTTAAGTTAACAAAATCACTTCAACTTATTAAAAGTGAAAATTAATAAGAAATTAATAATAATAAGATTTAGATTTAATTTACTTGAGTCAATACTCTTAAAGCCATCTTTTGCATGTTAGATAACTGATACCCAAGCGACTTCTTTGAAAATAGTGGCTTGACCAAGGAGACCCTTTCCCAATACATGGTGCTAGGAAAGGTCATTCCCCTTTGGTCTTCATAGTTGATTCGCTCTTGGAGAAATGGGCCATGCACATCCTCATTTAAAGCCTTTGGGAGATAAGCATCTCTATTCAAGGTTAGCTCTTGGTCTATGAAGAGGGAGGGGCTATTATAAGCAGGATGAAAGAGAGCTACTAGGCCGAGGAGAGGTCACTTTATCCATTTCCACCTCTTTTCAATGAGGTGGAGGATGTTGTCCCATCGCAAGGTATCATCCAAAACAGCAACAATGTTATTTTTTATGGAAAAAACCAATAGGCATAAAATTAGAAAGATTGAATCTGCATTAAGAAAATCTAATTACAAATCAATACAATGGAATCCTTGCATTAAGAACGGTAGAAGCCCTAATCTCCTCTACGGCTCCGCTCATGATATGAGTGTGGAGGCCTATAGTGGTGCCTTCCGTATCCGTTATGCGAAGAACCCTATGCAAGGGTGTGATCACAATGACTACGGCTCGCACGTTCGCCCAAAATGATTCTTTTAGGCAAAGCTGTTGAATGGCTTTGCTCTCCTCCATACTTGCCACAAGCTCCTTGTCTATGTGGGCTTTAAATTCCTTGGACACCATACACTTTTGCAACTTACTTTACATGTCATAGTCGCTCGAGGAGCAACCGTGTGATGGCAAAGCGAGTTTTTGATGTCTTTTTTAATTTCACATTACTATACATGTGAAAAATAGCAAGCACTTTTACCTTTTTTATGTTGAAATTGATGATTGCTTTTGCATCTGTTAGAATGTTTTCCACCCACTCCAAGTTGTTCATGCCCTCCATGAGAAGGCCAAGGTAATGTGTGGCAAAATGTATCCATACTGTAGAGGGAAATGTTTTCTCAAGCAATTGTCCCATCCTTCGACAATTCGAAGCATTGCTAGTGATGACTTGGACAACATAGATTGGTTCCACCTACATACACATAGAATATAGTATGGCTTAGAGGTGGGTATTTGGGTAATGGAGGTGGAGATAAATGTAGAGAGAGAGGTGGAGATGTTTAAGATTCAAGAAGCATAAAGTTTAAACCATAAAACATAAAGCATAAAAAATAATATTCAAGAAGCATAGAACATGAAAGGTGATTGATTGAACATAAAATATTCAAGAATGTACACTTACCGCTATAATAACTTGTCGGATGTGCTTGTGGATGAATTGGCTAGTCATCTGGTTCCCTTTCATGCTTGCATCCATGGCATGCAAGGAGTAGGTGCCAAGAGGGCAAGAAACAAGTATATTAATAATCTCTCTCTTCTTTTGGTCCATCCATCGAAGAGAATGGAGCACCCCTATTTCACCCAACTGGCTCAAATGGGCTCAAAGGCCTAATGTAAATGCTTTTATTTAATTTAAGCTCCTCCATGGAGAGAGAGAGGACTAACGATCTGCACACTGTGATGACTTGGAGAGATGACTGTTAAGTTGCTAGTGAGGACAGAGAGTGTGAGAACTGAGAGAGAGTTCTGGCACAGCCATTTCACGATTGTTGGGCTGTCAACAGGGGAGGGACTGTGTGCAGGAGCTTTCATGCGACCATTCCTTATTATTTTAATGCACGTATGGGGTTCAGGGGGCACTATTAGTTATGCACACGTGCGTATTTGTGTGAACTTGGAGTACTGATTAGGGCATTCAGTCTGATTAATAGAGAACAGGGTTTAGGGCCATTAAATTAAGGGTTATGTGGTAGGCATCAACCTCAGTTGCAATATAACACATCAATTAATGTATAAAGATTTGTGTTTGGCTGGGCGGTGAATTGTGACAGCTCTTCCTTCTTTGCAAAAGCATTTTCTGTTTTGTCTCTTCTCCAGATTTGATCGATTGCGTCTTTTTTCTGTGCTCTCTTAATTGTGTACTCTAGAGTGTGCTGTTGTGAACACCCTAATTTGTGCGCAGTCATATCAGAAATTACAGCAACCTTCCACACTGCCACATGTGGGAGCTCCCAGCTAGCATCATTTTGTGGTATAGTTGGAAAACCAAATATTTCCATGCCATAGATCTATTGGACATTCCCACTGCAGAGACTCTTTCCAGAATTTGAATACAGATTATCAGGACCTAGGATTTTTGTACTTTCTTTCATTGTTAGCCACACATGGTTTGGCATTGTAGACCTCTTGATAGGCTATTCACTCGGACCTTGTAATAGACTTTCACTTGATTGCATTTTTCATATTATTTCTGTTTTGAAAGTTTCCTACAGGCCTGTTTGTACTGTGCCTTGAGATCCTTTGTCAGCATTGGATTCATCGATAGAATTTTCTTTTCTTTGAAAACAATGTACAAGGAGAATAGACTTCATCATAAAGTGTGTACCTATGCCTGCTTGCACACACATAGGGGTGCACATGCAAGCACGTGCACACACAATGGATTTAAAGGAGCTTGCAAAGGGCCTAGGACGAGTATAACTCAATAAGTTAAGAGTGTAAGATTGTGAATCTGAAAACATAGGTTCAAATCCTGTTACTTGCCAGAAATATACTATTTCAATGTGCTTGTTTGCTAGCAGCTGTATTTTTTAGTATACAGTTTTTTATGAGACTTGAATCACTTTGATAAAAGCCTAACATCCAATATCAGCTTTAATCAACTAATTATGCTGGTTTAGGGAGATTAGAGCCTACCATTAAAGTGATTGCATATGCTTCTGGGTTGCATGTAGAGAGTGGCAATCAAACAATGACTCCTGAAGTGATCCCTTATAAGCCCTAGTATCTAGCCCAATCAAAGAAGTACGAGTGGTATATCACGGCATCATGAAGAATGCCAAAGAGCCATAAGCACTTCCCAAATCACTAGTGAGAAAAAGATCTCTCAAATATGCTAAGTTTAAAAAAAAAATTGTTTGTGTTTTTTCTGCCGCCTGAGAGAAGATCATGTCTTGTTTCTTGTGGTGCCGCATAGTATACAAAAGTCGATTATGCCATGCACTCTTTGCAAGGAAGCTACCCATCTAAAGGGCTCCAACCGAACAACACGAAAGGAAAAATCATTTGAGAGGAGCTTGCTTTTTGAAATGCAATAAAGATGCTTTTGCCACCATTTTAATGGTTTATCCATAGGCCATAAAGCATTGGTGTGCTCCTAGATTCGTGGTATAGAGAGGATGAGAAGATACATTTGGTTTAGCAAAAAGTGTATGTAATAATGAGGCCAATTGAAATCATATAAGCAATCTGCCACAAAAGCAAGCCTCGCATTTGTCCCACATGGCCATGGATACTTGAGGTTGAATCAAATATAAAAGCATTTCTAGTCCGCCAGATGTGCCAATGACTAGTCCATTGCATTAAGTGAAAGAGGCAAGGATGATGAGATAGCAACTTGGTTGTGGAAGGCATCTTGCTAAGGACTCAAGAATGGACATGTATTCTCTGACTTGTCAGCAAGGTCCACACTTTGGAAAGGAAGGTTCAAACTTGTTTGGCAATCGAGCAAGAAATGAAAAGATGAACCAACGTCTCATCACAAGCAGTACAAAATATACATTTGCTCCGGGATATCTTTCAGGTGTGTAACACATTGCATGTGGGTAAACCCCCAATGAGAAGCCGCTAGAGACATGATTTTTCTTGATAGGGACAACTCCTGTATGTAGTGGATCTTGAATGTATTCAGCATGCATCCAAGGAAGTGTGCTGACAATATGTTCGCCATGAGGTCACTATTTAGTGTACTAGTAATTGTGAGATGTAAGCAAATGAGTATGAGTTTCACCCGGGCATTGGAACTATACTTTTGCATCAGCATATGATTAATCTAGCATGAAATTTGTCTCAATTTTGAGACAAAAATTTTGATAAATTTCAGCTCAGTTTTTGATCAACTTGAGAAACATTTATGGTCACTTTTGGGATCAGTTTTACATTAGTTTTTGCAATGAGTTTGTGATCAATTTGGGGTCACATTTACAACAGTTTGTGATCAGTTCTTAGATCAACAAGTGATCAGTTTATGATCAGATATGCTCAGTTTTTAGTGGTTTACATTTGGTTCCATGGACAACAACATATGTTATGATGCCATTGATGTTTTAGCCATGGTCTATGTTTGGTTATGCTATGCTATGGTTTGGTTTTGCCAGATGAGTTGAGCTCATGAGAAATAGACATGTCACATGATAACCTGGCAATGTTTTAAAGACTCTTTGTGAGTCTTATGTTATGTTATGATTGATTTGTAATTTTCAGCATGTGTTGGGTATATGGAATGGTTGAGTAATAGTGCACAATGTTGTGTTAACTATGATGCCTTGTGGAAATTTCAATCAAAAAACGTCCTTAGAGATTGTAAAGAGGCATTTTAGTGTATTTAGCTTGCAAGAGAGAGGGAGGAGATGTTGCTGGTCTGATTTGCAACCGTTGGAGGACCTTCTAAGGCAACCAGGGATAGCAAAAGATCAATCAACAACAAGTGACAGCATCTACAGGCTGTTGAGACATGGCAATAGTAGTAAATGAGTGATTTTCTTCAGTTCTTTGCATCTACAAGTTGTTGAGATAGGGCAGCAGCACTAAATGTCAGATTTTCTTTAGCTTTGCGAGGAAAGTCTGAATTTTTTCTCTCCCGAGCATTCTCTCTCATCTCCCAGCCTTTCTTCGAAGATTACAACATTGAGATTACTAGATGTTGAGAACTTTTAGATTTCTTTGCTGTAAACCCTAAACTTCAGCATAAATTAGGGTTTAGCAGCAACCTCAGGAAGCATGCCAAAAATTAGAAGCTCCAAGACTTGGATTCAACAGGGCTGAAGTTGTTTTTAGTCAAATTCAAGCGGAGGGACCAGCAAATCAATGAATTCGGGGCATTTTTTATCTCCATCAAAGCAGGTGAAGGCCAATTGACTGCGTGAATCAAGAGACAAATTAGATTGAAGACTTGCTTGTCATTTTGGATAGCAAGGGGAGTTAGAATACGAAAAAGGATTGGGAGAATCCCATCGTACATCAACTTCTTCTTCAATTAAGTTAAATAAATACCAAAAGGGGTGCCAATTTTGGGGCCAACAGGTTGTTCATTGTCCAAGATTGTAAGTCAATTTGTATTTCTCAGTTTTGTAATGAATGTTATTGTTGTAACTAAGTTGTAATTAGGGAATTACTACCCATCCACGGAAGGAAGGTTGGTTTCATATGGGATCATGCTACTTAGTTGCATTATCACGAGCTGACAAACTTTGTTAGCTTTTTCAATAATCCATCTCTTATCCTCCACCATTTTGTGATAAATCTGATCAGGTGACACTTGTAGAAAATCTTGGGTTTTTACTAAAGCCCAATTCAACCACGGAGATGAGGGTAAAGAAGCAGGCAAGGGAGGGTGTCTCCAAAGCTGGTTCTCCAAGGCTGCTTAGAGGAGCTTGTAGCCTCTTGGTAGTCGGAAGTATTGGCCAATGCAGCAGTAAGAATAGACCCTCACTTGTCCGGGGTTAGCACCATCATGTATTGTCTTTAGGCCCAATCTCACCATTGTTGCAATTGCTTGTGAGGCTAGTCAACTAACCTAGATGTGGCCAAAACCTTTGCTTCCAAAGAATTCACTTCCTTTTTAAAATCTAGAGGGCGCCATACAATAAGGAGAAGAGATTGTTTCCATGATGCAGTCAAGTATGCTTTGTGTGTGTGTGTGGTACCCACCCCCCGACACCAAATATATGATGATATCTTTACTTTCTCTATCTTACATCTAGGATATTTTAGAACAGTTCTTTCTTTTTCTAAGATTCTCTTACATGTTCAATAATAAAAAATGCATATTTTTTATGTGTTCTAACAGTTCTATATAGCTTACGAATTCTAAGTAGCTAGAATCTTATATGATACCAAACATATGAAAGACTATATACCATACCACCTCGCAAGGCAATGTGATCCCAACTTACAGAGTTGAATGCTGTCTCAATGTCCACCTGCACTATGAGTAGACCTTGCTGCATATGTTTAGGATACTCAATGTCAAGATACACGTTACCAATATTATCAGTAGTTCATCTTTTGGCATGAACTTGTATTGTACTTTTTAGGTGTCTTTTGGAAAATGTCTCGAAGTTCCTTTTTCTGTGGGTCTTCTTAAACAATGAAATCCCTTTCTCTTCCTATGTCATTTTGGTACTCCTTGTGGCCCTAATTTAGGGTACATTTATCCATTGAGGTAATACGGATTTTTCTTGGGGCCCCCGGGGGGGCATTTTTTGGGGGGGGGGGATGCAAGAATCATATCATGGCTTTCTGGCTGGATTTTATAAAATTGGTTTTTTCGCATCGACTCTTGTTGCATGTCTTTTTGTTCTTTTATTTATTTATTTTGATTATGGTCTAAAATGTATGCTTATTAGTGATCTTGCCATTATACTGGTCTTTAACAGAAATCCGTTTTGAATTTTATATTGGACAGCACATGGCTCCAATTGATCGCTTTGTCATTGAGGAGTATTTGTTGGATGTGCTTTTCTATCTCAATGGCCGGTAAGTTTTTTGTTTGGAAGAATTATTTTCCCTCTTTGTGGTGTTGGAAGGGATGTGTAAGTGGTCTTGTTGTAATTCATCTGTCCTTTTTGGCAAAGCTAGTCGCAAAGAGTGTGCAGCATATATGGCAGGGCTTCCTGTCCCATTTCGGTATGAGTATCTTATGGCAGAGACAGTTTTCTCACAGGTATATTACCCTCCTTGCCCTCCTTTTTCTCTTCTTGCCCTTTTGTCATGGTTTTAGAAAACTCTCATCTTTGTTTGGTACAGTGATGAGGAATATAGCCTGTTTTTGAGGGTGTTATAGCTTGACTGAAAGTTTCCTCACTATGTATATTGTTGAATGCTCTCTTACTTTATGTGTGTTTGTGCTTGAAATGCTACCTAGGGTAATGTAAAATAAGGTACTGAGAGACATCGGGGTGTGGGGAAAGAAGAAGAAAAGAAGGAAACTGATGCTAATGACCAATCCATGGTATATCTCATCATGTCTTTAGGGGGCCAAAATGATCTATGAGACCAAAATGATAAATATGACCGATCCATGGTATCTCATCATGGAGAAATAAAAACAAAATAAAACTTAGCCTAAAAGGCAACATGATGATGTCATTCAAAATATACAAGAGCAACTGGTTGTCTTACCATCTACAAGATTCATCTTAGGGTTACGCTAGAGAGAGGGGGGGAGGGAGGTTATTGTGATTTGATCTTGTAAGACCAAAGAGGTATTGTAAGACAATCGAAAGTACAATATTTAAAAGGATGATGGACAACCAAGTAAAGCTGCAAACATGAAAGCTTCTATGTGTATGAAACAGTAAAGACTGATGGAATTTAATCTAATCCTAAAGATAAAGATTGGAGTTATGGCATCATAAGATTTATTTGGCCTGATATATGCATCTCATAGGCCATGACAAGATGTGCTTCATCGTGTCAGGATGAGGTGTCACGGTGGGTGATGATGGCTTGGATTTGTCGCTGGTAAGGGCAGTGGTGTTGTCACATAGAGAGTTAGGAGAGTCTTAAATCCCAAGGGGCTTTGGATCGGTCAAAGGTGACTCTTTGCAATGATGATTTGCCTTGGTCTAAAGAAGTAGCCTCTTGGGAAGGAGTGGGGAGGATGCTAGTACTGGTGATTATCATGTAGAAGTAAGTCAAGGCTCTTTGTTTAGATGGTTTGAGGTTCCTCCCTGCTGTCTGTCAAAGGTCTCCTTCTGTCATCAGAGCTCTAATATGAACAGCCTTGAACAACCTAAATTTGACAGTTGTTTTACCTATCAAGGATACTTTTGCATGTCAAAGCATGCTCTTAGGATATTTGCATGTCAAATGGCTTGCCAAGTTGGTTCAAATATTTGTCATCTTTTAGAGTTTTATATGTAGTTTTGTATACATATTTGTAAAATTCTTTACTGTCAATCAAATGAAAAGCTTCTTGAAGTTTTCCTTGTCGTTTGAGAAATCAGGCAAAATCGTTTGTTCTAAAATTGAAAGTGTACCCTTTATCTTCTTGTGTAGACGATGATGATATTAATTATGATTCTTATTATCGTATCACCCTAATTGCTCGTTTGGGTGCATGGTTGCCACTTGCTAATAGAAACACCCCTATCTCTACATTCTCACCCCTACAATTACTTTGAAATCTACACACTATACCAGTATACTATTATTACTGCTAAACTTGTTTAAGACCTCTGGGGGGAAGTTCTAGCACTACTTTTCTAGAAAGTTTTTCTGGAGATTAATATACTTTTCAGTTAAGGGTTATCTGGAAGTTTAACTTGCTACTGTGCTGTGTAGATGATGATGCTTCCAAATCCTCCGTTCAAACCAATATACTACACAATAGTTATAATTGATCTTTGCAAGGTGGGCATCTGTTACTCTTATGTAACAAAGTTTTGTTCGTGAACTTAGGAGATTGACGTGATGTCATGGTTTTTAATGGTCTTTGTTGATATTTCAACCTACTTTCAGGCACTTCCAGGTGCATTTCCAACCGTTGTAGCAGGAGCTGTTCGTGCCTTATTTAGCAAAATCGGAGAACTAGATGTTGAGTGTCGCACTCGCTTGATTCTCTGGTTTGCCCACCATTTGTATGTATATCATTTTTTGAATGCGTGCAGTACATTTTATTTGAAAATTAAAATAACCTCGTTTCAATGGAGGTCTTACACCTAGTCACTTTATGGAGGAACTGAGATATCTTTTGAATCAGAATTATCTGTTGTGAGAAAAAGGGATAAAGTGTTTTGAGATTTTATGCACATGTTGTATTGAGAGCTTCTGCTTGCCTTGCTGCTATAATGTATGGATGCTCTGAGACATGGGTTGGAGAAGGGGGGGGGGGGTTTACATATCGTGGACATTTTCAAGTTCAAAGTAAGGATGATTCTTGAGTTTCTTGTGGCCCCTTCAGTTTCCATTTATCAGCTTCACCCTGATCTATAATCTCTGCAATAGAAAGTTAATTGATAATGCTGAAGAATGACATTATGTCGCAAACTGCTCTCACAGATAGCTCATCCAAAGGTTTTTGAGTTTTAGGCAACGATGGGGAGGAAAGGAAATACTTAACATGACACTCATATGCTACTGTCAGATGAACATGCAATGGTAGGATAAATGAAATCATGCTAAGCAGAAGACTCTATGCCACTTTGACATGAATGTGTAGCACCCAACCTCTAGCTTTTCAATATAGAAATTGACTGATTAGATTACAATAGATCTAGTAAACAAATCCAAACTCCAGCTTTTCATTATATAAATTTACTGGTTAGATTACTATAGATCTAGTAAACAAATTCTTCCCCTAGGTGTGGCTTGTTGGGATCGTTTGATACTATGACTGGATCTTTCGATTTAATAGTACCATGAGGTCTTGGACTTCTAACTTATGAGCCTTGACCACAAGGATGCCATGCTGGTTCTTTGATAGAGCGTCCTTACTTTTTCTAGACTATAAATCTCATGTAATCCCTTGCCAGTTTGATAGTCATAAAAGGCTATCCATCCTATGTGATAACTGGAGCTAACGTAAATATAATTTTAGCCTTGGAATGCATAAACATATTTCTTATGTAGATTATCATTTATGTATGCTCTGTTGAAAAAGTTCAATTGTTTGCATTGCGATGTAATTCCATTTTATTCAATAATGATGATAATAAGGTTGATGTTAGTAGCCTGCATTAGATCACAGGACAAAGATGTTGCCTAGTAGCCAGATAGATTTACCTTGAAAGAGGATAACAAAATAGCTAGGTTCTTGTGTAATTACTTTGTGTAACTACTTAGAAAGTCCCCATAGGGTGTGCTTGTCCTTCTTACTAAAAGAAGGATGGCATAATGTGCCTCTGCATTGATTAAAAGGGTCTCAATGAAGTGACCATTGAGAACAAGTATCAGTTGCCTCGAATGGATGACCTCATTGATTGACTTGGTGGTGCAAGGTATTTTACCAAGTTCAATCTTAGGTCTAGGTGCCATGGGATAGGGATAGCTCTTGAGGATGTCCCAAAAACTGTCATGTGGTATGGACACCATCAATTGTTGGTTCTAGCTTTTGGGATTGACAAATGCTTATGTGACTTTCTAGTAGATGTTGAAATGATGTGTTTCATTATTATTTTGGAACGTGTAGCGAGTATTTAAGAAGCTATTTGATTGCTTCATAGCATTAGGATTGACCCTGAATAGGTAAGAATAGTGCTTGATTTTCTTATTTGGAAAGCTCATTAGGGACTATACTAATATTGCTAAGCCATTGACTCGTTTGCTTAAGGATATCCGGAGTAAGAAGCAGCACACTAGTTTGCTTGCCATTTGGATTACCGAGCTGAATTGATGTTCCTAAACATTGAAATGGCTGATCACCATTGTACCGATGTTGGACATCATAAATTGGAATAAATACCATGAAGTTCATATGGATACCAGTGATTATGCTATACGTGCTTTTCTATATAAGGATGTTCCAGTTGTTGCATTTAAGATGTGTAAGCTCACCCTTATGCAAATAGGTTACACAACTCAAGAGAAGAAATTGTTGGTGATCATCCATGCACTTGAAGTTTAGCATTATTATTTTGTATGGGGTTTGGTGTATTGTTTGAAGTGATCACTATTTGTTGCAATGCTCTATGATTGGTTAGATCTCTGTGGGTGAAAGCTGAGTTGGGCTGAGCTCATGCAAGAGTTGGACTTTGTGATTTGTCACAGTAAGGGCACAACCAATAAGGTTGTCCATATCCTTAGTCGAATCCCAAAAACCAAATTGCTGTCTTTCTTTGAGATTTTGATTGATTTCTATCTTTTTCTCAAGAGCATTGTCAAACCAATTCTCATTTTGGTAGGATTTGGCTATTAATCGAAGATGGACCTAGTAACCCAAAAGCATTGGTGGTCAGAATGTTCAAAACATAGTTGTCTCCATATGTCATATGACAGGGTTCTCACTATACTATCCATACAGTACGTATCGGTATGGATTCGTACAAAAATGCTGCATATTTTGGGCCATCTTGTTTGGCGCACTCCGTGTCCTATTATAGTCAAATATTGCGCGTTTTTCCCCGGTTTCTGCGCACGAGCCACACTTTGGAGCCCATTGTCACCTGCCACTTGGAAAGTTGGGCCATTGGACACCCATTGCCACCCTGGTCCTCTTGGATCCCATGCTCTATAGAGCCTTGGATGCTGTTTTCCACACTCTTGAGTCTTCTCTCTTTTTCCACTTTGGATCCCTCTCTTCTTCCACTCTCTTCTCTAGCTTATAAAAGGTGTTCCTTCCCTCCATCCCTCCACATCAATTCAACAAGCATTCTCATTTCTCAAGCCTCTTTCTCTTCAAGCAAGCTATCTATCTATCAAGGTTCAAGCCTATCCCAATTCCCACCCCCTCTTTCTCTAACTTTGAAGTGTATCCCACCCCCTCTCTCTTCAACCCTCTCACTCTCCCTCCCCTCCTCCGTAGGCTTAAGGTTCAAGCCTCTCACTATCGCTTGGGCCTCTCTTTCTCGCTCTCTACCTCTCCCTTACTCATGACTCTCCCTCTCCATTGGCATCATGACTCATAAGAAGCACAAGGCCTTCAATTTGCACGCCATTTGTATGATTGGAGAGAGACTCATGAGAAATGAGAATGTGAAGCACCAAACTCATGCTCAAATGAAGCAAGTGTACGAGTACTTTTTTGGAGCACTTCTAATCATAGAGTTTCCTCTTTATCCATATTGATACCGATTTGGGGCTCCATGTTGACTTATAGCCAGTTTGTGTATAATAGGAGCAACATAGAATTTGGTTCACAAAAAGATGGCTTGTATAAACTTGCTACCAGGTTTGAGTGTGTTGAGGACTTTGAACGTCCAATTTTACCCTAAGTGGATTGTCTACCCTCAATTGAGAGGTGATCATGCACGTTAGTTGAGTGACTCAGTTGAGAAGTACCATGTGCAGAAGGAATATGAAAATAAAAACAGTTGGGGTGTGGTTGAGGTCAAGTGGCATGAAAGACACCAAAGGATTCCAAGATAGAGTCTGAGCCATTATGGATTATTTGCGTCATTCTTGCAAACTAAGCCTTAATAAGGGCTGTAGGATACTCTTAATAGAGCACCAATTGTGATACCATGTGAAGAAATGCTAGTTTTGCATGGAGAAAACATTTAGTGTACAAACATGACTAAAACACAATGCATAGAGGCAAGATGAAAAGGGAAGAACAAGAAAGTTATGGATGAATGAATGCTAAGGAAGGAAGGAATGAATGAATGAAAAGAATGTCACTCAAGGAGCAGAGATTGCCCAACAGGAAAGATGTCAATGTAGTAGACTGGAGCTGAGCATGATGAAATGCAGCAGCTGAGAGCTAAAGAAAGCAAGGCAGCAAGCCGGATGTCAAAATGCAACTACCTCTGGGTTGTAATGAGTCATGACAAGATGCAGCAGCGTATAGCCTTGCAACGATCTTTGAAGAGGTCTGAGTATTTTTGGTTGCTATCTGGAGTAGCAAGATGCTGAGACACAGATGTTCAAGATCAAATATGGTTGTCTGTCTACAGGTGCTGGAGCTGTCGATGACAGCAGCAAATGATGATGTTGGAGGTGGCAGTCAAAAGGCAGCATGGCTGAGTGCTTTTGGAGGCTTTTCAGAGTAGGACGAAGCCACAAAACAGGCTGGCAGCAAGCGTGGCTCGATTAGATGGACCTTTGGTAGGTGGGTGACACCTGGAGCAGCTGCCACATCCTAGCCCTACTGAGCTGAATCTTGTGGCTGTGGGGATGGGTAGATTGAAGAGCTGGAGAAGGAAGATGCTTGGGCAATAAACTGCAAGAGCTGCGATTGTGGAAGAAGAGGTGGCCATTGTCGGAACTTGGACAGAAGGGAGGTGCCCTGCTGTGGCAAGGCAGCTTGGGGAGAAGTGAGGGGGACTGCAGAGCTGGGAAGGTGAGTAGGAAGCTGACTTTGCAAGAAGTTTGGCAGTTGCAGCTGGTGGCTGACATGGAGGTCCAAGGGCGGCAAGCTGAGGAGTTGGGTGGGATTAGTGTGAAGCAAGCTGACTGGACTGGAGCAAGATGGGGAATTGTGCCAGTGTTAGTAAGCAAGCAGGATGGCGGTGTTCAAGGGAGAGAGGTGGCTGAAAGAGGTAGGGTGGCAGATTTTGTAGGGAGACAGCATTTCTGGAGGCCAGCTGGAAGCATGTCAGTGTAGTTGCATCAATGTATGTCATGTTATATTAGGGTTTGCCACCATAACACCGTTATATTGATCTAATTTTTGATTCTCTGCAAGCATGGAGTCCACAATTGCCACACACTTGCACTTCAAATATAAAATTTATGTGAAGAGCACTTCTTGTGATCTTTTTCATGAGTGGATTGTAGTTAACAATGCCTGCACACACTAGCGAATCTTGTCAAACAACCACGAAGTACGATGAGCACTCTATCCCAAGGTTATTAGAAACACCTTGAAGCTCTACATTTTTTGCCGTTTTGACATTTCCATTTCCATTTTTGTTCGAGCTTCCATTTTTGCCTTTCTCATCCGTATAGTTGTTGGAAACTCCCTAAAACTCTAAACTTTTGCCATTCCGCTCCTGTTCTTGTTTCCATTTCTCTTTTCATTCCTTTGTCCCCTAGAACTATGGTCTATCTAGTAAAACAACCACTTGAATCACTGAATAGTCGAGATGTGTAAAAAGGTTGGATAGTCAGGCTCAATGGTGAGCAGTTCTATCATGGAGACTTGTTTCTAAATGCTTAGCTTTGGCATTATTATGTTGTGCACATGGGAAGTGCAAGTCAGCTAAGGCATGGGAACAATCCAAAATCTAAGTAATGCATTGGGGCACATTGGCAAAAGTTGTATTAAGTTCTGTTGGATAGGTACTTGTGGGTGCTTGGTGTAAGTTTGGATGTAGGGCATTAAATGGGCCTTTAAAATAACGTGTGGTGTCATGTGGCCTAGGCAAAAACTAAACATTTAATACTAGGCTGAAGGGTGAGCCCATTCCCATTTAATTGTACCTGCAGGCAAGAGCTTGAATCCCAAATGAAAGCTTTATTAAGAGGCAAATTGATCTCAAGAGCTATTGGTCATTTGTGACAGCCTGATGTATTGAAGTTTGAAGAATGATCAACCTATATCTCGGTGTATTTCAAATTGGAGCAATACAAGTTAAAGAAATTCCACAAGGGGTGCCAATTGTTGGGGCCAATTGGGTGTTCTCTGTCCAAGATGAAGTGGGTAAATTTTTGTTTTCACTTTACTGAATTCATTGCTCGCTATAATTAAAGCTAAATCAAGTCAACCACCAGCGTATTGTAGAAGGAAGGCTGGTTTCAAGTTCCATTTACTCATGAGAGGAGTATCCAGTAAACAAGTAGCCTCAATAGTGCAGAGATGAAAACAGTAAGCTAGTTTCAGTAGACTGCAACATGTTGCTTGTTTGGACAGTTCTCCAGTGAAATAAGGAAATGTATGTGATAAGATATTATGCATTCTCTATTTTTTTCGAAAGACTAATAGAAGCATAACTTATGGTTAGTAAGGTTTGTAACACATGGAAGCTTCAAAAATCAACTCATGTTTGTGGGACCACTTAGTTGCATATGTGGGTTATAGGACATCTGCTTTTTAATGTGCCGTTATCTTATGGCCACTTGTTTTTTAGAAATAAAATCAGTGCTTTATTTTCCACAATTCATTCAGACTGGAATTTTGTTGTAACAGCAAAATGTTAATTCAACTAAAAACCAAACTGCATAGTAATGCATCAAGGAACTGTTTTTCGTTTGTTTGGGGGCTAGGGGGTTTCGACACGGTGGCTTGAAAGTCAAAATGAAATTTAGAAGCTCACAAGAAAAGGCAAGGTCTTTTAGAAAAACTGAGGCATGCACTTGAATGGATTGGGTTTGCTATTTCCCTTTCTGTTTGCTTGGACAACCTGTACATGCCGAAGTCATAAGAGATGCAAGCTAGTCAACATGATGAAATGCACGCAAAACCTCCTTGCAACTCACATCATACTTTGCAACAGTATACATGTAGTGTTAAGGTTTTTGCTTCATGTACATTTGCCATTTGAAGAGGTTTAAAGTGAACCATATGGGCATTTGAACACTGCCATTTGGAACTCTTGTTTTTGTTTCTACAGATCTAACTTCCAGTTTGTGTGGCCATGGGAGGAGTGGGTTCATGTAGTAGAACTGCCGAAGTGGGCACCACAACGTTTTTTTGTTCAAGAAGTATTGGAGAAGGAAGTTCGATTGGCATATCTGGAGAAAGTAATGCAGGTAACATTTATTGATGATTATTGTGGAAGGGAGTTTGATTCGCTAATCACTTTAGAGTCTAATTCTGAGATGGTGGTTTCCTGTCTAGAGCTTGGAGGGGGTGCCAAAGTTAGAGGAGCTTTTACCTCCAAAAAGCTCCCCATATTTTAAGTACAGTAAAGAAAATCAGGAGGAATGTACAGAATCAGAAGTGCTGCTGTCAACTGAATTGACTGCAATGGTCAAAAGTAAAAAGACAGCCAGAGAGTTGCAAATTTGGATAGAAGAGAAGATATTACCCCTGCTTGGAACAAAAGGTGCCATTGAGATAGTTGTTCAAACCATGTTTTACTTGGGCTCAAAGAGCTTTACTCATATGATCACTGTTCTTGAGAGATATGGTCAAGTCTTTGCAAAATTGTCTTCTGATGAGAGTTTGGAGGTGTTCTTAATTGAAGAGGTTGCAAAGGTTTGGCAGAATAGTGTACAAATGACAGCTGTAGCGATTGATCGCATGATGGGTTATAGAATAATATCCAACCTTTCAATTGTCAGCTGGGTCTTCTCCACAGAAAATGTTCAGCGCTTCCACACATCAAGTTGTGTATGGGAGGTAGGGATCAGCTACTCTATCTATGTTATCCATTTACTTAATATAGAAGGTGTCAAGTTATTCACTAGAGCATTTGCATAGTTTGCATTAAGCATTGCGGTATCTTTTGAAAAGGAGGTTAGGTGCATAGCTTGCTAGTGTGGATTAGAAAAGGCTTTCAGCAGTGAGTTGGAGATACTTCTGGAGCCATGCCATGTCTGTTTATGTGATGATCAGAAGAATACGAGTGAAATAAAGCTAGATGGCAAGGGTGTTCATGATGTGGCTGTTAAATAGAAGACCAGGGTCTTAGATAGATGCAGTGTGTCCCATGTGGCAATAATTTGTTCTCAGGCATGAGTAATCATGTAGCATAAATTTGTAGTGTGATGAATCAATGGATTAAAATGACACCTAGGTCTTAATTTCTTGTTTGACAGGGTTGGAAGGAAAGAAACAGTAAGTGTTGTTATCACTGAGATATTTTGTTCTAGAGTTGAGTTGGGGAATTTTTGTGTCATGTTAGGGAAGCTTTCAGAGACGAGCTTTGGAGGATACCACTACAAGCTGAAATGCTAATCCTATGAAATATTCATGTGGATGAACAAGTTGCAGAAGGTGTGGAATTCTGTTCTGTTATCAGAGACAGAGTGGTTGCCTTGGAGGTGTCATTTTTGGCTTAGCGTATGGTGGGTGACAGACCACCAGTGCACTCATTGGAGGAGGTGATACTGGTTACTGGTAGCATTCACATGCACTCTGTTGAGAGAAAGGTGTTTTAAGGTCAGCTTTCGCATCTTGGAGCAGTCCAAGGAGGGGCTTACCACCAGCTTTCTAGGTGGTAAGTCACTCCTTGGAGCAGTCCAAGGAGGGGCTTACCACCAGCCTTCTAGGTGATTGGATTGCACTGACTTTCTTTGACAGGTTAATAGAGGGTAACGATTGTTCCATCCTCGGTGAGGGCGCAATCATTACAATCCACTTGTTTGGCTTGGATGAGTACTTCATACCTCATATTACTGAGATTGGACCATCTTTTGGGCATGTTATCAAAGAGACTGGACCTTTGTGGATGTAATAGGACAGGGGCACTGTCAATATATTCCCCATGCACAGGCACATGGGGAATATATGCTCTACACGGTATATACTATAGTTATAGTGGTCTTCCATTATAGGCCGGATAGGTATGCCACCTTGCAGTGGAGTGTCGCAAGGTGCATCAGATAAGACTTGGTTAGGTGTCACTTTAGCAAGAAGAATGCCACAATTATAAAAGGAGTCAAGTTGCCATATAGAGGAGACAACTACAAATAGAGAGTGGTGAGGGCAATAGTGAGAGAGAGATTGTGGAGAGTCGTCAAAGACTGCAAGCATACTCCTTATTGAGAGGTGAGGGTAATGTGACTTGCACCAATGGTGACAAACAATTGTGTGTGCACTCCTCTCTGCTGGGCCATCAGGTTAAGGAAGTCTTGCTCTTAGATTCTCTATTTTCATATAATCTCAAGATGAAGATCGTGCCATTACCATAGTTGTCAAGTACGAAAGATATGATATGATAGGGTTTAATAAACTATGGTGCTTGGCACCTTAAGATTTTATAAGATACAGTATGTTATTTGTACGATTTTTTTTTTAAATCTTGATTTTTCAAAACTACAAATGATAGAACACATGTTTAAAGTCAAAATAGTAATTCCGTTAGAGTATACAAGAAGAATACACAAGGTTACAAGCCAATATCTTTATGGTATATGATGGTGGCTGTATGCACAACATATGCTACAACTTACATATATGGAGTTGATACAAAAAAGAGAAGCGGAGGTTGGATGGATAGAGAGGCCTAGAATGATGTATCACTATCATCATCATCAGTACTATCTGCATGAAAGTGTTCATCAAGAGGGTTTGAAGATGACTCCCTCATCAATGAGGTTACTATTATGATCAAATGATGACACCCTAGACAATGGCTCTCTAGGCAAGTGAATGTCATCATGAGCCACGAGATTGAAGCTATTGGAGTCCTGCTTCATATATGTTTGTAAACCACTCAGATCACTTCTGGTTGATATTGAAGGGCATTGAATGATATGCCCTTGCTGCCACCTACTTGAACTTCTCACTCATGAGCACGTCGATTGTGAGTGCCACAAGTGTTAGCTACTATTAGCTCTCTATAGAGCTTTGCAAAGATCAACAGCTCCTCATCAACCTCTTGATGCACAATCATAAATGTTGCCTGTCAACTTGAAGGTATCAGCATTTACCTACACATATAGATGAAATTTGTAAATTGTAAAGCAATGAAGTTGAAAACAACAACTCAATTTAAGTATATATTCTTACAACTTTGGGTTAGTGTTTACTTGCTTGGGACTGCCCATACTAAGGATTGCCCACTTGATGTGCAAGCTAGTGAAGCAATAGACTAGCCGCTCACATTGTCATGTATTAAGTCAATTGCAAATCTTTGTGTGTATGAGAAAATAGTCACTCGAGTTTTTCTCACATGCATTGGAAGAGCAATCTTGGGTGAGGACTCTCATGGCTAAGGGCCAAAGAGCCTCTAGTGTGTAGCCAAAATTTTGCCACCAAAGGAGAGGCTTCACAAGTGAATCTCTCCTTCGATAAATGGGAGAATTAATTGCTATATGCCTTCTCTAATGTGCATAGAATCTTTGTTCCTCCAATATTGCATTGTGGTTGTCTATGGGCACTGCACGAGTTAATCGCACAAGTAGGTTTGATCGGAGCTATCCATCATCCATGCTGACTGGTGACTTTTAGACCAGATCCACCAAAGCTACAAAACCATGGATGGATTTATACATCCATTTCCATCTCCTCTTTGCTATATCTATGAGGTATTTGTTCATTTTGTGGTTAAGCTTGCATCTCTACCAAGGTTGCTCGAAAGAAGTCAATGAGAAGACCCATGGAGGTTCCCTTGCAATTGCTCACATGCAATACCCTATGAAAAGGAGTCAGTAGAGTCACAATGGCATCGATCTTTTGCCAAAATTGTTTTAGGCACAAAGTGCTCATGGCTTTGGCCTCCTTTGTCTCATGCTCATCCCAATTGCTTCATAGAGTGGACTCCAATGTCTAGTAAAGGGCAAACCGCACCTCATAAAGACACTCCAAAAGCATTGATATAAAAGGAAACCGAGTCTAACAAGTCATTTTCAAGTTGAGCCCTCTATGTTGATGTGAGTGAAGAAGGTAACAATTGATGTAGCTTTAAGCATGACCCTCTTTTTTAACTTGAAATTTCCAATGTCCTCCATGAGTAAGGTAAGAGAATGGATTTGATACAATCTTGGGAAACTTTGCCTCAAGCAAGTGGCCCATTAGTGGACAATTGGGTGCATTGTTGTAATGGCTTCCACCACATTTAAGGGTCCCACCTACATGCACAATACTAATACTTTCCGCACACACAAAGAGAGAGAGAGAGAGACAGAGAGAGAGAGTTGGAAGTTTATTCATTAGAAATCTTGAGCTTGACCATTTTAGGTACATCTTGAAGTGGCGCACACCATTATGCTCCCCATGCTCACTTACTTTTTGCCATTGCTTCCTTGGACTAATGTTGGCTTGAAGGATCTCACTCCGCACTTTTGTTTCATGTTGTGGAAGAAAAATTATGTGCATACTAGTATATCTTGGATATCCTAGAGTCATGTTTCTATACCGAAGTCCATTGGGGGTGGGGTTGTTTTGGATATTTAGATCCATATGGCAGCGCTTTGTTGGTCTCTTTTGTAGGCGATGTGTATTGGTCAACGACCCTTGATTGTTATTGCCCGTTTTTTTTTCTTGAGGAAATTGGGTCTTTGATATGGTAATACAAAGATTTAGGATCTGTAGTGGCATGTTCTTAATGCTGAGGTTCAGTTTCGACATGTGCTTCAATTCTTCTCAACCATTTAGTATGCTTGTGAAAAATGGTGTTTTTCAAGGTCCAATGGCATTTGACAGAGGAGAGATTGGGTGCTAATTCATTGCAAATGAGAATTCTAGTAGTGTCTTGTTTGCTTTCTTGTGAGGACAAATTGGAGAAGAGACCCAAGTTTAATTGCATGGCTTGCTTTGGATTGGTGTCTCTTGGCTTGAGGCACATGGATGCCTTTTTACACCATTAGACGTGTCTTTTAGATCTCTTTGCGGCTACCGTGATCTTTGGGACAAGGTCTCTAAACTTTTGCGGGACCGCCAACCCTTTTGACTCTTATATTCTAATTATCTCTGGTAGGATTGGGACCTTGTAGCGCGTTTGAGTCTCCTATCTTCTTTTGTTAATGTGATTTATCATCTCATGATTAGAGATCGCTTAGGTTGACCACCAAAGTCAATGCACTTTGGGGATTGCACAAATCTAAAGTTTTGTGGAAGTTGACAATATTGGAAGGATGGGTGAACGAGATGCCATTCAAATGTAAGATATTCATTTGGAGAATGTTGAAATGAGTCATCCCATCATGGATTCATCTGTGACCTTTTGCTTGGAAAGTTTGGGTCCTCCTTTTTAACATTTGGCATGTTTTAGTGGAGATTAGAATATGTCCATTTGATTGGGTCTTTGGTAAGGTTAAACATCATGGTTTTGTGCAAAGGTTTTGTTTCACTTAGATTTTGGGGTTGTTGGCATATTTGGGCACTTACAATGTGCAACCAGTCTTTCTCCTCGAATAGGGTGGTAAATAACTTGATTAAGTACTAATTACAACAAGCATAAAATTCACATAAACTGAAAATGCACATTTTATTACTTTTATCTTGGACATTGGACACCCAATTGGCCCCAAAATTAACGCCTCTTAAGGAATTTATTTATCTTAATCGCGAATGGAAGGAGTACAGCTTAGATCCTTAGACAGAGTTACTAGGAACGGGGAACGGGAACGGAAACGAGACCCCCCGGAGCGGGGGGAATGCCTAAAGCTAGGGAACGGGAACGGACGGAACGGCACACACACACACACACACACACACACACACACACACACAGAGCTCATAGATTAAGTAGATTAAGTTAGTTGGAAGATTGCAAATTGGTTTATCTAGTAGTATGGTGGAAGTGAGAAGGGTGGCATGATATGCTAGGTACAATATGGGACAACTAGATTATGGGTAGTAGTATGGTAGGCATTGAAAAGATCACGTTCGACGTGCCAATTTGGTGACCTAATGGATCACGCCCACTCACTCACTCAGGCGGGCAGGAGCCGGTAGGGCCTAGGCAAGGCAGGCGGGAGCAGGCGGGCGAGGGAGACGGAGCAGGCGACAGAGGTGGGAGCTGGCGGGAGCATGCGGGTTCCAGGGAACGGCCGTTCCAAACAGGGAACGGCTGTTGGAACGGCTTGGAACGGGCAAGAACGGGGCTTGGAACGGGCAGGAACGTTCCATGGGCGTTTCGTTGGTAGACACAGGTGGGAACACGTTAATCCGTAACTAAGGCCTGAAACGGGCGTTCCCTGTTTCTATGTCCTCAGATCTTTGCTAATCCAAGTGTGTCTTGCTGTCGAAATTGACTAGTAAGTCTCCAAATCAATTTGCTGCTTGATTTGCTTGGGGATTGGTCTTTACCTTGCTTCTTGAAAGATAAATTTATCCCCAAATTTGATATTGGTTGGCTGGCCTCTTGAATCTCCCTGAAATTCCTCAATTTTGCCTACTAGAATTTAGGTCCTAGGCCCTCCATTCTGAGCATACATCTTGAGGTGGCTGTCAAAACAAGGGTGGTCTAGTACATTTAGTACAATATGTTCAGTACACGAATATATACGGTATGGAACGTACATACAAATTTGAAGAATAAAATACATTCAGTACATGAGTATGCATGGTATGGAACATACATAAAAATTTTAAGAATAAAATATGTTGTTTTATATGTTCATTAAAAAATACATATGAAATTTTATATAAAATCAGTCTAAATATATAAAATGTGCAACTTTAAGATAGACCATGAAGGGGCCGATGCATTGTGGAGAAGAATGAGGAGTAAGGAGGAGAGGGAGAGGAAGAGGGATTTGGGAAAACGAGAGGGTGTAATATATATGAATGAAACTTGAAAGTGAGGAAGAGGGAGAGATAGAGGGATAGAGAGGCAGGAGAGTGGTAGGAAGTGGAGTAAGAAAGGTGAGAAAGTGGAGAGGGACACAGAGAGGGAGAGGGAGAGAGATAGGGATAGAAGGAAGAGAAGGCGAGGGAAAGGGAGAGGGAGAGGGAGAGGGAGAGGTTAAGGGAGAGGGAGAGGGAGAGTAGGGTTGTAACGTGTCCACCTGTTGTCTTCAGGACACGTCTTAGCAGTCCATCGGAAAGGATGTCTAGAAAGCTCCGCCCGGGACTCCCATGGAATGTTACGGGGTTTGTGATCTAGGACTTTCCGCGTCTGCCACGTAGCGAAAGTATTCCGGCCGTTCCTACTTAGGATCGACCTGAATTAGGGTTTTCCCTATTGGCCATTTCCTAACGGCAACTAGCGTCGAACCTAAGCGAACTGCTTTACGCAGAAACGCCAGGTCCGAAGCGGATTCACGCTGCACTTGGTTTAAGGAGAATGGGAAACGAGAGGGATGCGAAGCTCAACCTCTCTGCCATAAGGCACAGTTCCATTCCGTTCCCCTAAAACAACGTAAATCGGGATAATTTATAACTTAGACTCTAGGTCAGCGCCCTTTTTCTGTTCGTATCCTTTGAACGATCTCCTTGCTGTTTATCATGATTGAGAAAAGTTCCCTACCAATTGGGATGACCCATCCGTAGGACGGACCCATGGCCACATCCACCGCACTTTTCTCGGGTTTGTTTAGTTATTTAATTACCTAACACATTTAGTTGGACATGTATCAATCAGCTTCCTTAATTAGCCCGTTAGGCACTGGTTCCTTCACGTAATCATAGCACTTGACATAGAAAAACAATGTCAAACAAGTTCCTTTTCAACAGGTTATCATATTTATCTTTGAAATACATAAAGTCTAGCCCGTAGGCTTATCCATAATCCACCCGAAGGCTATCCAGCAATCCACAGGAATTACTAATCCAAGATTCCACGCGTAGACTAGTATGCGGGCCTCGAGATCCAATCTTGAGTCACGTTGGCCTCTTGTGCAGGGCCCGGAAGGCGAGGGATTTACGACCAGAGCCCCCTCTGGCACCCAAGCGTCCTCCTGCTCCAAGTAGCGTTCAACGGAGAGACCTCTCGCGGCGGGTTCGGTCCACCTTTCCAGCTCGGTTAACAGCCCCCTTGGTTAGGGTCAGGTAGACAGTCGGGGGTAACTGAAGCTGCCTCTCTCTTCAGGCCTTCAACCTGAAGCATTAGATATCTTTTCATCCTTTAATTCTTTGAGCAAACAAAGCAAAACAGTGCTCTTAAAACTATTACAAGCACAATTATTTCCATTGGTCGTTATTTGGCCAACTGCTAAGGAGTGAATCCTTTTTTCCGAATGCATCCAGCACTTGATCTGGGATCAATTGCGACTTGGCAAGATTCCCAAGGGTTTATTTGTTAACCCTATATCCTGGGTTAGGGCCGTACCCTATTAATCCGATTTAATCAATACCTTAAGTTCTGTTAGTAGTAAACATGTTATTCCAATTTACTGACTGGTCCTTTGCTTCCAAGCAACTTATCTAATCCCTGTATTCTTGGTCACTTTACCCAAGAAAGGTACTATATCAGGACATTTATTCATCCTCTTGCAAGATAACTTGCGTAAGAATCTGCCAATCTCATTCCGAGGAATCGGCCATTCCCTTCTGATCAAATCACAAGATCGTGCGACTCTACAACTTGTTGCACAAGTGTCGCATCAGACTATGGGACTATTTACCCATCGAATGGAGTCATTAAATCATGATCAGTTATAACAATCCATTCCTGATTGCATTAGGCCGCCATTGTCGGTCCTAGGGTTTCGAGTTTCATCTTTTTAGCGAGAGTTTCTTAGGAAAAACCCTAGATCACTTCTCGCAAGTAAATTCCAATGTCCCTACATTCCGTGAATGGGGGCAAGTTTTTTAGGGTATAGGAGTTTCAACTTTAGTAATACGAGTAGGTAATGTCCTCAATGTGCTAACCTTAGTTAACTCTTTGGGATATGTTGCATTGAATTAACCCTTTCTAAACGAGTACCTCTCGGTTTTAGGTGTTTAGGTTTAAACCAATTTAACTTGTCTATTCTTGAAGATAATTACGCTATCATTTCCCTAACCACATGATTCATTACCTACGTATAAGTTGATTTACAAACCCTAACTTTTCGGGTTAAGGTCAAAGTATAGGTTAAGTTATAGCATAATTCTAATTGATCATCCTATAACATGCAAACAAGATTCATGCTACTAAACTTTAGGATTTTATGTTTGAACATGCAGGCTTTTTCTACTTTCTTTTCCGAATGAATTTTGTCGTATGCTGAGCTTCCACACCCTTTCGTTGATTTAAGTTTTTAGGCCACTCGCCTAAAGTTAAATCTTCTTCATGCGGCCCTAGCAATTTCCTACGGTTGCTAGTAACTTTCTATAACGAATCATTTCGAAGAAAATATGTTCAATAATGTGATATGCGGTTTATTCCTTCCATGCTGAAGTGTACTATCATAATTCGGTTTTGTAAAGATGGGCATTAATTAATCTAATTAATGCATAACCACTTGCTAGAAATGCATAGAAATCTTATGCTCACTTTATTTTGTTCGTTTTACTGAAAAAGACTAATGACCGAATTCTTCCATCGTGAGCTCTTTCCTTTAAATTAGTCAAAGTATTTAAATCGAAAGATGCATCCTATCTCCAAAAGTGATCAATGCACGATTGAATTATAACAACGTAAATCAAAATTAGGAAGAAGAAAACCTGGACTTGTGGTGAAATGTCCACATGGATGTTAGGAGACGATCCTCCTGCGGTTGCGCCTTGTGCTTTCTTAGGAGCCATCGCGAATTCGGCCTTTCCGCCTTGGATGCAGATTTATGATGTTGGCCGTCTCCTTTGCACACGAAACTCCCTTTGTGATTCCACCGTGCTTCAGAATTGAACCTTAGAAATGGAACTTATTAATTTCTCCTTTCTTTCATAGAAGCTCCAGAGTGCAAATTGGGAGATTGTAGGAAATCCAAGGGGAAAAAAAAAGGCTTAATGAGCCTTTTTAAAGGCCTTGGATAAGACTCCATGGGAAAAGGGGGTACTAAATGGACTTTAGCGGATTGAAAAAAGGCAAGGGCGTAAAAGGTCTTCTAGAGGGATTTTTATTGTGGGGGAGGGGAGAAACCCACGGAAAGGATTTGAGGACTTGTGTAGAAATCTCACTGGAAGGGGATTAGGTGGAATTTGCAAGGAAATGGGTGGAAAAATCCTGGAGGGCAGGGGGTATAAGAACCATGATAGGGGGCTTTTGGAGGAGGCCCACAAGAAAGGATTAAGGGGCTTTGGATTGCGAGGGTGGGAAAACCCACAGGGAGGGTTTTAAATTGCGGGGAGGGTGGAAAAGGGGTTATAAAAACCTTCAAGAAGAAGGCTTAATAAAGCCACAGGAAGGGGGGCTTAGCTCCTCCCCTTAGAAGCTTCTTGAAGTTTCTGTGGTCAGGAGCCACGTGGGAGAGAGGATGGAGGCGGCAGATGGGTTCGATGGCGGCAGCGGTAGCTGATGGTTCCGGCGGCGACAGCAATCACACGGCCTTCCTTCAACGGCAGCAAGGATGTTTACCGCCTTCTCCTCTCTGTTCGAATCATCCTTTCTCACAGTCTTTCTCCTCTCCGTCAGTCGTCGGCAGTATGGCGGCTCCCACTATCCTCCCACGATCACCTTCACGGCTCCACCTCACACACAGCTTAAATAGGTGAGGGGAGGGGATCCTCCCTCCCCCACACGGCATCGTGCATGCCTTCATCCCTCCCATGGCATCCACCAGGGATGCTTAATCATCCCGCTTTCCCTCCCTCTCCTCCAACACGACAGTCAGCTGGGGGAAAAGGAGGGAATTTAAAAAAATTTCCTTTCAACAATTATCCATTTGGATTATTTTAGTAAGAGGAGGTTCTCATGAAGAGTGCGATTTTTTTAGAGATTGGAATTGTTACAAGGGTGATCGAAGAAGACATTGGCTTGAAAGTTGAGCTCAAGAGAGGGATATTGATGAAGATGGAGACTGATTTGTATGGTGAGATGGGGAGAGGGGGGTTGCCCTTTTATAAGGGTTGAGGTGAGGGAGAAGGGTAAGGCAAAGGGAGAGTAGGGTGATTGAAGAAGATATTGGCTTGAAAGTATAGCTCAAGAGAGGGAGATTAATAAAGATGGAGGCTGATTTGTGTGGTGCGATGGGTGGAGGGGAATGCCCTTTTATAAGGGCTGAGGTGAGGGAGAGGAGAACAGGAACGAGTTGTAAAGAAAATACCCTAACACAGAAGCATAAACAGAAACCGTACGACAAAGCATAGATTGATAAAAGAACACAGTTAGGGTTAGGGTGGGTAACTCAGAGACAATGAACACAGTTAATAAATGGAATGATATGACTACTAATCATACGATGCTCATGCAGCAAACACAGTATGCAGTGAATGAATACTGAACCTCGAACTCTTGTATCTCAAGGATGAGGGCAGGGATAATGAGTTGGAGAGTGTGTCGTACTCCGAACGGATTCCGAATCGCAGCAAGGCAGCCTCCGGTTGTCGAACACCAGTGAATGCAGTAGTGAGAAGCTGGATCTGATGCAAACAGCCTGCAGGAGAGAGAAAGACTAAAAACGTAGGCAACAGGTGAGAGAAAGGCTAAAAACGCAGGTAGGACAGCTTGCAAGAGAGAGAAAGACTAAAAACGTGTTTGAAGAGGAGAGAGAGAAAGGGTTGAGCAACGCCTGAACCATTCAGATTCCATCATCTTCTTCTCATTATTTCATCATAGAGTAAAACACACATACAAGAGTAACATAGAGTAAGTGACACACTGACTAGACAGACTAACCATAGTTAGGTCACCGACTAGCTAACCGACTTATTTAATGTAGTCACATGCAGGCGACAGCTGTACACTAGCTGTCATGTCGGTAGTACATAAAGACAATCACACACTACACGGGGAGCTTGACTTCTAACACTCCCCCTCAAGCTCAAGACAGCATCTGCACACCAAGTAGCTGTCTAAAACCACAAAACTTATCTTTACCCAGAGACTTGGTAAAGATATCTGTTACCTGCTCATCAGTCCTCACATGCATAAGATCAACCTTTCCTGCAAGGACTATCTCACGAATAAAGTGGTAGTGTACCTCTATGTATTTTGTCCTGGCATGGTAAACTGGATTCATGGCCAGGAGTACACTACTCAGATTATCACAGAACAGTTTCACTGGAGCATCAACCTGAATATCCAAGTCAGCCATAAGCTTGAGCAGCCAAGCAATCTCACATGCTGCCAATGCAGCCCCCCTGTACTCTGCCTTAGTATTAGATAAAGCAACCGTAGGTTGCTTCTTGCTGCTCCAACTGATCATGCTGCTACCAAAGCCAAAGGCATAGCCACTCGTAGATCGTCTGTCAGTTGAGCATCCTGCCCAATCTGCATCTGTGTATCCAATCAGTGTCAAGGGCTTATCTCTGACATAGAACAGCCCATAGTCTACAGTGGACTTAATATACCTCATGATGCGTCTAACTGCATCCAAGTGCGGCTTTCTCGGCTTCTGCATAAACTGGCTTATCAGCCCTACTGCATAGCTCAAGTCAGGCCTAGTGATGGTCAAGTAAATCAGATTGCCGACCATCTGCCTGTACATAGTCACATCTTCTACTTCAGCCCCAGTGTTCATGTCTAGCTTTACATTCTGGTCCACAGGTGTATCCAGTGGTTTGCATTCAGCCATGCCATACTTCTTAAGCATTTCCATGGCATAGTGCTTCTGCATCAGCCATAAGCCATTTTCAGCTGGTATAACCTCAATACCCAAGAAATACTTCAGATCTCCCAGATCTTTCTTGTCAAATTCAGATTTTAGTATCTTCATAGCGTGCTGAATTCCCATGTCATCATCTCCAGTGATTATCAGGTCATCAACATATATGACCAGCACTACCAAGCCACTGTCAGTCTTCTTTGTAAACAGGCTGTGATCAGCCCTGCCGACAACGAATCCAAGACTCTGTAAGTAACTGCTGATCCTAGCATGCCAGGCTCTCGGAGCCTGCTTCAGCCCATACAGTGCCTTTTTCAGCCTGCACACATAATGCTGAAAATCAGGGTGCTCATACCCTTTCGGCTGAACCATGTATACATCCTCTGCTGAATCACCGTTGAGGAATGCATTCTTAACATCCATCTGCTGCAATTTCCAGCCTTTTTCAGCAGCCAAGGCAATAACAGTTCGTATGGTTGCCATTTTTGCAACCGGGCTGAATGTTTCATCATAATCCAAGCCATACTGCTGAGCATATCCTTTAGCAACCAGCCTTGCTTTGTACCTTTCCACATTGCCATCAGACTTACATTTGATTTTATAAACCCATTTGCAGCCAACAGGCTTTTTCCCTTCAGGCAGTGGTACCAAATCCCAAGTCTGATTTTCAGCCAAGGCTTTCATCTCTTCATCCATAGCCATGCACCATTTTTCATCCTTTGTTGCTTCAGCATAAGTACCTGGTTCTTTGATCTCCATCACTTTTGTCATGTATGTATAATGCTTTGCAGAATAACCAGAGTACGTCAACCTGTCAACAGGGTATCTGACCCTCTACGATCGTCTAGGCTGTGGTGCACTGCTCGATTCCCCTCTCTCATGAGGCGGAATATACCTGTTCTGCCTCGTACCAGGCGTATAGACAGTCGGAATGCCAAGTTCACTGTCTAACGTATCAACAGACTCATATCCAGAAGTCATTCTGCCAGGTGGCGTCATACCATCCTCAGTAGCTTTCTCTTTTCCTTTGCTGTCCAAGACATCATAATATCTCCCCCTCACTGACATACCAGTGTCAGTGGACGATGAGTGTCGCAATCTCCCTGTCCATGGGGATACTGTCTGCTAACTATTAGGTCCTGTCATATCAATATTCTGTTGCAACTCAACTGTAGATACATGAGTGGAAGGCATATCCAATGGCACTGCAACTGGTGAGATATACCATGAGCCCAACTCATCAAAGATGACATCCCTGCTTACCAAAGTCTCCCTGGTAGAGGGATCATAACATTTGTATGCCTTCTTCTCCTACGAGTATCCAATGAACACACTCTTATGCGCTTTGGGATCGAGCTTTTTTCTTTTCTCATCTGGAATGTGCACATAAGCAAGACAGCCAAAGACCTTCATGTGTCTTACATCCGGCTTATAGCCATAGAGCCTCTCAAACGGTGTCATGTCATGAATGCCTGCAGTGGGAGTCCTGTTCAGAATATATGCGGCTGTCACAACAGCCTCTGCCCAATAGTAAAGCGGCATATGCTTCTCATTCATCATGGCCCTAGCAGCTTCCATCAGAACCCTGTTCTTCCTTTCAGCTACTCCGTTTTGCTGCGGAGTGTAGCTGCAGGTTAGCTACCTACGAATGCCATTTTCAGCCAAAAAATCAGCAAATTCATTGGAGACATACTCCCCACCGCTATCAGATCTCAAGCAAGAGATGTAACATTCAAATTCCTTCTCAACCTGTGCTTTAAATTTCTGAAAAACAGCAAAGACCTCATCTTTTGTTTTCAATATGTAAAGCCAGGTATATCAACTGTAGTCATCAATGAAAGATACATAGTATCTGGAACCCCCCCATAGATGCATTATGAGCTGGTCCCCAAAACATCAGAGTGCACTAACTGCAGTGGTCGTGTACTCTGTCTTACATGCCTGACAAACGGCAATCGTGACTGCTTACCAAACTGGCAAGTCTCGCATACATGACCAATATCTGAATATTGGAATCTAGGTAACCCTATTACCAGCTGCTTCTTCTGCATGGTCTGCAGCCTCTGCAAATTGACATGCCCCACTCTCTTGTGCCAAATCTCTAAGTCCCTGATAGTGCCAGAACCTTGGGCAAACATAGCAGAGTTCAGCTCTGGCAGTGTAGCATCAAGAGTGAACATTCTTCCATTTCTGTGGCCTTTCGCGATCAACTTGCATCCATTGCCAAACTCTTCAATAAAGCAGCCATGCTTATTGAAGCGAACCTGCAAGTTCTGCTCTGTCATTTGGCCCACAGACAATAGGTTCTTCGTAATCGAAGGAATATGCAAAACATCATGAAGATTCTTCTTCCTGCTATCATGTACAACCAGAGGCACTTTCCCCTTGTGCTCTATGCTATGCTGCGTATCATCTGTGCAAACATAGCCATGCTTATTTGCAACCATCTCAGTGAACCAGTCACCATGTGGGGTCATATGGTTTGATGCCCCTGAATCAATATACCATACTACATCATCAGATGATTTTTCAGCAGCCTTATCTTTGACATACTGCATGGCAAACAGTCTATCACCAGAGTCATCTGCCTGACTGGACGTAGCATAATGTCCATGCTGCTTGCCCTTCTGATTTCCCTGCTTCTTCTAGCAATCCTTTGCAATATGCCCATACTTTCCGCAGTAGTGACAATCCTTATCTTTATTTGGATTGTCTGATTGACGCTGTTGCTGCCATGAGCCTCTGCCACGAGAGTTAGATCTCCCCCTGCCTCGAAAGTTGCCACTACCTCTTGCATTTGATGACTGCTGATTGTTATTACTATAGGATGCATTCTGTTGGCCTTCTCTGCCAGATCCATAGCCTCTACCATGGCTACCACGACCACGCTGATTCGAATAAAAAACTGCATCCTTATTCTTTGAGCTGCTTGACCCTGTAGCTAAGCCAAGCTTCACCTCTTCATGAATCAATAATGTAACCAGCTCATTAAAATCCGGCATCTCAGCCCGCACAGATACTGAAGTGTCAAAAGACTTGTACTCCGGACCCAAGCCATTTAAGGTCACTGCAACCATATCCTCATCTTCTACCTGTGAGCCAACAGATGCGAGCTGATCTGCTAAGGTTTTAATCTCCGTGACATAGTCCTGTATAGATTTGTTCTTCCTCTCTATGTTGTTGAATTTTTGCTTCAGTTGTATCTTCCTGGCACTCGTAGTTGTGCCATAGTATCTGACCAATATGTTCCATGCATCTGTTGGGGATTTACAGTTCATAATGTGCATCACCATAGCATCCGAGATACATAATGACAGCCGATGTAAAACTCTGCGAGCTCTTTCCGTCCAGGCTCGATGCGCTCGTCTTTGATCAGCTGTAGGATTCCTATCTGGAACTTCAGGTTCAGCCTCAACACCTGTCACTAAGTCCCAGTATCCTTTGCCTATCAGAAAGTTCTCCATGCGGAACTTCCATATTGCATAATTGTTGCTATCAAGCTTTTCTCCCACAATCTGGGTTACATTATCAGTTCTATCAGCATTTGCCATGTTGCAGACGTTGCCTGGCTACCTGCAAACCAAGATCTTCTTAACAGTTCAACTTCAGCCCGGAACTGTTTATGACAGTTTTCTGCAATTAATTGCAGGAAAAAAACCAGTAAATTTCAGTCAAATATCAGCCCAAACAAAGTCACAATCGGTTGATCGAACTCATAAAGACAACTGCCAATACATATGCCTGATGTTCGGTTCAGATCTAACTCCTGCAGATCCATTGCCAGGGTCCAAAAGCATGCAGTCCAAACCTGAAAACTGCAATTACAGCAGCCTTTCCAAAGTCAAACTCCACCTGGATACATGTAATGCATGTTCCAAAGCTGCTTAGTTGATTGCTGGTACATATGCCACTTCAGACATAAGCATAGAGACATCAGCCAGTGTATTCTTAACAAGTACCAATGCCAACAGTTTATGTAAAGATTGCAGTCAATAAACTAGCATAACCTGCTTCAACTAGCTCAAAAAAGTCCTTAAATCAGACCACACATTTGCTTCAGTATGTCACCGTCAGTACATGACTATGTAGTGACAATACCCTGTCTACATCTGACAAGCAAGTCAAACAAAATGTCTGCAATTTATATTCATCTCAAGAAGACAAGATTTCTTTTATTTCAGCTGCAAACTTCCAGTATTCAGTGGCATTTGATGCT
Source organism: Lygodium microphyllum (assembly GCF_053477565.2). Classification (NCBI taxonomy): domain Eukaryota; kingdom Viridiplantae; phylum Streptophyta; class Polypodiopsida; order Schizaeales; family Lygodiaceae; genus Lygodium; species Lygodium microphyllum. The sequence goes on along the minus strand of NC_141138.1, from coordinate 168,145,654 downwards.
CCTCTCAACCCAAGACAATTCTAACATGCATATGACAGCATATATGTCTTTCAGATGTCTGCATCTGTCACTCTGTGCTTCAGTAGAAAGCAAAATGCTTACTGCCCACAATCCAAGACAGTTTCCAGCCAAAAAAAGAAGCTTCAGGTCTGTATATTTCAGCCACCAAACTTAGCTTGCAATTGATCAAGACAAGTACATGTAGCCTCTAGCATGTACCTATACCTCACAGGTGCTTCTGGGCATACTCAAGAGCTTCCAATGCTCTTCAAAGTGTTGTAGACTCCATGTATGCTGTGTATACAGCAGTGCAGAAAATTTACACAGTTCTGCCCACTCTATTTCAGCTCATTTCAGAGCTCAACCACAAGTACTTACTCCATGTACTTCACAAAGACCTTTTTCAGTAAGCATACATGCTTCTCATGACCCATTTATGGTCACCATTGAGTGCAGTAGATAGTGCAGGCCTTCAGCCCAAACAGGCGCAATCACGCTGGTTGCAGACCCCTGTTTTCAGTTCGTGCTGATGAAGATGATGATGGTGATGTTGATGCCATACCCAAATGCACTCTAAACAGCCTCCTCAAGGCTCTCAAGAAGCCACAAGCTCTGATCTTGACCTTGGAGTGTGTAATGAACAAATACCTACCTGGAGTCCACAATGGCAGCCTGTCTGCACAAAAGAAAAATGAGTCTTCACTTCCTGGAAGTAGATCTTCACTTTCTCCAGCTCTCAGAGATCCACCAAGTCCTGCTCTGATACCATGTTTGAAGAGGAGAGAGAGACAGGGTTGAGCAATGTCTGAACCATTCAGGTTCCATCATCTTCTTCTCATTATTTCATCATAGAGTAAAACACACATACAAGAGTAACATAGAGTAAGTGACACGCGGACTAGACAGACTAACCATAGTCAGGTCACCGACTAGCTAACCGACTTATTTAATATAGTCACATGCAGGCAACAGCTGTACACTAGTTGTCATGTCGGTAGTACATAAAGACAGTCACACACTACACGGGGAGCTTGACTTCTAACAAAACGTAGGCAGCAGGTGAGAGAAAGACTAAAAACGTAGGGAACAGCCTGTAGGAGAGAGAGAGACTAAAAACGTAGGCAGCAGGTGAGAGAGACTAAAAACGCAGGCGGGACAGCTTGTTGGAGAGAGAAAGACTGAAAACGTAGCTGTGAGGAGAGAGAAAATTGGAGATGACAGCTGATAGGTGACCAGTAGTCAGTCGCTAGGCAAAAACAGCAGCAATCAGTGTGTGGAGGGTGGGAAACAGGTGCCAGACTGTATGGAACAATGATGGATAACAAGGACTGAGATGTCCTCCGTGATTGGGGTGTGGGCAGCAAGCTAGTAACACCTAAAAACTGCAAAAACGAGATTAAAAGAAGAGTGGAGGGTTGGCTATCAATTCATAGAAAATTATGGTTCTAGATTCTCTCCCACTTAACTCTCTCGATCCGCTCCTCGCTTTAGGGTTTTGGCTAAAATAAGCTTAAAATAACCATATTTTAGGGCTGTTTAAGTGGCTAAGAGCAATTCTTAGCACAACACCCCCTCTTAGGCCCAAAATAGGGCGAGAGAAGTAGGCTAGCCTAAATTTTGATTTACCAAGGCATCCCACCCCAAAGCAGCTAGGGCATCGGACAAAGGGTGCCAAGACTAAAGAGGCGATGATTATCTTACTAAGGGAGCCCAAGTGATCACCCCAGAGAGGCCAGGGCATCGGACCGAGGGTGCTCGGCGGTTGCCCAAGAGCCTACCAAGTCCTACAAAGGCAAATGGAATCAACGGTTTAATTTTTTTTTAAAAAAAATTGAAATGTTTTCAAAATACATAAGTAATATAGGGACAGTGGCCGATTAAGTGATAGGTACTATATAGGAAATCGTTGGTTATGGCTACCCAAACCACCTATAATATCACCTATATAGGACTCATTGCATGCAGGTATTTCCTGGATTTCTTGGTCGCATGCCTGCACCCCTAAACGCATGGGTGGCGGAGCTATTTTAGATGTCCAAACTCACATGCAGGCACTCCGTTGGTCTCTCTTTCGCGCCATGTGCTTGGATCATCATCCATGGGTTGATATAGCCCGCTATTTCCTTGAGAGCCATGGGCTTCTACAGGGCAATACCCAAATCCGGACTTCTTGGTGGCATGTTCTTAATGCTGATTCAAGGTTCTCCAGTTCTTCCTCGTCGCTGCTCAATCATTTGGTATGTTCCTGGAAACGGGTCCTTCTAAAGGCTCAGTGGCATCCAGCGGAGGATCGCTTGACTACGAATTCTTTTCAATTGGAATTATTGGCAGTCTCGCGTTTACTTGTATGGGAAGGCAAAAATGAGCTTAGACCACAATTCAACCGGATGGCTCGTTTGGGCTTGTCTTCGGTCGCGGATGCCACCCTTGCTAGTCGTAATGTGCTTATATCTTTTCGTACAGCCAGGAGGCTTTACAGGATTCCGCGGGGATATAGGCCTTTATGGGAACAGCTTTTGCGGATGCTCCAGAGCAGACAACCCTTTCCTGCCCTTGCTTCAGATCATCCCTGGCAGGATTGGAACCTACAAGGCCGGCTGCCTTTAAGCAAAGCTTCTGCTAATCAAGTTTATCATATTCTGATCAAAGATCAACAATGGTTAGTTACCAAAGCCAATGCTTTATGGGGCTTACGAAAATCCCGGTCCTGGTGGAGAGCAACTGTGATGGAGGGCTGGTTGAACAAGACCCCCTTCAAATGTAAAGTATTTCTTTGGAGAGTGATGATTGGTGGTCTCCCGCTTGCGTCGGCTCTTTCCAAGCGACGAATCTCCAATGGCAACTGTTTCTTTTGCACCACTGCGGTGGAATCGGCCCGTCACAGATTTATTTCTTGCCCTGTCGCAAAAAAAATCTGGTTCTTTTTGTCGGCTATTTGGCAAGGAGCGGTTGGATTCACCCTGCGCCCATTTGATTGGGTTTTCGGGCAGCCCAAATACCCCACTCCTGCACAGCCACATATGAAACTCATGTATCATTTTCTTCGATATTGGGGCTGTTGGCATAACTGGACCATTAGGAATGCTTTTCTTTTTGACTCCGCCTATAATGTTCAGCGACATATTGTGAGGCTTAAGGGCCTTTTGTATTGGCAGTTGGATCTTCTCCGGCATTCTGATTTGCTCTCTAGGGAGGACTTCCGTCCCTGGCTTATGGCAATTTCATCTGCCCCCTTGCCATAACTTTGTAACTTGTAGCACTTAGCCCCTCTTCACATGATGGCCTGGATTGGCGTCATGTATCTTGTAATCAAGTTATCTTGTACTTTTTTTTCGTAATTAATACAATTACCTTTTACGAAAAAAAAAAAAGATAGGAAAAGATAAAGAGAGTTTTAAATCCAAGTCAAGCTCAAAACTAGCAGACCGATCCCTCCCATTGACTAGGATAAGTGCCTAAGGATGAGAAAAAGTGTGTGTATGTGCCAATCATGTGGTGAATATGTGAAAAGGCAAAAAAGAGGATGGTGGGCTTAGCAAGACAAGCAAAATAAGCAAGCAAGCAAGGGTAGGGAAATTGCCTTTAAGAGAACTACCATGTGTTATGCTATGAATATGGTGAATCCTAGAGTTGACCACTCCAAAAGACCGAAAAGGGATAAATGTGCACATATGCATGTTTGCATGGACAAAATGCCAATGCATAGGGTAATGCAAAGGGAGATGAAAAATGTCATGCTCATGCAATATGCTATGAAACGGTGCCACTGGGACAGTGTCCTCGCAGGGGAATTATTCACTTGTCCAAGTGCCCTTTTACAATCAGGTCATTCTGACAGTGCGGATGAAGTTACAAATGCCCATAATACAATACAAAAGAATAAGTGAATGTAATGTCTAAAACCTCTAAGCATCATCATTGTCATGATCAAGAGTAGAAGGTGCCCCCTCTCAAACTAGAAGGGAAAGCAAGAAGAAATACCCTCTCCCCGTCAAGCTGAAGAAGTAGGGGAGGGTGTACCCAAGCCGATCTTGGGTAGCAGGTATTGAAGAACCGGCCGGTTGACGGCTTTGGTCAAGATATCTGCAAAATTATCTGACGAAGGCACAAACTCTAGACGAATAGTGCCTAGCTCAACTTGCTCTCTGGAAAAATGGAAGTGGACTCCCACATGCCGTGTCCGTGGTGTGATGATCGGATTGCCCGCAAGGGCAATGACACTCTGGTTGTCGCAGTAGACAACTGTGGGAGAGTCACATGGAAAATGAAGCGCCGCCAGTAAACTCAGATAGATGGTCTCGGTGGTGCCATCAAAGAGAGCCCGGTACTTAGCCTCGACCGGGGAAGCCGCCACCGTCTCTTGCTTGCGGTTGGACCAAGAAATGAGAGCCATGCCCAAGGTAAAGAGGTAGCCGCCATGGGAACGCCAGGTGTTAGGATCTCCTGCCCAATCAGAATCAATGTACCCCTACAAACATAAACTAGAACCATATGTCAAGCCATAAAAAAAAGTACACCGCAAATAACGCAACACACGAAGACATGCAATCCAATGTGACATCCTAGGTGCTGTGAAATAGTGACTGATTTTGCTAACTGACTAAGCTAAATCTGGTCTAGTGTGAATTAACAAAAGAAGTTTTCCTACAACAGAACGATAGGTGTGTGGACACGCCTCTCATATACTTGATATGTGCATTACGCATGACAGGTGTCAGGGACTCCTCTATCTATCACAAAAGGAGTATATCCATAAAGTTCGTGAACGCTTTCTTATGCAAGATGTGAAGCCTATTAGTTGTCCATTGCCTTCTTATGTGAAGGTATCACGGGCCGATTGTTTGCAAATAGATGAGAAAAAGGTTGAGATGGCCAAGATTCCCTATGTATTTGTAGTGGGCAGTCTTATGTATGCCATGGCCACCCATCTCTTGATATTGCTTTTGCAGTTGGTGTTGTGGCATACATCGAAGGGCTGTCCTAAGGTATCCTTTGACAAGTGGACAGTAGGATCAAGAGATGTGGCTCTGGCCATGTTTGATCCGAAGTGGTAAGCTTACCTATCTTGTCATCAAGCGTGTGTGTGTAGCACACACCCAAAGACTCTGAAATGGGAAATAATAGGCCGAGAGCCAAAAAAATGCCTCATACGAGGTCTTTTGAGAAAGAGCCGCAATCAGGCACCGGTTGAGGATGTGCATCGAAGTATTAACAGCCTTGACCCAAAGGCGCTCAAGAAGCTCTGTTGCGAGCAACATAGAGCGTGCCATTTCCATGACTGTGCGGTTCCTACGCTCTACGACTCCATTCTGAGAGGGGGAGTTGGTAGAGGTGAGCTGGCGAGAAATGCCATGCTTTTGTAGAAACTCAGAAAACTCGTGGGAGATAAACTTACCACCACTATCAATCCTCATGCATCCGACATGACGACCAGTCTGGTTATGAACCAGCAGCATCCAAGAAGAAAAATATGTGAAAGCATTTGAAAATATGTGAAAACATTTGATTTATGCTTGAGGAAGTACACCCACATGTATCGAGAATGATCATCCACTATCAAAAAGTACAACGTGCTGTTCAAAGCCGCAGTGGATGTCGGCCTGCAAAGATCAACGTGAATCAATCTAAGAGGCTTCTCAGCTGTATGTGTAGATTGTTGAGGAAATGGGGTACAATGCTGCTTCTCGAGCTGACAGGCTTTAAGGATATCTCGAGCTAGCTTCACGCGTGGAAGGCCGTCAACCAGCTCACGATATGACAACTCATAAAGCGAGTCATAACCAAGATGCCGTAAGCAAAAATGCCAAAGATGCTAATTGTGCGTAGGCTTCTGAGATGTGGCTGAGGCTTGGAAGCTATGGAATACGGAGCCCTCGGCAGTCGGCTCGGTGAGAAAATGAGTCATGTGATATAGGCCATTAGGCTGTCCTCACCGCGAGCAACCACTAAACCAATCTGAGAGTCAAGGACCTCGATTGTGGTCGCTGTAAAGAAAACTGCTCGCCCCAACTGACAAAGTTGCTGAATAGATAACAAGTTCACCCCAAGCTGAGGGACATGATATACATTGTCCAGCGAAGACAAATCCAGACCCTTGTCAGTGGCAAAACTGACGCAACCTTGAGCCTAAATCTTGACCGAGGAGTTGTTTCCTACACGGATCCACGCGGCTGCAGGGGCTCGTGTACGGAAAATGTCCTCTTTAGGAGTCATGTGATATGTAGCTCCATTGTCCACAATCCAAACTAGAGCTGAAGTGCTCGCCTGTGACGAGTGGGTCTTTGCACTAACCTCGTCAAGAGGCAACTCACAGATGTGAATGAGACTGGCATCGGATGTATCTACGGAGACGATGTGGGCCCTTGCAGACCAGTCAGACAAGCCCACTGGAGTTGAGAACGTTGTCGGCTGAGATGGCTGTGTAGTGGCAGTATGAGTATGACCTTTAAATTGCCCCTTGCCATCACCTTGCCTCCCCTGCTGGGGTTGCTTGACTGAGGGGCGGGGGTTTGAGACTTACGTTTTGGTGTTGTGTCTTGTGCCTTTGATCGACACTCATCGTCAAAATGACCAGCCTTTTGACAATGTTGACAATACCTTCCTCCACATAGTGAACATGAGCGTCACTCGGTGGTTGGGTTATGTAGGGTCCTGGTGGTCTGGGTATGTCTGTTGGGTTCATCTCTAGCCTAGGGATGGTTGGTCTCGTGTCGTTTGGTGCTGGAAGTGCCAACTGGGCTCCCTTGCCAAGGAAGTTAGATGGCATGTTGCCTAGGTAAGGAGGGTTGTATTGCTGCGCATATGGAAACCTCCTTGGCAATTTGCAGTGCAACACGTCATGTCCGAACCTACCACAGTTCGAACACGGCCTAGATCTAGGATCTTGACACTCGGCTGGGAGGTGGTTTCCACCAGTGTATACACTGCATGTGAGCTTGTGTAGGCTTCCTTATTTGTTCTTGCAAACGTGCAAGCTCCATCCTCACCTCAGCCAGGTCCTGGCCTCGGTCGACTTTCTTTCTCTTATTCCGTGTGCTAGAGCTCTCTCTCTCACCCGACGTCGTTGACCGCTCTGAAGCCCTCTGGCGTGTACCGTCCCGACTTGTGTTCCTCATGCTTCGCTCCCTAAGCTGGTCGTCCACCCTTATTGCTTCATAAAAAACCCTAGCCAGCACATCTCTGTGTAGGGTGGAGTTACTAGCCAAGGCCTTGTAGAGTTCCTTGCTACGGATTCCATTTATGAACACTGTAGACACAGCCTTCTCGTTAGGTCGCTCATTGGCCGGGATCCTCTTGAAGAGGCTACGTACATGTGTGACGTGGTCTCTCATGTCCTCCTTTTCCCTCTGATTGATATTCATCAAGCAGACGATAAGGTTGTCAGAGTATCCTGCCTCAGAGAACCTCTTGATAAAGTGGTCTTTAAGATGGGCAAAGTTCCCGCGCTCGGCTCCATCCAGGCTAGTGTACCACACCCTTTCCTTATCACCTAAGCATAGCCCAAAAGCTTGGGAGCGTTGTGCAGGGTCTGTGAGTCTGTTTGCTTCACAAACTTGTTCGAACTGCTCCACAAAGCTATATGGGTCGTTGCTAGGTTCATACTTGTCCAGTTGCTTCGCCACTATAGGGATCCTAGATTGCCCCTTTGCCCCTTGTGTGACCCCTAATCTCGAGAGTAAGGCTGTGGCTAAGGCTGCCGCGTCCTGCTCAGCAGACGTGTTGTCCATGAGCCGCCTGGCTACAAGTTCACTTAATGACAAGTCAGCCTTCATTGCCCGCTCTCTCTCCGCATTTGGTCCTGCCTTTGCTGCTCCAGCCAGGGCTAGCATGCGCCAGGCCTCGTACATATCCACGTCTTGTTGGAGTTTACTAGTCTTTTGCTTGTGTTTATAGGCGATCATGCTCTCTAGCGCCCTTTTGATCGCCTTTCTTTCCTCTTCTAGGGTCGCTACCACTTTCTCTACTGGCCTATCTGAACTACTGTCGTGGCCAGCAAGTTATACTTGTTGACTAACTCTTGCACCATGACTGGGAATTCTCCCAAGTCCAGTTGGTCCTCTCCTTGTCCGCCTTGGGATCCTAACATTGCTTCCACTTCCAGTTTCACCAGGTCGTCGATCAACTTGAGTAACTTTGGCAGCGTCCGATTCTCTATGTTATTGTCCTCCGGATCTTCGTGTCCTCTTAGGGCCCTACAGATGGGGTTCCCTAGTAGCCAGCTATGCTTTGGGATCCTCTCCTAGTAGTGGGTTCCTTAATATTATTATGTTTCCTGTTAATCTTATCCACAACTTGTGCTTTGTGCTTTGTAGTGCTCAGTGTGGAAGTAGGCTTTTCCTTTCCTTGTAATGCACCCTAGGTGATGAAATTAGAAGGTGAGGTGAGGATGCACTAAATGCATGATGCAGACTCCACCCTACTGCCTACGTTTGTAGCTTGATGTGGCTCTAGGCGTAGGTCCTGGCCAATCTAAAGTCTTACAGAAAGACCCTGCTGCATTTCCTATTCTGCTTCAGGGTTGGTTAGTTGGTTGGTTGGTTGCCGAACGTCACGTCCAATTCCAAATTATGTCTGCCCGGTGTCTAGCTATTCGGGGTGAATCTTCGGTCACCTTGTCTGGTCTCCAGCTTCCAAGATTAAACTGGGTTCCTTGGGGGATCAGAGACGTAACCAAGGTACCCAGGACTGTGGCCTAGGTGAACCACCTTCTATTCAAGCTCTGGTGCTCTGGTCCGATTCTGGGAATTGGACGGACTGGTCCGATTCTGGGAATCGGATTGGCGGGTCCAGTCTTACTCAGGTCCGACTTCCCTTAGTCGGACGGGGATGGTCCGACCACTGCAATGGGTTGAGCAGCTCAAGTCTGGGACTAGGACACGTGGCCTGACTTGATGGGCTGGTCCGATTATAAGAGTTGGATCGGACCAACGGTCCGATTTTCAACTGATCCGATTGTAAGGGTTAGTTAGATCGGATCAACGGCCGATTTTCTTTCGGTTGGTTCGATTATGGGAGTCGGACTGTCCGACTCTCGAAATTGGACGGTCCGATTCTGGGAATGGGACGCGGACTGGTCCGACGGCGTGGCCGACAGCCCGCAAGTTGCGTACGGCGCTTTTAGGTCAGTGCCTACTCTATCAAATCGTGTCGCACTTTCCAAATAAATGCGAGCAACAGAGGGAAACGTCTGGCATACCTTTGAAGCGATGGGGCGCTCGATCGGTCAGCACTTCACGATCTCCCGCAGCTCTCTCGCTCTCTCTCGGGCTCTCAGGCTCACAGTCTTCTCAGAAGACAGGGTGTCGAATGTGGCCTCCCCTGGTCTCGTGGGCCCCTTATTACCTCCCTCAGTCTGTTGTAGACTCAGAGACTAATCTCATACACTCCACCAGCCAAATGTCTGAATCTGCGCCTCAACTTCCCTGTCTCCAGTAGCAGCAGAACCCTTCTGTTCCCTTCTTTTTCCTATCTTACCCTTAACCTATTGCAATAGAAATCAGAAACAGAAATAAAGACAAATGGTCCTACTCTAACATTGAGCAGCAAATCAAAATACTTACTTGCTCCAGGGATTAAAACCTCCTAATCCTCCTAACTATCTGGAGCACCGATTCATGCTGCAAACCCTACTACCATGCTCCATTTGATGCGCGTGGTGCTCAAGGCTCGATTCCGTCGGTCTCGACAACGGAACCAAAATGTAGGGGAGCTACGAAGCTCTACCCCGAGACCTACGGACCGCTTATTGATCAAGCGTTTCAAGCCGAGCGGCCATGGCTACCTCTCACATAGCCAACACGCAATGCCTACCTTGCGGGTGCAGTGAGCTTACCTTGATGCTCGATCGAGTTTCCTCCTCTCTCTCACACTCCGGTAGCTCCACGATCCTTGTGGCAAGTTCAAGCAACCTCAAGCCCTCTCCGTCAAGCTCCATCCTCCATAGCCGCGCGAGACAAGAGAGGAGAAGAAGGGAAGGAAAGATGAAGAGAGAAGATGGGGAGCTTCTTCTCCACGATCCCTCACTCTCACACACTCACTCTCTCACTTCCTCACACTTCCTCAATCCCTCACTCAAGCACAAGCAAAAAGGTAAGAAGCAAGAGAAGAGGAAGAAGCTTTAGCCACACCTAAGAATAAGCTTCTTATTCACTTTTGAACTTTATATACATGCTCTACCTTTTGGGCGGTCATCTACACTTTTTTACATGGCCGGCTATTAGCCTAGTCCCTCTTTTCCTATTTCCCACCATTCCCACTCATCCTGTTCCCACTATTGCATACAATTTGCATAGGAGTGAGCCAGACGCTCTTTTTACAAGGATTCAAAAGCGCCTTCATATCTAATGGCACGCTTTACTCTTTTATTTTTTCGAGGCGACACCGTTATTTAAATCATTCAAATTTCCGGGCTTCCATTTTTTCCGCACTTCTGCTCCATTTTCCGTTCCTCTGTGCTGTGGTAAACACTTGCCAGTCGTAATGTCTTAATATCGTTTCGCACAGCTAGGAGGTTTTTTAGAATCCCTTGTGGATACCGTGATTTATGGGAACAGCTTGGGTTAGTTCTCCAGAGCAGGCAACCATTTCCTGCCCTTGCTTTGGATCGTCCTTGGCAAGACGGGGACCTTGCAGGTCGGTTGAATTTGGAAAAGGCCTTAGCTAACCAGGTGTATCATCTTCTGATTAAAGACCATCAATGGCTAGTTACTAAAGCTAATACTGTATGGGGATTGCGGAAATCTCAGTCATGGTGGAAGGCAACTGTGATGGAGGGCTGGTTGAACAAGACACCTTTCAAATGCAAGGTATTTCCTTGGAGGGTGATGATTGGTGGTCTTCCTCTTGCCTCCGCCCTTTCCAAGCGTCGAATCTCTAACGGCAATTGTTTTTTCTGCACACTACTGTGGAATCGGCCTGTCATCGGTTTATTTCTTGTCCTCTCGCGAAGAATATCTGGTTGCTCTTGTCAGCGGTTTGGCGAGCTATGGTCGGTTTCTCGCTAAGCCCTTTTGATTGGGTTTTTGTACGGCCAAAATACCCCACACCGGCAAAGTTGCATATGAAAATCTTGTTTCACTTTTTTAGATACTGGGGATGCTCGCACAATTGGACCACTCGGAATGCCTTTCTTTTTTATTCGGCCTCTAATGTTCTGGGACATATTGCGAGGCTTAAAGGTCTCTTGCATTGGTAGATAAATCTCATTCGACACTTTGACTTCTACGTCTTTGCCATGACTTTTGTAACTCTTTTGTGGTTTCGTACTGAGATTTTACACAAGATGGATTATAGCTATCGTGTATCTTGTAATCATGTGAACTTGTACCTTTTTCGTAATTAATACAATTACCTTTTATGGAGGGAGAGAGAGAGAGAGAGAGAGAGAGAGAGAGAGAGAGAGAGAGAGAGAGAGATGGTATTGTACGATAGAGATCATGCTGTACAATCTCGTCCATACTACTTAGGGATATAACTATGACCATCACATGGATTCCATGTACTTCCTATTGTCTTGATTTGCTAATTGAAGATGTTGATCAGATATCTTGGATGGCTAACATCTTCAAGACAACAAGAAGTATAGTGAGGTTTATGAAGAAGAGACCAACTGTTAGTGCTCACCAAGACATTCTTAAGCATTCCAAGTCTTTTCCTTGTAGATTTGCATACGTGTTCATTGGGATAGAGAGGTTGATAGGGGTTGATATCCAAGTTTTGTATGGACCATTGCATGTTAGAAGTGGCTCACATGGAGTGAAAGAGAGGTTTCAAAGGTTGTTGTATTTAGGATTAGCATCTTGAACAAGAGCTTGTGTCTTGAGATTGAGACATTGTTGAAGACCATTTCTATCTACATTATGTTGGGCATAAACGACATGGAGGGGAGTATTTTAGGGTTCTCTATGAGTACATGTTTAAAATTGGGGAAGCTCCCAATTGAAATAGTTACTTGTTGCAAGAGAAGCAACTTACTTGTGTGTTTTTACCTCTAATCTTATCATTTGATCTATTGTTTAACTTTAATCTATGGCTCATTGTTCTTTTGTTGAAATTGTTTGTCGTCCATGATCCATCATCCTCAGGGTTGATGAGATCTTGTAGTGTGGAATACATGATGGGATTGGTTTCTTAACCAATCCATGTTGTAGTGCATGTTTGCATTCTTGTTGGCACAACAAAAAGTAGTGTAGTAATGATGAGCTTGAGGAGGGCTTCAAAGTGTATACGGAAAATAACAAGTGTTAACTTGGATAGGAAGATGGAGGAACTGGAGTACATGGGATCTCTTCCAAACAAAGAAGAGAAACAAACTCAAAATGGTCCACTCGAAGTGCCTAGTGTTTTTCCATTTCAATCTTTTCACTACTTGAAAATGCTTTGTCCTTTGAGCCTTACCGGTGAATGTAGATAAAATTGGCACAGAGAATGTGGATAGCATTCTAGAGATTTGACATCTACTCTATGCTTTATGAGGAACTATTAGGAAGAGTTCATGATGGCCATGGACAGCTGGAGGACTAGAGCGTGAACATGGACAAAAGCCAGAGCTAGAGCTAGAGTGAAAGCAAGATGTTTCTTTATTATCCTCTTAGTTGAAGAGAGTCCTCAAAGAAGGAGATGAACTCGGATGATGTGTAGACATGTGCCATATTGTGATCTTTTTGTATCTATCATTCTATGTTGCACATAGGTTTTTCATTGGATGATGAATCATGTGTCTTAGACTTGGGTGGAACTATGTATGATTTACTTATGATGCTCCATGATGTATGCCAATGTCTTTTAAGTTTTATAATATCTATGCAGATTGCTGCCTTGTTACTTGCTCAACCCTCATTATTCATAACTTAATGTATAATGTTTTTCAATCTTGTAGTAATCATGTATGATGCAACATGTTCATGTGACATGAAGCTTGAAGTTTTGTGTGAAATTTGAGTAAATGGTGTCATGTGCATTGATATATTAAAGTACCTTTACATAGATATAATATTTAATTCTGAAACTTCCCCCCCCATTTCTAAATTTGGTTGAAACATTGAAACTCCATTTTTCATTTTCCTTGTTTCCAAAGATTGGGGGGCTATGAAGAGATGCTTTTCTTTGGACTTGGGATTACTTTCTTTCACCATTAGCCAGATGTGCTTTGTGACTATAGACCTCATGATTGGTTATTTACTTAGGCCTCATAACAGAGTTCACCTTTGTTGTATGTTTTTTGTTTTGGAAGTCCTTTATGGATCTATTTTTGTACATTGTCTTGTGATACTTTGTCCTAAGGGGATTTATTAATAGAATCGTTCTTTCCTAGGAAAGAGAGTTGTGGAAGGTTTGAGAAGAGCAGGTACTTTCCATCCTAGTCTCATCCCATTCTAGTCCCATTTCCTTGTTAGAGCCCGCTCTTGATGACAAGGGATGGCACTTCCCGTCTCCTTGCGCGTTCTTGTTCCTGTCCTTGTCCCCAAAACCGGTTCCATGTTACCATGCTAGGTACCACCACCAAAGCATTGACTGTATGAGTATTAGAGCCAAGCTATGCACAAGTAAATTTCACTTGGCCCAAGTTCAATGGTGTGTGACTCGTTTATTTGACTACCCTTTAACTTTAAGTCAAAACTTTTGGGAGTTCATAGAGTACCCTCTAAGAATGGTGGTACTCCATGAACTTGCTGAGTCCAAAGACTTGGCAATCATTGATTAGTAGAAATCATGTTCTCTCTCCTCAAGACCTTGTTCTCTCTCTAGCTCACATCCCTGTCTTCCTTATATGGCTCTCTCACCTCAAACACTCTCTTTCCTTGTTGGCATAGTTGGGGTCCTAGGCTCGTAGCCTAGTCAAAGTAGGGGTGCCTTGGTGCTGTCACTCCCATTGACTGGGGTATGGTGCAGCTCTTAGAACTTGCAAGGGTGCAGGTAGGGCTGTGTTTGAAAGCACCAAGAGGCTGTTTTGCAAACAGTCAGCAGTAAGCTAGGTAATGCATTGTGTCCGATGTTTATATTACAGCCAGCCAAGGAAATCCAAGGACCCAGTTGCCAGGTTGCTTTGTTGTATGTTGCGGGGTGTCACCTTCTGTCCAAAAAAGTTGTGTGTAGCTACATGTTTTAGCCTTGGTATGGGTATAATTCAGCAATATGCTACATAATTTTCTAATGCTCACATATTGTCCTTGGCGGCGTGGTGCATCCCTGGGGTTCTATTGTAGTTCAGCCATAATTATTGCTTGTTCTATTTCCAGGATGCCCCATAAATTTCTAATCAGGGCCCATTACCAAATTTAGGCCCAGTCTATTCCCTCTGTTGACAAGCAGGAGGATATGCAAAGATTTGGTTTGTATATGGCATCATGGGTGATTGGTTCACCTTTAGAGGTATTAATACTGTCCTAGATGACTGGTGTCTTTTGCAAGCCTTGATGTATGCATTGCAAATAGTTGTGGGGCACATGTATGCGTGTAGAAAACATAGTCTTCGTAAGACTCTGATGTAGCATGGGAAGGGCAAATCATCCAAGATTCATTGGTCTTATGTTGCTGTGATAGATGACATGGTGTCAGGATGTTGCTAGGTGGTTAAAAGTAGCTCTCTAGATGAAACACTAGTAATGTTGAGGTGAGCTAACATCAGGGACTTCTGTGCAGAGTTGGGGTTTCTTAGAGAGTATTTGGATTTTAGGCTACAGTGGTATTCATTGACCATGATTATGGACTATAGATGCCTGTAGTGAAAGGAGACTAGGAGCTGGGTTGAGGTTGAGGGATGTGAGGATTGATAAGGAGGGAGGGATATTTGGATAAGGCCAAAATGCTTTGTGAGTTGGGAATATAGAAATAAAAATCGATGTGTGATTGCTTTCAGGTAAGGAAAAAACACCATACACCTCCAAAAATACTGGATAACATCCGGAGTGTATATAGAGAGGAAGCAATCCATCAAGTTAATGTGACAGTCAGCTTAAACAATTGTTCATTCTCTTTCTCCCCATATAGATGTCTGATAATTAAAAGCTTTAATCACAATCTTGTGGGAGGGTTTCGCATCTCTCAAAATTTGAACTGTAGTGTAGTATAATAGCATGATGATTTAAAGGCATAAGACTTTACATTACTTGCACCATTGGGCTTTGAAAATGATGTTAGTAGTAAGTATTGTACTTTGACAAACTCTAGTGGTATATGTCACGATTTGGTCACATGCAGTGATATGTGTGATTTGCACCTTTTGGACTTAAATTCTGTGCTTGCTATGGTGTCTGTAGGTCCTTAGAAACGCGATAAGCAAAACGATTAACCGGACAAAAGATCTGAGGAGAGAAGTGGCTGCTGGTCATATTGCTGTGAGCAATGCTAGTGCTGCATCAAGCAAAGCAATCAGTAACTTGCAGGTTGCAGAAGCATTGTTAGCATCTGCTGAGGCAGAGGATGTGCGTACTCAAGCAACTGCAAAGACCGAATGGGCAAAGTCAATGGTAGCAAAGAGAGAGAGTGAAGAAAAATCTGCTAAAGAAAGTTTGGAATCAAAGGAGTCTCTTTTAACAAGTGCTTTGAAGGAACAAGAGGTATTGTGAACTAAATATAACAGGAAGGTGTTTTTGCTGGAGCCATAAAGCTGTATATGTTATAGTTAAATAAAGCTGATTTTACATGTTTTCCACAATTTAACTGCTTGTTTTGTGATGGATATGCCAAATTAGGTCTGTGAATATGGGCGTTTACGTATACAAACGATTAGATCAGGCAGACACTGTTTATCATGGTTCTTTCTGTTTCAAATGTGACAGTCTGAAGATTTTCTAAGAAACGTCTGTTCTCCTTGTTTATCCTTGCTGCTGTGTGGCTTTCTTTAGTTGAACTTCAATCTTTTACATTGGCTGCGTATATTTACCCTTGGAAAGAGAAGCTGGCTACTGATTATTCTCAGTATGAAAGCTAAGGGGGGGACAGGTTTCTGTATGGGGATGGGCATTTTCTGCATATATCTGTTTGTCTGTTTTTTGTTTTTGTTTATTGGGTGGTTTTTTTGCGTTTTTGGGGGGCAGGGGAGGGGGCGGGGGTAGGGTGGGGTGGGGCAGGCGGGTGGGGAGTGGAGTATGATGAAGTGTATTTTGTACAGCCATTATCTATTTATCTGTTAAGATCATTAGTGTGATTCCCTTGTTCATTGTAACACAATCAGCAGTTTTTAACGTTGTGCTGATGTACACCTAAACCTATGCTCAAAGGAATGTGATTACCAGGCATCCCAATGTCAACATCAGTGTATTTCACACAATGTGTCTTCCCATACCCAAGTATTTGAATTCATGTGAGATTTGTTCTGCTTGCAGGCCCTGTTTGTTGCTGTCTTCAAAAATTTTTGTTCTGTGCTAGCGGAACACCTCTCCAAGGATGCTGTAAAGGATAGTACCGCTGATGAAGAAACCACCTCCACAATGGATATTGACGAAGCTAATATGGATGTCGACAATGATGTTGTAGCAAGGTAATCTTCAGTAAGGCTACTACCAAATCTTGTAAGTAGCAGATGTGAAGTTGCTATGGCATTTGAATACGTTTTTCTCAAGCTGTAACCATGTCTGTTTGAATTATTCAAATTCTGTTTGGGCTGAAACCAAACTTTGAAATGTATTTGGCAGATCCCTTTTTAGAATGTTCACCATGACTTTGATGTAGGTTATCAGGCAAGAACAATGTAGATATACAGTTCACCAAAACAGTGTGCTTTGGCCATGGTTGGGTTTAATTGCCATCTGGTAAGTGCTAGGTTCAAGGTTGCTATGTGAGGCAAGTTATAGATGATAGATCCTTGCTGGCAGTTTGAACCCGGCATTGCTTATGGAGCCAGGTTCAATAGGTTCTCATAGATCCACGTCTTTGCTTGGCGGCACTCGGACCCTGTTAAATGCATCCAGGGTGGATGCGACGTTCGCAAGTCAAGCAATCTGAAATGAAGGATCTTTATGAGGCTGTTCTGTATGAAGCCGTTAGGGTGTGGAATCCCATTGTGTGTATGGATTGAACATAGAACCTTGAGAGTCTTTGCTTTCTGATCCAAGCTCCTGTTTTAAACCTTGTGCAGGCAGAATGAGGGCATTGTGAAGGAGAAATCCCTAGAAGAGCAGGAGGAACAGCAGTGGCGTGCATCTACACTAGGGCAGATCTCTGCAGTAACCAGGCAATATGCATCAGAGGTAAGCGACACTTGAGCTGTACCTGCCTGTGTTGAAAGGGTTAATTTACAGATTTTCTATGAGCAGAGAATTTGTCTTACACCTGTCGCTTTTGCAGATATGGGAGCACATTGATAGGCTTGATGAAGATGTCTTTAATGCGGATGTGCATCCGGTAATATTAAGGACTGTAAATTCCTGTATCAGGCGGATGTAAGTTGGATATTGGGTTCATGTGAGGAACAGGGATTTCCCCCATAATTATATTATAAGGACGCCTGGGCCTCATAAGTGATGGTGTTGTAGTGGTTCACTTGAATTTTTCTTTTTATGCAGATAAGAAATGAATTCTTTATCATTGATTTCTTTTTATGCTATGCACTTGTCCTTTCTCGAGTCTTGTAAAGAGAACCATGACACGCATAAATACATAAGTGGACGAGTTGTGCTTAGATTGGGTTTAAACACCAAAAGTGAAGGTGCACAAACATACATTTCTTTTTTCATGGGTGCAACCTAACATGTTGTACAACAACAATAGGTAAAACTACGGCACTAAGGCAATCGATCTTATACACTTTTTATTGATGCATGACAAAACCAACTGATAATCTTTTCTCTATAACTAGGATGACACGGGCATCCATGTTTAATAGTAGCATTGTGTGTTTTTTGAAAACTGTCCCTGTTCTATATTGTTTGAAATTCAAAGTTCAACATTTGAAATTAGGAGTGACATATAAAATAGTTAAAACCAAATGAAGGTAATATATTGAGTTTATGAATGTCAAAATTAGTTCACTGTCTTAGAAAGACTTAATGAGGCCCTACTGCGATTTAGCTTTTACATGAAGTGAATTATTGTAAACTTTGTCAGCATAAGAATGTATGCTAATTCATAACAACAATATCATTCTATGATTAAGTACTCTCTTATATTTTCTGTTGTAATGTATTATTGGAGTTTTTTTTAAGAATGTATTATTGGAGTTTGGTTATTCAAGTTTTTTAAGCTATTCAAATTTTACTATAAACTTGACACAGCTTGTATGCTAATTCATAACAACAATATCATTCTATGATTAAGTACACTTATATTTTCAGTTGTATTTTCAAAGCAACTGCATGGTTTTTTAGAATGTATTATTTGAGTTTGGTTACTCAAGTTTTTTAAGCTAATCAAATTTTACTATAAACTTGACAACTTGCATGCTAATTCATAACAACAATATCATTCTATGATTAAATAACATCAATATCATTCTATGATTAAGTACTCTTTTACTTTCAGTTGTATGCTTAAAGCAATTGCATGCTTTTTTAGAATGTATTATTTGAGTTTGTTACTCAAGTTTTTTAAGCTAATTAAATTTTACTATAAACTTGACACAGCTTGGGATGTGTTGATAAAGAGTACCTTGCATAACATAAAACCAAAAAATAAAGTTGCTCGATTACAGTCTAAGATGTAATGATATTCAAATTTCACCAATTCATTTGGATCAAACTTACAGTTTTTGGGAAACATAGTAGCAACACAAAAAAAACAAAAGAACATGCAATACAAGCAATATGTCGAAGAGCTAGGCAGAAGTCTCTTTGATAAGGGAAGGTGTCATTCGTTCGGCTTTAAATAATATATGTATTTTCTTTACTTTTTTAAAACTTTCTTTTATTATTCAACATGAGAAAGAGAAGAAAATGTAGATTTTAGCATTTTGGATTATCGTACATATGGAGCTTACATTGAGGAGACAAAACTAGATGAGCAAGTTACATTAATTCAAAGTACAACACTTAGTAGTTTTGTATTTATAAACAACCATGAATTATGAATATTTTAATGATGAGTTATTTAATGATAAATAACCAACCTAGTAGTTACAAAATGTAAGTATATGTAATTACTAGATGTGATGATATATGTAAAAGTAACTATGTACATAAAACTAATTAGATAATTTAATCAAAATAGATACATAAAACACTGCATAATGTTTTACTTTTGATGAAGGCAATGATGTTTTTGTATAAAAAGCTAATTACTTAACTAAATCAAATTATGTTTCTAAAACATTACGTAATGTGCTTTTGATGAAGGCAATCATAAGTTCATTATTATTATTAGCGTGTCTTTTTATTTATCTTTGCTATTGATACATTAGTTTATTTTTTTGTTATATAATAGCTCACGTAAACTAATTTTGCTAACTCTAACTATTTCTTATAGCTCTGTGTGTTCGTGGCTATGTGCGCATGTGTGCGTGTGATTCTTAGTCCATAAGCATGGGTGTGTGATTAAAAAATGATCCTTAACATGAGTGTGTGACTTTTAATTGAGCCTTCAATTAAGTATGATCACATTTGAAAACATAGCACATTATCTTTAATTAACATTTATGGTGTGCATGCAATATGTCCAAGCAAAGGGTGATTAGACAAGGTGTAAGAAAGCACAACATTATAATAGAGGCCTATAAAGATGTAGAGCTATACAACTTGTGTCTTACACAATCCAAATGTAAGCATATTAATTTTTTTAAAAATAACAATTGAGAGCTCCCATCTTTGAGCTAGGTGGCAAGGCGGAGGCCATGAATTGCAAATTAATTGCTAAGAAGTCTCTCTAGCTTTGTCTCCCTTCGTTTTATTTTGTTTCTATGGATTGCAAATTTGCTTTTAAAGATTTGACTATATTTAATAAATGATTTGATTCATCAATAACTTAAGAGTAGTAGTTAGTGATGGTTTCATACTTGATATATTAGTCAATAATGTGAGAGTAGTAGTTAGTGATGGTTTCGTAATCTCTCACTGTGAATATTGCATCGAAATATTTAAGTAAGCTTCATGCCTACTAGTTCACACACTAAGAAGAATTCTACAATGATAGCTTAAACTTATGAATTCACACTACAATCTAAGCTTGCAAATCCACACAAAAACTTGGATTGTAGATTACTAGCTAGATAATTACTTCCCAAAAACCTAAAGTGGGAATGGAAGGAATTGGTTTATTTTAGGTAATAAGATAGCAATACTTATGAACAATGTTTATTGGAGATGGTGGATTGATGAAATGGCCCAAACGATGAGTAAGAGGTGGCATTGACAAGCCGGAGGGAGGTTGAAATGATGTATTAGATGATAAGCATCGAAGCTTGAAGGGGAAGTGGAAGCTTGCAACCAAATAAAAAACGAGATAAGTGTGCGAGAAAAATGGAATTTCCCCTTCTTAATCACTCCTATAACCTTGTTAAAATGGCTTGTATGGCCAAAAAGATCATTGCCATTTCTTGTTATCACATTGTCAACACACACACACACACACACACACACACACACACACACACACACACACACACACACACACACACACACACACACACATTATTGACTAATATATCAAGTACGAAACCATCACTAACTACTACTCTTAAGTTGCTAACTAAGTAATTAATCATTAATAATTACTATTAGTTATTAACTAATGCATCACTAATATTAGTGCTTAATTAATTATATAAATTAGTTTTTGACTCATTATAAGTTTTTAATTAGTCATAATTATTAACTAATACTTCAGTAATATGAATTGATATTAACTAATACTTGAAGTTTTGGATTACGCCTCATACTCTTCGGTCACATGAACTACCCTGTGGGGGTTGTTGTTGAACGCCCAGAGCGGTGTTAATAATAAGCTATAAGTATTTACTAATACTTCAATAATATGAATTGATATTAACTAATGCTTAAAGTTTTTGATTATGCCTCTTACTCTTCGACCACATGAACTACCTTTGTGGGGCTGCTGTCGAACATTCGAAGTGGCTCCTCCTCCCACTACTTCACCTCTTGCTTGTTGGGCCTAACCACTTGCCTTTTTCGTGTGATGCATCTCACCTTGCTTGCCTTCATCGCTTCACCTTGCTTGCCTTCTTCTCCAGCTTATGAGCTACGAGATCTCTCAATGTTGCATATATTCATTATGCTTTATAAGGTTTGTATATCACTTGCAATTAGTGTTAGAGTTGTTTTTTTCTTTTTTTTATTCTAGGTTTTTGTTTTTCTCTCCTTTGTATGTGAAATGGAAAATTAAATGAAATAGATATGTATTTGTTTTTCTCTCCCTTGCATGTGAAATGAAAAATTAAATGAAAGAGAAGAAGAAACAAAAAAAAAGACAAAACTAAAGTGTCACATAGCTACACATGTAAAGATATGGTTATATATCTTACGCTTAAGAATCACTTCATATGTCATATTCTAGAGAAAAAGAAAGAAGTATATATAGGTTGTTTTCTTAGTTTAAGTTTATGTTTTGAATGAAATGTGAGGGCATTTTTCATGCATTTTAAATGTATGTTCCCTAGGTTCCATCATGCTTATAATATACATAAGTATTATACACTTTTTACCATGACTGGCACCGAGGCCAACCCAGTGCTACTAAATCCATATTCTCATCATATATGACATAGGAGTAGTTCATTTCATTTGTAAAAGATTTCTACACTCCTTTATTGAGGTTATTTTGACAAATTAGATCAAATGTGTGCAAATGGGAAGCCCTTTTGTGATCATTGTGTGTGTCTCAATGTATGCTTTTAAATATTCACAAATGATATCTTTTGTGGTGTCGCCTAATTATTTTTTCATACTTAGGGCTCTAGAAATGTTGTAGGTGCCACAAGAATCTTCAAGAAGGCTATGATAAATGTGAAAATGCCTTTCTTAAGTTCGACTCTCAATGGTCACTATCCATGGATAGTTCCTATCACAAATGAAAAGGGTGAAAGCACACTTATAGGGAAATAGTTAGGTTACAGATAGAAAAATAACACAAAACACTCCATCCCATGCTCATATAGAATAATCGGGCACTTAGGGCATAAGGTGGCAAGCCAAGGAAGGGAATACTATACTATAATTCCCCAAAACATTAGGTGGTGCTAGATTGATGTAGATGTCTTTTGTCATTAACCTAACATGCATCTAGAATTCACTACCCTTTGAATCCAGCTCATTGGACCAAGAGTAGTGATAGATGAACTCTCTATCACTTAGAAACTCTCTAATGATGAAAATAAAAACACTTTAGTCTTATGATTTTACTTGAGTGTATTAAATTTCCATCATTTACTCTTACTTTGAAGTGGGGATGGCTTATTGGCCTTTTTTTAAACATGCTCCAAGGAGACGAAGTCATTAGTTTAACTAACATTAATAAGGAAACTACTTTGACCTTGCAAGGTGATATATATTTCTATTCTTTTCTTCATGCTTCCCATATCTAGGTCTTATATTCAAGGGGGGGAATGTCTTCATTTTCCTGTTTTACATATGAATTTTTATTACTTTATTTTGCCTTCAATTTCCTTCCCCTCCCAACACTAAGATGGCCTTCATCCTAACAAGAAACCCAACTAGGAACCTAATACATAACAAAGTTACCTTAAAAAGATTATTAGACAAACGATACCAAAAGACTAGGTTTGCAAGACTTGAATTCAAACAAGAATAAAATAGTCTCCACTGCAATACTTTCCAAGCCAATATCTCCCACCACTGAGGTGGCCTTGAACTACAGGAAAATGTTGATAGTAAACAAGAAGTGAGGCTGTTGAATACATAGACTCCTCCTCTGCTAGCATATGACAATGAAAGCTCACAAGGACAAGGAATATTGTCATGCACCCCATTGATCTATACTCGACCATCATGCTTAGACAACTTGACATTTTACGAGTATTACAAAACTTAAAGCATCACCAAGCATACATCTACATTTGATATCAAAGATAATCTATGAGATGCATATGGAAACATCATCCCAGTGTCACAAAAGACTAGTATGATTCACCTTAGCAAAGTAAAGGCTTTTTCTTCAACATATTATTGTAGTAAGTAACGTTCAGATCTAATAATAAGCTAAAAGCGATGAAAATGAAACACAACATTCTGCATAGAGTTCCAACTCCATAATCTCATCATAAATAAGAAAGATCTTGAAATGTACGTCACAGAGTATACACAAAGAAATTTACTCACATTAGACTAGACCCACCAACTAATGGCAACGGAACCAAAATGTTGAGGCAAACGCACCAACAATCGGGACTTTGGACGGACTTCTATTATTTCAGAAGCTGCAACTCACGTTGACGACAATCTCTCACCTTGTCTCTCACGCTCCGCTCTAACTAACCAAGCATTCTCCTCTCCAACCCAAGGAAGCAAGAACACAAGACTAGCTCGAGTTGTAGTGAACTCACCTAACATACCTTTCAAAGGCTCGAAGATAGTTCCACGACCACGATCAACACGATCCGATGCCGTGGCTCCTTCGCATCCACCACCAAGCACACCAACGAGTCGAAGAGCTAGTAGAGACGACGAGAAAAGCAAGAAGACGACGAAGAGCTTCACCTTCCCTCAGTCCCTAGCTCAACACACCTCTCACTCTCTCCCTCTCAGTCACTCTCAACACAATGGAAGCAAGATGATAGAATAGAAAGATTGAATGGTTGCACTAACAGAGCTTCCGCAGCATGAATGTGCCAAAGGGGGTGAATATAACTGAGACCTCCCACCCTTATATAGACATAGAATTAGGGTTAGGATTTGCGCCCCTTTTGCATTTAGGGTTAGGGTTAGGGTTTGGGCGCCTTTTGTGTTTAGGGTTTCCACAACTGTGAATTAGGGTTTGCACCCTCTTTGGGCATCCTACCCACATAGTGGGCTTTAGGCCGGTCAATCCTTGAAACATGCTTGAACCTTAGCTTAAATAGACCAAGCCTACACTATTCTAATCAAAATTACATGTGCGCAACCCACGCAACACATGCGGGTGCGACAAATACAACTACGGGTGATAAATACAATGTGCACGGGAGTGAGCGGCTCTCACAAAATAATACAACCATGATAGTCTGATGATGTCCATGAGTAAAAAGTAATACACAAGTGCCCAAAGTAATACAATGAAGCTCCACAAAATAGTAATCCACCAAAAAATAGTATCCAACACTTGCACTTTCTGCAGCCTTCTCAAAATACCATTAACAGAAGTCAAAAGCTCACATCCATTTTGCAAGTGCATGCACCTACTGTGTGGATTTAAGGTCTAGGTTTGTTATTGTTAGGTCAAATCTATATGATTCTTCTATTTTCATTAATTGTTGTCTTGATGCTCTATCCTATTTTTTGGAAGTTTGTTTTTATGGTTTGCTGAATATCCCAAAAACCAAAGGTTCATTGATTGAGAATTCAACTTGTGTTGAAATATGTTCAATGCACTATGGGCAAGTAGACTTTCTTTTTCAATCAATCTATGAGTGATTTTTAGCATCTTAATTTGAAACCCTTATGATAATTTATTCAATACTTTAGGTGTTCCTAGGTTAAGTTTCAATGGTTTGAGTCATTTTTCTAGTTGAGTTTCCTCATTGTCTTGTTTGCCCCTTTTCAAATGTTTATTTTTGTGCAGTTTCCCTTTTTGTTTGTGTGCATACCCTTCCCACTTTCATAGTTGATTTGGGCTTGTTTGATTTTCTTGACTAAGTGAGGTTGTGTGCATGCATGGGTGTGATAATGTGCTACTTCTTGTGAATTATCTTCCTACTATCTAGATGAGAAATTGTATGGATGCAAGTGCATGCATGAATGGTTCTATATGCATTAGCTTGAATGTAGTGTATGATGTGCAATGGCTTTCATATGATATAAAAACATGCTTTTAGCTAAGTGCACAAGGGTGTCATTGTGCACTAGGATAGTGCACTCAATTTGTGCACTGATGTACAATGGTGTAGTGCATGTGTATTCAGTTATGATAGTGTGGTGGTTAAGTATACCTATGCATGACAAGTGTGCATGAGGATTGTGTGTAGGAGGGTGTGGAAAGCAGTTGTGTGCGGTGGATTAGGGCATGTCTACAAATGTACATTGTGCCTTAGTGTGTGTGCACATGTGCATTAGGGTGGATTAGTGTTACTATGTGTAATAATGTATTACATGTGGATACATGGCGATGAATATCCTAAGATTAGTGCACAATTTAGCATACTAGGGTGCAATGAGGTGAGTGTGCATGGGTGATAGTGTAGGGGTATACAATACGTGGGTTAGGGGGTGTGCTATACATGCACTGTGTGCTATGCGCCATGCGCTATGCATTGTGCCCTATGCATTGTGTACTAGGCTGTGCACTAGTGCACTATGTAGTACATTGGGATCATAAGTGCATGATGTGCAAGGTGAGTTGATTGTTTGGGCTAATGTAGGAGTTGACAATAGTGCACCATGCACATGTGCATTATGCATGCATCGTGCATATGTGCACTATATACTATGCAATAATGGGCATGCTAGTGTACAATGCAATGCAATAGATGAATGGTTAGGTATAGGGCAACAATAGGGTGTGTTGCTACTATGGCCTTGTGCCCTAAGCTATATGCAAGTAATGAAAATAATGAACATCATGCATGATTTTTGGCATCTGAGGTCATTTCAACCTCCTTCTGGACCTACAGTGGTCTCGACAATAATTTTTGGGTATACTATAGTCCGTCGGTTGTGTCCATAATTTATAGGTGCTATTTAAAATTTATAACCTTTAATGTGCTTGCTACATTGTAGATATAAAAGGCATTTGCATACAAATTGCAAATTGTAGTTATTTTTGTATAGTCAATGAAAAAGACTACATAGTTAGTTATGGTACACTTCGTATCAACTTGCTTGCAGATTGCAAGGTCTTTTGTTTTGTCAAAATGTCTAACAACTTCAACTAGATTTTCAGTGAGAAGCTTGATAAGAACAATTATCTTGCACAAAGTTCAAGATGACAAATTCCTTGAAGACCAAAGGTGTTTGGAATTATATTAAAGGAGACATGGCAATAGCACTTGAAGTTCCTGCATGAAATGCTACTGTAGAAAAGTTAAAGGCTAAGAAAGATTGGGAGCAGACATAGAGTAAATTCATGTGTTGACTATCTGCCAACAATGTCACGGATAGCATGATGGGCTATTTGCAAGAATTTGAAACCCCTGTTATTGTGTGGAAGAATTTGGCAAGGCTATTCAAAGTAAATACAAAGGTCAAAAAGCTGAAGCTCAAGAACCAAGTAAAATGAGGAAACATATCCATTAATGATTAGGCATTGAAGATCAAGAGTATTGTGGAAGCTCTTGGATCTATCAATGTGGTAGTTAATGATGACGATATTGTGCATGCATATTTAGATGGACTTAGAGATGAATACAAGAGCTTCACGTCATCTATGAATACAAGGGATGATATACTTGATTTTGCATACTTGATTTCTATGTTGATACTCGACGAGAAGAACCTTAGCTTGGATTCCTCTTTTTCTTAAAGAAAAACCAAGTCTATGAGGTAGAGGGCATGGTAGAGACCAAGGTGGTGGTTGTGGTCAAGGTTATGATGCATAGTAAAATAGGGGACTTAGTGGCGAGGAAGGCGGAGCCAAAGAGAGCAAGTTGTAGATTCTAATAGGCAACATAATTTTGGTGATATCAAAGAGTGTTGGCATTATGTTAGAAAAGCTACATATCTAAAAATTGCTTCAAAAAGAGGATTGTAACTAGAAATAGAAAAAAATAGCAAGGTAACTATGCATCCAATAATAACAGAAACACTGATGATAGAAGTGAACAGTTGTTTATTATGTAGCACTTTACTATGACTATTGATGATTCATCAAAGAATGATGTATGGATGTAGATTCAAGTGACTATAACCATATGACTTCTAATGTGGAGTGGTTTAGAGAGATGCATAGTCGAGAGTCTCGGGGCTATGTGGAGATAGGGGATGATATAGCTCACCCCATTATTCATGTTGAAAATGTCCCTTTGATTATGTAGGATGGCAAAACTAAGTACTTGACTAATGTGATGTATGTACCAAATATTACAAAAAACTTGTTTTTTGTTGGTCAGATGGTAGAACGGGATTGTAGGTTCAGTTCACATCTAATGGTTGTTATGTAGAAGATCTAAAAAATGATTGCAAGGTGATTGCAAAAGAGAATCATAATGGCAGATTATTTACTCTTGATGTAAGTCTCCTTGAAATGGATATTGCCATGTTTGGATAAGATTCAGGTGTTGTGGCTATTATTGAAATTTGGCATAAGAGAATTGGTCGTGTGAATGTGTGACAACGACTAAAAAGCATGCAATCAAAATAGATTAGGGATGGCTTTCCTAACTGTAGAGTTGATAGGATGGACAAATTATATGAGCATGTCAACTTGAAAAGCAAGCCATGTATGCATTTCCACATGAAAAGCATGTATGCAAGAAGCTACTTGAATTGATACATTATGATGTATGGGGTCCTACAAAGACTAGAACTTTGAGTGGTTTTGCAGGTTTTATGTTTCCTTCATTGATGATCGTACTCACAAAGTATGGGTTTAGTTTATGGATAAGAAAAGTGAGATATTCACTCACTTTAAAAGCTTTAAGGCTTTAGTTGAGAAGGAGACAATGTTTCATATTAAATGCCAAAGATTGGATGGAGAGGAAAAATATCTCTTCAATGAGCTTTCAGTTTTTTTATAGAAAAATGGTATATGTAGGCAGTATACATGTAGATATACACTGCAACAAAATGGAGTTGCTGAGCGAAAAAACATGTATATGCACATATTACTTGTGCATTGATGTCAGAAAGAAACTTGCCTCATTACTATTGGACTAAAGCTGTTGCTACTGCTGTATACATTATGAACATGACACCTGCTACTATTGTAGATAGCATGACACTTGAACAGATGTTTACGGGTGGAAAGCCAAATCTATTCCATCTGAAAGTATTTGGATGTATTGCTTATGTGCATATTCCAATACGTTGCATAGTGAATTGGATCCCAAAGTAGAAAAATGTGTATTTGTTGGATATTCTCTTCCACAAAAGGGATATAGATATTATAACCCTATTACACGTGAGCTGACAATTAGTAGCGCTATTTTTTCTTATGACATGTGTAGCTAGTATAGTAATACGCATAATGGAGTTGGGGTTGATGAGCATGAGAGTATGTCTATGCAAAAAATAGGTCAACAGTCACGGATATAGAGTGGACCACAAGAGTCTCCTAATCATGGCTCTTTTGATAGACCTTGGAGTGGCAGATTGGGATTACATAGTCCTCCACCAAGTATATCACAAATATCAAGAAAAGATAAAGAGAAAGTTGGGGACTCACATTGTGACAAATGTATCATTAGGTTTCTCTCAGTTTGATATTGATTTGGATGTCTCTGAGTAGAGCTTGGATGAGGAGTTTAGGATTTTGTCTATTACAACACCTAGTGTACGAAAGACACAAGAGGATTCTAAAGCACTTGGTAGTGACCTTGGTCCATGCAGGTCAAGTAGAGTGAGAAAGGCAACATAGCAATTGACAAATGATAGCTATGTAGCTCATCACTATGCATATACGACTAAGGTTGTGTAGGATATGAAACCCACTTATTTTGATATACAGTTGATAATGAGTACCCAATGAGTATTAGGATCATGTTATGGATGAAGAAATGGATACACTTATGGATAATGACACATGGAAGTTAGTGCCTTTACCTGAAGGCAAGAAAGTTGTTGGTTGTAGATGGGTTTACAAGGTCAAGCATAAGTTAAATGGATCTATTGAGTGCTACAAAGCATGATTGGTTGTCAAAGGGCATGTGCAGACTCATGATATTGATTACAAGGAAACATTTGCCCTAATAACTAAATTGGCTACTATAAGGGCTATCATAGCAATTGCTATATAAAAATGTTGGATCATGCATCAAATGGATGCTAAGAATGCCTTCTTGTAGGGGGAGTTGCAAGAGAAAGTTTAAATGAAGTATCCCCTTGGTTACGTAAATGAGAATCATTTAGATTATGATATATGTGGATGGTTTAATCATTGTAGGTGATACTGAGACATAGATTGACAATGTGAAGGGTCTTCTCAAAGCTAAATTTGAGATAAAGGAGTTAGGAGAGCTGCACTACTTTCTAGGCATAAAGATAATCAAGACTCCAAAGGGTATATGGTTGCCACAAAGACAATATGCATTGGATATGTTGAAGAAATATAGTATGGTTGATTGCAAGCCTATTTCTATACCTCTGGATATTAATGCTAAGCTTAGCACACATGAGGATGTTACTGTGTATTGAAAGATTGTGGGCAATCTTATCTATTTGATGATCACTAGGGCAAACCTAAACTACATATTTGGTTTGGAGAGTTTGTTTATGCAACTTCCACGTATATCATACACACACTAAACACATAGAGGTCCGTTACCATTTCATTTAAGAGTGGGTTCTAGCAAGTGATATTGACATGGTTTATGTTAGCACAAAGAATTAAGTTGCTAATGTCTTCACCAAGGCCTTGGGAATTGAGAAGCTTCAATGCTTCAAGACTATGGTAAGAGTTCATGAGCTCTTGCTAAGCTCTAGGGGGAGTGTTGAGATGTCGAGCTCTACATGAGCTAGCATCCACTAGGTGCCTTAGTGATGTGGCATGTCAACAATATTTTGTGAAGGCTATGATCAAAGAAGGTTAAAAAGCAAAGTCAAAGTGCAAGTGTCGACTACTATTTTTTGGAAGAATTATAATTTTGTGAAGCTTCATTGTATTATTTTGGCCACTTGCATATTATTTTTGTAGTCATGGACATCATCAAATTATCATGGATATATTATTTTGTGAGAGCTAGGCTCACTCCCGCACACATTATATTTATCGCATGCAATTGTATTTGTTACACTTGCAATTTTTCCATGGATTACACATGTATTTATGATTAAATTAGTGTAGGCTTGGTCTATTTAGGCTAAGGTTCAAGCACGCTATGGAGATTGATCTGCCTAGATCTCACAAAGGGGGTCGATGCAAAAAAAGGGCACAAACCCTAATTCATAGGGATGCAAACCCTAAAATGCAAAGTGGGGTGCAAAACCTAACTATAAATCGGTGCAATATCCTAGAGAGGTGACCTAACCCTAACCCTAATTTGTGTTTATATCAAGGTGGGAGGTCTTAGTTGTATTGACCCTTTTGGCACATCCATGCTATGGAAGCTCTATCATCAGTGTAACTATTGAAGCTTACTATTCTCTTTTTCTAATTATCATCTTGCTTCCATTGTTGAGAGTGAATGAGAGGGAGTGAGTGAGAAGTGTGTTGAGCGAGGGACTAAGGGAAGGTGAAGCTCTTTCTTGTCTTCTTACTTTTCTCTTCTTCTCTATTAGCTTCTTAACTCGTTGGTGTGCTTGGTGATGGATGTGAAGGAGTGATGGCATTGGATCGTGTTGATCGTGGTCATGGAACCATCTTGAGCCTTCAAGCTTTTGGACTATAATGCAGGAAGTTAGGTTGGTGAGTTCACTATAACTCGATGCTAGTCTAGTATTCTTTCCTTCTTGAGATAGAGAGAATGATTCTTGGTTAGTTAGAATGGAGTGTTGAGAGACAATGTGAGAGATTATAGCTAAAGTGAGTTGCAATTTTTGAAAGAATAGAAGTTCATCCAAAGTCTCGACTATTGGTGTGTTTAGATCAACATTTTGGTTATGTTACCAGGACCAAGGATAGTGCAACCACCAAGGTTCTCATACTCCTACCATGTGTAGTAGAATAGGAGGCTTATGCATGGAAGCAGATGGGATCGTTGGGGTATCAATCATCTGTGTTTGTGGCTAGCATTCTGAAACCCATGCGACTAGGGTAGGAAGGCCGAATTAGAAGGAATAGGTTTGTCAAATAGATGTTGAGAAGAGATTGGATTTGTTAGAGTAGAACCTCAAAACACAAACACGAAACACAAAACACAAAACTCAACGCTATTCTTGTTGGACCTCTTGTATGGTTTTTTTGCAAGCTAAAGGTGCATTTGGCTTTGTTTGAATTCTAATCTAACTTATATCTCACCCTTATGGTCTTCATATCAGTCATTAGGATTGAAAGGGGTGAAGAGGTACAGCTCACTCTTGTGGTCTTCTCATCAACCCTTAGGGTTGGTGAATAGTAGCAAAAAGAAGGGTTTGAAGAAGAAGAAGAAGCGAGGAAGAAGAAGAAGAAGAAGAAGGGAAAAAGATGGAGTGAAGAAGAAGGAGAAGAAAAGTGTAAGAAGAGGTATAGGAAGAGAAGGTAGAAGAGTGAAGAAGTTGGAGTGAAGAAGAAGGAGAAGACAAGTGTAAGAAGAGCTATAGGAAGAGAAGAAGGTAGATGAGTGAAGAAGATAGAAGGGATAAAAGAGAAGAGGAGAAGAAGTTGATAGAATATAGAAGAAGGGGGAGGAAGAAGTTGATAGAAGAGAGAAGAAGGGGGAGGAAGAAGAGATGAAGAAGAAGTTGTGGAGGTAGAAGAAGGACAAGGAGAAGAAGAAGAGTATGAAGAGAAAGAAGAGTGTGAAAGAAGAAAAGAATAGAAAGGAGTAAGAAGAGCTATAGGAAGAGAAGAAGGTAGATGAGTGGTGCACAAATTGGATGCTGTATGCATACATAGAGAGCATCGGAAGGTCTAAGAGAACAAAGAGCCCTACTTTAAGCTCAAAAATCAAGAGAATAGACTTGCACGACATGAGGCAAAAAGACCAATTGGGTACAATCTCCCCCATGCCTTGTGTGAGCACTCCACAAAGCATGTATTTATAAATTTATTCATCTCAAAGATAAAAAATAGCCCAATTTTACAATTAACATGCTTTAGCTTTTATGTTTGGTTTTGTCCAAATAAAGAATAAAGCGGTTGGGCGGCCCAAGAGTCGGGGTATGTCCAAATACAATGTCCAATAATGAATATTTAAACCGTGCACCCATGTGTATACAAAATAATAAATATTTGTCAAGTGTTTCAATAAATAAGCGTGCCTAAATAAATATTAGCGTCATGCCTTTAATGATAAGACATGCGTCCATAAAAAGTGATAATTTCTTCTAGGTAACTTGAATACATGCTATCGCCCAGTGCTTCCCAATGCCATCGCCACCTGCTCTACACATCAACTGAAGCATTCACAATTGTTAGAAAATAATAAATTTAAACTGACAAAAGTGAATACCTAGCAATCTTCAGCTAGAAAATAAATAAATAGATTTGAACTTTTTGCTAACCTTAATTTAATACGAGTGCGCACTCTAAACTCATAAATGTCCATTAATTTAAATATGTATTTTGCGGAATCATCTGCTATGGAACCACCCACTTGCACATTAAATTAACATGACGCCCGAAAAGGACATGCGTTCTTGTCAACTTCTCACACAAGGAATCCACCTTGTGTATGAGCCCCAACAAATAAATATAGTTTTACAGAATCCACTGTGGAATAAAAACTCATGGAATCCACTGTGGAATATGCCTCTTGGCATCAATGAGTGAAGAAGATAGAGGGGATAAAAGTGAAGAGGAGAAGAAGTTGATAGAAGATAGAATAAGGGGGAGGAAGAAGAGATGAAGAAGAAGTTGTGGAGGTAGAAGAAGGTCAAGGAGAAGAAGAAGAGTGTGAAGAGAAAGAAGAGTGTGAAAGAAGAAACTAAAAGAAAGGAGTAAGAAGAATAAGAAGAAGAAGAGGAAGGAGCAAGGTTAGACAATAAAAAGAAAAAGAGGAAGGATTGAGGTTAGACAAGAAGAGGAAGAAGAAGAAGTAGAAAAGTAGAAAGGAGAAGAAAGAGGATATATATATATATATATACCTCTGTGTTTTGGGTGGTGGTGGCGGCTTGAAAGGTTGATGGGGCTGGCGGTGAGACGAGTTGGCAATGAGATGGGTTGGTAGCAAGGGTGCTGGGTCCACCGACAAAAGGCTAGTTGGTGATGTGACAGGTTGGCAAGCTAAGGGCCATGTGGTTGGTGTGTGTGGCTAGGTAGCCTAGGACGTGGCTTTAAGGCGGTGGGCTAGTGCATTTTTATTTACTTTCCATTCCCACACACACACACACACACAAACACACACATGCTAAAATACATACACACATTTACAAGCACAACCTTGCTCCCTTTCCATCATATGCACACACACACATACACACACATACACACACACACACACACACACACACACACACACCCTCTCTCTCTCTCTCTCACTTATCCACACACTTAAACCACCATAATCACACACACACACACAACACCCAAACACACCCCCTATACCCCCTATTCACGTACAAAAATCTCACACACAACACACACCCCACCACACTAAAAACCCAAACACATCCCACCTCACTCATACTAGATCCTAGTACACATGCACTTAGGGCTTGTGCAACTTAGGTTTACCCTGGGGATGCACTACCTCATAATTGCACTCTACCTTGTAGCCTAAGCTTGCACCACTCCATCTTGTCGCACCCTAGGTTTTCCACTCATTAGTTGTGCACTACCGTACCTTTTGCATCTCAAGCTCACTCATCTAACCCACTCATTTAGTTTGCTCATCTCCAAGTTTATTCATATCCCTATTCACTACATTAGTTCATTCATACTCACACTCACACCCATAAACTTTAATGGTAGTTTACTCACACAACCATTCACTCACACTCACACTCGCATCTACCCTAATCTAATCACTCACACTCACTTCCATAAACCCTAATCACTCTCACTCACCTCCATAAACACTCATCACTTACACTCACATTATAAACTCTAATCACCCTCACACCCATAATCACTCATACTCACATTAATACACTTGCACTCACACTCACACTTAAAAACCCATAAACCATTCACTCAGAATCACACTTATAGATCACTCACACTACCCTTCACTCATGTTCTAACCTCACATCCATAAATCCTCATCACACATGCCTACCATACACTCACACTCATGCTCACACTCATAATACACACACACTCACACTCACACTCACACCAACAATCACTCACACTCACACTTATAAACCCATAAACCATTCACTCACACTCACACTCCACTCATGAATCACTCACACTCACACTCACACCAACAGTCACTCACACTATGCTTCAAAGTCCACTCACACTTGCTTTACTCACATCCTCAATTTGAACCTCTTTCTTGAAGTATTTGCATCAAAGTGCTTCTTCCCTTGCATCATAGGGATCTACCTCTTGGATGAGTCTTGGACACATCTGTAATTACGTTCTCGGAGCCAATGCTTTACTTGCCAAATTGTCAACTTGACATGATTGTGATACTTTGAGGAATTTCTTGCACCAATGCACATTGCATTTGAGAAGAAGAAAGCATGATTTCACACTTCCTACTTCTTTTGAATTTGGAAATGGAAATGATGATGAGAATGTGTTGCATTTGACCAACATCGAGAGAAACCTTAACATACTTGGCAATCCCACATGACAACTAAACAAAACAACAAACAAGGAATTTTCAAAACATTTGGCCCAGTGCTCACTAAGGACCATAGCCAAATATCGTACTCTAAGGCCTAGGCTAACCTCTCACATTGGTTTTGTTGTATGCGCTTTCAAAACAACAAGGTGATCCTCCCTCCTTCTAGGGAGTGGATCCCTAGCCCCGAAACTCTTTCTGTCCCAACAATCTTCAAATGGATGAGGAAACATTTCTCAACTCTCTCCCACGATATGTTCAAGAGTCCTTAGATAGGTACCAACAAGTTCCATGCTTTGATCGTGCTTGACTCTCCCATACAAACCTTGAGGAAAAACTTTTGGCCCTTCAAAAAATATCCTCGAACACACCATGGGCACAAAGCAAGAACTTTTAAACATGAAATTCAAATTGGATGGGATTAAGAATATATTATTGAACACAGAACACAAGAACATCTAGATCAACCAGTAACACCCTAGTAGATGTTCAACTTTGGCTTTTTGATCACATAGATATGCTCACTATAGGAGCTCATATGGCACAAACATTATTGACTAAGATGGGTAACACACTTGCCTAGCAAGACTAAGCTAAAATACCCCTCATGGCCAAGTAGATTGAAAAGTGTTGTGCTAGAGATGACGTGTATAGCTTCATAAAGTATTTTGAGAAAGTTTGTGAGGCCAATAGCCTTCTAGGAAATGCCATGCAAGCTCAAGCCTTTGGGATCTGCATGGGCGAAAAGGGCCATACTTGGTTTACTAGCCTCTTCTATGCAGTTGAGAAGGCTTCCTTCTCTCTTTTCATTAAGAGATTTGTAGAGATAGGTTATGGGGACAATTTAATTGTCTGACTCATGAATATTGAGCAAGAAGATGAAGAGAGCATGCGAAACTATGTGTCTAGATTGAGAGCATGTGAAACTAGCTACCAAAGTAGTTATGAAGGCTTTCATCAAGGGTATCCGAGATGAAAAGATCTATGAGGCATTGGCTAGCAAATTTGTGCTAGATCAAACAAATATTAATGGAGCATTAGATGAAGCAATTTGAATAGAAGACCTACACCAGGAGAGAACTCGAGACAAGAAAGGAAAGGGCCTAGAATCAAAATCCCAATCCAATAGAGGAAAACTAGAGATAGGAAATGCCCAAACTTAGAATCTCATGGCTAATGTGATGAAACAACAACACGAGCTCTTGAAAATGATCAACTCATGCAAGACAACTCGGCCCTGCCATCAAAATGTGCAATGCATACATTGCCACATGCTAATTTTCCATCTGAATGCTCTTGATAGAGCAGGACTTGCATAAATTGTGGATGGTTTGGTAATGAGGCACCTACATGTGGAGCCCCTCAGTGGCTTTCCTGTGTTGCACCTTATGTAAATCAGGGGTTCCCATATCCTTGACTATAGCAAATCTTCCCGCTCCCCTAGATAAAAAAAATGTAGCTCCTCGAGCTAACATCAACCCATCTGGCATCCACAGCCTTTGAGCCCAATCATAACTCACCCACCTAATGATGTCCCAATCCAATTTGTTGAAGAGCCCACTGAGGAGGACGATTATACCAATCCATATGTCTCATATGATGAAGAAGGAAATGTGGTTCTTATGGACTATAGACCAGTCCTGATCGTGATGTTAGGGTGTGGGAGCTCTTGCTCAATCGCCAAGACCCACGGACTGCTTATTGTTTCAAGCGTTCCAAGCGAGCTCTACTGGCTATCTCTCACATAGCCGATGCGCCTTTGAACCTACGAATGTAGTGAGCTTACCTTGATGCCAAAATGAGTTGCCTCCTCCTTTGCACACACTGGTAGCTCCACAATCCTAGATGTTAGCTTAAGCATCCTCCATTAAGATCCATCCACCATAGCCGTGCATGCTCTAGAAAAGAGAAGAGAAGAGAAGAAGAGAAGAGGAGATGGTGAAGAGCTTCACCCTCTTGATCCCTCACTCCCACACACTCACTCCCTCACACTCTCACACTCCCTCTCTCAAGAGCACGCACACAAGCAAAGAGAAGAGAAGAAGGGAAGAAGAGAGGTCTCTTATTAGACACACACCAAAGAATGAGCTTCCATTCACTTTTTGAATTTTATATACAAGCCCTAAAATTCCATGGGCGCCCATCCTTTTTTTACATGACCGGCCTTTGTGGCAAGG
Organism: Lygodium microphyllum; assembly: GCF_053477565.2. NCBI lineage: Eukaryota > Viridiplantae > Streptophyta > Polypodiopsida > Schizaeales > Lygodiaceae > Lygodium > Lygodium microphyllum. Next base: position 168,108,913 of record NC_141138.1, on the reverse strand, counting down.
TCCTTTTTCCTATTTCCCTTTTCTTGCCTTATGCCTTAAGCCTACACCCATCTATTTCTTTACAAATGGCACATGAGGGAGCCTGGCGCTCTTTTACAAGAGTTTTTAGAGTTTTTTAAGGTGCCTTCTATTTAAAATTGCGCTTTTGCCTCAGCTTAGCTTTTAGGGGTCACCTTTGCCCTTTTCTCTTTTTCTGTTCTTTTTTCACTTTTTACTTCATTTTTTTGCCATCTTGAACTAAGGTTAACATTACCCCCTCCAAGACGGATGCCAATCCTATGGCACTTTGAGGTCTCTGTTGTGGAAGGGTGGATTCTGGGCCAGGGCTAGGAACTCATTTGATTAGAAAGCTTCGAGAATGATTTGGATGGAGAATTAAAGGTGTGTTGAGTGGATGATGGGGGCCTTTGAAGTTGGTGGTTTGCATAATCTTATTGTACCTGGAAGGAGAAAGTGCTCGACTTAAGGGGAGTGTCTGCCTCACCGTGTAGTGCTTGGTTCTCGTGCTAGTGGAACAGGGAGTTGGGTCTAACCCTAGGTGAGCCTGGGTGATGTCCCACACTTGAGGACCTTGTTCATGTAAAGGGAGGTGTGGTGTGTGTAGCTTAGGGTGATAGGTCTAACCATAGGCGAATGATATCTCCTTGGGTGTGTCCTACCCTTGGGGTGCCCTAAGTGTGAAGTGGGGAGGAAAAAGGGATAGGGGTTTAGGAATGGGATCGGCCGACTGAGGTCACCAGACGTGCCTAACTTGAGGACCCCTAGGTGCAGTGACTGTGAGCTATATGTTGCAACTTGCATATGGACATGTTGCGGGCTCCTTGCTTTTTTTTTTTGAAAAGGTCTTGCTGAGGTACAGGGTTTGGGTAGTAGCTAATTGTTAGCCCTCGTCCTCAGAAGGTGGTGTTGGAGGGGATTTCATGGAGTGACTCAAAAATTTCCAGCTTTGCATGAAGTTCTTAAGGTTCAATCGGACCTAGAGAGGGGGTGGTGGAGAGGAATGGATAGCTACAGTGTGTGAACTGACTGTCACTCATATCTTCAAGAACAGCGAGGCAGAAGGAAGGTAGGAGACTGGCTCGCATCATTAGGTGGGTCATTATGGAGCTATCAATGGCGTTAGGGTCAAAAAAGAGTGGGTGAAGGCCATGTTCTGGTCGGGGCGGGGTCGTGCCTAAGTAGGATTCTTAATAGCCTAAGCAAGTGGTAATGAAGGCGGGATCTAGACAGGAGGAGAAGTCAACAATAAAGTGGGTCATGGTGGCATCTAGGTTGTCGGAGGTGAAGGTGAGGCTTGGGCTAAGGCGGTAGTATAGGGGTTATATATGACAGGGAAGTCGTAACAGCCATGGGTGTTTGCATCAAAGTCTACTCCTATTCTAGGAGGGTATGCCATGTAGGTGGGGTTGTTTCTCTCAGAAGGGAGGGTATTACAAAAAGCCATCAATGTGAACATGTTGTCATCATAGATGCGTCTCCACCATAGTGACTAGCACTCGTATCCGAGCATGGACAAAGCACTTCAAAAACTTTATTTTGCCAGTATTTCGCATATCCTCGGTGCCCCAGAGGATGGGATTCTTCTCTCTTTCTTTCAGTCACCTGTTGGCTTAGCTGGCTTTCGACATTGATCACCTCGTCCACTATTTTAAGGGGAAGGACTTTGCATAGGGCATTGGGGATGAGGAAGCTAAAGTTGAAGGGCTGTTTCTCTTTTTCTTGTATCTCCCAGATTGTGAGCTCTGCATGGAAACTGGCGGGCAGGTCATTTGGGCATGGTGGGAGGGGTACATACGACTATGCCATAGGGTTAACCCTCAATCTTTGTCCGACTTCTTCCACCAATTTTCTTCTCTTCTCCCTCCTCAAGGTGGTTTTTTTTTTCTGCGGATGCGTCTGGTGGCTATCCCTACCCCAGAGCATCAATCTCCTGGGGGGTAGGCAAGCCAATGATACCTACATTGTTCATCAAGGCTCAACGCAACTGCAATGGGTTGGGGGGCATGTGTAGCCCTGCTTGCAGAGCTTTGTGCACTATGCTAAACTTCTTTTTTACCGCCTCCAAGGACTCCCCTTCCTGTGCATGAGTGGCATCCATCAGGGTATTCAGGAAGATTTGTTGTTGAGTATTGAAAGCCACATTGGCTACCTCTGCTCTGCTTTTTGCTAGGACTTTCTCTTTTTCCACAAGAACCAGGTGACACGCCAAGGTTTTCACTCTTTGTTCATTTTGTCCTGCCCACTCTTCGACTCTCTTTTTCATTTCATCCATACCTTCTCCGTGTCTTTGCACCAGGGCCATGAACCTCTACTCCTGATCTTCCAATTCCCTGCTCATTCTCTCTTGCTCCTCTCTTTCAAGGCTCAGCTTTTCGATCATGGTTTCCATTTCTCTTGGTGTTGTTCTTCTTCTCGCTTCCTTCCTTCTTCCCCTGCAACAATCTCTTTCATGCCCCAATTGGTCTGACCTAATTTTGTTGCTAGATCCTCATGTTGCATGATTAAAAGCTTATACTCCCTACATTTTCTTTAGCTCTTGATTTTCATCTATGAGCTGTTGCCACCAGCTTTGCTCCTTTTCTTCTTTGGATTTTAGTTCCCATTTCAGGTCAAGGATTTCCTTTTTTGCATAGCCATTTACCTTGTCTTCTCGAGCTGGAAGGCTGCCATCGACTCATTTTCTGCTTCCAACTCGATCATCGCTATCCTTCTTTCCTCCCTTGCCTTCTCTAATCGAGAGAGCAATTCATCAACATATTCGTCATGGTTTGCTGGTGGCGTCATAGTAGTAGGGATTGGGGTGGTCGAAGCTTCCATCTTTTGGCATTTCGGATCTTGCCTAGACTCAACATCTATGGCCAGCCCTTTTTGCCTGATGGCCATAGTGTCCCCACTCTTTCCTTGTGCTAGTTCCTTATCAATAAAGTACTGCATCCAAGCCACAAAACTATTCACATCGGTGCTGTCCAAGATGCTTGGGGTGACAGTGGTTGCTTCACTAGCAAGTACCAAGAGGGACGGGATGGGATGGATGGGAGCCTTACCCTTGCCTTCAATGACCATGGGTGGCATGGCTTCAAGTATGTGAGTGCTTGAGCTGAGTCTGTCCTCCCTAGGTAGACTTAAAGCCCCTAGGCCATCGAGTCGGCTTTGTTGTTCTATGGACCGGTGAGTTGCTTCGGCCATGTCTTCCTCCTATCTCCTCAACTCCACCTCCTTTTCCATAGCTCTTCTTTCTCTCTCTTCTTCTGTTTTCCTTGATTCTTTTGCTAGCTTTTCAGCTTTTTCCTTATCCTTCTTTTTCCTCTCCGTCGCTTCTCTTAGGGATTCCCTTTTGGATCTCTCTAGATCTTCTTTTTCCTTTTTCCTACCCCCATTCTGTTTCTTCTTCTGAGTTTCCTTTCTAGTGGGCTTCTTTGTTTTTTTCCTTCCGGATTGAGCCTCTTGCTCCTCCTTCTCTGTCTCAATTTCTGTCCTGTCAATCGATTGCTCTTTCCCTTGGTGGGTCAGCGACCTATTTGGGATCTCATCCACTCCTTCGTTTCCTTGTTGGGCTTCTTTTACAACCTCCTAGATGATGGCCATCAACACACTTCCATACTTGATGAGGGAGGCTTTTGAGGAAGGTTTCTTCCTCTCTATATTTTTAGAGGTTGGGGATTCTCCACCTACTTGTCTATTGCCTAGGGCTAGTACTTTAGCTACTTGATCTATTATCTTGCACACGTAGCCATTCCAATCCACCTCATCCAGGGTGTGGGCTGGTGCATTCTCCAGCATAGGCACACTGGCATGAGGGAGTTATAACGTTGGCTAGAGAAAAGTGATTGCACCAACTTTGCTTGCATGCGGATCTCAACATTGGGGCTATCCTATATGTTGATGTCGTCATTTGTCAAAACATCTTCCCTCTTCATCTTTAGCATATCATACACATCTCTCTTATGTTTTTTCTCCACCTTAGGTTCCAGCCCCAGTGCCTTCTCCACCAAGGCTTGGTTTAATAGCACTTGCACCTATCGAGCATTGTCCCCTCTTCCCTTATTCATCATTCCTCATTCTTGGTTGGGGTTGTACGTTCTCAGAAATTCCACACACTTTGTGTGGTCAAGTTCCTGCGCAAACTTCTCTAGGTACTTGGAGAGGTTACACTGTTCCACTGCTCTCCTTGTAGCTTGCTCCTTGGCTACCACCTTCTCAAGGTTGTGAATGCTTAGGAATTTCAGTTGGCTATAAGCACGATTTTCTAAGCTGATGCCGTACTGAGTTCTCTCCTCCTCCGTGAAAGGGAGTCGGTGAGCACGATCTTGCTGCAACATCTTTCGTTCTTGTCATGAACCATCATTCCCATTAGTGCTTGCAAAAGAGTTATTTGCTGAAAAGAAAGGCTCTGTGTTTGTTGAATGAAAACATTTAAGCTCCAACATAAACTTTCCTTTCAGAATTTTCCACCCTTTAATTCAAATTTTCGTGATATTTTTCCTCACTCACAAATTAATGTGTTTTTTTCTTCATGCATTTAAATGTCGACTGAGGTTTTCACAACAGTTTGTTTTTTCCTTACATGTTTATGCGTATGCTTGATTTTTATTGGTTCCAATTTGACTCACCCACCTTACCTTATCCAATCCCCTTCTGGATTTGGGGAGAACCCTTCCTAGGATTGAAAGCTAACAGGCCCAGGGTTGTGAGCTTATGGTCGAGTGTTTATTTTCGCATGAGCTAAGCATAGAAGTTTTGATTGTACTCCAATTGAGCGTCGCAGTCTAGATCAAAGGGTCGGGTACCTACGTGTGTGATGTAAGTAAGGACATCTGTCAAGATGTCATCGGAGTCAATGCAAATAGCAATATGTAACTCTTCCTCTGTCAGGAGGTGGTCAAGGTAAGGGTGTCCTTTGATGTGCTCTTCTAGGGGTCGGCCACGAATAGTTGTTAACATCCTATATAAAGTTCGAGTGACATAAGTTGGGTCCTATTTCAATGTCTTAATGGCGCATTACTGCTCAACGTTGGTCATTATTTGGCATCCCTTGAGTTCCCATTGCAATCGAAGAGCATACCAGCTCCGTAAGAATGGGGATTGAGTTTCAACAAGCCTTTTTAACTCCTCTAATTCTTGATCAGTGATAGTAGAAGAGGCTCGTTTATCATATGATGTGATGAGCTACCGGTTGATGGCTAGCTTTGTAGATATCTCAGTGCGGAGCAACTCTGCAGCTGAGTGGGGTGCTTTGACAAATGAAAATTCCAATGTGTCCCATGAACAAGGCATTATAAAAACTTCAGTCGCAAAGGGCTCTTGCAATAGGTCCAAGTCCAAGTGGTCGTAGCTCAGAGCCATCGACATGAATGTGGCATCTAAGCATCCGAGGCAAGCAATGACATCATCCCTCGTGTCTTTGGCTAGATTTGCGGCCAATGACAAGAATTATTTCCCCTCATAGGAGGGTCTAAGGCCTGCGGCAGGTGGTTGAGGTTTGACTTAATTAGAGAGTAGCAGATAGTTGCAGGCTCGATTGTTCTTGAGATTGAGGTTGGGTCACTTGCCCAGCACGCTCAAACAACTGGACTATGAATGGGGCATCACTACTTGTGGATGCGGCCTCCTGAGTCTTGATTGAGCTGCGTGGGATGGGTCCAGGAATAGTAGGCTGAGGTTTGGGCCGGTAGACCTGGTTGGTCTTCATGTGCATAATTAGTTGCGAGTCAATGTGCTTGGTGTCTTGAGTCTTCTGCGGCATTAGGCCTTGACCCATTGCATGGTGGGGTATGGTTACTGTGAGGGTGGCACTTGATTGTGGTGCTCTTGGCTGCTGTAGACTTAGGGATCCATATTTAAGCATTACCCTCATAATAACCTTGTGCTTGTGATAGGGTCTTAGGAACCCATCGTGGCTTGAGCACCCGTCACTATTTGTAGCTTTGTTTTGGCCTCCTAGGTTTTGAGGTTGTGTTGTTAGCCTTGTGAAGGCGTGGCCGATTATTTTTTGGTGGTAACTTCTGACGTTTAGGCACCCACCTTAACTGGTATTCATGGGCATTGACCTTGGTTTCAACAAGTTGCTGGCATAGAGGCTTAGGAGGGTGTTACAAATCACAACCCTCCTCCTTGGACTTGGCTGAATGAGTGTTTACTAGTGGCGTTGCGGGTTTGGTGGGAGTCCTCCAGCCCTTGCTAAAAGTTGCCACTATGCGGACATTGCCAATGGCTAAGTGGATACGCTGCGACTCATAATCGACATCGCAGTGAGCTTGCTTTTTAAAGGTTCGACCCAATAGTCGGTGCCTGCATTTTCAGTGTTCGGCAACACATAAAATGTCATTGGTTTGCTCACAGACTCGATAGAAACTGTGGCCCTACATTTCCCTAGGAGTGTGTTGTCGTGATGTTATGAGGACACAGTGTGAAAAAGTATGGAATGCATCATCATCCGACTTCTTTATTGATCTAGAGAGTCAATGTGATCTGAGCCATTAGTACTAGTGTGAGTTGCATGGATTATCCAAAAATACTGGATTTTTGGATAATTTTACCCTTTTTTTGATATTATTTATTATAAAAATTTGAAAAAGTTAGAAAAAAGCTTCTAGATTAGGATGGCATGCAAAAAGCTAGTTGCTTTTTCAACCAATTAGGGGATTTTCACAAGAGGGACAGATTGACAAAATCGCGCGTGTCACGATTGTTGCAAATAGGCTGAAAACTACAGATTGAACAAAAAGAAGAAGGAGTGATCTGGGAGATCCATGATCAGGTGTCTTGGGTTTTACCCCCCTTTCGGAGCCAACAGAGCCATCAGATTTGGGTTCCAAGCAACAGAGAAGGAGCTGTAATTTTTATGCACGTTTTGTTCTATGAAGAAGATCCAGGAGATCTAATGCTTGGAGATTGCTTATGAGAGTAGTGCAAAGATTCTAGGTTCTTTTAATACATATTGATTCAATTCATTGTGATTTGTCTTTGTAGTATTTACCACTTGGGTATTCTCTATCTTCTCTTCCATCTCCTATCTCTACTTCCTTCTACTTCTAATCCCCGGTGGATTCGACCTTTCGACAAAAACCCCTTTGACATTGGTGAACCCGACGTGAAAGGTCGTCTCAGAAGAAGGAAAGACAAGATGGGAGAATATTCTAATACATTCTCCAGTGATGATTTGCAATAGTTGGTGCAAAATATGAATATGCTTATGCAGGTACAACAACAACAACAGGTGATGCAAGCTTCAACTCAAACAAAAAGTGTTGTGATGAATGCTTTGCAAGTAGTTGAGCGTTAGGTGAAGTTATTCAATGGTAGGAATATATCTTCATATGTATATATCTATGATCAGAAGATGGAATTCTTTGGGGTGGCTCAATCTGCATGGAGCCAGTATTTTGTACGTGTTACTATTCATGAACTGAAAGCACAGATTATTGAATTATACTTGCAAGATGCAGACTGGTGGGTAGCCTTCAAGAAGACACTCAGAGAAGAATTTTACATTGAGGACACCAGTTTGATTACGCGTAAGACTTTTCAAGAGTGGGTTTTACAACCCAATAAGGGTCTTGTGGCTACGGAATTGTTAAGAGAATTTGAAAGTCGATTTGAGCAGTTGGATCTTGTAGAACAACAAGCTCTTGCAAGTCAGAAAATTGAATTGTTTCTATAGGCAGCTAATCCTGAGCTTCAAGAGAAGCTTGATGATTTGTTGGAGGATCAGACTACAGAGACATGTTTGGAAACAGAGTGGAGACATGTCAAGGAAGCTGTTACTGCACTTTTGAAGAAGCATAGAAGAAGAGAAAGATTGCATGTCTCTAGCTTGCCCACTGTTATGGGCAAGACAATTGATGTATCCAGTAAGTCACCTACTTTTGTGGCTAACCCTATGGTTGTACCTGCTATTGTTCCCTCTGTTAGGGAAGATGTCTTAGATGAATTGGTCAAAGGCATGCGGGATCTTCAATTGAAGGTTGCAAAATTGGACAAGAGGAAAGGGGACGGATAGCAGCCTCTAAGCCTGGAAAAAGATGTATGTGGTGTGACAATTTGCAACACGAGAGAAAGAATTGTGCTGCCTATCAGGAGGCCTTGGCATGACAACTTATCTTTTGGAAAGATGGCAAGATCCATGCACAAGAAACAGGATTGCCTCTTGCTTTGAATTTTGGAAAGGGAGGTATGCAGAAGTTGTTGGAAGACTTGGCTGTCCGAAATGCTTATGCGGCGGTACATGCTTCTACTTTTGTTCTACAGTTGGATAGAATGCATGGCCACATGATGGTTGGTCCAAAGGATGAAATATGGACACATGCTTTACATGCAGCTAAAAAGAGAAGGTCATTGATAGTGAAATGTCTCATGAAGGGCAAGACATTCGTAGCATAACTCGTTGGGAATTACCAATAGATGCATATTCAGTGTATGCATATTTAGCAAAGGTAGAAAATATGGATGTACTTGTGGAAGAAAAACGAAAAAGAGATGAAGATATTGCAGGGACATCTAAAAGAATGACAAGAAGAAGTATGGACCAACCTAAAGCTGCAAATCAGCCACCTCCCGAGCATGTTATGGAAGAGGTCAAATACAGGATAACAAACAAGAGGGCAAAAAGAAGGGCAAGCAGCCAAGATATAAGTTGCAATTTGACATTGAGATGGCCACACATCTTAAGAAGGTTCTTGAAGAACGGATCTTAAACAGTCGGGTGGAATTTACCTTGGGACAGGTGCTTGGCAGTGCCAAGCGAGAATTTCATGATGAGATCATTGACATTATTAAAAGGAAGCGTCAGTTTCTTGGTGATACCACTAGTGCATTGCTGCAATTTGAAGAGGAAACTAGTTTGTTGGGTATTCGGGCTGAATATGGGCATGAAGTAAGTACAAGATTGTCTATGCAGGATGCTACTAATCAATGGACAACATGTGGAAAAGAGAAGAAAGTGGCTGAAAATGCATTGTCTTGTAGTAATATGCATGGTGGAGTAAGGCAAATGCAACAATATGGAGAAGAGACTCTAGGATTTATTCCTCGAAGTCACTACACAAGGAATCATTGGGCTAGAGCTACCACTGAAACGGTAGTGAAAATAGGGGAATGTGAAACTCCTTGTGTTGCTTTACTTGACCATGGGTTTGAGATAAATGTCATTGAGCAGGGATTGTATGAAAATGGTGCATGGCTTGTAGACACTAATCATGGCTGGCGAATGAGGGCTGCAAATAATTCTTTAGGAGAGATCTATGCTGCATGTCCTAATGTAAAAGTGACGATTGGTGATGTATAGGAAGGGCAACACTTCTTTGTGCAAGATAATTCCTCATATGCAGTGATTTTGGGACAACCCTATATTACAAGTGTGCTTATGGAAACAAAGGTGCTTGATGATGGTTCTACTTATGCAAGAGTCAAAAGCAAGTATGGAAGAAAAGCAGTCCAATTTCTTACTATTTGTGCTAATCATCCTAGAAATTGGTATATGCTTCGAGAGTCTCCTTTGGTTCCAAATGCAAGGGAATTCAAAGACCTGGATTTTCATTAAGCATTGTTGTAATGCGAGGCTACAGTAGTGTTGTTCAGTGGGTGTACTCGCCTCTTGATGAAGTGAAGCATGTATTTACTATTGGTAATTCTCAGTTTACAGCAAACAATTCATGTTGGTTTAAGCCTATGGAAGCTATGTGTAGGGCTGAACACATAACTATGAAATGGGCTACTAAGAAACTGAGAGCATTGGGGTTGTTGCTGAAAATGATGGCATTTCAGGCATCTTTTATGGGCTGAATATTAATGACACTATGGCTGAAATTTCAGCAACTATAGATGTAGAAAATGAGGCTGAAAACATAGTGTTGTCAGTATGTTCTTTGGATATGTATGATGTTATAGCATTGTTTGCTCAGCAGGAAGGTTTACAATGGGCTGAAGCACTTGTGGAGACAAAGTATAAGACAGTTGATAAAAAGGTGGAACCAATTGCTTTGCCACTTCCACTAGAGAGTGAGGGTATGTATGAAAAAGTGTCAAGGCAACCAAGCTTATGGGATCCTAAAGATATAGGTCATTAGTTTACATTTGAAACATTACAAGAATTGAAAGTTGGTGCATAAGGGTTTCTTTTGCATGCTGAGAGAGACTATTTTATGCAGATGTTGGCTAGACATGGGAAGGCATTTGCATTTCAGCCAAGTGAAATAGGTTGTGTGGATCCAAATGTTGTCTCTTCTATGGTCATATTTACTGTGCCACATGTACCATGGAACTTGAGGCCTATTCTAGTGCCTAAAGCTTACTTGCCAAAGCTAATGGATTTGGAAAATGAAAATATTTGCATGAAGATATTGGAGCCTTCTTCAATCCTATACTCAAATCGTTGGTTTACTGTGCCCAAAAAGAATGGGGCTTTGAGATTTATTCAAGACATGCAACTGGTTAATAAAGTGACCATAATAAATGTGGGTGGAGGTCCTGTGGTTGATGAATTTGCAGAGGCTTTTACAGGCAGAGCAATCTATTCTTTGGGTGATCTTTACTCGGGTTATGATTAGTTTCAGCTTGCAATTGAAAGCAGGGATATCACAACCATGAAGACTCCTTTCGGGTTAGTACGGATGTGTACTCTCCCTCAGGGTGCAACAAACTCAGTGGCACACATGACAAATGCTATGAATAGGTACTCATGGATTTTATACCACAATTGACTATGCCCTTCTTGGATGATGTTCCAATCAAAGGGTGTGCAGTGGATGAAAAGAATGAAGAGATGGATGCTCATGGATGCAAATAGTTTGTTGCCAATCATATTGTGGATTGTGAGAGGATTTTGACACGTCTAGAAGAGGTGCATTTAACTCTTTTTGGACAAAAGTCTGTCTTTGGAGTTGAAGAGGTTTTGATTGTTGGGCATATGTGTGGGCCTTATGGGCGAAGGCCATCACCAGCAAAAGTAGATGGGATTGATAGAATGCAAGATGTATGCACGAATGTATTAGAGGTGAGTAGATTCTTGGGTGCATGTGTGTTCTATCTGATATGGATTCCTCACTTTGCACATGTAGCCGATGCTCTTTATCAGCTTCTAAGGAAAGGTCAAAAATTTCATTGGGAAAGGAAGCATCAGAAAACAATGAAGAAATTGAAGCAACTCTTAAAATTTGCTCCTACATTGAGAAAGGATGACTATTCACATGGAAAACCTATCATTATTACTGTTGATACAAGCCCAATTGGGATTGGATGGGCAATTGGGCAAGATGATGAGGAAGGATAAAGATATGCAATTCGCTTTGGTGCTAAAGTATTGTGACTAAACGACAAAGAAGATATCCACAGGTTAAAAGAGAATTATGGGGAATTGTGACAGCCCTTAAATGTGATAAGGAGAATTTTATGGGTGCTCATGGAGTCATTGAGACCGATTGTTTGCCAGTATTGGGTATGATTACTAGTTGTGCTACTCCGGACATTGCTATGCTTCAGTGGATTGCATACATAAAATCTTTGAACCTTGAATTTCAGCATATTGCAGGAAGAGATAACCTAGTGGGGCAGACATGTTATCTCGAGCACGTTATGAGAATGAAGATGGGATGGTGGATGAGGAGGAAGAAGATGAATTTCTTATGGCTGAAAATGATATTGCAAGAGTGAATTTAGCAATGCAAGGTGTTGCTACACCATTAATAGAAGCTTGGACAACAAAAAGAAGACACTTTAGATATTTTGTATCTTGTGTAGAAGTGTTTCTGGAAGACAAATATACAGGAGAGTGACTAAGAATTGGTCAATACCTGAGTACATTAACAAAGAGAGATGAATGGTCAGATGAGGAGTTTAAGAAAATCAAGAGGAAAGAGTATGCATTTTTTTAAAAAGATGGATACTTATGGAAACATGCTAAAAAGAAACACGGTATGCCATTGCGAGTTTTGGGTGACAGAGCTTCACAAGTAAAAGTAATGCAAGAATTTCATGAAAGCTTGTGGGCAAGTCATAGAGGTGTTTGGGGTACTTTTACAAAGATCAAAGAAAGATATTGGTAGTAGGGTATGTATAAGGATGTTTCTCACTTTGTGAAAACATGTACGACATGTCAAATGTATTCATGTGTGAGAGATCGGGATGGATTGCAACCCACATATCCATTGTCTCTTCATTTTAAGTGGGCGGTGGATTTGGTCACAATGCCTACAGGTCTTTGGCAAATGAGGTATCTTGTGCTTGCTCGTGAAGACTTGACTAATCAAGGGGAAGGGAAAGCTTTACGTACTAAGACAACAAATGCTATGTGTACTTTTCTCTTAGAAGAGATCTTTTGTCGGTATGGCTGTGTGGGAAAAATTACAATAAATAGGGGTGAGCTAGATGTAGATGAAGCTCATGATTTCTTTGCACGGTTGGGGATAAAACTTGCTTTAACTTCAACCTATAACCCTGAAGGAAATGGAAAAAGTGAAAGAGGTCACCCACCTATTGTGAAGGCATTGGCAAAAGCATGTGGAGAGAAGGTAAAAGAGTGGCCACGATTGCTCCCTTAAGCTTTTTTGTGGGCCGACAAGACAACTCATAGTGCTGTTACATGCCTGCAGAATTGACGTATGGTCAAAAACCTATCATGCCGATAGAAGAGATGACAGTCACATGGAGTGTGTTACCTTGGGAGGAGGAGTTGAATCGAGAGGAGTTGTTGGCCTTACGCATTAGACAGTTGGAAAGAAAGTCAAAAGACAAAGAGGCAGCAACTGCAAAGTTAAGGGCAGCAAGGATACAGAACAAGAAACAGTTTGACAAAAGACATAGACTGAGACCAAGAACCATACAAGATGGGGATTAGATATTAGTTTATGATAGTAGTTTGGATAACCAGCATAGTGCCATGCGTAAAGTTTCCCAAAAAAAGATTTGGACCCTATGTGGTAAGACAGGTGTTTGATAATGCTACTTATGCATTAAATGAGCTGGATGGGATAGCCATCAAACTTTCGGTAGCAGGGAAAAGAATTAAATTATTCAAAAGGTGGGAATCTACTACCTATGAGTTGTCAGAATTGGAAGAAAATAGTGGTCCTGATATAGGGGCTAGGCAGGAAGATATGGAAGATGAAGAAGTAAAGGATATGGTTGCAGAGGATGAGGAGGACTCAGAATCCGGTGACAACTAGGATTTTGGCACATATCGGAGGATGTGAAGGTTCAGAGGGGGTGGATGTCGTGATGTAATGAGGACACAGTGTGAAAAAATATGGAATGCATCATCATCCGACTTCTTTATTGATCTAGAGAGTCAATGTGATTTGAGCCATTAGTACTAGTGTGAGTTGCATGGATTATCCAAAAATACTAGATTTTTGGATAATTTTAGCCTATTTTTTATATTATTTATTGTAAAAATTTGAAAAAGTTAGAAAAAAGCTTCTAGATTAGGATGGCATGCAAAAAGCTAGTTGCTTTTTCAACCAATTAGGGGATTTTCACAAGAGGGACAAATTGATGAAATTGCGCGTGTTGCGATCATTGTAAACAGGCTAAAAATTGCAGATTGAACAAGAAGAAGAAGAAGAAGGAGTAATCTAGGAGATCCGTGATCAGGTGTCCTGTGGTTTTACTCCCCTTTCATGGCCAACGGAGCCATCAGATTTGGGTTCCGAGCAACAGAGGAGCTGTAATTTTTATGCACGTTTTGTTCTACGAAGAAGCTCTAGGAGATCTAATGCTTGGAGATTGCTTTTGAGTAGTGCGAAGATTCCAGGTTCATTCAATATATATTGATTCAATTCATTGTGATTTTTCTTTGTAGTGTTTACCAGTTGGGTATTCTCAATCTTCTCTTCCATCTCCTATCTTTACTTCCTTCTACTTCTGATCCCCAGTGGATTCGACCTTTCGACAAAAACCCCTCCGATAGCGTATGATCGACCCCCATATGGGCTCAATTTGGCGGTAGTGGGCTATAGTTGTGGTTTGCCAATATGGGTCAAGTGATTGTGGGCTAAGACATTGAAGTCTGCTCCCTCATAGACTAAGGCGTTGACAATGCATGTTTGCTTGGCAATGATTGTGATGCGAAGATAGGCAGGTTCTATGGTTTTCTCTTTTTCATAGTCAATCTCCATGATTTTGGCTACCCAGCAGTGGTTCTAATGTTGGTGGTTCATGCAAGGGGTGTGTGGGGGAATAATACTTCTTGATGCAACTGCCATTGAAGAAGCCTATGCCTTTGCCTTCCAAAGTCTCGAGTTCGACATTAGCAGTTCCGCTGATAACACAAACCTTGTAGGGCCCTATACCTTTAAACTTCATTTTCTGTTTATCCCCCTTAACGGAGTACAGGAGCACTAAGTCACCTTGTTCAAAGTCACGCTGCTTGACATGCTTATCAAACTAGATTTTGCGTTGTGCTTTCTCACATATGAGCGCATGGGTAGCTAGGAGGCGAGTTTTCGAGAGGCGTTCGAGTTCAATTAGACAATTCATTCATGCTTCCTTCCCTTTCCATCTTTCGTGAAGTGCGATCCTTAGGTTAGGAATGAATAACTCTACAGGTAGAATTGCTTCAGTTCCATAGGTCAACCTAAAAGATGTTTGGCCTACAACCGTTTTGTAGGCTGTGCGGCAAGCCCATAAGGCTGCTAGCAACTTGTTATCCCAGTCACTGCGCGAAGTAGCAGAGACCACCTTAGTTAGGACATTTACTAGAATTTTATTGGTGGATTTCGCTTGGCCATTTTCCTGAGGGTAGTATGACAAGGATTTTCAATGGATAATTAGAAATGTGGATAGAAGATGCACGATCACTTCATTAATGAAGTGTGTGCCTTGGTAGCTAACTAGTTCGATGGGACAGTCCAATCGTTAGATTACCTACTCCCATAGGAACTTGGCAGCCGTTCTCGCGTCATTCTTTCTCGTAGCCTGTGCTTCTGCCCATTTCGTTAGGTAGTCAGTAGCTACAATGATATACTTGGCTTGAGAGTATTGTGCCAGAAGACTAACAGGTCCTATGAAGTCAATTCCCCACTTCTTGAATGGTTGTCGTGTACTTGACAGTTGTCACAGTGCTTAACAAACTCTGTTGCATTGCGAAAAAGTGTGGGCCACCACAGTTGAGACTGCAACACCTTGCGGGCTGTTGTTTCTCTGCTAAAGTGCCCTCTAGCGATTCCATTGTGTGCTTTTGAGAGCACTTCGTGCATCTTGTACTCGCGTACGCATCTGCGCAACAAGCCATCTTGCCCTAGCCTATACAGCTGACATGCTATCAACTGATAGGGTTGGATCTTGAGGATGAGTCGTTTAAGTCAGGCTTTCTCTATTGGTCGTCCCGTGGGGATGCATGATATGTGGTCGGCCATGTAGTACTGTTTCCCTTTTCGTACAACCACGAAGAAGTCGAATTCTAAAAGCTGAATGAGCCATCGAGTTATGCATAAATAATAGGAGAAACAAAAATAGCAATATCAACACATTGATTGGACTAGACCAAACCTCCCCAAGTATTTCACATCCTATGAAAAATTCGTCATGACCTACGCACATATGTGATTGAAAGCTTCATGCGATCCATATATTCAAGCACCCATAAACCCCATATCAGGCACTCAAAATAAAATAAAATTCCATGCATTCCGTATCCCAGACATAATATAGAAAGTAAGACTAAACCGTCATAGACTCCGAACATCAATAAATATAGACAGACAAACTATTTATCTCTGACCAAGAAAAACTCCAATCCCTGTAAATGTAAGGCGTATACCTAGGGTGCGATAAAGTGGGTGAATGAAAACTACATGACTCATTTTAATAGATGATCAATTAAGCATGGTTCATTATTAAATTAATCTGTTAATGCATGGTGAGTCATTTGCATAGCCCAACCCCAACTTATATTGACTTGACTGGACTAGGAGTCTCTACAAATGCAATTTATTTTTAGAAAATCATATGATCTATAGCGCAAAGCATATGTATGCATGAATTTGGGGGGTTCATTATTATTTACAAATTAATTGTGTGTATAGCGTGTGTGCACGTGCACATGTGAATTGATATTAAGTTACCAAATTAAGTGAGTTATAGTAGTGCAATTGTTCTCGTGCAACGGCGAGGTTCCTTTTATAACTTAACAATAGGTTCTTTTCAATTTAAAATTTAGGATGTGCATTTAGTTATATTTGTGGATGCAATGATTGATTGATTTTTAATTACAAGTACTTGTGTGTAACGATGCATGTGGAGGAGGAAAAGAGAAAAACTTGGCGGCGTGTGGACACTCGCAAGGTCTGTTGTGCAAAGTCCCACTTGTAAACAATCCAAAAGAAATTAAAAAATTCCTCGTATGCAACCAAAAAGGTGACCAAGGGGCAGTCGACCGCTTGAAAGTTAAGAAAAACCAAATACTAATTTTTTTTAAAAAAAAGGGACAAAAGAGGGTTTAGTACTTGGATATTTATGTATTGAGTGTTTGATGTGTTTCTTATTTCTTGTTTTTTTTTGTGTTTGTTTATTTAAAAAAATGGATTTTCATAATTGTGGCCTTATGTGTGATAAGTTGGTTTTTTTAAATTTTGTTTCATTTTAAATTTAAATTTTGATGTTTGTTTGTTTTTTTCTTTTTATGAATAAATAAATAAAGGAATAAATGAATGTGAGTATCCACATGGCAACAAATATTAGAAATATAAAAATAATTTGGTCGGAATGTTTTAAGGCATGAAAACAATCACATTGGGAAATTTCTGCAATGTCTTATTGTTGAAGTTGTTTTCTCTTCAAATAAATCATTTCGAATATGTTTACTAAGTTTTATATAATTTTAACAAGTCATAATCATAATGGAAACGTAATTGTAATTTTTGGATTTTTTGTTTTTTTCATATTTTAAGGAAATTTATATGGCATATTGAAGGTTTGTGAATTTTTACCCTTTTGTTTGATATTATAATAAATTTTAAATTTATTATTAGCATTTTTGTTAGTATTAAATATTTCAAAATTTAAAAAATAAAAAAAATTAATGATTTTTTGGGGGGTAAATTTTTGCATTTTATTTAATTTTCTATGGGTTTTAGAAAAAAATTTAAATGTTTTTATGGTTTTTTTGTGAAAATAAAAAAAGCGAGGAATATGATACGCAATCACAAATGACGTGGACTGTATGTGAATAACTGCAAGCTCGTCGCCACACGAACAAAACCACACGCACATCCTCGTGCGCGAACGACTGTGATCTTGAACATGCAAAAGAAGGTCCAAAACCTTGCATGCGAACAAGACCTAAGGAGGGTATACGCGTAAGATGGTGAAAATAAGGAACTGTCACATGCGGAAGAAGAAAGGATACATGGGGGAAGACGAAAAGCTAGAGGTGGGGAAGAGGAAAGTGTAGTGGTGTGTGTGTTTCGGGTTTGGTTTTTGGTTTGGTGGTTTTTTTGTTATTTATTTATTGGTTTGTAGTTGTGTTGAGAAGGTGTTTATATGGAGATATATATATATATATATATATATATATATATATATATGTATATATGTATGTATGTATGTATGTATGTACACACACACACACACACACACACACACACACACACACACACACACACACACACACACACACACACACACACACACACACACACACACACACACACACACACACACACACACACACACACACACACACACACACACACACACACACACACACACACACATATATGAAAAGTATTTTCTATTTTATTGTGTGATGGTTTTTAAAAACAAAAGCTAAAAAAAAAGAGGGGGGGGGGGGGGGGGGGGGGGGGAGGGCGGGGGTTACCTAATGGGGGTTGGGAAGGTAGGGGGAATTGGGAGGGGTAGAGGGGAAGGGGGTTTGGGCAGGCATTGGTGGGTAGTGGGAGTAGGGGGGGCGGGCGGTAGGTGAAGGAATAGGGCAATCGACAAAAGGGGAAGTGAAGGAGAAAGAGGCGATGGAGAAGAAGAAGACGATGGTGTGGGGGCCTAGGCGGCGGGAAGGCAACAAGCGACCGTGGCAGTGCCGTAGGGCCTGGTGGTGAGGCACCCAAGGCGTAGGTGGTGACGGGTCCCACGGGGGCGGCAATGCATTCTAGCAGTCGGTGGGTGGCGTCCACGACTGAGGGAGTGGGGGGAGAGGAGAGGAGGGAGAGAAGGAGGTGGAGGGAAAGGAGGGGACGTGAGAGGGAAAGTGACGGTTGGCGGGAGGGTGGGAAGGAGGGGATGGGAGAGGGAAAGTGACGGTTGGTGGGAGGGTGGGAAGGAGGGAAAGTGACTGTTGGTGGGAGGGTGGGAAGGAGGGGACGAAGTTAGGGGTTCATGGGAAGGGGGGAGTGCCCAAGTAGGGGGGGGGAGGGGGGGGGGGGGGGGGAAGGGAGTGGGATGGATGCCCAAGTAGGAGGGTGGAAGTAGTGGGGTGGCTGCATTTGGTTGTTGTTATTGTTGGTTTGTTTTCTTTTAGTGCTCTTTTTTTTTTGTGTGTGTGTGTGTTTTTTATAAATTTTTCGTGTGTTTTTTTTTTGGGAAGGGGGGAGTGCCCAAGTAGGGGGGGGGGGGAGTGGGATGGATGCCCAAGTAGGAGGGTTGAAGTAGTGGGGTGGGTGCCCATGTAGATGGGGGGAGGATCACTAGGAGGGGGGGGGGGGAGGGGAACCTATGTAGGAGTGAGGGTAAGTAGTGGGGTGGGTGCATTTGGTTGTTGTTATTGTTGGCGTGTTTTCTTTTAGTGCTCTTTTTTTTGTCTTTGTGTGTGTGTTTAAAAAAAAATAAAAATTCATGTGTTTTTTTTTGGGAAGGGGGGAGTGCCCAAGTAGGAGGGGGGGGGGGGGTGTGATAAACCTGCACTCGTTACACACTCAACACGGCACAGAAAGGTAACACGATATGAGCTCAAGGTATACTCTTGTATTATTCAATCCAAAAGCGGGACAACATAGACACATCCGAGGACTACACCCTCGTGACGCCGCACATAAGAGGGTTCACCACTGGGCATAGGGAATCACACGTAGAGTGGAAACAAGGGAGGGCTTTGAGTCACTACTACTCCCTATATAGGTGCGATCGGTAGCAATGGCATGGTATAGCTACAAAGCCCTTACACTCACCCCCGCTTACTGGATTGCTGACCTCAGCAATCTAAGGGTAGCATTTGTTATTTGACTCATCCGGGGTCTTAACGCAGCTTTTCCTATCAAGCTGGTCAGTGTCTGCCGGTTTAAGGGACCGCGGGGTCTTAACATAGTCTATGCTATCAGACTGGCCAGTGTCTGCCGCACTAGGACGTTGGGGCTTTTTTATTTACTGGAGTTGTTTTTTGGATGGTTGATACCATGCGGGTCCACCCTCGACTCGATTACATTCGAGGAGTGGGGCACGTGTGGGTCTATGCTTGAGAACCGCATTATTGTTGATGTACTGGAAAGGCTCAAGGGTCGTTGGAAGGAGCTGGGGGGTTCTCCTCGAGCCAAAGGGCGAAGGCATCCTTTCCGCGTTCGCGGGCCTCCGCTTCTGAGATCCAAGTGGCCTCCTTGAGTGGACGCCCGCGCCACTTGGTGAGGTATTCGGGGAAGCCTCTTTGTTCCCGGCCTCGGAGGAAGGCTTCTACTTCGAAGGGACCGTTGGAATGGAGCATTGGTATGCGCCGTCCCCATTGGTTGTCGGGATAGAACCTGGGCAGAAGACGAGCATGAAATGCGTTATGAACACAAACAGTATCTGGCAGGTCCAGCTTGTAGGTGACTTCGTTCAGCACTCGAGTGATTCGGTAGGGTCCATAGTAATGGTGATTGAATTTGGGGGTCATGTTTTTGGGAAGTGACATATTCTTAGAGCTCACTAGGACCATGTCTCCTTTGGCGAATAGTACATCCTTTCTCTTTTTGTTTGCTTGCTCTGTCATGGTGATCTTGCTTTGCTCTAGGCTTTGTTTAGCTGCTGCATTGCGGTCTCTCCATTTCTTCAAAAATTCTTCTGCATCTTGATCTTCTGCTTTGGCCAGTCCGGATGCTAAGGCCAATGGTGTTATGACTTCTTTTCCTGTTGCTAACTCGAAGAGAGTGTACCCGGTTGCCGAGTGTATGGAGCTATTATAGTGGAATTCCAAAACATCAAGGTACAATGCCCAATCTTTCTGGTCTACTCGGGCATAGCTTCGGAGATAATCTTCGATGCCTTGGTTGACTCGTTCCGTCTGTCCATCAGTCTCTGGGTGGAAGGATGATGAGAATCTCAATTGTGTTTCTAGAGTCTTGAAGAGTTCCTTCCACATGTCGCTCATGAATCTTCCATCTCTATCTGATACAATAGCAAAGGTAAGCCATGAAGTTTGAATACATGTGTGAAGAAGAGGTATGCTACCTCCTTGGCGTTCATTGGCTGGGATGAAGTGAGCTTGTTTGGAAAAATAGTCCACCACTACAAAGATGATTGTGTACCCATGGGACTCAGGTAGTTCCACAATGAAGTCCATGCTGATGACATCCCACGGGCGGCTGGGTACTGGTAATGGCTGTAGTAGACCTGCTGGTCTTGATCGTGATGCTTTGACCATTTGGCAAGTGGGGCAAGTTTTGATATAGTCTATTACTTCTTCCTTCATGTTTGGCCAGAAGAACTGCTTCCTGAGGGCCTCCAAGGTTTTGCTTTGCCCTTTGTGGCCTCCAATCTTGCCATCATGTATTTCATGCAGTATGAGTTTCTTCAATTCCACATTGTTGGGGATATACAATCTCTTGCCTAGAAAGAGGACACCTTCCTCTAAGGTATACATTCCGTGTGGGGTCTTCTCTGCTTCCACATCTTTGATTATTTTGTGCATTTCTTGGTCTTGCTCTAGGGCCTCTTTGACGAGTTCTATGAAGTTGCTGCTGACCACACTGACAACTTTTAGGTATGCTTTCCGGCTCAATGCATCTGCTATCTTGTTCGTGGAGCCGGGTTTGTGTTTAATCTCCAAGTCGAATTTGGCTAGGAAGTCTAGCCAGCAGGCTTGCTTTGCCGATAACTTGGGCTGAAATTGGAAGTATTTGAGGGAGATGTTGTCGGTGAAGACGACTGTATGCTTGTCTTGAACATAATGCTTCCATTTTCTAAGGCAGTGTATGACTGCCAACATTTCCTTCTCATGCGTGCTCCACCTTGTTTCAGCACCGGTAAACTTCTTTGACTCATAAGCAATGGGGTGGCCCTCCTGTACCAAGACACCTCCTATGCCGTAGTCGGATGCATCTGTGGAAATTTCAAAGGGTTTGGTAAAGTTTGGCACCTTTAGGACAGGAGTTTGGCTCATGCACTTCTTCATCTACTCAAAGGCTTCCTGTTGCGCATTCCCCCATGTAAAAGGGTGATCTTCCTTGGTGAGGTGGGAGAGGGGGGCAGTGATGAGGCTGTAATCTTTTATAAATCTTCAGCAAAACACTGTGAAGTCAAGGAACTCCCGCACTTCTCTTACATTCTTGAGTACGGGCCATCTTTGGACGGCTTCGACCTTCTTAGGATCCACTTTGATTCCCTCAGCTCCTACAATAAAGCCTAAGAACTCCAACTCTTTTACTGCAAACTCACATTTTTCGGGCTTGGCATATAACTGGTGCTGCCGCAGTTTCTCAAAAACTCGGCGTAGGTGCTGCTTATGTTCTTCTAATGTCTTGCTGTAGACTAGGAGGTCATCTATGTAGATAATGACAAAGATACCTATCTCCGGTCTAAAGACTCCATCCATGAGGCCACAAAATGTGCCCGGCCCATTGCTTAGGCCGAATCCTAGTACTAGCCACTCAAAACTACCATATCGGGTACGGAATGCTATTTTGGGGATATTTTCTTCTGCTATGCGGATTTGGTGGTATCCGTATCTAAGGTCAATTCGGCTAAAGTACTTGGCCCCGTGTAACCTATCTAAGAGATCCTCCACTAGGGGCATGGGGTATTTGTTTTTTATGGTGATTTTGTTAAGGGCCCTATAATCTACACAGAGTCTGAGTCCCCCATCCTTCTTCTTTACAAATAGCACTGGGGCACCAAAGGGGGATTTGCTAGGGTGGATGAATCCTTGTTCTTCTAATTCATGCAGTTGCTTCTTCAGTTCCATTAGTTCGGTGTGATTCATGCGATAGGGAGCTCGGGCTGGTGGGGCCGACCCAGGGATTAGCTCAATTTTGTGATCTACATTTCACATGGGTGGTAGACCCTTGGGCAGCTTAGCTGGCATCACATCTTTGAACTCTTCCAGTATTTCTGCCACCTCTGTTTTCTTGTTCTGTTGTCTAGGTTTCTTGCCACTTTCTTCTTCTTCAATCGGTCGGATCATGCATATATAGACCATATCTCCTTGTTTGACTGATTTTTCGACTTGCTTGGCACTGCAAGTCATGATACGTGGCCTGTAACGGTCCCTTGGACCGGTACACTTTGGGTCTGGCCCTTTGGTTGGGTTGTAGTCTGCTTCATTGTTTGGCAAGCTACTCCTGGCTTATTTTCCTTCATTTGCACTTTGATTGGGGTCCTGCCAGGCAGTTGCATTCTTTCACATGGTACTTTGACGCCTTCTTCTTGCATATCTAACATCATTTCATTTACACCTTTACCAAACATTGCAATGACATACTTGTCATAGAATTTCAATCCGAGTATCACTTCAAAATCATCCATGGGGATTACTAAGAAGTTGAATTTTGCCTTCCACTTGTCGGCTGCTACTTGGACTGCAAAGACTTGTTTCACCTCCTTGGCTTCTCCTTGTGCCAATGTCACTGTTAGTCCTTCTGGGGTCTTCGACAGTTTTAGTCCATGTTTTGCTGCACACCCTGGTGTCATGAAGTTGTGTGTTGCTCCTGTGTCCACCATGATGGGTTGGTTACCCTCGGCCACTTGGCCTTTGATGTATAGATGATGGACTGTTGCTACTCTGGCTGCCATGCATTGGGGTCGGGCGCAACTGACCCTACCCTTGGGTGGTCCATGCTTTCTTCACTCCCACTAGGGATGCAAAGTAGATGCGCAGGGACCCATCCCCATACTTAAAATCTTAATAGATCGGATTGACTAATCCACAAGAATCAAACACTTGATTATAATCCATACACATACATCCCCACACTTAAAACATGACCAACTCGTGAAATCAAAAGGGGTAGGGTTAGAAAAACTTAGCTCGAGTTGCAAATGGTCGAGGAAAACCGTCATTGTTGCATGAAGGATCGTAGTTATCGACATGAGGTACTAGGACTTGCCACATCACACTCATCCAACATGGCAAGGGCCACACAGCAACACCTAGGGAGGTAGCTTTGTTGATGAAACGTTGGTTAGATTCTCGATGGTGGCGGTGTAGACATTGCTCAGTCTCGACAATCACTCATATTGAAATGGTAGATCATTCGCTCCCCCCATGGCTCACATCACTCTAGGGATCATAATAGAAACCCATGTATGCCAATGTGCACCATTGATGGTGCATTACTGTGTCTCAACCCATTTGGCATAGGTGCAAGAAAGAAGGCCAGTGAGCTATAACGTGCAGAGTGTACCAAACTGAATGAGCTATATCGTGATGGCAAAGGAGGCCCATCCCATGTGTGCACAGGGAAACAAGAATGTACATGTCTCCAAGTGTCAAAATGTCCCTCGATCCTCACCTCTTCGTTGATAAAAGGGAAAACACATCACACTTAGCCCCCCCTCTGTCTCACTCTATCTCATGCATTGTTGATGATTACAGGAGGGCAACCCGTTCCTTACATCTCATTGATTGAATCCTAACTAGAAGTTGTGCAAAGGTTGTATACCTTGTGCGTAATTGATGGTGCAATAGTGCATCCCAGCCTGTATTGGCATATGGTGTTAGAAGGAAGACCAAGGAGCCTTATAGTACCATGCATAGGAACAAATCTATGCTTTGTGCATTGAGAGGCCTATCTCGTGCATGCAACACTCCATTTACACATCTCACCTCTTAGTTGAATATAAAAGGCAAGGATTGGTCACTCACCCCATCCTCTACCTCATGCTCTATTGATGATTACAGAGGACAATCCATACTCACATCCCCATCTAGTAAGGATGAAAGCTTACATCACTCTCATTTTGTCGATGGAGATTCGCTTCATTTGGTTGATGATTTCAACTTGTATCAGTTGATGAAGAGGCGTGCCCAGGGAGGTAGCCAACAAGTCCGCTACTTAGATTGCGTATTGAAATATCATTTGTTGTAGGAATTAGAAGCACTGATGGGGTTGCAAGATTCAATGCACCAAGGGAGGCAGCTTTGGAACTTCTGCTACAAGAGTTTTGCTAGGGATTTAGTTGTCCTAGACTGTGGGGTGTTGCTACCTTTTTCATAGCTAACTTCCCTTCCAAGGGTGTTTGCCACATTTTCTTGGAATGAGGCCTGTTATGACAGTGAATTTTTTCCTTTTTTCCCATAATAGTTTTGATTTTAATTATTATTTTTTCATTTTTTTTTCTTTTGCCCCTCCCAAGGGTGTTTCCACCTTTTCTCAAACAATAGGTTGGGATGATAGGGACCAAAGTTCTTTTCTCCCATAACCGGTATATGTTTATTTATTTTTCGTTCTTTTTCTTCTTTTGAAAGAGGAGAATGGCAGGAGCACCATGTATTAGAACAATCCTCACCAACTTTGTTGGATCAGATAGAAAGGAAGCCATGTTGGGATGGAAGGTGGTTGTGAGGGGTTAGGAAAATGAGGCCAGGTCATCAGGATCAACAGAAGAGCTATTAGGAGCAATATGTAAAGTCGTACGAGACCGCTGTGCAAAGAATGAAGGAGCTATTGGTGGTAATTGTCAAGATTACCAAGGAGGGAAATACATCTTGAGGCGATAGCCATTAATCATGAAGGGGTAATTAGAAGCATTGATTATCTGTACTTAGACAGAGCCATTAAGGTTGATGGTAAGTACCTTATAGGGGCCCATCCATCTTGTTGAAGCTTGCATGGAAACTTGTCAAATCGGGAATGATAGGCCAGGAATAAGTCACATTCCTTGAACTCCTTTTGCTTGATGAAGCTATCATGATAGGCCTTTTTGCAAGCTTACGTGGCTTCCATGCACTATAAGGCCATCTTGCGAGTCTCGTCCAAAAAATCTAGTTACAAGAGATGGCATTGTAGGGACTTGTAATCTCCCAAATTTTTTGTGATAGCTACACACAAAGAGGGTAGCTCAAGTTCAATAGGGAAGATGGCTTTTGTACCATACACTAACTGGAAAGGGTTCTGTCTTGTAGCAGCCTTATGGGATATTTTGTACGTCCAGAGGGCCTCTGTAAGTTGATCATCCCAATCATGATGATGTGCGGCAATCATCCTTGTCAAGATCGAGCAGCGGATGTGATTGGTAACTTCGACTTGGCCGTTGGCTCTGGGGTAATAGGGTATGGACTTACGATGGCGTATGTTGTACATCTCTGTCAATTCTTCCATAATCTTGTTAAGGAAGTAAGTACCTCTATCATTTATAAGCTCTAGGGGACTGCCAAAGGGGGTGATGATGTTCTCGTATAGGAATAGAGCCACACTGTTGCCATCATCTCGCTTTAGAGCTTTGGCTTCACACCACTTTGTCACGTAGTCCGTGTAGACCAAGATGTATCTATTTTACTTCCTTTGGGTTGGCGGATCAATAGGGCCCATGAAGTCAATGCCCCACTTTACGAATGGTTTTAGGGGAAGAATGGGTTGTAGTGGTATAGCACTAGATTTGGTAGGCTTTCCCATTCGTTAACAAGCATCACAATGTTTGCAGTAAACATAGGCATCCTTGTGGAGGGTCGGCCACCAATATCTTGCGAGTAAAGACTTTCTGGTTGTCACTTCTCCTACAAAGTGTTCGCCATAGGGCTTGCCATGTCATGCTTTCAGCATGATTCCAATCTCTTCTCCTGCAACACATTTGCGCAATACTTCATCTTTGCCTTTCTTGTACAGAGCACCATCTAACAAGGTGTAGGGGGTTGGTTCCAACAGAAGCTTCTTCTTCTCATGGCTTGAGATACTAGAGGGATACTATTTGGTTGGATATGTCTGCATACCATGGGGTAATAGTTTCGACTAGAAACAAGGAAGTATTAGGAAGGTCTAGATCATCCTACCCTTTGTCATCGCTCTGAGGGATTTGTGACAGATGATCAGCCATAACATGGGAATGACTAGGTTTGGTAATCACTTCAAAGGAACCCCTGAAAAAAAATGAGCCATATCATCATTTTTCCCTTCACATATACTTTGTTCATCAAGAAGGACAAGGCCTCATGGTCCACATAGAATTTGAAATGTGTCGACAATAGGTAGTGTCGAAACTTCTCCAAGAAGACCATTGCCAATAAGCACTCAAGCTCCATCATAGTATAATTCCTTTCTTTATCGGTTACTTTTCAACTGGCATAATAGATAGGTTGATCTAACTTTGAGGGGGCCTTTTGGCATAAGACTGCACCTAGGCCTTCCACTAATGTATTAGTGTGCACATGAAACTCCTTTGTCCAATCAGGAGGCTGCAGAATGGGTGCTTCAATTAGCTAGTGCTTTAGGGTGTTGAATGTCTCATCACAATTTGTGGTCCACGTGAACTATGCATCTTTTCTAAGGAGTTTATGCAAGGGGGTTGCCTTTGTTGCAAAGTGTGCAATAAACCTTCTGTAATAGCCCACATGGCCAAATGAATCCCCTCAAGTGTTTGGGGTTGGTTGGTGTTGTTAAGGCTGCAATCTTCTCAATCTTGACAGGATCTATTGCTATCCCTTGTATAGAGACAATATGGCCTAAAAGAAATCCTGTGACAAGTTGCCAAAGATGCATTTGTTGGGGTTGAGAGAGATCCCATACTCTTGGACATCTATCCAAACATTGCTCTAGGTGTCCCCAATGCTCACAAATTAGGCTATAGACACAGAAGTCATATAGGTACACCTCAATGAAGTCATGCAGTTGGTTTTGGAATGCAGTCATCATTACTCGTTGGAATGTAGTAGGAGAATTACAGAGTGCAAACGACATCACTCTATAAGCATAGGTTCCCCATTCAGTTGTGAAGGTGGTTTTGGATTGATCTTCTTCTATGATTTGGACTTGATTATATCCACTGAATCCATCCAAGAGAGAATATAGCTCATGGCATGCCAATGTGTCCAACAGTCGGCTTATGAAAGGGATAGGGAAATGATCCTTCTTTGTCTTGGAATTCAGCTTTCGGAAGTCCACACATATTCGTGGCTTTCCATTCTTTTTGGGTACTATCACGATGGGCGAAGGACCCATTCACTATTAGCCATTGGATAGATAAACTAAGCTTCAAGGAGCTTTAGCAATTTGGCTTTCACGAGGGTAGAGTAATTTGGATTCATGTACCTTTGTCTTTGCCTTACATGTTTGGCATCAGGCTCTAGGTTGATGTGATGTTGGCATACTGTGGGATCAATCCCCTTCAAATCCTTGTAGGACCATGCAAACATGTATAAGTTCTCTTTTAGTAGGTCTTGCAAGATTGATAGTTCATTTTTTGGAAGATTGATACCCACCTTCAAGTGATGTTTAGTACCGTTAGCATGCACAAATGTTAATTGCTATTCTCCTTCCACTTTAGGGATGAATGTCCTATGGACAACTTCTAGGTATAGATTCTTGACTTCTTCAAGGGAATAGTTTCCTCTTCTGATGATTCACTGGAACCAACTTCCTCTTTTAGTGGAGACTTAGCTTGCTCCTTGGGAAGCTGAAAAGGTATTAGAGTAGTTTCAAATTTGGTTCGAGGATGAGTTACTTCTTAGCTTGAGGATTGTCCTCCGAGGATTCATCCAAAAACGTCACATAACAAGAACCTTCTGAGTTCTGTTTGAGCTACCAAACTGGTAGTTGTTGGCAAGGTGCATTGTCATCATCTTCTTGTGAGAGGGATAGATTAGGGTGGTAGGAACCACTATTGAAGAAAGACTTATTCTTCTTACTCCATTTCTTATGGATATGTTACACATGATAGGACTCGTTAGTCAGTCCAAAAGCTACCAAAGTTATTCTATCTAACAACATGGGGTTTTCTATTTCTGGAGCTTCTGAAACTTCTTCCTCATCTGTGCCTTCTGCGAGTAGGATAGACTCTTCTAACTCACTTTCATAATCTTCTTCTTCACTATAATCTTCGTCCTCTTCAGATTCTATTTCTGCTTCTGTGGGGGACTGTGTAAGAGAACAGACTCTCTATTATGCCCTTTGCTTCTGATTTTGCGTCTATCTTTTCTTTTGTCTCTGTCTTTGTCTCTACATCTGCATCTGTCTTTGGCTCTGCTACGGCCATGTAGTAGGGAGAACAATACATCCATGCTTCTATCTCACTATCAAAGGTGATTTTAGAAGTCAAATCGAGCTCAAGCAGCAGGAGGTATTTACCCATTGACAATGACTTTGCTTCTTTTGGAAGTTGGCTTACAATATCCACTATCAAGGAGGATTGTGTCTCTATTTTCTTGGGAAAGATTGTTTGACGACTTTCGTCTCCCGATGTGCCATTTGTTACTTCATTGGAAGAGTCCATTATGACTTCAATGGAAGTGGATCCATTGCCTTTTTATGATCTATACAACTTCAGTACTACCTTGTTGGGTCCTTTACCTAGGGTTAGGGTTCTTTGAACCAATTCATTCATGCCCTTACTTCAAAAAGTCATAGTCGTCCCAACAACATAGCGTTGTCGAAGGATTTTGAAAGCAAAGTCGCGGCCACAGAGGACTTTGAATAATTTCAGGATAGAAGGTCAATTTAGCATATCAAATTCAATTTGAAAACTCTATTTCTGCACCATTTTTAGTCTCTGAATCTGTAAATAACCAGGGTACATTCATGCACAACATTAGTAATATGAGGAGCTTCTAATGCAAGTTTATAAGTTTGCATCAATGTATTTCTGCCTTTCAAAACATCAACAGGCTAACTTCATCTTCAAAGGCAAACTGCATAATACAAAGAGAATCATGTCGGGTAAGCTCAACATCTTCACAAACAAAACTTATCATGAGGTGTTGTTCTGGATCAGCTCTAAGTAAAGTCATGGTAATTATGCTGAATCTCTAAGTGTTGTTGCAGCAACTATCACTGGATATCTCTCGCTATCTCCTCTGAGCATTCTCCTCCTTGATTCCTCTGATTTGACCAGAGATGCATATTCGAACAGATACTGAAGTAAAGACAGAAATTGAACTCTGAGTTTCTTCTAGGAGGGAGGTGCGTCTGTCAAATATCTTCCAAACCAGAAATAATTATTCAGAACTGTCAATCATCCAAGCTGATGCCAAAAAACTCATCTCCTTTTTGTCAAATTCTTCTTCTTTGATTCCTCCTTCTTCTTCATGTTTGCATCTTCCTTCGGCACGCTCTTTGGAGCTGTGTAGAGGCTTTTTCCCTTGTGATCCACCTCCCGGCAGAGCTGCTCATAGAACCTCATCATCTGGAAGCCTATCTTGGCAAGCTCACTTAAAGCACAATCGATGGTGGCCTCCACGTACTCCACACCCGCATTATTACAATCGATGACGAGCCTCTTGTCCTCTCCCAAGGCAAGGCGTCCGGTCCAAGGATAGTAATGCACAAGGGCGAGAGAGAGACTGGTCTTTAAGATCTGGATTGCATTGATGGGAGCAGTCAAGTAGAAGATGAGCCGTTTGTTGTAGTGGATGTCCTGTCAGACGGCATCGACAGTGGACGAGAACAGGTGGCCAACGGTGGTACGGGAGGCAGGGACGATGGAGGAATAGGCGAGCACAGTGACCTTGGGATCAGATATGTCAAAATCCATTGCATAACGCTCAGAATAGCGTACTTCTTCTGTGAAAAAGCGATGCTTTTTCTCTACTATATGTCGATGAAGACAAGGATCAATTCAATTGTATCATAAGGATTCAAAGCAAACACCCTCTTCGTCGACTGAGAGATACATTCCTCTTGTCTACTTCAAGATTTCACCATGTTGTTCCATCTCTGACAGATTGCCAATGCCGATTGTCAACACAAGACCTTTCAGATAAAGAACGCACACTTGACGAGCATCAATTGGGTTACAACTAATGTAACCCAGGATTTCCAGAGTTGCATCCAGCCGTCCAAAATTGTCGATGATGTCAGTTTTATTATCTTCTGCTTCGTCGCTTCGTCCTCTCTTTTGCTGCTGTGGTTGACTTTGTCTTTCTCATTTTCATCGAATTGAGCTCTCCGTCATCACATTCATCTCGCAGACTCATCACTTCGACCTCCTCTTCAACTTCCGAAATGCCATGTCTTTCGTCTGACCCTCCTCAGTTCCCACGGTTCAAACACTCAAATTCCCCGTGTTTCTCCTCTACAGTCGATCTTCTCCCAAATTAGATTCCCTTCCCCAAAGATCTTTCTCTTTCCCTCAGCGCCTGAAATTCAGTACTTCCCAATCATCTATGTCCAAGTCTTGCTCCACAGGGTTCGCGATAGGCCTCCCTCCTCAGTTCCCTCGTTCAAAAACAAAACCCGTCTTTTTTCCCCCCCCCCCCAGTCCGGGTTTTTCCCCATCATTTTGGGTACCTTTTGCCATAATCAATCCTAAAAAAAACCACCTTTATTTTTAGCATACTCTATATAGAGAGTATTAACCGCAGCATACTCTATACAAAGAGTTTTAACCAAGATCAGTTTTTACTACAATACTCTGCATGTGGTGTATTGCACACAAATGAAAAGGAGTAGGCTTAATGTTGTTCCCACTTGCCAAGCCAAAATCCTAGTAAGTCCACCATAGCAACATAGTGCTTCACAGTAGGAATAGTGCCATATACCCCCGTCATGGACGCAAATAGCTGAATTCCCTTATCAACATAGCCAAGGATAAGGAAACTCCAAAAACACTCATTATGTTGTGGCATGCAGTCAAACATGTGCTGAACATCAAGCAAGCTCCCACATTTGGCATATTTATCCTTCAATGTACTTCGATTTGTATCTCTTGGAAATAGTTTAGTACTTCCTCACAAAACCCATAATCGGCATATCTTGAAATAAGTGTAGCCCATGAGATTGCATCTCGAGTTACCAGTCTACCAAAAACTCCCTGTTCTTCTCCGTCTTCAGCATAGAATGAAAGAGCAAACATAACAACTAAGTATGTACAAAGTATCAAATCACACGCACAACTTTTGGGTGGTTTTCACACCTCGAATGTGCAGCAATACGACATCCACCCCCTCTAATCCTGCGCATCCTCCGGATGGGCCAACTACCCACGATCGTTATCATCAAGATCCACAAACAGATCAATCTCTTCATTATGCATTTCCGGTATATAAACAAGATTATTTGTCATATCATCAGTCTCTTCAATTGGAGTTTCTTCTCGTTGCTCTTCTCTTACAAATTCTTCCAATGCATAATCCTCATCATCTCTTTTCTTGAAAATCTTGATTCTTTTTCCAGCAATAGGCACTCTAAGCACTGTCCCATCGAATTCTGTCAGCTCATATGTTGCATTATCAAAGACATGTCTGACTATGTATGGCCCAAACCATCTTTTCACCATCTTCCGAAGTGCAGTATGCTGATTTTCAAGACTGCTATCAAAGACCAATACCCAATCTCCCTCTTCTATTGCTCTAGGCTGCAAGCGATGCCTGCTATCAAACTTGTCCTTATTCCTTAGTCTAGCAACCTTCAACCTGTCAATAGCTAGCTGAATATCCTCAGGTCTCCTCTCCAACTGTCGAATCCGAAGAGCCAAGAGCTCCTTTCTCGTCAAATCCTCCTGCCAAGGTAAAACTGACCAAGTCAAAGCACAAGTCTCAGTCGGGCATAACAGGTTTCTGACCATACATCAACTCTGCAGGCATATATCCTGTGGTAACACTATGAGTCATACGATCAGCCCATAAAGCAAATGGTAGAAGTCTCGGCCATTCTCCAATCCATCCTCTACATGCTTTGGCTAATGCTTTCACTATCGGTGGATGCCCTCTTTCACTCTTCCCATTTCCTTCTGGATTATATGCTGTAGTTAGAGCCAACTTGATTCCTAGCTGAGAGAAAAACTCCCTAGCTTCATCTGCATCCAATTCACCACGATCCGCAGTGATCTTACCCACACAACCATACCTGCAGAAAATTTCCTCCAATAAGAACTTACACACTACACTAGTAGTCTTCGTTCTCAAAGATCTGCCCTCAACATGATTAGTAAGATCCTCTCTAGCCAAAACAATGTATCTCATCTGCCATAGACCCATAGGCATGGTAACCAAATCAACTACCCACTTATAATGAATGCATAGCAGATAGGTCGGATGAAGCTCATCTCGATGATGCACTACCGAATACATCTGGCAGTCTCTGCAAGTCTCAACAAAGTGAGAAACATCTCTATACATGCCTTTCCACCAATATTTCTCCTTGATTTTCTTATAAGTAGCCCACACTCCTCTATGACCAACCCAAGGACTCTCATGAAACTCCCTCATCACCTGTAACTGTGTCTCTCTATCACAGACAACCCGCAAAGGTAATCCGCCTCTTTTCTTTGGATGCTTCCAAAGAAATCCGTCCTTGAGAAAATAACCATAGGCTTTCCTTCTGATATTCTTGAACTCTTCATCTGTCCATTCATCTCTTTTGCTTAGTGTACTAAGGTACCTGCCAATCTGCAACCAATCTACAACATAGAGTTCTTCTATAAAAGCCACAATATCATAGACATGACAAACATGATCAACCATAGTGGCTGAAATTTCTGCATCATCCTCTTCTGCAAGTAGAGTCTCCTCATCATCATATCTGGCTCTAGACAACATATCTGCCACTGGATTATCCTTCCCTGCTATGTGTTTAAATTCTAGATTTAATGACTTGATGTATGCAATCCATCTCAGCATAGCTATATCCGGAGTAGAGCAACTCGTGATCATACCAATCAATGGCAAGCAATCTGTCTCTACCACAACTGAAGCTCCAATAAAGTACTCCTTGTCACATTTGAGAGCCATGACAATCCCCAGTAGCTCCCTCTTGATTTGCGGATATCTCCTCTGTCTTTTGTTTAGGACTTTTGCCCCAAACCGAATGGCATACCTATTTCCATCTGCATCATCTTGACCCACAGCCCAACCTATACCAATTGGACTAGTGTCAACTGTCAATACAATAGGCCTTCCACAATTATAATCAGCTTTCCTGAGAGTAGGAGCATTCTGCAATAACTTCTTCAATTTCCGCATGACTCTAGTGTGGCTCTCATCCCAATAGAATTTCTGCCCCTTTCGAAGCAGCTGATACAAACAATCTGCTATGTGTGCAAAATGAGGTATCCAAATCATATAAAACACACAAGCTCCAATGAATCTCCATACCTCTGAAGTGGTAGAACAATACTCCACAATCTTGCCTATAGCATTCACCTTATCAGGTGAGGGTTTCCTGCCATAATATCCACATATATGTCCAATAATGACAACCTCATTTACTCCAAAAACAGATTTTTGCCGTGAAAGTGTCAAGTTCACTTTTTCTAACCTGGCCAAAATCTTCTCACATGCTGAAATATGATCAGCCACAAAATATCTGCATCCCTGCTCATTTAGACTCTCATTCTTCTCTTCTTCTGCACACCCCTTAATGGGCACATCATCCAAGAAAGGCATGGTAAGGTGAGGTATATAATCACGAAGGACCTTATGCATGGCATTCATCATATGCGCAACAGAATTAGTGGCACCTTGAGGCAAGGTACACATCCTAACAAGCTCAATAGGAGTTCTCATGGTGGTTATGTCTCGGCTTTCCAAAGCCAACTGAAACTGATCATATCCTGAGTACAAATCACCTAAAGAATAGATGGCACGTCCAGCAAATGCTTCTGCAAACTCATCCACAACTGGACCTATACCAACATTCTTGATAGTAACTCTATTCACTGGCTGCATGTCCTGAATAAATCGGAGAGTACCATTCTTCTTTGGAACTGTAAACCACCTGTTTGAGTATGGTGCAGATGAAGGCTCAAGGATTCCCATCCTGATTTTCTCATTCAATAAATTAATCAGCTTTGGCAAGTGTGCTTTTGTGACACAGAATCTGCAATTTCATGAAACATGTCCAGAGACTGCACTAATGCATTACTGTGACAATTCTGCATATCAGTTTTCAGCATATCTCCCATCTCTGTCATCGTATCTGCACAAATCACACTATCATACATCCCATCTATATGCTCATCATCCTCCAAAATTCCTACATTTTTCAAACTTTTCTCCTTCCTGCATATATACTGCCTGGCAGCTCTAGGCAACCTAGAAGTCTTCTGATAGCTCATTGAACTGTTTGCTGAAATCCCAACAAAACCGGAGGAGAAAACACTGCTGCCAAGAGGCGAGAACTCCAATCTTCTCTGCTTTGTACCACCGTTGTCTCGCGAAACGGCGGTACCTAATGAAAACCCGAATCCCTCACAGTGGGCAAAGGTGCATATCTGAGAGTATCCCTGTTTCTAACATGGTTCACACATACAGTCATAAACTAAACTGCTCTCATACCATCTTTACTGCGAATCCGTGCATAAGCAGATCCATCATCCATGACCTTTGTTTCCATGCGCATCTCTGTGATGAATGGCTGACCAAGAATTATAGGATAAGAGCATGAATCCTGCACAAAGAAATGAAAATCCTCCTCTACATCACCAATAGAAACCCTGACACTAGGACATGCAGCATACAAATCACCTGCAGTGTTATTGGCGGCTCTCATACGCCACCCATGCTCTACATCCATAGGCCATCTGTTACTCTCATAAACTCCACGAACTATGAGATTAATCTCTGAACCATGATCCACCAATGCAACATAAGGCACCTGTTTCTCTCCAATCTTTACCATCGTCTCTGTAGTTGCCCTAGCCCAATGGCTCCGCGAAAAGTGACTATGCGGTATCAAGACAGGCTCATCAATTTCAGCATAATGCATAGGCTGAACCCTCTTCTCTACCTGCGGAAAAATAGAAGCATTATCAACCATAACCTCATCCTCATCCTCATCCAACTCCCCAATCAAAACTCCCTGTGTATCAGTGGTAGACAATGCATGTCTTTTCGTCTTCAAAACCTCCTGAAACTGATCCTGAAACTCTCTTTTCGAGATGCCCAAAATCTCAGAAATAGTGAAAGTCACCTCACTGCCAAGTATCTTATCATTAAAGATTTTCTTCATGTCTGTAGATGTCTCAATATCGGACATCAATCTAAACCCTGGCTGCTTTCTCTCTCTAGGCTCTTGCCTCTTTTCTCTCTTTTGAGCATCTTCCATCTGTCAATCTGGCCCTGGTCTTGAAGATGGTCCTGCAGTAGGTGGAGTAATAAACTCACCCCCTCTAGTCTTCTTAGCTACACTTGGATTTTCATCTTCCCTCTTACGCTTCTCCTCAATAAGTGCATCTTCTCCCTGAGACTTAGCCAAATAAGCATAAATAGAGTACCTGTCAACAGGCGAGTCCCAACCTGTCTCTGATCTAATGCTAGAGCCTGCATTAGTCAAAACAGTTTGCTGAATTTTTCCCTTGTTTGCAGTCTCCATAGCATAAGTCCATAGTGCTGACTGAGTCTCTGATCCCTTCTCAATCTGGACTCCATATGCAGAAGCATCACCTCTAGCTGTCACATAAGAAGTACGCGCAGCCATGTCATCCACTAACTTCTTCATTCCACCTTTACCAAAGTTGGTAGCAAGTGGAGCTCCTGTCTCAGTCAACCAAATCTTACCATCTTGCCCCCAATATACCAAATTCTTCCTCCTTGCATCCTGAAAAGATTCACAATCCCTGCAATGCTGATGGTCCGTACTATCACACCAAATACATCTCCGATCTCTCCTAGGTGCACTAGGAGAACTCCTAGGTGCAGTAGGAGCACTAGAAGTAGTAGGCGCAGTCAAAGCAAACTGCTCTTTCAACTTTCCCACCAACTCGGCTTTGACTGACTCCAATGTCAAATCTGTTATGCCTTTGATAATGTCATCAAGAGAAGTAGGCACCGATGGAGCGAATGGTTTTGGAGCAGAAGGTGTAGGCATCAGTCGTGGAACAGGAGGAATAGGTGGAGTGGAAATAATAGGCACTAGCATAGGCCAAGAAACTAGCTGAGGAGGAGAAGAAATAACAGGGATAGAAGTAGGCATAGGAGCTGATGATGGTGTAGGTGTCATGGAACCATTCTGTAGGCGATTCTTCCATATCCTCCTCTTGGTCAAAGTCGAGATTGCATCCTGAGCATCCTTCCAATCCGTTTTAAGACCCATAGGCTTCGTGCGATCCTCAAGAAGCTCACCCAATTCTTCTTGAAGAGCAGGATCTGCAGCTTGCAAGAAAAGCTCAACTTTTTCAACATCCAATGCTCTTTATTCAATGGCATCAAGCTGACTATACCTCTCCTCAAATTCTTGAATCAACTCTGAAGCAGCTAGACCTTTGTTTGGCATGTAGACCCACTCTCGGAATGACTGCCGAGTAGCCATACCAAAGTCCTCAAGGAAATATTCTTCTTTCAAGGCCTTCTTAAAATCTTGCCAATGTGTATTTTGAATAAAAAGATCAGTCACTGTCGCCCTCAAAGCGGGTGTGACAAGATGAAGGAAATACTTACTCATAAGTCGAGCTGGAACTCCAAAAAACCCCATCTTGATCTCATATGTCTTCAAATATGCTAAAACATTACGCCCTTCAAATAGCTTCTTCTCATTCTCAACTACTTCAATAGCCTTAGTCGCGCTGTTTGCATTCTCCTGCTCCGAATAGAGTTGCCTTTGCTGAGACAACTGCTGTTGATGCAATTGTTGCTGCTGCTGCATATACAATTGTGTCTGCTGATTTTGGAGCTGCATATACATGGACATATTCTGCAAAATCTGCTTTAGATCCTCTGTTGAAGTACTTGACGCAGCAGTCATTGATGGAGCTAAAGTAGACGCAGCTGGAATTGTAGAAGAAGCTGAAATAGAGGCTGAAGTATCTCCCATCCTGAAATTTCTGTGACGCTTTCACGTCGGGTTCACCAAAGATGTCGAAGGATTTTGAAAGCAAAGTTGCGACCACAGAGGACTTTGAATAATTTCAGGATAGAAGGTCAATTTAGCATATCAAATTCAATTTGAAAACTCTATTTCTGCACCATTTTTAGTCTCTGAATCTGTAAATAACCAGGGTACATTCATGCACAACATTAGTAATATGAGGAGCTTCTAATGCAAGTTTATAAGTTTGCATCAATGTATTTCTGCCTTTCAAAACATCAACAGGCTAACTTCATCTTCAAAGGCAAACTGCATAATACAAAGAGAATCATGTTGGGTAAGCTCAACATCTTCACAAACAAAACTTATCATAAGGTGCTGTTCTGGATCAGCTCTAAGTAAAGTCATGGTAATTATGCTGAATCTCTAAGTGTTGTTGCAGCAACTATCACTGGATATCTCTTGCTATCTCCTCTGAGCATTCTCCTCCTTGATTCCTCTGATTTGACCAAAGATGCATATTCGAACAGATACTGAAGTAAAGATAGAAATTGAACTTTGAGTTTCTTCTAGGAGGGAGGTGCGTCTGTCAAATATCTTCCAAACCAGAAATAATTATTCAGAACTGTCAATCATCCAAGCTGATGCCAAAAAACTCATCTCATTTTTGTCAAATTCTTCTTCTTTGATTCCTCCTTCTTCTTCATGTTTGCATCTTCCTTCGGCACGCTCTTTGGAGCTGTGTAGAGGCTTTTTCCCTTGTGATCCACCTCCTGGCAGAGCTGCTCATAGAACCTCATCATCTGGAAGCCTGTCTTGGCAAGCTCACTTAAAGCACAATCGATGGTGGCCTCCACGTACTCCACACCCGCATTATTACAATCGATGACAAGCCTCTTGTCCTCTCCCAAGGCAAGGCGTCCGGTCTAAGGATAGTAATGCACAAGGGCGAGAGAGAGACTGGTCTTTAAGATCTGGACTGCATTGATGGGAGCAGTCAAGTAGAAGATGAGCCGTTTGTTGTAGTGGATGTCCTATCAAACGGCATCGACAGTGGACAAGAACAGGTGGCCAACGATGGTACGGGAGGCAGGGACGATGGAGGAATAGGCGAGCACAGTGACCTTGGGATCAGATATGTCAAAATCCACTGCATAACGCTCAGAATAGCGCACTTCTTCCGTGAAAAAGCGATGCTTTTTCTCTACTATATGTCGATGAAGACAAGGATCAATTCAATTGTATCATAAGGATTCAAAGCAAACACCCTCTTCGTCGACTGAGAGATACATTCCTCTTGTCTGCTTCAAGATTTCACCATGTTGTTCCATCTCTGATAGACTGCCAATGCCGATTGTCAACACAAGACCTTTCAGACAAAGAATGCACACTTGACGAGCATCAATTGGGTTACAACTAATGTAACCCAGGATTTCCAGAGTTGCATCCAACCGTCCAAAATTGTCGATGATGTCAGTTTTATTATCTTCTGCTTCGTCGCTTTGTCCTCTCTTCTGCTGCTGTGGTCGACTTTGTCTTTCTCATTTTCATCGAATTCAGCTCTCCGTCATCACATTCATCGCAGACTCATCACTTCGACCTCCTCTTCAACTTCCGAAATGCCATGTCTTTCGTCTGACCCTCCTCAGTTCCCACGGTTCAAACGCTCAAATTCCCCGTGTTTCTCCTCTACAGTCGATCTTCTCCCAAATTAGATTCCCTTCCCCAAAGATCTTTCTCTTTCCCTCAGCGCCTGAAATTCAGTACTTCCCAATCATCTGTGTCCGAGTCTTGCTCCATAGGGTTCGCGACAGGCCTCCCTCCTCTGTTCCCTCGTTCAAAAACAAAACCCGTCTTTTTTTTCCCCCCCAGTCCGGATTTTTCCCCATCATTTTGGGTACCTTTCGCCATAATCAATCCTAAAAAAAACCACCTTTGTTTTTAGCATACTCTATATAGAGAGTATTAACCGCAGCATACTCTATACAAAGAGTTTTAACCAAGATTAGTTTTTACTACAATACTCTGCATGTGGTGTATTGCACACAAATGAAAAGGAGTAGGCTTAATGTTGTTCCCACTTGCCAAGCCAAAATCCTAGTAAGTCCACCATAGCAACATAGTGCTTCACAGTAGGAATAGTGCCATATACCCCCGTCATGGATGCAAATAGCTGAATTCCCTTATCAACATAGCCAAGGATAAGGAAACTCCAAAAATACTCATTACGTTGTGGCATGCAGTCAAACATGTGCTGAGCATCAAGCAAGCTCCCACGTTTGGCATATTTATCCTTCAATGTACTTCGATTTGCATCTCTTGGAAATAGTTTAGTACTTCCTCACAAAACCCATAATCGGCATATCTTGAAATAAGTGTAGCCCATGAGATTGCATCTTTAGTTACCAGTCTACTAAAAACTCCCTGTTCTTCTCCATCTTCAGCATAGAATGAAAGAGCAAACATAACAACTAAGTATGTACAAAGTATCAAATCACACGCACAACTTTTGGGTGGTTTTCACACCTCGAATGCGCAGCAATAAGACAGCGTATGAGGTCCCATAGGAACTTGGTATGACCACTAGATATGTCAGCTGATAATCTCTTCTTGCAAGGGTTGTCTTCACATATGGGAGAATGTACAAAGGCTTGATTCTACTTTGTCTTGCCAATTGGATAAGCCACTGCATAAGCTACATTCCTTGCAAGCCTAGATCCTTCATTATCACATCTATCATGATGTTCATTGATGAACCTCCATCAATCAATCCATTTGGTATAAAGCATCCTTCAATCCACATGCCAATCTCTAGGGTTCCAGGATCCAGGAAAGCATTAGCCACATCCACTTCCTTCATAGGCTCTAGGGCTTTGTTAGACTTGGTTGCTATTGAGGGAGCAATCCTTAGGATGATTCTTCTCATCAATATGCATTTGAATTTCTTTTGACAGCTAGGAGATAACATCAGCAATTGTTGGAATGTTAGGTTAGGTTTAAGGTGTCTAGGTCTTTAACTAAGTCATATTCTTTGAAAAGGATCTATAGGCTTCTTCAATCGGCTAGGGAATGGGGCAACACCTACTTTTATCTTCCCTATTTCTTTTAGGAGTGACAACATCAGCACCTCTTCTTCTTCAAGAGGCACTTCGGCATCCTCTATCTCCTCAACCTCTCGTCCTGTTTCTGTAACTGTCTTTGTGGCTCTTTGTGCTATTGGAGGGATCTATACTACATTGTTTTGTGTTGCACTATTTTTTTTCTCCTTGGGAATGTTGAACTTCACCGATTTAGAAGAGGTATGTCCTCTTTTGGAACTGTATAGGTTCTCCTTTCTTTGCATGCATTATTGTGGAAACCTCCAATTCCACCAACTTAGAAGTAGGCTCTTGGGTCTTTTGCTGAGTCTCGGGAGTAGATTTCACAGGAGTTGGACTAGGATAGTCTTTTGCAGTGTGACCTTCTCCTTTGTATCGACTACATAAGGGTTTGTAACCCATAGACCTTCTAGGGTTTGGGCAGTTTACCGAGATATGCCCCTTTTCTCCACACTTGTAACACTCCACCTCTGATCTCCAGCCACCCCCAAACTGTCATCCTCTCTAACTTTGGGAGGGAAACCTCCTTGGATCAAAATTAGGACTGAACTTCCTAGGCTTTGGTCTGATGCCCTACATGGTCATTTTGGATTCCAACAAGTTGAATCTTGCTTCTTCAACTTTCTTCCTTCTTTTATGCATCTCTTTTAGAGATAAGATATCCTCTATATGGTTCTTCCACAAACAATATATCAATAGAAGGCTCCAAGAATGGATGGTTTTCAAGTATATTTAGTGGCTAAATGTCCTACTTGATGGCACTTTCCACACCATGTATTAGAATGCATCACATCTCTTCCACCTCCTACAGGAGTGGATATATTGGCACTATTCACCTTTAGTGTTTGTAGCTATTTTGCAATCACATCCATAAGATCCTTCTTGATGCTTGCGAATTGGATAGGTAGTCTTTCAGATTTTCACCTCATTGACTACTTGCAATAGGGTTTTGGGAAGCTTCTGTAATCACTGCATACACTGGTTGTGTTGATCTAGAGGGTCCTCTATTTTGGTTCTGATTCAAAGCTCATGTTGAGACTAAGGGTTTTTGGTTCCAATTAGTAGGATTCCATTGTTGTTGTGGAGTTGCCAATGGAGGATATGTTTGGGGCCACTGCTATTGTGGTTGAACCATCATTTGAGATACTATCATCTATGGTCACTCTAGATTCGATGCACTGTACTGCGGCATTGTTTGGATCTAAGGATAGGGGTAGGGAACTATCCTTGGGACTACATTTGGTGGGTATGCCATTCCTGGCATGGGAGGAAGTAGGACACCTCTTCCCAATGTCATTGACAATCTTGCTTCAACTTCATCATATAGTCTTGCACCTTCCACTACAGCTTGCAGGTTGACTGGTCTTCTCAGTTCCACAAACTTACAAACTTCTGGTTGTAGGACTCTAAGGAAAACTCCCTTCTGGATTCCTTCATCCAAATGATGGTTGGTTTATCTTTTCAGTATGGATTCCATTCTAGATACATAAGATTCTGCTTGTTCACTAGAGGATTGACTTAGATTCATCAACTCCTCTCGTATCTGCTCTTCAAAACCTTCAAATTTGAATTTAGTGAGGAAGGCCAACTTCATATCGTCCCATGTGCCAAAAGTTCCTATTGCTTGTCTCTCATACCGCTGAAATGCTACGCCTTTGAAAGTGGCGGAAAATATTGCCAACCAATGCTTAGGGCATCTAGTATTGTTAGCCACACATGCTACCATAAACTTTGCTACATGAAGATCAAGGTCTTCATTGTATTCTCCCTTAAAGATGGGCAACGAGACTACATTCACTGGCTTGTTATCAATATTTCCAAGATGAATCTAACTAGGAAGGGGGCCTTGGGTCACCATGGGGACTTCTATAAATAGAAATGCTAAGGCGTCATAAGAGGCTTCTACTGATTTTTTCATTTTCTCTTATCATATACCTCTGGAATCGTTCTAGTGCTTGCCTCTTGATTGTGTCATTCATTAGGAAGTTAGCTCCATCTAATGTGTCTATGCTCAACAGAATAGAATCAAAAGGGGCTTCAGTCTCTGGTGGACTCTCTAGCCAACATATCTTTTACTTCCTTCCTTTCCACATATCTGAATTTAGCTTTCAGTCTGCTACAGAAGGGAAGATATTCCATTCTGAAGGTATCAAAACTCATTCTTTTGAGCATCGTTGTTGTGCCATCATCATAGTAATACTAGTTTTTTATGGTTTCAACAGTGTATGTTGTGAAGAACACTCTGTCCACCAACTTTTAGTGGGTTTCTAATTGGACAAGTCAGTGCACCATGCATCCCACGTTTTCTGCTGTTGAGCATCTACGAAAAAATTCCAACTCTTTTCTTTCTTGTTTTTGTGAATCTCCATTGATCACGACTCTTGAAGATTCTTCATGATCTCCCACTTGATGATGTATAGAAACTTCTCAATGAATGCTAAATCTTCCATAGATGGTCATTCTATGTGTTTTTACTCTTCAGTTTGTTTCCAAACAACTTGCCACCAAGATGCATGTCTTTGTCCCTTCAATAGGGAGAGAAAATAGTCCACTACAGAGAGCTTGCATTATAATGGTTATATATTTATTTCATTATGGAATGAATTTCTTGTAGAAATTGGCTTTGGAAATGAGAACATCTAATTCTTTAGTGGTAGAAGGAACTTTGCAAGAATCCATTGAATTCTTCTCCTCTTGGCAATGCCATTTCCTTCATTTTAAGCCTCTTTTGATGCTTGTTGATGGTATTTTCTCCACCTGCGCATCAAAACATGGAGCCCTAGGAGGAAAACCAAGAAAACAGGGAATCTACTACAAGAAAATATATCTTGTATCATCAACAAACATCTTTCTCATATTTGATATGTCCACAACAACAAAAAGAACACCAAGAACAAGAAATCTTCACGCAGCTTCATAGAAACAATTCTCCCATGGCTTTAACTTGAACCAAATTGATATTTCTCTTCATATTCTTTATAAAATTCATAAAAAAACCACAAAGACACAAGAGAATACACCACTTTGAATGGAAATCATTACATGGTATTCTTCCTCAAAGGTTCCATAGCTTTCTCTCACAATCTCTAACTCATAGATACATTGTTTTGCATAATTTTTTTGGCTATCTCTCACACACATCCTCTCTCATACATGATCTCTCTCTATAGTACAATGATATATCAAGAATAATAATTCATAACCCCTCTTAGGTTGTGGATACCCCTCCCAAGAGGTATGTCTACTATGAAAGGTCACCAAGATCACTATAGTGTCCCTTCATAGCTCCACAATGTCATTGTCACTTTAGTCTTCACCAGCTACTTATTTAACTTATTCGAGCTAATTTGAACTTGTATTCATCTCTTCCCAATATTGGAAAAATTTCCCAAGCTATACATTCATCCCACATCACATTTACAAAAGCATATAGAACAAAACAGAATAGAAACATAAGCTTTATAGATGACAGTCAATAGAGGGTTTATAGAAGGCATTGGAAAGTCTTTACCTCACTTAATTCATTAAAAACCATCAAGAATCAATCAAAAATCTTCCAAACACTCTCAAAATTTATCAATCCTTATTCCAACCCCTCATATAGAACAAAATCAGAGCAAAATAGAAGGTCAACATACTCAAATAGGACTAATCAGACACTAACCGGACATCAATAGAACATGCCACAACATCACATCTCCACCATAAAACATCATGAGCTTCCAAATCATAATCAAACTCATCCAAAACACTCAAACACTCCCAAAAAAACTAATCATCATTCAAAATCTATTAAGAATCAACCATTCAGTCCACAAAAACGACAAAAATCAAGTCATTTCAACCCTCAACAATAGACTTGAAAGTCACTTGACTAGCTAAGTTTGTTAATCCTAAGGTTCTTGATGGTGCTATTTATGATATGCATTCGAGTGACTATCATGTGTCCTCTCCCCTAGCTAGGCTATTACGGGTACGTCACAACCAATAACTTTATGGTAGTTGGTTTAGGGTGAAGAAAAATTATCGAATCCTTAAATACTTCC
The DNA here is from genome assembly GCF_053477565.2 of Lygodium microphyllum. NCBI lineage: Eukaryota > Viridiplantae > Streptophyta > Polypodiopsida > Schizaeales > Lygodiaceae > Lygodium > Lygodium microphyllum. The sequence continues at coordinate 168,064,750 of NC_141138.1, read as the reverse complement.
TCTCATAGTTTAATGTCACCACTAAGAGATGAAGATGGATGGATACTTTGCGAAATAATAACTTTGATATCACTCATTCTAGGGGCAAGGATAATATTCTTGTTGATTCTCTTTCTTCGCTCTCCTCTTTCTTCTTATCCAATTCTCTTCTTGACATGGATACTTGTGTGAGGTATAAAAGGGCATTCAAGGACACTTATAGGAGCTCTAAATTAGTGAGGGATACACAAAAGTATATTAGATTTTATTTTATCTTATTCATTGAGTTTTCAAATCTCTTGCTATAGAGTAAAGATGGCTAGACCTAAGGTGGCCACAAAGAAGCTCCCTTTTGCAAAGCCCCATATCATGGTTAAGTCTTGGACAATGACACTTTACATCCTGTCAATCAACCACCCCCATCTTAGCCTAACCTAGCTTCCTTAAGCCACCATCATTCCAAAGGCTACTTTCTCAAGTCTTGTTTGCGAGATTGTGCAAGATCTCTGTCGAACAAAAAGTAGGAGGAGGTTTCTGGCGCAAGGTGAAGATAGACCTGATCGCTTCATAAAAGAAAATTTCCATGTTCTGCATTGGGATGTAGAGTTCTTTTGGTAGACTTAATGACCGATGCACTCAATGTTGTGCAATACATGCAAAGTACATTACTGTAACCCCCAAGGACTTCCAACTTGTAAGAAATCTTCAAATAGTGAAGGATGCATTTGGCGTTTGTTACGATGGAATGACGCTTGTTCTGATGGAATGAAAATGACTGTAATGTTATCTTTTTGGAATAATGTTCTCTACACATACTAGTCTCACTATACAATTATTATAATAGCTTAAAACTATGAATTAATTTTTCTTAGTCATCATTTCCTCTCAACTTTAATATGAATCACTGCTTAATTATAAATTTTGCTATTATTATCAATTTCAATAAGAAAAATATGTTAAAACTTGCCATTTCTTGCTATAAGCTTTATTCTTGATGCCTTTGTACAGTATGTATGGTGTGAAATTTTGAAGGGCTAGTAAGTGCAATTTTATTATTATTATTATTGATCCATCCATAATTTTATAAGATAATTTTAAAAAGACCAAACTTTATCAAATGTGATAAAAATTTTCACATCCATACCTATTAGATGGCCATGTGACCATAGGCTGCATTGAGACCCTAAGAGTCTAATGATTGAATTGTTGGTCAAACTGATACCTATAGCTACCCTATTGGTGTTTGGGGCCACTTTTCTAACCCTTAGATAGTTGAGATAGCAAGCTCAATACGTGTGAACATTGATGATGGACCGCTTGGCTAAATGGATCCGCACATCTACACTTAGCATGTTGATGGTCATTATAATCCTCACATGACTATTGACTTATCACTTATTATATTTTGTTTGTTGCACCTACCTACAACTAGCATAGTTATAATGCTAATCAATTTGTATAATTAGTTATACATTGTTTGACTTTGTAGGCCACTTTCCTTTATGTTATATCTTATCTATACTTTTTATACATTGTATTTTGTGTGGAAGAAAAAGAAAAAACTAGCAAGAAAGCATTTTGGCCTCCATCTCTCTTCTTGTGTTCTTGAGTGAGTTTTCTCTTATGTGTATGGTGCGTTTTGGCACAACAACTCAAGTAAGTTCCCCCACCAGGAAATTCTTAACATGGTACTAGAGCGGCGCCATTGAGAGAGGCTAGTTTTAAAGGCTGAAGTGAAGAAGAAGAAGCAAGGATTTGAGAAAGCAAGCGATTGGTAAGAAACTCTCCCATTCTCCTACTCTTTCTCTTGGATAGTGCTTGTGGTGGAGGCACCAGAAGTAGGGCAGCAGAGTGAAAATCTCAAATTGCAGTGAGATTTGGTGTATTAGCAAAGCATTGTATATTTTGCAAATTAAGATCTTTAGGGCTTAGTCACTGCTTTTTTGGGCATCCGAAGTTGTTTTGGGCCTTGTGTTAGAGTTGCATGGTTGTGGATAACAATTTTAGGATATGCTGTGATTTTGGTTGTATTGATCGATAGTGGGTGCACACATTGTAGATTTTGAGTCTATAATTTTTGAGGTGTTTGCTAGGAAGAAAACATAAGTTTTATCAGCATGATTGCAAATTACATGTAGTTTTAAGCAATCAATGAAAAAGAATGCTTGATGTAGTAAAAGTTGTAGAAGACTTGCTTGTTATTTTGTATAATTTTTTTGATAATGGTAGAGAACAATGGAAATTCCATCATTGAGAAGCTATATAAAAACAAATACTCTTCATGGAATTTCCGTGCATAACAAAATTCCTCATTGGAAAGGGCCTTTACGAATTTGCTTTAGGTGAAGAAAAGGAACAAAAAATGAGCATCCCTACAACTGCAGATGAGTTAAAGGTGTGGAAAGAATGGAATGCAAAAGATAAAAATGTGATCTATTGGCTATTTGTAGCCCATTTTATGCTAAGAAGGATGATATTCATAGTGGCAAATTGTAGCAAGGAAATTATGTATTGTCTTCATGACATAATGATGCAAAAAATGAGTGTCTGTTTGTTATGCAACATATGATGAATGCTATTATTGGAAAAGGGACACATAATGCATGCCAATTTAGGTGCATCTAATAATATGACCAATCATATTGAATGGTTTGGAGAGATATAAGACTTACATAATCCAGCTTATGTGCAGATGGTTGATGATTCATGCTACCCAATTTTACACATTAAAAAGGTTCCCTTGTCCTTGCATGATGGTCAGACAAAGAGTCTCTCAAATGTATTACATGTACTATCAATCACAAAGAATTTAGTGTTTATTGGCCAAATGGTAGAGCAAGAAGTTTGATTTAATGGAAAATATTTATTTGTAGAAAACTTTAATGATAAGTACAGGTTGGTCACAAAATGAAGTAGACTTGGCCGTATGTTCACTTTAGATGTTGGAATTCTTGTAATGAATACTAATATGTATGCTAAAGGAAAATGAGTGGTTGTAGACGTTGAAATATGGCATAAATATATTTGACATGCAAATGTGCAAAGGCCAAAATTAATGCAATCCAAAGGATTGGTTACATGGTCACTTGCTTTTAGAGTTGCAAAATTTCATAAAGTGTGTGAAGCATGCCAATTTGGTAAGTAGGCAAGACAACCCTTTTCACATGACAGAGATGTGAGTAGAAATATAATTGATGTAGTGTATATATATGTTTGGGGGCTTACAGAGAATCTATCTCTTGGTGATAGCAAATACTTTGTCACGTTTATTGATAATTGTTCAAGAAAGCTATGGATATATTTCATGAAGAAAAAGAGTGATACATTTTAGCACTTCAAATATTTCAAGGTAGCTATTGAAACAAAAACATGCTTGAAAGTTAAGTGCTTGAGATTAGATGGAGGGGAAGAGTACTTCTCTAATGAGTTTAGTGGCTTCTTGAGGTGTCTGATGGGATAAAGAGATAGTTTACTTGCAGGTATATCCCACAGCAAAGTGGGATTGTAGAAAGAAAAAATATGCATATTGCAAAAGTTGCATGGGCATTGATAGCTGAAAGGAATATGCCAAAAAAAAGAGGTCAGAAGTTGTTCATATTTCTATCTATGTTATGAACAAAACTCCCATAGTTGCAGTTCATGGGATGATCCCCAAAGAATGTTTTATAGGTAAGAAGCCCGATGTGTCATACTTGAAAGTTTTTGGCTGTATTGAATATGTTCATGTGCCAGATGAGCTGCAAAAGAAGCTTGATCCAAAGGCTGATAAATGTACTTTTATTGGATACTCTTTAGAGAAGAAAGGGTATCATTGTTATAAACTGTCAACAAGCGAGTTTAGAGTGAGTAGGGACATTATTTTTTATTAGATGAGTAGTTGGTATGCATCTATTGGTTATGTATTAGATGATGATAATGATCATGATAGCTATATGCCAAAAGAAAAGAAACAATCATAGAGCCTTAGTGGACGAGAAATATCATTTGGTACCATAACTACAGTCAGTCCTTAGTTTGGGAGATTAAGGAGTAGCCCCACATCTTTAGGTGGATCTACATGTGTTGTAGGTAAAGATAGAGGAAAGAAAAAAGTGTTGGATAGTAATGATACATTTGTTAGCCATTTGGAATTTGATGGAGATTCTAGTGGTTCAAAGAGTTCGGATGATGAGCTTGGTATTCTTTCAGAACATCAAGTATAGAGAGAGCACATAGTAATGTAAAGGCTCCACTGAGTGATCCATGGTAGACAAGTCTAATAGGGTCAGATACCCTGTTGTTAAAAGATTTGGTTTTGAAGGTTATGTAGCTCACCATCATGCTTATATGGTGTAGGTAGTTGAGGATGTTGAGCCACTTTTTTTGAGGATGTTGTTGGTTATGCTCATTAGGATGTAATAATGGATGAGGATATGGCTGCTTTAGAAGCTAATAAGACTTGGGATTTGGTACCCTTGCCTAAGGTTAAGGAAGCTATTGGATATAAGTGGGTTTACAAAATCAATCATAATGAAAATGGTTTGGTTAGGAGGTTAAGGCTAGGCTGGTTGCAAAAGGCTATACTCAAATATATGGCATAGATTATGAAGAGACATTTAGTCCAGTTGCTGCGATGACAACTGTTAGATGTGTAATTGCTTTGGAAGTAGCCAAGGGTTGGATTTTGTAGCAAATGGATTTAAGAACGTCTTCTTGCATGATGAATTGCAAGAAGAGGTGTATATGGAGCAGCTAATATGTTATGAGAATTTAGAGCATCCCACATATGTGTGCAAGATAAAAAAGGCACTATATGGGCTAACGAAAGCACACCTAGAGCATGGTCTGACAAGATCAAAGAGTATCTAGTCATATTGGATGTTATATTTTTTATGTTGATCACTCACTTTATGTCAGAAAGGGAGATGCACGTTTGGTCATCATAGTCATCTATGTGGATGACTTGATTATTACATGTGACATTGACAATGGGATTGCTAAAGCTAAGGAAAATTTTAAGAAAAAGTTTGAGATAAAGGATTTGGGTGAGCTAAGATTCTTTCTTGGTATTGAGGTGATAAGATGTGATGATGGTATATGGCTATCCTAAAGGCAATATGGCTTGGATATGTTATCCTAGTATGGTATGATAGTATGGAAGTCTCTTTCAATACCATTGGAGAAAAATGTGAATTTGAGTGCTGACGCTGGGGATGAGACAGAAGATCCTACTATGTTTAGAAGGATAGGAGAGAGTATGATTTATATGACTATCACACATGACTAGACTTGAGCTATACTATTGATCTTGTCAGTCAGCTTATGCAAATGCCTAGAAAGCCTCATTTGGATGTAGTTAGTCGCATATTGAGGTATGGGAAGTCCACTTTACATTATGGATTTTTTAATGAGGCAGATAAGGATGTACAAGTGTTTGGATACATAGATGTAGATTGGGTTGGTATTATGTTAGATAGAAGATCTACCAATGGATTCATATTTTCCCTTAGTAGTGCAGTAGTTACATGAAGCAGTAAAAAGCAACTTACAATTGCTTAATCGAGTACAGAGGTCGAGTATAGAGGTGCTGCTATGGCAACATGTGAGGTGGTATGGCTGCAAAAGTTATTGGGTGACTTGGATGTGTAGGGAGATGGTCCAGTTGTCATTCACTGTGATAACATAAGTAGTATACAACTAGCTAGGAACCCAATGTTCCATGCTAGGAAAAAACATATTGAGGTGCACTACCAGTTTGTAAGAGAAAAGGTAATTGTAGGAGATATTGACTTGGTATATGTCAGTACCTAAGATTAGATAGCTAACATTTTCACAAAGGCATTGGGTGCAGAGAAGCTCTGAATTCTTTGAAGCTTACTTGGAGTTGCAGACATACAATTGAGTTTAAGGGGGAGTGTTGAGATGGCAAGCTCAATACGTGCAAACATTGATGATGGACCTCTTGGTTAGATGGATCCGCACACCTACACTCAGCACGTCGGTGGTCATTATGATCCTTAGATAGCCATTGACTTATCACTTATTATATTTAGTTTGTTGCACCTATCTACAGTTGGCATAGTTATAATGCCAGTCGATTAGTATAGTTAGTTATGCACTATTTGACTTTGTAGGCCACTTTCCTTTATATCGTGTCTTATCTATACTTCGTGTACATTGTATTGTGTATGGAAGAAAAAGAAAAAAACCATCAAAAAGACATTTTGGCATCCATCTCTCTTCTTGTGTTCTTGAGTGAGCTTCCTTTTATGTGTAGGTGTGAGTTTGGCACATTAGCTCAAGCAAGTCCCCCCACCATGCAATTCTTGACATAGATAAGGTAGCTACAGACATCATTTTAATCCAAGATTTGACTATTGGACTATGGGGAGCTATATGCATCATTTTAACCCAAGATTTGATCATTTGAACCTTGTAGTCAACTTTCATTGCATGAACATATATGGTAATGAAAAATATCACAATTTCCAACTCATGCTATATCTTCGTTTCCTCCTGTGTCAATGAGACACTCCTCTAAGCAAAGGGATCCAAAAATTATTTAGTAGAAAGGTGTGGTCTTTGTCCAAATAGATCATATTATAGTGCTTTAAACTCACCATCCAGTACAAGGTGATTTTCCTCAGTTATGGTAATTTACTCCTACAATGCTAGGATAGCACTCACTATATCTTAGCTTATGCCATCATATTTTTTAGCCTCTACCATCATCAGATGCACATCCATGTAATCATAATCAATTAAGTTTTCCATTGAATCCTATTTTTTAGCAACCTACAATTGCTTTGGCCAAAATCATGCGTATTTGAATCCTATTTTTTAGCCCAAAATCTAATTGTTTAAGAGATAATAGATCAATATTCAAAAAGTCATGAAAAATGGAATGCTAGTTCCAGTGGATCCAAACTAGCACCCTATTTTGGAAACACCCCTAACAAGGGTTCACTTTTGCACATTGCATTGTTTGGTTAGAATAATTGAGAAGCTAGCATATAAATATATATGCTTTGCATACAATATGCAACACATTGTCAGAAGCTGATGCTACATGCAAGAAGGTGGAACAAGTCCTCTCTTACATGGGGGCCAAGTAGAAATAAAGAAGGACGAGAAAAAATCCGCAAGAGTGGAAATATCTCTTGTAAACCATGCTTTGGCGAACCTAAGACTAGGAAGTTTATATCTCCACCTCGGGATGAGGAAGGCAATATACTTGTAAAACAACCAGAGAAGTATGAAGCATGGAGAAAGTTGCACCTTGCTATTCTAGATTGGAGAAATGGGGAACGAACTAGGATTGCAAAAGCACAAGTGTGGATACACCTAGATAGATTAGCAGCTCTCTTACAAAAGTTGAGGTTTAGGGATGGTGATACCAATACATTTAAAGAGACAGTTATTAAATTCCATATGTCCATGGTGGAGGCATGGACTACAAATAGCACAACACACTACATGGCCAATATTGTCACCATTACAAAAAAATATCATCATTTTAAATTATTTTGTGTTTCTAATCTCTCTTCTTGTGCAGCATATACTTGAAGCACATGGTTCATACTTTGCAGATTAAGGAAATTTGGTAGTATGGTCAACTCAAGGCATGAAACGGTCTCACTGGCAAGCTCGCTGTGCTTTTCAAAAGGCAACTGATCATGGAGGTGGCACCAATGATTCCAATTCTATGAGGCAATTATTACAATGGTGGTATAGAAGATTAGAGATACGATACGAGGAAAAGAAAAAGAAGTCCAAAACCTCTCAAGCGGAATTTATAAGTAGGGTAGTATATGAAGTGAGAAAAGCAAGATATGAAAATAGTACAGCTAGACAACGCCACATAGAATGGTTGGCAACCCAAGATAGAGATGGCAAGAAATGGAGACCTAGATAAAGATAATACTTTTGATGCATTTAGAGTCCACAAGAGAGTACACGTACTACTATCTTTAACGTGAGATGTCTTGAAAATTTTGTTTAAAATTTGGAAGGTTTATCACTATATGTTTCAAAGTCGATTTCAAACTATGTTTTTTAACCATGAAAAGTTGATTTCAAAATCCTAAGACAAAGATATGAAGATTCCAAACCTAGGAACATTCATTAACCTAGAGAGAGAGGGGCATGAGGTGGGTGGTAGGAGATAGAGAGAGGCAGCGATGGGGTGGAGCATACCAGACGTATCACTATTAAGCCCATAGATATGGTTCTTGTTTGTAGGATCTGCAACAACAAGGATGCATGTAATCTTAATGTCAACAATATGCTTTGAGAAGCTACGTTGTAATTGGATCTATGTTTTTAGCTCAGGTTTGGTTATAGATTGTAAGGAGCTTAGTTTTGGGTTATCTTTCCAGTAGACCTTCAACTATTTGATAGCAGTGGCCTACAAAATGGAGCTAAATTTTGTTTGGCTCTAGTTGTACTTGGTATGATGCACTATCTACCATGTATTTCATGGTTTCGTAATGCCAAATCCGATAAGTGATATTCTATTTTGACCATGATTTGCATTGTGCGTATTTTCAAGCTTCTAATTTTGAAAGTAGTTCCATCGAGGATAAATTCAATGCGCAATCACACACGTCAAGATCAGTTATACATGGGCCGATGCACTATATCTTTAATGTATTGAGCAGTTTAGCAACACTATATCCGATATGCGATATTCCATTTGACCCATGAATTATTTTTTGTGAATTTTAAGGTTTCCAATGTTTTGCGTAGTTTGGTTAAAAACACATTCAATATGTAGTTGCACACACTTGGTGGTGAGTTTTTCTGTTATCAGTGAAGTATAATCTAGTTAATGTATTTTCAAAAAATGATTGAATCGTCAATTTTATAAATTGAAATTTGGTGAAACTTCACCCACATGCTGGACATCATAAAAACTCATGGATATTAAAAAATTGGCCCCATCAAAAGCCTCTGGGACACCTGTCTCTCCGAAGGCTCGTGTCAGGGGCCCTAAATTTGGGGATTCAGGGTCCCATACACCAGGTGCAGGTGTCCTAGAGGCTTCTGATGGGGTAAATTTTTTTTTCATAGTTGATGTGTCCTAGAGGAATCCATAGGTAAAATTTCACGTCAATTAGATCACTGGTCATATTTTTCCAAAGCTTGGATATAAAGTCTCACCTCAATTCACACATTTCACTTTTGAGTTTTAAGTTTTCTCTTCTAAAAGACATGACATGCACCAAGCAAGCGGCCTAGAGATGCACCCCTAGAAATCCCATGCACATGCCACCTTCCCCACAGCTTCACCACCACCACCACCACTCCAGCATCACAAGTGTCGATGGAGGGCAATGACATTGGTTCTTTGTGAGATCCTCCATTACCAGAAGACCACGCAACTCTTGATACCAAAGGCTCCATTCCAAAAGCTAGTGCGGGAGATTATGGATAGCATACTAATTAAGAACAGCAGGAGGCACTTCCCAAATGGATTACTCTTGCAACAGCCTGATCACTAGACTGCCTAAGCCCTCCTTGCACTACAGGAAGCTGTCAAAGCTTACCTTATCGACTTGTTCGAAGACTCAATCTATGCAGCAGTGCATGCAAGGAGAGAGTCACCGCCGTCACCAATAGGGATTTGCACATAGTGAGATTCTTTTGGTGATGGAAGGATAGTCCTCACAGAGATCAACAACAATAGGGATGTACTACTAAAACATATATGGAATGTAGATTCCAAAGAGATTTTGTAAAACCCTGGTTGTAATGGATCCCATGTAAAATGTTATAAATATGAATACAATTTTTTTGGTATATTTTATTTTTAAAATTTACTTGTTATTTATTTTATTTATATCTTTGAGTTATCGTTACATGCCTTTGAATAAATACATATTGCACACAGACTCGATAAAGCACTACATATTAAATTTAGGGTATGAATCGTGTTACGTATAAATCTGAAAAATAAACGTAATATTCAAGTAAAAAATAATAATAATAAATACGTATGACAAACTACAAGTGTATGTAAATCCAACAAACATCGGTTTTCATTACTTCAAGAGAAGATTACAAAGTGCATTACATTGGTGATGAGATATCATTTGGTAATAAGTACATCTACTCTCTCCTAGGCTTCTTCAAGCTACACTCCTCATGGTTAGAGCTATTCTTGATCATAGGCAGCAACACATTTTTCCCTAGTAGTTCCTGTCTAATGGCATTGGGGACTTGAACACCAACAACCATGCCACGGGCCACCCTGGAAAAAAGTGGCCCAGACCTAGTACCAGAGAATAAGTAGAGGAGCTTCGAATGTCAAAGCAACACTACTTTCTCCAAGTTGGAGCTCGTTAGGATGGTCTTGAAGGGCCTAGCCTTTGTTAGTGCCCTCAACTTCAGGAAGCTCTCAGCAAAAGCCGGAGAGCATGCCTTACGAAATAAAATAATGTCACTCACAAGATGGGTGATGTACTCCTTCAATGCCGAGTCCTATACCCTTGGCTACCAAATTGGCTACCTTGTCTAGATGAAAATTCATCTATATAGACAATATACTGCATCATCACACAAGTTCAGTGTCAGACTCACTATGTGTGGAGTATACTAAAGATATATATATTAGATTCACGTGAAAATTTACCAATAGGGGCCTCTAGGACATCGTAACCATTGGGATAAATTTTTGTGGAGATCGGGCCCTGCAGTAGCCCTAGCCGCCAGAGGCTTGTGTTTGGGGGCATGAATATGACTGTTGGGCATGAATATGACTGTTGGGATAAATTTTTGCCGGGATTAGGCCCCCGCAGTAGCCGTGGATGGAGGATCGTGATCTAGCCCTAGTCGGAGGCTTGCAGCTAGGGTTGCTGTGGGGGGCCCCTATTGTGCAAATTAAGGCCCCTAGCCGTGAGCCTCTGACCAGGACTTGGTAAAAATTTATCCCAATAGTCTCGATGCCCTAGAGGCTCCTACTCGTAAATTTGTGCACAAATTGGATGACATTACCTTCTCTCTATCATTTATCTACTGCTATGATGGAGTATCCAGGTCTGCTCCTACAAAGTGCTTGGGGAGGTGGGTGCACAATGGCTAAGCTCTGTGCTGCCTCTATGATTGGATCAAGTGCGATCTCCTCAGGCTCCCTTTCGAAATACTCTAATTGTGGCCGAGAGGGTGTGTCAATGTCTTCATCACTGTCCTCTTGCACCTCAGTGTACAAAACATATATGGCAAATACTCCATTGCGCTCGATAAGATCCATCGTGGTATGGTCCTAGGATGAGGTGGGCACTGCTTTGGCACAAAGATGCTATCGCACATGCACGAGGACTTGATTTATCACATTTGCATGGCTTGATCCAGCACATAAACTATATAAAAAATATATGGGGACTCATTTGAGAGCAGAGTCCTGAATAGAGCCAGGCGAGAGGGTTTGCCACATCACAAAACGATGCTAGTATACTAGAGCTAGGGTCTACAATGGAAAGTGAGCTCTCTAGACTCAAGGTCATGCAAAAGCTAGGGTATATCTGGTCTCTTATGTGTGCGTAGCGTGTGGAGCTAATCCATGCGACGAAGGTGGGAGTGGTAGCCATGGCATACAAAGAGAGAAGGAAGGAGAGCACAAGTGTAGGAAGTAGAGAATGAAAGTGAAAATGAGTTTGGAGTTATAGCTTCTATGTATCTAGGGTTTTAAATAAAGGTTCTTTTTTAACCCTAAAGTTTCAAATTAAAACTCTTACCATAGTTTCTTTATTTCAATACTTTAAATTCATTGTTAAAATTACTCATATAGACAAACACTTCATTCTACATTATTATTTTCTCGAATATAGTTGGATCACTGAGTATATTCAAGTCCAACTAGAGAAAATATAGAACGTTTTTAAGAAAAGAAATCTAAAAGACCTTCAGAATCCCCAATTTAATATATAAATTTAAGAAATGAGTAGAAGAGATGAGCTACAATATATCATTATGCAAAGACAATATTGCATAGATTATAGAACTCCAAGTCTAGAATTTAATTATGATTTTAACCAGCAGGATTGACTAATTATAGTATGTATTACCGCACACTTGGATCATAGTAAACTAAGATGATCTAAATTGAAAGTACTTAGAAGTTTAAAAAGGTTTGCATTCGTTCTTTATTTAAAAAAATTACAAGGATTCCACTATCTTAAGGATATGTGGAGAAACACATTGTTTACATGTCATGGATTACTCACTACGAATCCAGACTTTTCTATTATTTAACTTGAAATAAAAGTTGTAGAGGGGCTCATTGGACATTAATTGGATTTTTTGTCTTACAAAAGAAATGCACCAATGGATCTCTGCACTGACCACGAAAGGATTTTGACCATTCCACAAGATAACCACATCTATGAGAACTGTATGTGTCTCATCTCTAGTATCTTGATCCAAGCTGATTCACTTCCCTCGCAAAAATCTTCTATATCGAAAGCCAATGTACAGAGTTTTTCTAGTGATGAAATACCTATAATAAAAATAAAAATAAAAGTAAGTAAATGCGACTAAGACAATAATTTATCTAAGCAAGACCTATGTTAATTAAATCAAGGAATGCAAAGTAGTAAAAAATATTTAAGTGAATGTGAGATAAGATTGGTTGACCTTGCACTCAATCGCCTCATCAAAATGCATTCTTTTGATTTACAGAGACTCACCCAATAGCTGACTCATCCATTCCTCCGATGGACACTTGCATTGATAAGTAATCTTGGTTTTCTTTAGAACATCACATGAATCAAATAAATGTGTAAACAATGAGAATGGAATAAACCAACTAAGATGTACATCTTTGGAGATTGGGTGGGTTTCATAGTACTATTGATGTTAGATTTATCTTGGACTAACATGCTCTTGACAACTCCAAGCTACCAATCAACCATTCACCACTAGATAGTGGCGGCAATGGGACATGCTGCAATCTCTAGCTTTCTACTACTACAAAGAACCTATGTCTTCATGCCAAACATGTATCTTGCTGCTCAAACATTCCACATTCTGCCATTCATGCAAAGTTAATGGATATAGAGCTAGTGTCAATAAAACAAGATTGAATTAGAACATTGCAAAGATTTTTAAAAACAACTTTGATGCAAAAGAATAAACAATGATAAAATTTAAAAACTTACTATTCTTTTTATAATTTGCAATGTAGTTCTCATTGTGTATATATATTTGTTTGTGCATATAAACATGTTGGATCGTCACTTCTATTACTGTACTTGTTCCATTAAACACTTTTCTGAACTCTAAAATTCTACCTTTCCAATGTTTGGTGGGGTTTGCAACATCCTTGCACCTGACCTTGAAAATCTCTCGAGTACTTGGGTGCACCAAAATCCAACCCAACTTATAGTACTTATCAAAAACCCAATTACAGACACTATCTTTCCTATTGAAGATCTCAAGTGCAAGTATGTTATTGATGTTTTTCCTCAGTGAAGACCTCTATAATAACCAAATAGAAAAGTTACCTATGAGTATGTGTATAATTTACAAATGTTCTCTCCAAATGAAACAAAATTTAAATGGAGCAATTTAAAACAAAACATTGTACCTGTAATTCTTTTCACAAAGAAGCCTAGAGATGTTGAACAAGAAGTTGACTTATAACAAGACCATTGTTCCTTCACACTGACAAATTCCTAGAGTACAAAAATAAAAGAAATCTCAGGTCAAAGCATACATATAACCTACATAGGCTTTGCCCAAATGAGTTGAAACTTAACCATGGAGCAACAAAAAAATGACAATATAGTTGTGGTTCTCTTTGCAAAGAAGCCCAAAGATGTTGAAGAAGTTGAGTTTTAAAAAAATCATTGTTCTCAAGAAGCGCGATTGAAATTTTGACACAGTACACACCATCGACTAGTTCAATATGTTGAGGTCATAGAGTAGATATCGTGGTTTATGTCTATGTGGTGGTTACATGGAGCTTTGATTTTAGCTTCTCACGTGAAGGGGTAGAGGTCTCTACCAAGGAGTGGGAATTCTCGAGGGGATATAGTTTGAAGGTGATCGCAGGCTTTATTTGCTATCGTATCCAAATTTCGACTTTTCCATGTTGAGTGTATCGACAAAATGCACTCCTCCATAATGGATTGTGGTATCATGGCAAAGTTTGTGCAAGAGGGTTGATGGCGGGTCACGGATTTGAATACCATGGTAGATGAGCTAGAGTATTTTGGAAACTTGCAAAGTGTTATCTCAGTGGATTACCGTAGCTTCTCCATGATCATATTCAATGTATAATGGTTTAAAGTGGTGTTGGAAGGAGTTGGGATAACCATTCGGTGAGGTCCATTTTGATTTTTAGAAATAGATTCCAAGAAAAGACAGATGGATCTGCATGACATATATGTCCTACCGAGTCATTGTGAACATGTGCATGACCTATTTTTAAAAATTTTCCATGATACAAAACAATTCCAAATGTTGATTCACTCTTATATGTCATACTGAGCAGTTAATCTTCTATCCAAATCCTCGACAACCTCAATGATGGTATGTTGTGCCATCAACTCCTCAGAGTGCGTGAGTGTATGATGAAAGAAACTTTTCCACAATAGACGAGGAGAGTATGCAAGTGGAGGAGTCGTATTGCAAGGAGTGGAGGGCAAAGAGAGCTTGGAGTGTGTAAGAAAGGCACACATGGGTAACGTAGACGAAGAGACAAGAGGCTAAGAATTTTTTGAGAATGAAGTGGACTCCTCTTTATATGGTGACCTATCTGTAGACCTTCCAATGTATGCCTCTGAGGTATGCAAGGAGATTGACATGGGGCCATAGGCTGAGTCGTATTTGCATATGCTTACTTAATTTGTTGATGATTTTCTTTTAAGGATACTTTAGTATATGTGTTTTAAGTAGTAGTATTTTTTTCAGAGTTATATTGTCATGCTTTACCTAAATCTTTATATTGATTATGCTAACATCATTTTTTGTATGTGCAGGTTACCTGTGACGATACCTAGAGAGTAGGATGAGTTGAGGGATGACCGATGAGGAGTTGTAGGAGATATTCATACGTATGTTTCTAAATCATATGTTCCGATTTAGAGATATGGCGGACCAGAGCTATTGTGGACATCATCAAACCGTTCTGTAAGATCTACTTTGGTATGCTCCAATGCTTTGATTTCTAGTAGACAAGGTCAATGCTCTAGATTGGCCCCCGATAAGGAGGTAGTGGTTCTGGGTGTGGTACTACAGAGGTGTGGATGTTGTGAGCATGCGATCAATTCCAGAGAGGGTCACCACTCCTTGCTCTCATACCAGTTCTAGAGAGGGTAGCTTAGGTGGGTGTTGTGGAGGCACCGATGTAGTGTCTTTGTCTCCTCAATTTGGGGGATACTTGTCACCTCCAAGATTTGTCATGCCTACAAAGACATCTACTCTCATGACTCTGGGTTTTGTTTAGCCATTCACAAAGGTGGCACCCCTATGGGTGCTACTCCGAGGGATACTATCCTTGCAAGCATGTCAAATATACAGGGGTCTCTTGGTTATGCCGAGGAGTGCGGTCGCACATGGGAGAGGCTACACCTTAGAGATACCCTAGTAGGATACAACTACCTCATAGATAATAGAATAGGTGCTCTAATCATGAATGATGAGGAGAGGAGGGTGATGTCTCACATGAGGGAGTTGTGCCAACAAGTATTTATGCACAACGTTCTAGACCACTGGAAGAATATACAAGAGAAAAGTAAGGACTATGTAGTGGTGTTCTTATACGAGGAGTTTCTGATACCTATGGTGGCAGAGAGGTTCTCCATTGGGTGGATGATGGAGTGTATGCGTGCATACATATGCGATGCTTTGAACGTTGGTATGAGGCATGTATCTTGTAGTATAGAGTATTTCTTAACATCCCTTTGATGCATAAGCATGAAGATCGAGGAGACATTAAGAACTTGAAGAATCCATGGAGGCTTGAAGAAATGGCTGAAGAAGAAGGCAGGTTTGATGAGTACCCATGGGTAAAGTCCTTGCCAAGTCCATTAGACTCCCTATTGTCAAACTACTACTATAACTACTTCAAAATGATGCAAAGCTACTAATTACTTGGTCCTTTCTTTACAATATTTGTCCATTTGAGCTTCAAAAGAACTCCAATCTTGTCTCTTGCCAATTACGTATCTTAGATTTTCTTGAATTCGAAATGGAATAGGATATGAAAGAAATTAGAAGAAAATGGACCAAAGACCACTACTATGATACGTTGTAAGAAACCAAGTTATAAGAGAGAGAAAAATAGAGTACAAGAGAGAGAAATACTAAAATAGGAGAGAGAAAGAGAAGGAAGCCATGAAAGTTGAACAAGAAGCTTGGAAGATGAAATATTAATTACACATATTTTTGTGAATAATTCATAAATATCTCTTGCCACACTATCACATATATAGAAATAGTCATGTGGTAACATGCATGCATGCGTGTGTGTGTGTGTGTGTGTGTGCGTGCGCGTTCGCGCGCGCCGCACGTGTGTACTTAGTGCTTAGGAAAGAAAGTGAAGGGAGGGCCCGTAGTTTTGAATTCGACAATGTTTAAAGGCACATTTAAGAAAGTGTAAAATAGTGAATTTCTTCATGAATGTAGAACTACATTTAAATTAGGGTTAGAATTCCTATGCAACTTGATTGGTTACATGTGTATTTAAATGATCCCATAAGTTCACATTTGGTGCTCACATCTCTACTTCTATTTTATTATAATGCAAAAATACACACACACACACACACAGCTTGGGAGAAGGACACCTTCTCTCTTTGCTTGTGTTGTGTTGAGTCACACACTCTTTCTCTTTCCCTCTCTCTAATATTCAACATGCAATGGGCATAGTGTCAAGTCTGTTGTCAAACTTCTATCGCCCCCTTACCTTTTCTTTCATTTTATAGATACTATTAGTGCAAAAAAGGAATATTTCTACATATTAAATTAAAATTTCCAAAAATAGAAAACATATCATCTAGAAATTCAACTTGGACTGAGTTTTCTTCAACAACTTTGAGCATGCAATCGAAAACCAATATGGTCCTTCTCTAAAGAGCAAGAGGAACAAGAGAAAGATGATATCTAACATCATGTCCTTTTGGATCGAATTTCAAAAAGTGATGAAAGTATGGATTGCCTCATCGAGCTCAAAGAACAATTAGTAAACCATGTCTCAAATACAATTCACCTTAATTATAAAGGTATTGTCATCCATCCCCCTTTTTTAAAACATTCTTGTTGTTCTATGTTGTAATGAATTCTGCCCCAAAAGTGATTATTATATCATAAGAATAATGATGAAAAAGAGAATACTCCTCTCTTCTCTCTACTATATTTGCTTACTTAATGTAACTTTCTTCTTTGAGAAACTTCCTACTGCATTCTTTTAATAGCTTCTTAGAAAAAGAAACTTCGAGTCGTGGAGATTTATGCATGGTAGGATTGACCCCTCTACTCTATATTTATTGGCATGTAAGCTAAGTGTCTAAGGAGGCTACACACTAAGACAAAGGCCTCGTCCACCCAAAGAAATGAAAGTATGTGATACCACATGGCAAAAGCCTATTGGTTTTTCATTTTATGACCTACAAACATAATTGGACATGCAACATTCCTTGCATGGCATGCATCCTTTATGCCCAAGACATAAAAGACAAACACTTAATTAGTAAATTTTTTTGAATCCAATGAGGCTAGTTAAACTCCAACAAGCATCATCGAAGGCCATTAGCTTAACCAATTGGCCATTATATACCATGTTTTGATAAGTCAAGCATTTTAGCATGTGAAACAGTAGTGCCTAGACTTTGCGATAGTTAAGTTTGGTGCGGGGGGATTGATAGTTTGTAAACACCCCCAATTTTACCAACGAAAGGAGTAATGATGTGTATAGTGATCTAGCATGTACAAAGACTACAGCCAGTGCCTTAGTGCCTTTGATTCAATGTATGTAAGAGTGCCAATTAAACATGTATATAATTATAAGAGGGATTTTTCCATAGCTAATTTGTAAAAGGTCGATATGAAAATGACATGAAAGCTTCCAATATATATTATGTGAAGTAAATTGGAAGAACATTTCAACACTAATGATGACTTTTTCCTCGACTAGTGTAACCGATGATATGTGTGGCAATGGGAGGAGCCCTAGCAAAAAGCCTTTCACACGGTGATTTACAGATTTGTGGAACAATAATACGTGGGTTTCAAAGCTTTTGCTACAAAATCAAAAGGTCGAAACTTTTCGTTGTCAGATTCGATGCGAGCTAGTAGACTTGTCCTTTTTCGGTTGATGAGGAGATGGAAGCCGTTCACGGCAGCTCGATACGGGAAGGGATTGCTGATGAGAAGCGTTACGTGAGATGGAGCTCTTGCACCTGCACAGTAGCCGAGTGCACTGCGAGAAGCTGCCGTGTGTGAGAGCCCTCTATGGAAGTAGCCGCAGTTTCGATTCAAAATAGGAATGCAAATTAAGCCTTAATTACCTGCGACGTAGGAATAATTTTCAAGGGTCTCAAACGTCATGCTTGACATGTCTTATGCTCAAAATTCTCTTCCCTTGAGCGTGCGTGCGCCCCCGGCCCCACTTCAGGAATCAGGGTTACAACTTACCGCACGCGCACTGCTGCTCTCAGAATTTCCGCGGGCATCATAGAAAACGGCGTTCAATTGTTTGAAAAGGCAATCTGTGGCATTGATTCCATTCACGTCCATGAATTTTTATATAGGTGTGGAAATTATTAAATGTCACAGCGGCAAGATTTGCGGCAGGTGCCATCGCTCGAAATTCAAAGACGCCGCCGCACGGATCAAATGTTGTGTTACGTCACACGTGTATGCGTGTGTTTATATATATAATACAGGCGTCATTCATATAATAGCCCGTGGAAATAGAAAACGGCAGGTGAAGCAGGATGGAATGGCCTGGGCTGGGATGATAGGCGAAAAGCACGTGCAGGATGGCATGAGAGATATACCAATATCATCACACTGAAAACTTGCCCATCGACGAGATCTAGTACTTGCCTACTATTACACCTACACAAAGTCTCGGTGCTCAGACTACGATTTTGCCATTATAACTTACGACAAAATTATCAGTTAGTACAAGATTTAATGCGGATGATCATTGATCGGTAGAACTCCTTGTGTCAATCAACATCAAACCATCTGTCAGCACTGTTGCCGGGCTAATTATGATTTTCTATGGCCTTGCACTAGATATGTCTTGTGTACATATATATACATACATTGTATAACTACAGACTTGGGCCGAGAGAGAGAGAGAGAGAGAGAATATCGTCATAACCAGCCGCTGCAACTCCATGATCAGCTGAATGATCATCTTATGGCACCTGCAGAGAAAGCATGCAGCTGAGGATGATGATGACGACGGTGGGGGCCACCGCCGGCGGTGGCGGTGGCGGCTGCGGCTGCTTCTTCCTCGCCGCTTCTTTGTTCTTCTTCTTCTCCTCGCTTCTCTTCCTCTTCTTGTTCAGCTCCTCCTTGGAGTACATTCATTACCACCATTACAGCAATATTGATGTTATCGATGATCATTACTATCGTCACAACATGTGGGCTCACTCTGCCAGTACCGCTACCAGCAGCCACACGCACACAGCTAGCCTCTGCACCCAATGCCTCCAAGCAAGCTTACGCTTGCTCTATGAAAGCAACCGACTATATTAGTCTTATGTCCCAAAACTAGGATACGCGCGCACACACACACACACACTCCCTCTGTCTCTAGAGCCTCATGATTCACAGACCACGAATTGTTGAACCACCTGCTCGCGCATGCTAGGCTCTAGCATGCCCTCATGTGTAAGTCTTATGTATGTAATCAGTTTTATCGTTGCAGTATAGCTGTTTCGTTTACCATCATGAAGATAAACCCCCTGCATTAAGGTGTTCGCCCCATCACTGGATGAATATCATGGCCTTGTTTCATGTTACCTTAGCTTATAATACCTAACACTAACTTTTTGTGATGCTCGTAGGTGGCGAACCCAGCTACAAACTAAAGGCATTGCTGTGTTTATGATATGTGGCCGGTAAAGATACTTTCGACCAGTACCGAAGGTGTTGCTATACATTGCCAGCTGCCATACCTTAGTCAACGAAAGCTAGCTTTGGCCCGGGTGCCGGCATCGAATCACTGTAACATCATGTTCGAAGTAAAACCTCTTCATTCAGCGCCACGAACCCTCGTTAAAAATCAATGACGGCAAAACCATGCTTGTAAAATGCCTTCATATACATATATTATGTATATAACTGTTAAGGCTGTGGACGTACTACTCAACATGCATCGACAGCTTTTTGGTTTGATCGCATATAAGCAAACAAGGATTGTGTATTACTTTGCTATCTCCTTGACGTTGCCACGCCTACTAAGGAGTACTAACTAGCGCAGGTCCTTGCTTTGAAATAATTAATGATCCATTACGGGATTAAATTTGCTGTAGTCAGAGGGCAGTTGCCATTGAAGTAATACTGAACTGTACGCTCTCAGCAAAAATATGCTCAGCTTTATGAGCATGTGAGAGTTAATCAGGATGATGTTCATAAGTAGTATGATCAACTCGTAGTCGGCGTGCATAAAGGCAATGCAGATAACGAAGCTTCTTGTAACTACATGCATTAACGTTTGCGTAGTTTCGATGTGACTAAGTGGTAGGTTTAGGAAACTATGGTTTTTCTCAAAACTCACTATATCCTCTTTAAACCTCTACCAGAATAGACCCTTCTTACATTACATAGTTTATGATAGAACCCAACAAGATTTATTGCCTTTATTTTATGTCATTAGTTTTGTTTTGTGAGGTTCTCCATGTATGGTAGAGGCTCGGAAAGCAAATCATTGTTAGTTTTGTACAAGCCAAAGGTTTCAACTTATGTGCAATTCATATCATTTTTATGTAGTGCTTGTGTGGAGAGTGCCTGGGAGAGTGATAGCTATCACTCACTATTATTCTTTTCACAAAGAATTTATCTACCCATGTCCTTCAAATCCTCTTTCGTGTTTGAGAGTGTTGTTGCCTATAGTAGCCACATTGGCAACTTGATTTTCAACCCAAAAGTGCAACAATCACCATTTAGCAAGTTACAACAAGAAGCAAGGACCACCACCACAAGACACAAAAAGACACCAAGGAGAGCATAAATAGAGGACTCTTCTTTATTTGAAAGGGGATGCTAAAGAGAGGAGGGTGAACAAGCCTCAAGGCAATCAAAGCATAGAGTCTTGCTTGTGACCATTATATATGAGCCTCATAGTCTAACATGTAGAAGGCTATTGATATTGTATTTTATCTCATTTTCCATTATTCTATTGTTAGCTAGACTGACAGTTATACTTTCTCTTGTCCATATTGTGTGATTTTGAGGTTTGCATTGTGGTGTTTTCATTTGCATGGTTTTTAGCTCTTATTTTCATTCTAATCTTTTGAATTATCAAGTCAATCTCAACTCTCAAATCACATACTATCACATTCATTATTTGAGATCAATACATCTATATGACCTTAGCATGGCATGAATCATGTATGCACCCATGTAGCAAGTCTAATAAAACCCTAACAATTTTTGGTGAGATTCCAAAATAATATTAGAGTTAGAGATCTTCTACAAGCAAGCAAATCTCATATTTGTATTTTCAATAGATTTTGCCTATTATTTTATTTTCAAATTGTAGGATAAGGTCACTTTTTCTCAAAATCCTCATAACTAAAAAATTACAATTTTATTTTCTATAAAAATAAAGCCAATCATTAATATACGACTCTTTAATGCCCTTATGACTTTTCAACATGAAAATATATTAGAATCAATATTCTGATTCTTGCTTCTTAAAAGGGCGGAAGTTAAAAAACGATATAAAATGACGTACACATCATATTTTAAGATTATTTTTTACCTAGAGACACCTTTTTGACTCGAGAGTTTCCTTGTAAATTTTGATTGTTTTTGAACAAGTATATGCCTATTTTTTGGCATTTCTTCATTCCATCTCAAAGCTCTAGTTTTTTCTGAAATTTTGTGTACTCTTCTCCTTCCCTCTAGAATATGGTTTTTTGCATAGGAATTCTCCTAAAGCAATACTTAGTATTATCTACAACACTCTTTACCCTACTACAAGCAATCTCTGAAGTGGTTTTGATAGCATTTGCTGAAATCAAATAATCTCTATCTACAACACTCTCTACCTTGCTACAAGCAATCTCTCTCTTTAGTACAGTGTGATAAGATATTTTCCTCTTCAACACTCTATACTACAAGTAATCAAGTGATAATGGAGGTATCTTTATTTTTAAAAATCTCTTTTATGTTATTATTCTTCATAGTTGTTATTTAATCCTTGAGTCAATTCATAGAGAGAGAGAGAGAGAGAGAGAGGAGGGGGCGAAGAGAGAGGACTGTGTGAGATGAACTAAGAGAATAAGTGATAGAGTGACATAGAGTAAATTAGGGTAGAAGATAAGATAATATTATTGTTCTCTACTAGCCAAGCTTCTATATGAATGTGTATAAATATATTTGATCAATTCAGAGAGAGAGAGAGAGAGAGAGAGAGAGAGAGAGAGAGAGAGAGAGAGAGAGAGAGAGAGAGAGAGAGAGAGAGAGAGAGAGAGAGAGAGAGAGAGAGAATATTTTGGATAAAACAGAAGATAACATTGGATACTGATTAGAAGTAGATTAAAAGCTAAGATTATAGGAAAATTAGGGATTGATTAGGGTCTATCATGATTGAAATCAAGAGAAAGAGACAATATCCAAATGGGTAAAAAAGAACATAGATATAGTGAATCAAAGGGGTGTAGTTGTGTGATTTGAGCCAATCCAGAATTAGCTCCCGGGGGGTCCACTAGGGTTTAATGTATGGTACCACATGAGTGTAAGGGAGGGGGGTTATTTAAAGGAAGGAAGGTACATTTTATAAGGTAAGATCCCATAAATAGGGGGTAGATAAGGGGTATTTTTATATACTTCTTGCACATAGGAGACGTCTTCTTATTACTACTAGTGAATCCCCCGTGAATTAGTTGCATGCTGTTGGATTGATGCTGACCTATAGCTCCTAGATATTTAAACGTTCTTGCTATTGATAAAAAAATTGGCATTGACTCCTTAGATTACTATTAATCAAAGGGGTGTAATTGTGTAATGTTAAAATTGGTGTATATATATATATTTTTCAGGATGCAGGTGCAGGACGTACCAAGAGAAAGAGAGATATTCACTTTTAATTGGAGGATGAATATGCATCAATGTTCAAAATAACTATAGAAAGGGATGATGCAATAAGATACATGATGCAACAAGAAAGAAATGCATGGAAAAAAAAGTGGACCTTTGGGTTGATGGATGCATTTATCCACCCGATCCAGTCACTCAAAGGCCACCACAATTTGAAGGGCTTACATCATTTGTAAAGTCCATTTGTGAAGGAAATGAAGGATTGTATGGATACATATGCAGACTTGTCACACAAGGATTAGCAAGGATTCATCAAGCCTTGACAAATATGAAAACAAGATTACAAGGGAATATACAGTCTTTGATGGAAAATGATAGATTATTGACTAAGAAGAATAGGGAGAACTAGAGCCTACAACAAGCAATGTTTGTCATTGAAGATGCTATGCAGGCTACACATGTGCAAAATATGGAGTTATAGTCTAAAGTTATGGACTTGGAGAAGGAGAATCTAAACATAAAGAGGAAACTCACACAAACTTTGGAGATTGGATCCACTTTAAAAACCAAAGAAGCACGTTGGCACATCCGATTAGTTAAAACAATTCACTAATTAACCAAAGAAAGTGGATAATACCATAGAGGATATATGCTCAATCTGCTACAATGAGAAATATATTCCCTCATGGAGAGAATGATACTATTGCCAAAATCCTAAGCAAGGATATGGTAAAAAGGGCATTGGAAAATCATAAATTCAGGGACATTGTAGATGGTGTCACAAGTGAACATCTTAGGGATGTGAGCAACTTGTTTACTACTACAGATGCTTAGGGATTATCTGACAAGGTGGGAATGAGCTCTGAGTCATATAGTATGCTCTATTAATAATTGGATACAGGATTTAAGCAAGCCTTCAAAACTAAGCGAGTAATGCCTCTGCCAAAACCATTTCACGTGAAAAAGGCTCGAAAATAACTAAATGAGAAAGTTTTAGAACTAATTGGCAAGCCAATGCATCTGAAAAATACACACATATTAAAGTATGGTTCCAAAGAAGTTACGTTTGTATTAAATGCATCCAACAACTTTGTATTGGATATATGTAGGGTTCAGATTGCTATGGTCAAGTTCTACAATATGTCTATAGAAGAATGTAGAGGCAAGCTTAAGTTTGTCCTCAAACTTGATGAGAGTGAGATTATTAAGGGGCAAAAACTTGAACGTGTGAGTATAACACTTATGAATTGAGCATTGGATCCCAACATTGATGAAAACCATCCTTTATACTTCAGTGTACAGTTAGAGAATGAAATATGGTGGCTTGCAACATTTGAAGTACCAAAGGAGGACCATGAAGTACTTAAAGTTCTTTTTACCGTCACTAGTATACCCAGTGTTATTCAACAGAAAAATAATGGAGCAATTTTACACATCGAGGAATTTGGGGACTATCAAGTTGAATGGCATCTTGCAGGTGATTTAAAAACATTGAAGTGTATGTTTGTTTATCAAATACAGTGAATGCAAAATTTTCGTGTATATACTGCATGCAAACTAGGAAGAAAGGGAAAGATGGAAAGAAAGAATGGCTTGCCATGGTAGGATAACAAGGTGCTCCAACACGTGATAAAAAAGTCATGAGAAATGGAATGTTAGCTCTAGTGGATCCAAAGTGGCGCCCTATTTTGGAAATACCACTAACAAGGGTTCACTTTTGCACATTGCATTGTTTGGTTAGAATAATTGAGAAGCTAGTATATGAATATATATGCTTTGCATACAAGATGCGACCTGTCTTAGAAGCTGATGCTACATGCAAGGAGGTAGAACGAGTCTCCTTTGAAGTTGGATTGCACAAGGGACTAAGTAGAAATAAAAAAGGACAAGAAAATGTCAGGAAAGAGTGGAAATATCCCTTGTCAACCATGCTTTGTTGGACCCAAGGCTAGGAAGTTTATATCTCCACATCGAGATGAGGAAGGTAACATACTTGTAAAACAACCAGAGAAGTATGAAGCATGGAAAAAGTTTTACATTGCTGTTTCGGATTGGAGCAATGGGGGACGAACGAGGATTGCAAAGGCAGAAGTGTGGATACACCTAGATAGATTACTAGCTCTCTTACAAAAATTGAGATTTAGGGATGGTGATGCGAATACATTTAAAGAGACAGTTGCTAAATTTCACAGGTCCATGGTGGAGGCATGGACTACAAATAGTATAACACACTAGATGGTCAATATTGTCACCATTACAAAAATAATCATCATTTTGAATTAGTTTATGTTTCTAATCTCTCTTCTTGTGCAACATATACTTGAAGCACATAGTCCATACTTTGCAGATCAATGAATTTTGGCAATATGGTTAATGCAAGGCATTGAATGATCTCATTGGCAAGCTCGCTGTGCTTTTCAAAAGGCAATTGATCATGGAGGTGGAATCAATGATTCTAATTCTATGAGGCAATTATTACAATGGCAGTATAGGAGATTAGAGGTACGATATGAGGAAAAAGAAAAGAAGTCCAAAACCTGTCAAGTAGAATTTATAAGTGGGACAATATATGAAGTGAGAAAAGCAAGATATGAAAACAACACAGCTAGACAATGCCACGTAGAATGGTTGGCAACCCAAGAGAGAGATGGCAAGAAATGGAGACCTAGATAAAGATAATACTTTTGATGCATTTAGAGTCCACGAGAGAGCATAGGTACCTAGGATATGACACATCAATACTCCTATCTTTTACATGAGATGTCTTGCAAATTTTGTTTAAAATTTTGAAGGTTTGTTACTATGGTTTTGAAAGTCAATTTTGAATTATGTTTTTTAATTTTAAAAGTCATTTACACCACAGTAAGTTTAAATGTTTCGTACTTAAGTCAAGTCTCTCCTTTCCTTTTTTATCATTACTCTTCACTCTACCCTCCACCTGTCTATCCTTCATTATCACAACCATGGCACATTCTAAGCCTCCTATCAAGAAGGCACTTGCAAGAGCAAGAGCTCAACACTCTTCCAAATCTAGTGAGTGTACTGTGAGTGATAAAGGTTCCTTGGTATTCGACAACGGTGGTTCTACTACAGCTAATAATGGTGGTGCTATTGTGTCCAACAATGGTGGCCCTAGTGTGGTCAATAATGATGGTTCACCATTGTCCAAAAATGGTGGTCCACATGCTCCAATTGCTCCACCTCCCACTATTGCTCTAGCTAGTAATACATGTCCTCCAACACATAAGAAGTAAAGATGGAGACCAGGCACAATTGCGCTATGTGAGATAAGGAAATTCCAGAAGAGTGCCAACTTGATTATTCCTAAGACACCATTCTCTAGGTTGGTGTGAAATATATTGCAAGATCTGTAGTTAGGGCATCATCACAAGTTCTTTTCAAGGAACCAGGCAAGGAATGTGGGGCGATGGTCAAGCCAAGCCTTGATTGCTGTCCAAAAAGCAGTTGAAAGTTACTTGATTGATCTAGTGGGTGATTCTCAAGTTTTAGCCATTCATGCCTGACGTATCACTATTAAGCCCATAGATATGGTTCCTGTTCGTAGGAACCACAACAACAAGGATGCATTTAATCTTTATGTCAACAATATGCTTTGAGAAGCTACCTTGTAATTGGATCTATGTTTTTAGCTCAAATTTGGTTGTAGATTGTAAGGAGCTTAATTTTGGTTTATCTTTTCAGTAGACCTTCAAGTATTTGATAGCTGTAGCCTACAAAATGAAGCTAAATTTTGCCTAGCTCTAGTTGTACTTGGTGCAATGCACTATCTGCCGTGTATTTCATGGTTTCGTAATGCCAAATCTGATATTTGATATTCTATTTTACCATAATTTGCATTATGCATATTTTCAAGTTTCTAATTTTCAAAGTAGTTTTGTTAAGAATAAATTCAATGCGCAACCACACACACATCAATGATTAGTTGTACATGAGCCGATGCACTATATATTTATTGTATTTAGCGATTTGGCAATACTATATCCGATATGCGATATTCCATTTGACCCATGACTTATTTTTTGTGAAATTTTAAGTTTCCAATATTTCACGTAGTTTGGTTGACAACACATTTAATATGCAGTTGTGCACACTCGATGTGGTGGTGAGTTTTTCTATTATCACAGAAGTATAATCTAGTTAATGCATTTTCAAAAAATGATTGAACCGTCAATTTTATAAATTGAAATCAGGTGAAACTTCACCCGCATGACGGACATCATAAAAACTCATGGATATTAAAAAATTGGCCCCATCAAAAGTGGGACACCTGTCCGGAGGCTCGCGTCTAGGACTCTAAATCTAGGGATTCATGGCTCCAGATGCCAGCCTCCGGACAGGTAGTCCTAGAGACTTCTGATGAGGCCCATTTTTTTCTTAGTAGTTGATGTACCCTAGGAGTCCACATGTAAAATTTCACGTCAATCAGATCATTGGTCATATTTTTCCAAAGCCTGGATACATTAATTCAGGTTTAAGGGTTTTTTGAAAGTTTTGCTATAAGTTTAAAGTTTCACCTCATTTTACACATTTCACTTTTGAGTTTTGGGTTTTCTCTCCTAGAAGGCATGGCACGCCCCTAGAAATCCTATGCAAAGGCCACCTCCCCCACCTCCCCTAACTCCCCCACCACCACCACCACCACCACCACCATGCCAGCATCGCAAGCATAGATGGAAGCTAGGCACAGTGGCTCTTTGTGAGATCTGCCATTTTACCAGAAGACCACAACCTCTTGATACCAAAGGCTCCATTCTAGAAGCTAATGCATAAGATTATGGATGGTGTACTCATTAAGAATAGTAGGATGCACTTCCCAGGATGGAACACGCTTGCAACAACTCGATCGTTGGACTATCCAAGCCCTACTTGCACTACAGGAAGCTGTCGAAGCTTATGCCATCAATTTGTTTGGAGACTCGGTCTATGCAGCAGTACATGCAAGGAGAGTCACTGTCACCAATAGGGATTTGCAGATAGTGAGGTTTTTCCAGCGATGGAACGATAGTCCTTGCGGAGATCAACAACAATAGGGGTGTACTACCAAAACGTATACGGAATATAGCTTCCAAAGAGATTTTGTAAAACCTTGGTTGTAATGGATCCCATGTAAAATGTTATGAATATGAATACAATTTTTTTGGTACATCTTATTTTTGTGTATTCGCTTGTTATTTGTTTTATTTATGTCTTCATGCGTTCGAACGAATACATATTGTGCATGAACTCGATAAAGCACTACATATTAAATTTAGGATACAAATCGTGTTGTGTATAAATCCGATAAATAAATGTAATATTCAAGAAAAAAATAAATGATGCGTATGACAAACTATATTGCACACAAATCTAACAAATATCGATTATCATTACTTCAAGAGAAGATTATAAATTACATTACATTGGTGATGAGATATCATTTGGCACTAAGTACATCTACTCTCTCTTAGGCTTCTTTGAGCTAGACTCCCTATGGTTAGAGCTATTTTTAATCATAGGCAGCAACACATTTTACCCTAGTAGTTCTTGCCTAATGACATTGGGGTCTTCAACACCAGCAACCATGCCACGGGCTACCATGGAAAAAAGTGGCCAGACCTAGTACTAGAGAATAAGTAGATGAGCTTTGAACATCGAAGCAACACTAATTTCTCTAAGCTAGAGTTCGTTGGGATGGTCTTGAAGGGCTAGCCTTCGTTACTGCCCTCAACTTCAAGAAGTTCTCAAAAAAAGTTGGAGAGCATGTCTTATGGAATACAAAAATGTCGCTCACAAGCTAGCTGATATACTCCTTCAATGCCGAGTCCTGCACCCTTCCTTGGCAACCAGATTGGCCACCTTGTCTAAATGAAAATTTATCCAAATAGACAATGTCTTGCATCACACAAGCTCACTATCAGACTCACTATGTCAAACTCACAATGCATGGAGTGTGGTAAAGATATATACATAGGATTTGTGTCAAAATTTACCAGTAGGGCCTCTAGGGCATCAGAGTATGAGCATCAATTTTTTTCGGCATCGGGCCCCTAGAGATGCCCTGGCCGGAGGCTATTGTTTGGGGGCCTACGTGAGCCTCCGGCTAGGGTAGTTCTAGGGGCTCGATCCTGGTAAAATTTGATGTGTATACTCCAGAAGGCCTAGAGGTCCTACTGGTAAAATTTGACGCAAATCCAATAACATTACCTTCTCTGCATCATCTATCTGTTGCTGTAATGGAGCATCTAGGTATGCTCCTGCAACTAGGCCACCCTCGTCTCTCTCTTGGGAAGGTACTGCGTAGTCGGGTTGAGGTCAAAAAATGCTTTCTTGCAACCGCTCGAACTTCTCATCTGAGATCTTATACTCTGGTGATGCATTCTCAATCTGCTCTTGGATGCTCACAATGGCAGAGATGCCATCGACACTCGTACCATCATATTAAGCCACCTCATCAACATGTGTTGGCACATCTTGTATATCAAAATCTATAAAATCATTAGGTGCATCATGCACCATGATACAATATAGCTCTTCTTCCCTTAGCTCTAAAATTTCTAGCACATCCTGCATAAGTAAATATTCCACCCCCTCGATGATGATAGCATGGAGAGAAGCGAGGGGTGGCTCATCACTTGTCGGCATCTCAACAGGGCAAGGAGGTGGCTGTACGATGGCTAAGCTTTGTGTTGCCTCTACTCTCGGATCGAGTGCGATCTCTTCAAGATCTCTCTCGAAATACTCTAGTTGTGGCTGAGAGGGTGTGTCGATGTCTTCCTCACTGTCCTCTTGCACCTCAGTGCACAAAACATATATGGCAAATGCTGCATCGCACTCGATGAGATCCATCGTGGAGTGGTCCTGGGATGAGGTGGGGGCACTGCTCTGGCATGGAGATGTTGCCCCACATGCATGAGGGCTCAATTCATTACCTTTGCATAGCTTGATCTAGCACGTAAAATATATAGGAAATCTATGGGGACCCATCTGAGAGCAGAGTCCAGAATAGGACAGGTGAGAGGGTTTGCCACATCACAAAACGATGCCAGTATACTAGATCTAGCGTCTACAGCAGAAAGTGAGCTCTCTAGACTTAAGGTCGTGCAAAACCTAGGGTATATCTAATCTCCTATGTGTGCTTACTGTTTGGAGAAAATCCATGCGGCGAAGGTAGGAGTGGTAGCCATGGCACACAAAGAGAGAAGGGCGGAGAGCACAAGTGTAGGGAAGTAGAGAATGAAAGTGAAAACGAGTTTGGAGTAATACCATTTATGTATTTAGGGTTTTAAATAAAGGTTCTTTTTTAACCCTAAAGTTTCAAATTAAAACTCTTACCTTAGTTTCTTTATTTCAATACTTTAAAGTAATCGTTAAAATTACTCATACAGACAAATGCTTCATTCTACATTATTATATTATGGAATATACTTGGATCGCTGAGTATATTCAAGTCCAATGACAGAAAATATAGAAAAATTTTAAGAAAAGAAATCTAAATGACCTTTAAAATCCCTTGAATCCAATTTAATATTTAAATTTAAGAAATAAGTAGAAGAGATGAGCTACAATATATAATTATGCAAAGACAATATTGCATAGATTATAGAACTCGAACACTTGCATTGATAAGTAATCTTTGTTTTCTTCAGAACATCACATGAACCAAACAAATGTGTAAAAAATAAGAATGGAATAAACCAAATAAGATGCACATCTTTGAAGCTTGTGGTGGGTTTCATAGCACTATTGATGTCAAATTTTATCATGGACTTACATGCTCCTGACAACTCCAAGCTACCAATCAACCATTCACCACTAGATAGTGGCGACAATGGGACATGCTGCAATCTCTGGTTTTCTACTACATATAATGAATTATAAAAAAAGATATTTTGAGTTGCAAGTTGACTTGCAGGGTTATTATCATAGATAAAAGAACCTATGTCTTCATGCCAAACATGTATCTTGATGCTCAAACATTCCACATTCTGCCATTCATGCAAAGTTGATGGATATAGAGCTGTCAGCAAAACAAGATTGAATTAGAACACTGCAAAGATTTTTAAAAATAACTTTGATGCAAAAGAATAAACAATGATAAAATTTAAAAACTTACTGTTTTGTTTATAATTTGCAAATGTAGTTCTTGTTGTATACATAGATTTGTTTGTGTGTATAAACATGTTGGGTCAACACTTCTGTTACTATACTTGTTCCATTGAACACTTTTTTGAACTCTAAAATTCTACCTTTCCAATGTTTGGTGGGGTTTGCAACATCCTTACGCCTGACCTTGAAACTCCCTCGAGTACTTTGGTGCATCAAAATCAAATCCAACTTATAGTACTCATCACAAATCCAATTACTGCCACTATCTTTCCTATTGAAGACCTACACTACAAGTATGTTACTGATGTTTTTCCTCTATGAAGACATCTATGATAACCAAATAGAAAAGTTACCTATCAACATGTGTATAATTTGCAAATGTTCTCTCCAAATGAAATGGAATTTAAATGGAGCAATTAAAAAAAACATTGTACTTACAATTCTTTTCACAAAGAAGCCCAGAGATGTTGAACAAGAAGTTGACTTATAACAAGACCATTGTTTCTTCATTGAAAAATTCCTAGAGTACAAAAACAAAAGAAATATCAAGTCAAAGCATACATATAACTTACATAGGCTTTGTCCAAATGAGTTGAAACTTAACCATGGAGCAATAGGAAAAGTGGCAATATACCAATGGCTCTCTTTGCAAAGAAGCTCAAAGATGTTGAAGAAGTTGAGGTTTTAAAAAATCATTGTTCTCCACCCTCAAAGATTTTGGGAGTTAAAAAAAAGAAGAAAAAATCTGTATGCATATAGCTTGCATACATTTTGTCCAAACAATATAAAATTTAACCATGGAGCAGCAAGAAAAGAAGACAACATACATGTAGCTTTGTTTACAAGAAAACCATAAGATGTTAAAGAAAAATTTGAGTGTTCAAAATATCATTGTTCTTGACTGTAAGAGACTCCTAGAGTACCAAAACAAAATAAATTATATGTCAGAGAATACACATAACTTGCATATGTTTTGTCCAAATGAGATAAAACTTTACCATAGAACATCCATGGAAGAGAACAATATACCTGTAAAGTTTTGTGAAGAAAATCTTAGGGCTTTGGTAGAACAAGCTCTGCTCTCATAAGACGTGTGAAACTCACTCTGCATTTGTGTAGAGAAAATGAAATTTCACATGGTTACAGATAGGGCAGCAACAATGAGGCTGTAAGATTTCACCAGGAAATAAGAAGCGGGGAAAGAGATATGATAAATTTGAGTTCCGCTGAAGAAAGAGGGGGAAATTGAAAAGGAGAGAAATGAAAAGTCAAACATTAAAAAATAAGAAAATGAAAATTTGAGTCACAAACTTCCAGGAAGTGTCAGCATTGTATTTCCCATATTTCCTTTATGTTATTACTGAGGGAAGATTTGGGCCAAGATATGGCTAGAAGATTCATGTTACATGAATCTGGAATCCCATCTCTCTCATTGGTTAGACCTATATTTCTTTATTCACTCCTTAAGGGGCAAAAAAGAGAGTCCATATTTCTCCTAATGACCCATTTGAGAGTTTATATGTCATAAAATGTGAAAGAAAGCTAGTTTGGAGAAGAGGAAGAAAAAAAAAAGAATCCAATTTCCACCAAAATCAAAGGTATGGATACACATGATTCTTTTGGTCTTTGGGGTAAGGGGTAGAATTTCTATCTTTTTGATCTTTTGGAGGCTAATGCTATAGCCTAAGGTTGCATGTAAAGGTACTACATCATGCTTGCTATAGTTAAACATGCCTATAATTGTGTTGTTAAATGCAATTTTATGATGCAAGAAATGTCACTATACCTCATTCTTAAACACCCTATTGATATTTATGGTTACAGTTTGGGGTAGGATTTATGTATTATACAACTATTCTATTCAAGGTAGGAATTCTACTTATAATTTGAGATTGGATTTCTCTTCTCTGGTTTTGCTCTAGTTAAATATGGTAGTAGTCATGCTATTAAACATAGTTAATTTGCAACAATATAAACAAACATATACCTGGGGAAATATAGTATATGTCCTTCTAACTTTTTGTCAAGTTTTATAATGTGTTGTTGTTTTGTTTAGGGTAGGATTTTTGTTTATAGTTCGAGTTAAATCTCTCTTCTTTGGTGATTATAGAAGAAGAATCCAAGTTTTACAAACAATCAAATGTATGGTTTTCTATGATTCATTTGATATTTGGTACTATTTCACTTATTTCCTATTGTTTTGTATTTCAGTGGCCAAGTGGATGAGGGCATCCTAGCTCTTTGTTAGCACCGTTAAATTATTTTTGGGACTAAATGAGGATGTTTGGAGTGCATATATTACATCATGTTATGTATATTGAGATAGGGAAGGAGGCTAAAGGCTGTGGTAGCTTAAGTTGTTTGAAGGAGCCTATTATCGTGATGCAATGACTTTGTCACCAATCTATTTGGGCAAATTCAATGTCTTGGATTTGAGGGTTGTAGTTATTAGATGAACTACAAGATGCAAGCTCATCAAATCATCCTTTTATTATGAATGGATCATGGTTATAGGGCCATGGGATTGGTTTAGATTATAGAGGCATGTGTGCACTTTAGAGTGAGTGAGAGCCTACAAATACGCCTATAGCTTATGCATGCACATTTACCAAGCCTATGTATACATCTATAGTTATGCCTATGTCTAGCCTAGACCTACCTAGACCTAACCTACATATGGCATATGGCATGCCTATACATCACATAGACATGCCTATGCATAACTTATGCCATGTGTAGCCTATGATGTGTATAGTCTATGCCATGCTAGGCGTAGATGTAGGTCATGTGTTTTTGTATATGTATGTATGTCTTGTGTAGATGTATGTTAGACTAGGCTTATGCTATGTCATATATATGCCATGCCATGCATATGTGTATATGCATATGCATGCATATGTGTATGTTATCTATATGTGTGTGCTAGGCTAGGTGTACATCATATGTATACCTATGTGTATATGCAAGCTATCTATCTATGTATGTTATCAATATGTATAAGCTAGGCTAGGTGTATGTAATGTGTATACCAATGCATATGTGTATGTCATGCCATGTGTATGGATATGTGTATGTCATGCATATATCTATGCTAAGCTAGGCATATCCCATGTGTATGTATATGTGTATTTCATGACATGTATATGCTAGGCTTCATGTATGTCATGCCTATACATATGTCATGTGTATTTTATACAATGCATATGCGTATCTATACGCGTATGTCATGTGTATATGTATGATAGGCTAGGTGTATGTGCTACCATGCATGCCCAATATGCATATGCACATATATGTATACTAGGCTAGGCATAGATCATGCATATGCCTATGTTAGAATGTTACATTACTAGCGTGCTTTTGTTTTTTATATGTATCATGATGTCATATGCCACTAATCCTAATGTGTTGTGTTTTTGTAGATGTATTTGTTCATCATATTGTAGATGTTAATGTGGCCAAGGTTTTCATCTTAGAATTTAGGTCCGCACATTGAAAGCGATAATCCAACATACAATAGATTTATGCCAGAAGTAGAGGCTTTTTTTGGGTTTCCCCCTCCAACCAAAATGAGCTTTATGAGTACCGGATTGAGAGAGAGAGAGAGAGAGAGAGAGAGAGAGAGAGAGAGAGAGAGAGAGAGAGAGAGAGAGAGAGAGAGAGAGAGAGAGAGAGAGAGAGAGAGAGAGAGAGAGAGAGAGAGAGAGAGAGAGAGAGAGAGAGAGAGAGGGGGGGTGGTGGTGAAGTTAATGATGGTGGTGGTGGTAGTGGTGCTAGAAGTGGAAGTTAAGGTGGGTACATCTAAGGGTGGAATAAGTAAACTATGTGGAACAAGAATAGGGGGGTTGCCAAAAAAAAAACTCACTCTTTTCCCTTCCCCATCTTGATCTCTTGAGTTCAAATCTCCATATTTATTGTAATGTTTTTACCTCCATGTGCATTTAGTGTCAGAAATATCACGTGTAAACCTCCATATGCATTCGGTGTGCCAAAAATATCATTTGCAAACCTCCATATGTATCTCTTGAGTTCAAACCTCCGTATGCATTTAGTGTTAGAAATATCATGTGTAAAAGCACTTATTGTGTTTAAGTTGGCACTTAAAAGAATGCATTTAGTATTAGAAATTTCTTGTAAAAGCCTGTTTGTATTCACATTTATTGCACATGATATACACAAAATTTTAGACACCAACCATTTTATAAGAATGTGATAGATGCACCCATAAGTTACATGAAATTTTAGACACAAGTCATTTGATAAGCACACTAATAGATGTACTCATCAATTCTCTCTATAGCACATAGAATACACCTAGTTGGTTGCTTACAAGGCTAATCCCTTGTATTTTTTATTAAAAGAAGGAGCTGATAAGCTACCATAGTGGATTACGTGACTAAGGATGAGTTAAGGAGTTGAACAAGGATAGAAGAAGTATAATTACTATAATGGAATATCCCTCACCTAGGCAAGGAGATAGGAGAGACAAACAAATTATGGGTGGTTTAAAGTTAAAGATGTGGATGTGGCCAAAATAGCGACCAAGGGAGTGAGAGTAGAGTTGAGATATTTGAGAGTGCAGTGACTAGTGGTCCTTCATATGAAGAAGACACACTTATTTGAAGACTCTTATAGGAAGACATAGTGGTAAATTTAGAGGCAAACCAAACAACATAGCTAGTCCTCATTAACAAAATTTTAAGGTATTCGGCCAAAATGGGGCTACATGAGGTTGGAGGAGAATATAGTTCTAGTACTTTATAAAGTAGTTATTTCCCATTTCCCTTCAAGCTTCTTCAATGGTGGATATTCTTATTGATTTCTCTCTTCTAGATCTTTTATGACTTGATTAGCGGCCTCTTGATCATATTTCTACTCATCATAAGAAGCATCTTAACTACGAACTTCAATGTCTATTGAACTACAACATAAAATGCATTGAATCCTTGGATTATACAATAGAAAAATGACTTTTTCATGATCATAATTTTTAGATGGGCTATGCTTCTACACTTTGCCAATGGTTATGGCAAACTTTTCTATCAAGCATTGATTTCTATTATACTCTCCATGTGTAAGAGGCTCATCCTTAAAGATGAAACAAGTAGGACATCATCAATCAATCTTAGATTTCATCTTTGAAGGCATTTACTCAATCCATTGAGCATTCTCTCCATCTTTTCAAACATTGGAAACTCCCATAGCTATCCTTGAAGGCATTTACTCAATCCATTGAGTATTCTCTCCATCTTTTCAAACCCTAGAAAGAAATATTTCAATCGATCTTCTTTGGACAATAAGGATGTGTAATAAAATCCTAGTGATTTGAAGGAGCTTTTGGCATCTTCATGCTCCTAGGAGTAACACTTAACCTTAGAATTGATGTAATGGGAAACATTGAACCCTCTTTCCATTATCTAAAGCTTTGCTCATCTTCTATCTACCTTGGATAGAAAAGTATACTTAAAATCATTTGATTACTTGGGTATTTTTTCAAGATTGAAGATTAATCTTGGCAAAAGGGTGCTCCAACAACAAGCACTGAAGAGATTTGGACATGATCTCAAGCTCCTATGGTGTATGTGGTCAATCTTGGCTCCATAAAAGCATTGTAATTTGGGAAAGGCATCTTGGAGGTCTTATCAAGCAAGAATAGACTACTTGGAAACAAGTTAGAGTTTTTCAAAGGAGAAATCAAGAGGAAATTGATCCATTACCTCTTCATCAACACTCTATGTCCCATTCTTCAACAAGAGGTACTTCTATGTCATCTCACTTTTATCTCTCTCTTAGTCCATTTGTTTGGCCTATCCACCTGTTGTAAGAGAGTTGATTCATAAACCATAAAATTTTACCTTGCATTATTCCTAGGATTTATTCTTAGTATGAATGCTCATCCACTCTTGTTCCATTAATCTCAGCCCTCTAATCAAACTCTAAACAATCTATCTTTATCATTTGATACCTCACATAAACATTGCCTTGATTGTGTGTCCTTTTGAGTATCATGATTGGAAAATATATCATGGAAATTTTGTAAATAATGAGTCATTGTTTAGGGTAAGCCCTAACTATTCCTATCTTCAATTTAGCCTTTGTATCAATTGAATCCTTGCATATAATTGAGGTTCTTTAAACATCATTTTTTCCATGCATCTCATAGAAGTTTTCTTAGTCTAGAATGCTCTTGCTATGATGGGAATTCCCAACAAGGAAAAAGGTGGATGTTGGGGAGATAATGTGACCAAAAGAGGTAACCCTTCCTTAAATATCAAAGAGCTTGAAGGGACATGACAACCCGACCACTTGGGGGAACTTTGCCCACCTTGCGATGACCCAAAGCCCGTGTACGGAGCCTTTGACTATTGCATTATCCCTCATATAGATATAATGAGAGGACCATTGAAGTCACAATCTAGAATCAAGAAATAACATATTTTCTTATCAATATGGAGAATTTAAAAGGAATCGTAGCCTTGGAATGATAGATTATATGTGGATACAGTAGAAATAGGGCATTTTAGGACTTCTCTAGGTATTTCCCATTTTTTGCAAGATACTACAAGAAAAATTTGGATTCATACAAAGTTATTGTAGGTCATACATGGTTATCTCAGTCTACATAGGTCCTATAGTCATGACTCATAGCTATATGGTTTAGACACTTTATACAAGGCCTCAGGTGGTTTTATCTCTAAAAGAGGGTCATTACATATTGTTTGACTATTTTATACATCCATAAAAAATCTTTATTTAATATTTTGATTTGATTTTAAATATAAGTGTGATAGTTCATCTCAAAAATCTTATTCTTGGCTTCGATTTGAACCAAGAAGCATGCCGTTTGTATATCAAAATCAAAAGATATAGTCATTTTTGTGCTAGTTGACAGTCCATATGGATAGCACTCAAAAATAGAATGAAATAGGGGCAAGAATAAGGCTAATTATGATGTTTAGCAACATATCAAAGATTCTAGAGATACACTAGCACCAACTTTGGTACTTTTTCCCCTTCATTACTCCTATTAACACTATGGAAGATTCCCTACAAAAATCTTGCTCTTACATGCAGTACAAAAATCTTGCTCTTACACACACACACACACACACACACACACACACACACACACACACACACACACACACACACACACACACACACACACACACACACACACACACACACACACACACACACACACACACACACACACACACACACACACACACACACACACACACACACACACACACACACACACACACACACACACACACACACACACACACACACACACAAAGTAGCTTACTCGTAGTTATTTAGGCTTTCATCCATATTCACACACACACACACACACACACACACACACACACACACACACACACACACACACACACACAAAGTAGCTTACTCGTAGTTATTTAGGCTTTCATCCATATTTACCATTAGATAACCCTTTTGGGATATCTCACTATGCATGCGAGCACATACAATCCACAAAGCTTATTGTGATGCATACCTCCATAGAGTTCCTTCTAAAATTTTTTACTTGATAAATTGCTAAGCACTTTGAGCATGGCATGTGCGCACACAACCCATGACATGGCCTACGCCCTAATGCGTAATTACCATTTATGCTCTAATTGGGGAGATTTGTCTATCTCACAACCTTGCATACATATGCATTTTGGTATTAGGAGGTTCATACTTTGATTAGTTTTAAAAATCTATTAAGAATTCCGAATTGACATGAATCTTGATGATTGTAACTTCTTGAGTAACCATATGATCAAATTAGCATAAGTTTAACTTACCCAAATAGTAACCTTCTCCTTGGAATGCATATAGCTATTTTGATACAAGTGCTCATACTTAGCATGCCTGTTTCAATAACGGGGGTTATTATTATTTTCTATCATCTCCCCCACCCACTTGAATACACGTACATACACATTCTCTCTCTCTCTCTCTCTCTCTCTCTCTCTCTCTCTCTCTCTCTCTCTCTCTCTCTCTCTCTCTCTCTCTCTCTCTCTCTCTCTCTCTCTCTCTCTCTCTCTCTCTCTCTCTCTCTCTCTCTCATTGAATATAGGATATGATCGTGGAAAGGGAAAATGTAAGCCTTTGAAAGATTTCCTGTGTGGTGCTCTCTCATTTATTGAATACAGGACATGAAAAGGGAAAGGCGAGTCTTTGAAAAATTGTATGTTGCAACACACACACACACACACACACACACACACACACATGAATTCCTTTTTTAATAGGCATATGAAATGATATGATATTTTAATTGTTGAACATATGTATGCAAGTGTACATACTCTAAACACATCCACAGATGCACATACACTATAAAAAGAGAGTTTAATTTCTTTTTTGATTGAATATTAAGGGATGGGATAATAATATTAATGGTTGAACATGCTCATACAATGTATATATACTCTAAAACCACACACAAATTCACATACACTATAAAAAGACATGAATAATATATACACACATACACATGTATATGTGCATGCACATGTATGCATATATATAGACATACTTGTACACATGTAAATACATATGAGAGAGAGAGAGAGAGAGAGAGCAAAGGAGAGAAAATGGGTACACACTTATAAAGCACGCACTTAGAAATATGCACACATGCACATATGCAGGTACACACATACACACACAAAATATATGAGCAATGCATACAAACATATGCATATACATATATACACATACACAAATATGACATGAAAGAGGAGATGCAGTAGGAAGAAAAAGAAAGGAGAGAATAAAAGTGATTGGAGAAAGGGAGAGCACACACATTTATGAGACCACACAAATAGATACATATGTATTTAACACACATATACATACATATACACATGTATATGCGTGTTTGGACATACACATATATAAAAAGCATAGAATAAACAAGAATAGAGAAAAATGAAAAAATGTGTGTGTAGATGTATCACACACACACACACACACACATACAATTAAATATTATAAATATTACTATATAAATTATACTTAACCTATAATCAATATATGTATTACATATAAACATTTAAGTAATATATATTATTATCATTATTTTATCCGAATTAATTATAATTACTACTACACTATTATATATTGAGGTATATAATAATAAATAAATAATAAAAATGATATGTATGATATAATTTTAAATTAATCAGATAATATATATATTAACTATAAGTATTAATATATTTATGTAATTAATTATGTATTAATTAATAAAAATTAATATGTCAATTAATTATTAATAAAAAGTTTATAATGTATATATATAATGATTAATAATTAGGTTAATGTATATATGTATTATGTGTTATATAAATACATTAATATATAGCTATAATCTATAACATTCATTAATATATTTTTATTTTAACTAATAATTATTATGTATACTTATCTTTCATGTAGTATTTGTATTAATGATACTTGTAATATATGTATTATGATGATTAATACTTTCATGCAATGGGGTGCATATTAACCACTGATTATTAGCACATCAATAAATTATTAATAAAACATGTATCATAGTATTTCAATCAACATATTATACATATATAATTATGTATATTTGTTATTAATTATTAAATATGTGAGAGAGAGAGAGAGAGAGAGAGAGAGAGAGAGAGAGAGAGAGGAACAAGAAGAAAAAGAAGTAATTCTCAATATAGTTTATAGGTTATCAAAGTTATTCTCAATATAGTTTATAGGTTATCAAAGTTATGTGATGTTATTGGCTCAATGTATGAGGATAGTATTCATGCCATGATAGCCTCATTATAAATAGAAATCACCATTAAATGTGTTTACCTTTGAAAAACTTTAAGGATTGGTCATGTGGTTTTATTGGAGATATAGTTTAGGCTTGACTCCTCATTGATATTGATTTTCACTCCATAGACATTAATGAGTGCCATATCTCTATATATTGTATTTTCATGCATTTAAAATTGTATTAGTCTAAGCTCCCAAAGCTTTTGAAGTTCGGATTACATTTCTTATATCAGTCTCCCATGAACCCTCTTGCCCATGAAACATGCTTTCAAACCGCAGTGTGAAGCATCAGGAGGACAATCACATGAAGTGCCAAGAGAATCAACGTACAAAGGGCCTAATCAGTAGTAAGCTTATGAGCTTGATGATAGATGCACACCCTTGAAAGAGAGAGTTACTATGGAAAGCTATTCATGGTAATTACTCCAGAGTGCCTAATCATTAGTAAGCTCATGAGCCCGATGATAGATTATGTAGACCCTTGAAAGAGAGAGTTACTATGGAAAGCTATTCATGGTAATTGCTCTTGAAACTAAATAAGGTTGTAATCTAGAATTGGAATTGAAAGGACTTGCATGACCATATACTCTTGAAAGGGAGATTTAGTATGGAAAGCTATTCATAATAATTGCTCCATATACTACATAAAGTCTAAAATTTTCTAGATAACATTTTGATATACTTCTTAAAAGATTATGATAAAATAATATCTAATATAGTTTGTATTTTTTAAGTTGAGTATTCTTTATGTCTCTGTAAACGCCCCGAACAACGTAGTATGCTTAACAATTATGATATTTGCTTGTTTTCGAGATTTAATATAAAAGAGAATGAACACTTAAAGCTGAAAATGAAAATTACTAACAAAATTACAGCCATGAAAATGTAAAAGTAATGGAGACAAGATTGAGGGTTGAAGATGGGCAACCCCCCCCCCCCCCCCCCCCCCCCCCGAAGGAATGTATTTCTGCTCAACCCAAGTCCCTTAGGGAAGAGCTCAGTTACAATCAACTTGAGAGTGAGAAGAAGTAATTCTCACTCTCACAAGATCATGCAAAGATGTACAAACACACATGCATTATCTATTATGCAATGATAAGAACTGATGTCTTTACAGTATGAGAGAAGAAAAAGGGGAATTCAGCCTTTCTCCATCGTTGATCAGTAGTACATGGATAGGGCTTGCTTCTTGTAGCTAAAATGGAAGAAAGAGCTCAAGAAGGAGGTGTTGTAATGAATTTACAGGCTTGCTGTCTTGTAAAACAACAGTGATAGAAGAGGGAATATGGAGGAATTTGATAATGGAGAAGTAGGGGATGATGATGGGGATGGATGGGGCCAGTTTCTGGCTATCTGTGGGTGTTGTACATGAGTTTACAGCAAAGAAAAATGATGCTCAATGAAGAAAAACGAGCTCTTATTTATAGGAGAGGGGAGAGCTAGTACAAAAGGGGAAAGTGGAGTAGCACAAGACAAGTGTCCAGCCACATGTCATGAGATGTGACAAGTGGTGGGACACTTGGAAACTTGTGTGACAAGTGTCTTGACACTTGTCTCTTCTTTATGGCCTTCCTTTTTGGGTTGAATACTGTCAAGAATAGAAACAACCAAATTTAGTAAGCACAGTCAGAGTACAGAACTTACTATTTTTAGAATGACATCCCTATTTTTTAGGACTAGCATTTTTAGGCTAATTCGAGGCTCCTAAAATTTAGGGACCTCCTAAAATTTAGGGATCTCCTAGAATTTAGGGACCTCCCCAATATGGGTATCATATGAAAGCTTTTTCCGTGTACATCGCAAAAATGGTATCCGAATCTTCATGTGACTTTCCTATGCAAATAAATGTGCATTTCAAGCTTTCAGCCCACACATGCACATTATACAAGCATTTCATGATCATGCCATCTTGTTGATTGTAACTGTCTGTTCTGGTGGATCTAGCCCACACTTCAAGGCATCAATCCTTTCTGTGTGCGAGTCTAACCCTGATATGCGTGAGTTCTAGTCACAGGCGCCCAATCGGGTCATATAGGTGGAAGTGTGAACTATCTTTTCTCTAACCCACCGTGTGGGTCCACCATAACCTGTGACCACTCATCAGTGGCTAGCTCCAATGCACTTTTCTTTATATCTAATTAGTGCAAAGGAAATAAATTTAATAAATCATTATATAGATAAATTAATGAAAAAGGATACAAATTCTGTTTCTATAGAGTTGTGACAGCCCTCTGGCTTTTATTCAGCTGTCCTCAGCTGAAAATCTTCTTGATATTGTTGCAGAATATTTGGGTAATCCTTCATGAAATTTTCATC
Organism: Lygodium microphyllum; assembly: GCF_053477565.2. Classification (NCBI taxonomy): domain Eukaryota; kingdom Viridiplantae; phylum Streptophyta; class Polypodiopsida; order Schizaeales; family Lygodiaceae; genus Lygodium; species Lygodium microphyllum. The sequence continues at coordinate 168,021,319 of NC_141138.1, read as the reverse complement.
TACCCACTGTGCATCTGTGGTGGGTAGATTCTTGAATTTTAGCAAGAATTTTCATGTCACAAGGCCACTTCTCGTGGTTCGATCCTTGAGAAATAAAATCTTTTCAGGTTCCAAGAGTTGCTCTGTTTCTTCAACTTCTGGGGGATCTTCAGTAATGGGTTCCTTTGGTTCTGGTCCTATGTAAGGTCTTAGCAAACTTACATGAAAAGCATTGTGTATTTTCCAATGAGTAGGAAGCTCAAGTCGATAAGAAACTTCATTTATTTTCTCAATCACTTTGAAGGGTCCAAAGTATCTACTGGAGAGCTTTGGAAAAGATGAATTTTGACCAGAACCTTGTTTGAGCCTGCTTTTATCAAACTTTAGCAAGACATATTGACATTTTTCAAAAGCCAAAGGTCTTCTTCATTTATCTGCTTGCTTCTTTTGTCGCTCTTGGGCAACTTTGATAGTGGCTCGAACTTGATCCACTGCGGTTTTTAAATCTGAAGCAAACTCATCAGCAACAAAAATCTTATCTTTAGTGCGAATAATTGGAGGAGGAATCACTTTACCCTGTACTATTTCATTTGGAGCTTTCCCTGTGGATGAGTGCACTGTATTGTTGTAAGCAAACTCCAATAATGGAAGATATTTCTCCCATTGTGACTTATGTTCACTAACATAAGCTTTCAACATATCCAAAAGAGTGAGATTCATCACCTCTGTTTGGCCGTCAGTTTGAGGATGAAAAGCTGAGGAGAACTTTAAAGTGGTTTCCAAATTCTCAAATAAAGCACGCCAAAAGTTACTTGTGAATTTGGAGTCTCTATCTGAAATGATCTCAGAAGGCATACCATGTAATCTGAAGATATGTTGAATGAAAAGTCTTGCAGCTTGTGCGGATTTCAATGTTTTATGACATGGAATAAAATGTGATTGTTTGCTGAATCTATCAATTATGACCCAAATCATATCATGACCTTGAGGTGTTCTTGGAATACCTGAGATGAAATCCATTGTGATAGATTCCCATAGATCTTTGGGCACTGGAAGAGGTTGCAACAATCCTGGAATCTTTTGCCTATCATATTTGGATTTTTGGCATACAAGACAAGCCTCAATGAAGTTATGTGTATCTTTTCGTAATGTTGGCCAATAAAAGTAGCGCTCAATTGCACTTAGAGTGGCTGCCCTCCCTCTATGCCCTGCATAAGGGGGTTCATGACTTTCTTTAAGCACCTTTTGTCGAACAGGAAGAGTGACACAAAGGCGATTGTTCATGAGAAGGTAACCATCTTTGATGGAATAATCTGGATGAGAACCTCCTTGCTGTAAATTGCTGCAAAATCAGTATCTTCATCATAAGTATTCTTCATCGTTTGAAAATCTTCATGATGAGCCACTGTAATAGTTGCAATGCGAGGCACTCTAGAAAGTGCATCAGCAACTACATTTTGTTTCCCTGGAGTGTACATAATTTGAAAATGAAACATAGACAAGAAATTTTCCCATCTTGCATGTTTCTCCTGCAAATGCTTTTGAGTCTTGAAATACTTCAAGCTTTGATGATCGGTTTTAATAAGGAATTCATTGCCTAAAAGATAATGTTTCCATATCTTTAAAGCATGAACCACTGCTAAGAGCTCCTTTTCATAAATGTCATACCTTTTCTCCACATCATTTAGACGGCGGCTTTCAAAGGCTATGGCATGGCCTTCTTGATTTAGCACTGCACCAATACAATCACCGCAAGCATCTGCTTCCACCACAAATGGTTTTACCAGATCTGGAATGATAAGAACAGGTCTAGAAGTAAGAGATGTTTTCAGCCTTGTGAAGGTTGCCTTCTCTTTTTCCTTCCATTGGAAAGAGATCTTCTTCTTTGTAAGGTCATGAAGTGGAGAAGCCATATGTGCAAAATGCTTGATGAAGCGGCGGTAATAAGAACATAAGCCAAGAAACGATCGCACCTCATGTAAATCACGAAGATGAGGCAATTCTTGGATTATCCTGATCTTTTCAGGATCCATCTAAATCCCTTCAAAAGAGATGACATGCCCAAGGTAATTTATTTTATGCATGAAAAATTCACTCTTTTTACCATTTACCAAGAGTTGATTTTGTTGTAGTAATTGTAGAACAATTTCCAAGTGTTGATGATGCTCCTCTTCATTCTTGCTAAAGACAAGAATATCATCAAAGAAAGTACCGATATATTGTCGATGCTCTCTAAAGATGCGCTCCATCATTCGATTAAAGGTGGCTGGTGCATTGGTTAATCCGAAAGGAACCACCAAGAATTCATAAAGACCGTATGAAGTGCGGAAAGCAGTTTTGTGTACATCTTGTGGTATGAGCCTAATTTGATGATAACCACTCTTTAAATCAATGCGGCTGAAAACCTTTGAGCCTCCTAGACGATCCAAAATGTCGTCAATTCTGGGAATAGGAAACCGATTCTTCACGGTGATTTTGTGGAGGGCTCGATAATCAATGCACATCCTGAATGTGCCATCTTTCTTTTGAACAAGAAGAACTGGTGAACAAAATGGTGAGCTACTTGGCCTAATTAGCCCACGGTTGAGTAGGTCTTCGACTTGCTTTCTGATTTCTTCTTGTTGAGGATGGCTCACACGGTATGGTGCTATATTAGGAGGAGAACTACCCGGAATAATATCAATATGATGGTCTTCTGGCCTTTCTGGGGGAAGCTGATAAGGAAGATCTTCCAAAAAACAATCTTTATACTTTTCCAAGAGCTGAAGTCGCTCTTGGTTTTCAACATTCATATTATCTTTTACATCAGTGACATAAAGCAGACAACATTGAACACAATCCTTAATTGCTCTAGAGACTTGCATATGGCTTACCATAGGTATGGTGTCTCCAGAAACTCAAGCTTGGATCTCGTACTTCTTGCCTTTGTTGGTGAGTTCTACCTTCTTTTTCTGAGAGAAGATGGTTGAATCTACTCTATGATTCCAGGACATGCCAAGAATCACATCGCAACCATCAAGGTCTCCGATACAGAAGGTATCTTCATCACTGTAGCCTTGAATTTGAAACTTGAGCTTGCCAATGTAGGGTATCACAGTCTTCACTGTGTCACCTTCATCAGCATTTAAAGCTTGGCGAACTTCTGCTGGAGTGTCCATCTCTTCATTCTTTAATCCAAGCTCTTTAGCTAATTGCAAGGAAATAATATTTTCATTCGCCCCAAGATCTATCAAGAATAGTGCTTGCTTACCTTGCAACTGTCCCCAAGCTTTTAATAATTTGCGCGTCTCTGGAGTGTGAGTTGTGTTTGCAACTACATCACTGTTAGCATTGATTTTCACTGGCGACTTAGGCTTTTGTCAGAAACCTTGCTTTGTCCCTTGTTTGGACATTGCTTCGCTATGTGGCCTATTTGTCCACATTTAAAGCACTTCCCTTCTTTCATGAAGCGTTGCTTTTCTTCTTCGGAAAATTGCTTTGCTTGTGGGTATAGATTGGAGCGAAATTGAGGAGCATTAGGAGGTGCATAGGGCTTCATCTTCTTTTGATTTGATGGTGGCTGCTTTTGCCATTGTTTTTGTCCTTCATTTGGGGCTGAATACTCCTCATCATCAGCTACTCTCTTCTTATCATTTTTTTGGAATGATTTGTTGCCATTGTGCTCCATTTCCCATGTCTCAGCATGGTCAATGAGTTCCCTAAGACTAGAACAATGATAATGATTAAGAGCAATACGAAGTTTAAAATGCAAACCTCCTTGAAACTTCCTAAGCCTTTCCGAACTGCTGATCTTCTTGAAATGTTGGACCTTCAAAAGTAGCTCCCAAAATCTCTTGGTATAGTCACCAAGTGACTCATTTTTCCTTTGCCAAAGCCGATCCCATTCCATTTTTACATCTCTTTTGAAATGAACAGGAAGAAATTGGCTTTGTATCAGGCGAACAAAGGACCGCCATGATTTTGGGGCAGCATGATCATATTCCAACCCCGTCCACCAAGTATGGGCTAAATCGGTTAAATGTAAAGCTACAAACTTAATCTTTTCTTTTTCTTTATACTTGTCACGACCATACAAAATTTGAAATTGACGAATAAACTTCAGAAGAAGATCAGGATTTCGGGAACCATCATACATACTGAACTTGATCTTCTTTTCAAGTTGAGATAGTGACTTAGTCTTCTTCTTCTTCTTATGCCTTCGTCCATGCTCGGATATTGAGGTTGAAGATGATGAAGTGCTTGATGGGGATGAAGATGGAGACGAGGGTGAAGAATGTCGACGCCTTTGACGATGATGAGGTCTTCCACGAGAAGGGTGTGACTCTTCATTACTAGAAGAGGATCCATCAGAATAGACGCCAGATGACTTTGAAGAAGAGGATGAGCTTCGACGCGATCTCTTTCTTGAAGTAGAATGGGACTGCCTCTTAGAAGTAGTTGGACTTCTTGATCGGCTCCTTTCATTGGTATGGCTTTGTTTCCTTGAAGTAGATGGGCTTCTTTCCTTGAATTCTTTGGGATTCTCAAATTTTTCTAGTTTGAGAAGTTGCTCACGAATTTGCTGATTCTCCTCTCTAAGACTTTGAATGGCTTAAAGGATAGCACTCGATTGATCCATTGAGACTAAAGAAAAAAAAAATGCTCAAGCACTCAATGCAAAGGCTGAAAACAAACAAACTTATAGTTGTAAGCACTACCAGTGTTGGGGGTGAGGACCGAGCCAAAGCTCTGATACCACTGTAAACGCCCCGAACAACGTAGTATGCTTAACAATTATGATATTTGCTTGTTTTCGAGATTTAATATAAAAGAGAATGAACACTTAAAGCTGAAAATGAAAATTACTCACAAAATTACAGCCATGAAAATGTAAAAGTAATGGAGACAAGATTGAGGGTTGAAGATGGGCAACCCCCCCCCCCCCCCCGAAGGAATGTATTTCTGCTCAACCCAAGTCCCTTAGGGAAGAGCTCAGTTACAATCAACCTGAGAGTGAGAAGAAGTAATTCTCACTCTCACAAGATCATGCAAAGATGTACAAACACACATGCATTATCTATTATGCAATGATAAGAACTGATGTCTTTACAGTATGAGAGAAGAAAAAGGGGAATTCAGCCTTTCTCCATCGTTGATCAGCAGTACATGGATAGGGCTTGCTTGTTGTAGCTAAAATGGAAGAAAGAGCTCAAGAAGGAGGTGTTGTAATGAATTTACAGGCTTTCTGTCTTGTAAAACAACAGTGATAGAAGAGGGAATATGGAGGAATTTGATAATGGAGAAGTAGGGGATGATGATGGGGATGGATGGGGCCAGTTTATGGCTATCTGTGGGTGCTGTACATGAGTTTACAGCAAAGAAAAATGATGCTCAATGAAGAAAAACGAGCTCTTATTTATAGGAGAGGGGAGAGCTAGTACAAAAGGGGAAAGTGGAGTAGCACAAGACAAGTGTCCATCCACATGTCATGAGATGTGACAAGTGGTGGGACACTTGGAAACTTGTGTGACAAGTGTCTTGACACTTGTCTCTTCTTTATGGCCTTCCTTTTTGGGTTGAATACTGTCAAGAATAGAAACAACCAAATTTAGTAAGCACAGTCAGAGTACAGAACTTACTATTTTTAGAATGACATCCCTATTTTTTAGGACTAGCATTTTTAGGCTAATTCGAGGCTCCTAAAATTTAGGGACCTCCTAAAATTTAGGGATCTCCTAGAATTTAGGGACCCCCCCAATATGGGTATCATATGAAAGCTTTTTCCGTGTACATCGCAAAAATGGTATCCGAATCTTCATGTGACTTTCCTATGTAAATAAATGTGCATTTCAAGCTTTCAGCCCACACATGCACATTATACAAGCATTTCATGATCATGCCATCTTGTTGATTGTAACTGTCTGTTCTGGTGGATCTAGCCCACACTTCAAGGCATCAATCATTTCTGTGTGTGAGTCTAACCCTGATATGCGTGAGTTCTAGTCACAGGCGCCCAATCGGGTCATATAGGTGGAAGTGTGAACTATCTTTTCTCTAACCCCCGTGTGGGTCCACCATAACCTGTGACCACTCATCAGTGGCCAGCTCCAATGCACTTTTCTTTATATCTAATTAGTGCAAAGGAAATAAATTTAATAAATCATTATATAGATAAATTAATAAAAAAGGATACAAATTCTGTTTCTATAGAGTTGTGACAGTCTCCTAAGTAGTATAGTGAATTATTATCTAGAATTTTGTGCATGTGAACTATATTACATAGTTCTTTCTTTGTTTAAGCCCAAAAAATGCAACTTATCTAGATGACTAAGACTATCTTGATTTGATCTTAAATGTTTTAAACTCCTTATTGTGTATGAGACAATCAAATACTTTTACCTTACCTAATTAATGGTAGCAAGTAGTTAAAGGATCTCTACTTTAGTTGAAAGAACATTAGGCATTTTCTAATGGTGATATCTTGAAGAAAATGTTCTCTAAGGACATCAAATGATTATGCGATTGTCTTATCTTTCTCTTTCCCCCCTAAACTATGCATAAAGGAGTATCCATCTAATTGGATGCTTGAATGAACTAGCATGAAAAACTTATAAAATATATTATTGTTTGAATCAACTTTTAGATCTTTGAGTTATACTAGTTCTGAATTTTTTACAGTCCTTAGTATTAGTTTTTTCTAGCCTCTTTGTAGGTGTGACTAGGATGACAATTAGGTCTCTTGATGACAAATTTTTAAGTCTTTAGGATTAGCTTTTTCTAGCATATTTGTAGGTGTGACTAGGATGATCAGGGTTGGTTTTTAGGTTCTTAAGATTAGCTTTTTCTAGCCTCTTTATATGTGTGATTAGAATGACAATCAAGTTCCATGACAACACATGCAATATACATTAACATGGATGGTGCTCACCATATGTTTTGGTATGGATGCAGGTAATAGCTAGATCCTTCATCCACTCATTCTACTTGGAAAGACTACTTCTAAGGACTACTATCAATAATGTTCAACATTTTTCAACCACAAATTTTTCAAATACTATCTCAACACATAAAATTTTTGTATCCTAAGAATCTTTATTGGATTGTAATTTATAAATCATTTTTATGTCTCATGATATGCGTTCAAAATTTTTATTGAGTTTGTGATAACTTATTAAGTTTTCAATATCCATATATAATTCATTCTTTGATTTTTATACCACGCATGCACATGGGCGCACGCGTGTGCGCGCGCACGCGCACACACACCCCATCATCATCATCATCCAATAAGGTCCTACATTGTTAGAAGTTCAAACTTTAAGTTGTATGAAACCTAATGAAATTTAGCACAACCTTGGAGTCTAGAGATCCAAATTCTTTGTTTGTCTATTTGTTGGCAGACATCAAATTGGATTCCTATTTGATCGAAAACACAACCTTACAGATTCTCATAAACTGAAGTCTAAGAATATGTACTAAATTCGTATGGCAAAAAAATAAATGTGTGAAGCTAACTTTTTTCTAAATGCCCAACCTTTATACTCTCTATTTTGACCTCTTTTGAAGTGACTAATTGGCATATCAAACGTTGATATCATGTTGGATACGTTTAAATTTGGATGTTCTAAAACACATTCTAATAGGAATGAACAATACACAATGCAACAACATGTGCCCAATGCTTATTACATCATGGACAACAAATTTTAGCCCCAAAACTTGCAAGAAATCATAGTGCATATGTTTACCTAGGACATATATTGTACACTTATTCTCTATTTTCTAAAGGTCCTTGCAAGAATAAAGTTGTTGAACTAGTGTGGTAATACAAAAGATTTGAGACATTGGATGACATCTTCTCACTTTGGATTATGCATCCTATATTCTACCCTTGTCTATGGTTTTTTAAAACTCCTTCATTAATGTTGATTTTTATTTCACAACCTTCCCATCTTTGTATTTTGATTGATGATCACAATCATCTCACATTTGATCGAATTCTACATTTAATCTTCTACCCATCTATACATTCGTGTGAAACTCCTTGGTTAGATTTGATCTCTAGTTCAAGATACTCCTTTGTGTTTGCATCAATGGTCATACAGCACTCTCCATGCACGTCCCATGCTCATAGTCAAAGATATAGATATACAATCTCTTCAAAAAACAAAGCCATTAGTGTGTAGCTTGCACCTCATGGGAAAGCAAGCATGCCCCTTCTACCACTACTAAATCCTTGGGTCATACCTTGTCAAACTAAGCACAAGGTCATGAACCTTCCACAAGACTTCCACGAGTGTATATCATACAAGCTACAAAGCTATATGTATCCTTTGAACATTCCAGAAAGTTGGGACCCAATCATAGGGTACTTTCAATTGTCAAAGAAACTTGATGCTAATACACGAATTGTAGTACGTCTCTCATCCATACTCATATAACAATCACATATTTCACCATTCTCTCCAATTGTTCAAAAGTAGGTCATTTTTCTTCCCATTCTAGGAAAGGCCCACATTGTTTCTGTAAAATTTTTCTAAGGAAAAGGCTTAAATCTATTGTAGCATTGAGAGCTCCAATGTTCTACCTTGTACATTTTGAGATAGTCATAAATTTGACTATCCTATTCTAATGTTTCATGAGGATCAACTAAAATGGTTTGCTTTTTATGTACAATATGTGCACACACACTCACACAATTCAACTCTAGACTATCTAGACCCAATTTACATAGCAAAGAGTGTCCTAGTCCACCAACTTCTTCACGATGAGATCATTTATCCCTTTGCATAAAACTTGTTAACTAGGTCTTAAATACTTAGCCTTGTTGTTGTACACATGCCTCTTGAGATATGCATTATATCTCATAGTCTACAACACATGCCTTCATATGAAGAAGACTCACATATTTGAAGACTCTTATAGGACATAGTGGCAAATTCAAATCGAACAAAATAGCTGGTCATCATTAAATCTAGAGAAAATTTTGAACATATTTGGTCAAATGGGGGTACATGAGGTTGGAGGAGAATATCTTTCTAGTTCTTTACAAAGTGATTGTTCTCCATTTCCCTTCAATCTTCTTCCATGGTGGATCTTCTGTATTTCTCACTTCTAGATCTTTGATGGCTTCATTAGTCTCTTGATCATCTTTCTAGTCATAATAATAAGCATCTTAACTACCACCTTGACCATGAATAATGGTGTGGATGTATGTTGAACTACAACATAAAATGCAATGACTTCTAGGATTATACAATAGAAAAATCACTTATTTTTTATCACAATTTTTAGCTTCCTTGTACTTCAACACCTTGCCAAAGGCTATGGCAAGCTTTTCTATCAAGCATTGATGCCTATTATATTCTACATGAGAAAGAGTCTTCACCCTTGAAGGTGAAACAAGTAGGAAAAAATAAATTAATCTTAGATTTCATCTTGAACATAGTTCTATAGTGATTCTAACAAGTGTTTCTAAACATTGGAAGCTCCCATAGCTACGTTGAAGGCATTTGCTCACTCCATTGAGCATTCTCTCTATCTTTACAAACCCTAGAAAGAAGGGTTTCAAATGATCATCCTAGACAATAAGGAATTTTAACAAAATCTTAGAGATTTGAAGGATCTTATGGCATCTTCATGCTCATGGGACTAAAACTTAACCTTAGTATTAATCTAATGGTCAACATTGAACCATCTTCACATCATTTTAAGCTTTGCTCCTCTTCTATCTACCTTGGACAATAGGGATGTTTAAAGTCATTTGATTACCTCGCAATTTTATCAAGAATGAAGTTTAATATTGGAAAAATGATACTCCAACAACAAGCATTGAAGAGATTTGGACATGATCTCAAGCTCTTATGGTGTATGTGATCAATCTTGGTTCCATAGAAGCATTGTAATTGGGCCTAAGCATCTTGGAGGTCTTATCAAGCGAGGATGGACTAGTCGAGCTCTTTGAAGGAGAAATCTATAGGAAATTGATCCATTATCTCTTCAACAACACTCTATTCCCCATTCTTCAAGAGATACTTCTATGTCATCTCACTTTAATCTCTCTCTTAATCCATTTATTTGACCTATCTGCCTATTATAAGAGAGTTGATTCATAAACCATAAAATTTCACAATTGCATTACATATAATGCATTTCCTAGGATTTATTCTTAGTATGAATGCTCATCCACTCTTGTTCCATTAATCTTAGCCCTCTAATCAAGCTCTAAATATTCTATCTTTATCATTTGATACCTAACATAAGCATTGCCTTGATTCTATGTCATTTTGAGAATTGTGATGGGAAAATGTGTATCATGAGGGTGGGTGGAAAGTAGTGAGTCACTATTAAGGCTAAGCCCTAACTAGCGCTATATTCAATTTAGCCTTTGTATTGATTGAATCCTTGCATATCATTGAAGTTCTTAAAGAATCCTTTTTTTGCCTTGCATCTCATACATGTTTTCTTAATCTAGAATGCTCTTGCTATGATGAGAATTCCCATTGATGAAAAAGATGTATGTCCGAGGAGATAGTGGGACAAAAAAGAGGTGACCCTTCCTCAATATCAAAGAATTCACATGGGCATGACAACCCAACCTAAGGGGAACTTTGCCTACATCGTGATAATTCAAAGCCCATATAGGGAGCCTTTGATCGCCCCTTTATCTCTCATATAGATACAGTAAGAGGAGCATTGAAAATACAATCTAGAATTGATAAATAAAGTATTTTCTTATCATTATAGAGAGTTTATAGGGTACTATAGTCTTGTGGATTTTAAGTCGATATAGGAGAAAAAGGGATTTCAAGCCTTCTTTAGGTATTTCCCAAGTTTTGCAAGATATTACAAGGAATTTTTGGATTCATGCAGAGTTATTATAGGTCATACAGGGTTGTCTCAACCTTTACAAGTTGTAGAGTCATGACTCATTGCTATTGGGTTTAGACACTTTTTATACAAGGCCTTAGGTGGTTTTATCTATGAAGAGATAGAGTTATTACATGTTGCTAATCTATTCTATACATCCATTAAAAAATATTTATTGAATATTTTGAATTGCTTATAAAGACAATTTTGATAGTTCATCTCAAAGAGCTCATCCTTGGCTTCAATTTGAATCAAGAAGCATGTTGGTTGCATATCAAAATCAAAATATATTGCCATTTTATGCTAGCAAGTTTGTATGGATAGTGCACAAAAACAGCATGAAATAGGGGCAAGAATAAGGCTATTAATGATTTTTAGAAAAAAATCAAATATTCCATAAACTCATTGGTTGAGCGCCCACAATAGTAATATATTGAAGAGTCTCAAGAGCATGGGGCATATAGTGCACTTAATACCACCTTGTGCAATCATAAGACACGATTTTCAATTAGGCACCTGGATTAGTGTCCAAAATTGATCGGATTCTAAAAGAAAGGGCTCATTCAAGTGCACAAACCAAAGAGGAAATTGAGCATATGTCACAATCCACAAAGGATTCCTTGGACAAGTTAATGTCTCAAATCTCACAACTTGTGGAAATGCAAATGGATGATGAAGAGAGTAGGGAAAATTTTGAGCCAAACAATCATTTGAAACTCCAAAGATGAATATTTAGCCAAGTAAGATGCAAAGATATTTCTAACAAGAATTATGAAATCGATGAGCCATTCCATAGAAGTAAGGAGCCCATTGTGAGTATCCATGTAATAAACCCACAAGGAATAAGGGTACATCCAATTGGAGGCAGATTTTGAGATTGCTTATCAAAGAAGTTACTAATATACTTGATAGGATTGCATGTTGTGCCTTCACAAGGATGAACTACTTTGTTGTCACATGGAGAAAGCAACATGAGGTAAGCATAACCAACCATAACTCATTTTAATACACTCAAGAGTACTGACCTTGACCTATGCTTTATGTAGATTATGACTACATAGAGCTCCTACTATGTTTACTTGGATCTTCAATAAAGTTAATATAATTTCTTTGTTCTACCCTACTAATAGTGTGTATCTTGGTACTTTATTGGAGCTACTGCCATGTCGAGTTTTAGCCTAACTGACCCTTTTGTCTCCTAGTGATAGGTGAGGGTCTCCAACTTGTTGACTACCTTTTCGTGAGCTTGGAATGCTATGTGGAGAGAGAATAATAGTGAGTGCCTTTGTACTATCTTGAAGTTGTAGTCATGCTGAGTTTTAGATTAAATGACCCTTTTGACTCATGACTATACGCTTTCCACATTTGATAGCTTTTACATGCGCTTGTAATGCTACATGGAGGGAGACCTTTTGCACAGACAACTCGCACACAAGATAACAAGTCATGAGATGGACCTCTAGTAGCCAAAAGACTCATCTAGGTAATGGCTATTCACCACTGCAATGGCTATTCACTTATAAGGCGGATAGTTTGATAATACAAGTTCCTAATATGGAAAATTCATACTCTCAACTCATGTATATCCTTACAATACTTAGAAAAGGGTAAATGTTCAATAAATTACATCTCAACTTCTCTAAAATTTACAACTATTTGCAAGTTGTTCTTGTTACAATCAACCATGTTATATTAACCACTTGCACATCCAAACATAGACAGTATGTTGTTATATTGACTCTAAATTGGTTGACATCCATAAGCATGAACTTGATCTTATGGATGAAGTGGATGAACTAAAATGGGTTGCACACTAACATGGGACCACATCTATGTTTGGTGGTGGTCCCATTTGGTTCCACCTCCCCTAGACATAGATCCCACAATAGTAAGATATGGGATAGTTTGGCAAGCTTTTTCCTTTTTGCACAAAAGGGTGTTTCTTGCTCAGCATTTACAAATTTGTGAGAGTACCTTCTTGGATAGAGGTTATCACACAATCATGATGACATTAGAGCTTGGCTAAAATGTTTTGGGACAATAGAGCCAAAGCACATTATGTATCCTCAATGTCTCTATCCATATAGTTTTACAATACTATGATGTTATCTAATCTTCCAGGTGCTTTTCTAATTGAGAGGGAAAATTTTAGTAGGGTTTATTCCTTCAACTAGCATTAAGCATCATTATGCTTATCTAGACATGGTACTTTAAGGATGTACTATGCTCTTTTACATATCCAAATTAAGCACCATTTATTGGTGCCTTTGAAATCAAAATCTACTCTCAATCTTTCAAACTTACCACTCACCTATTCTATGTAGTCTAGTATGAGTCTCTGTCACAAATTGTGACTATTTATTATATGCTACGTATGTCCCCGAACTACTTCATATATGGGCACCTATTCATGAAGTAATAATTAGACTTATAGGTGCAAGCAATCATAGTGAAGGCCATTGTCTTGTGTTGGAATTAAACATATATAGTTATAGGTGCTAGAGTACATAGAAAATGTAACACAAAGCTACCTATATGTTGAAGGCTCATACTCCACGTTTGGTATCCCCCCCCCTTCATTACTCCTTTCAACACTACGCAAGATTCCCTACAAACATCGTGCTCTTACCTGTGGTACAAAATTGGATATTCGGTTGAGTTGTGTGATTTTAGCACTCAATGAGGTGTACAAGGTTTGGGTATTTGTTTAGATATGTTGAAATGGATAGCAACTAGAAGGCTCTGCTAATGCATACAACACACACGTGAGTGCAGTAGTCCTTACAAATCATCTACGTGCCTAATCTTGTAGGTACTACAAGAAAAATCTTTGTATCTTTGCACATTTACCAAAATCTTTTAATCACTAATGATACATCCCTATATTATCTTTGGTCTCCCTCCTAGAGCCTTGTAATCTTCAATATCATACAAATAATAAATAGTATCACGAACTTATGTCAAGTTTTTATGGCTTGCAATGAGACATAGTGAAGGGTACATAGTAATGAGCACCACCAAACGAAGCATTATGAGAAGGACCCCATACATCTGAGTGTACCAACTGCAAGGGTCGTGAGCTATTCCGTACATGTCTCATAAATGAAAATGGTGCTTGCTTTCCAAACTGACATGCATCACATACATGTCCAAAGTCATGATACTTGAACTTAGGTAGTCCAAGCACAATCTCCTTCTGTTGCATAGATTTCAGCTTTTGTACATTCACATGGCCAATCCGCTTATGCCATATCTCAACATCCCGTATAGCACCATCATCATGTGCAAACATGACTGCTTTAAATTCTTGAATTGACACATCAAGAGTAAATATTTTTCCATCTCTTCAGCCTCTAGCAATCAATTTGTAGCCATTACCATATTCTTCAACAAATCATCCATCTCTATTAAATCTCACCTACAGATTCTGTTTTGCCATTTGTCCAACTGAAAAAAGATTCTTGCTTATTGTAGGTACATGTAGTACATCATGCAAGCTCTTTTTCTTGCCATCGAGCATCAACAATGAAACAATTCATGTGTGTTGAATTTCATGTTGGGTGTCATCCCCAATACACACATAACCATGTGAACCTGCAACCATCTCATCAAACCATTCTCCATGGGGTGTCATATGATTTGAAGCCCCTGAATCAATGTACCATCTCTCATCTCTGCTCTGCCTAGATGCATTCTTAGACACATGTTGCATGGCAAACAATCTGTCAACCTATTCATCATGAGCACCGCTAGAAGATGCATAGTGCACATGCTGTTTGCCCTTTGCCTTCATATCTCCCTGCTTCTTGTAACAATCCTTTGCAATGTGTCCATATCTGCCACAGTAATGACAGTCCTTATCTCTCTTTGACTGATCATTTGACTGAGATCCACCACCTCTACCATGGGGTGATCTCCCCTACCTCTAAACCTGCCAGATCCATGCTGGCCCTATGTATTTGTGCCATGCCAGGCATTCTGCTGATGCTGTCCATAAGCATTTCGAGAGTTTCCTCGACCTCAAAAAGAGCCACATCCTCTGGCGCCTCTACCACGCTAGCTAGAGTAAAGAACAATGTCTCTACTTTGAGATGTACTAGAACTTGTATTCAACCCAAGCTTGACTTCCTCATGTAGCAGCAAAGCAATCAGTTCATCCCAACTAGGGGATTAGCTCTCACAGAAATAGACATATCAAATGCTTTATACTCTTTGACAAGTCCATTCAATGTCACTGCAATCATATCATCCTCAGACACTGAAGATCCAATGGTGGCAAGCTGATCCACTATGTTCTTGATCTCTATAGTGTAGGCATGAATGATTTTTCCATTCTTAGATATGTTATTGAATTGTTGCTTTAGCTTAATCTTTCTTGCATGTGTTACATTTTCATAATTCTTCATGAGTATGCCCCATGCATCCTCTGGGGAATTGCATCTAGTAATCTATATAACCATAGCATCTGATATACATAAGGAAAACCAATGTAACACCTTGCGTGCTCTCTCAGTCTATAGCTTATGAGCCCTTTTCTGATTATTTGTCAGATTTCTTTCATGTATTTCAGGTTCAGCCTCATCACATGTACATAAGTCCCAATAACCTTTGCCAACCAAAAAATTCTTCATACGGAACATCCAAAAAGCAAAATCTTTGTTGTCCAGCTTTTCCCCCACAATTTGAGTGATATTGTCAATGCCTTGAGCATTTGCCATAGTTTCAGCTTAGGTATTCAGTGATGTATACAACCTGTAAGTATCTGACTCATTTTCCTATGGTTCAAGACCAGTTTCCTACTATTAGGACAGTTTTTTGCGATTCAGGACAATTTCCTGACAACCTACTTGCTATAAACTATATTCCAACAATGAAAAAACACAGTCAACTGAGCATAAACCAAGCTCAAATCAGTTCAAAACATTCTATGGTAGTGGCAAAACATCCCAGCAACAAACTATGTCCGTATAAGTACCAATGTTTGTATTGTATGCAAGTAGTAGTACCAAATACAACCAACCCACTGCTATAACTAGCAGTATTTTCTCTATTAAAACAAGAGTATTCTGACCTCAAAACAGCCCCAAAACATCTCATTCAATTGCCACTCTATGTAGGAGTTGATACATGTCTAACCGGTTAGAATATATTGCATGTATGTCAAGTGAAGATGATAGGTATCCTTCCTACAGACAATAACCAGTCAATACCCTGGTATAACCAGCAACAAATCAGTCCAAACTTTGGACTTTTAGCACTCACAATATCCCAAAAAGCATCTACCACTCAAGTGGTATGATCCAAGCATTTGTCACTAGCAAATAAACATCACAGATACTTTAACCCTGTAGGTATATTATTTCCAGATTTAGGACAACAACCAGTTCATTGTTTCCACTTGCAAATAAGCTCCAAAACTGAGCATTTAACACTTGAATATCATGCTCAAATGCATGATAATAAGGGCATATACATTGTTAGGATGAAAGCCACCAGTGCTCTAGAATCAGCTGTTATTTGCTGTAGTAAACAGCCAGTCTGCACAGGTCTGTGCTGAATATCTTAAAATCTGTGAGGAATTTGAAAAAAAGTTGTAGACCATGTCGAAACAGTC
Source organism: Lygodium microphyllum (assembly GCF_053477565.2). Taxonomy (NCBI): domain Eukaryota; kingdom Viridiplantae; phylum Streptophyta; class Polypodiopsida; order Schizaeales; family Lygodiaceae; genus Lygodium; species Lygodium microphyllum. The sequence goes on along the minus strand of NC_141138.1, from coordinate 168,004,878 downwards.
AGGAATTGTGGGTCGTTTCTCCAAAAACCATTTCTCTAGCAAGATATAGCTTCTGAAAAAAAACAAGCTGCACGCACAGTCTCCTTTGATTTATTCAGATCTGATGCCTTGATGTCAAATGGCCACTGCCAAGCCTTCACGCTTCAGGCATTTCGGCTCTGATACCATGTTGGAAGAGAGGGGGAGAGATAGAGTGGAGTGGAAGATGAGCCTCAGCTCATTGTTGTTCTTCTTCCATTAATCTTCCATCATACTAACTGAAAGAGACTTACACACATAGGTATGACTAACCAAGATTAACTGTGGTTAAGTCATTGAGTACATCGACTTATTGAATGTCAACACGTGCACAACTGTATCCAGCTAATGTCAGTCACACACATAAAGATAGACTGACTAAAGAGTAACGGGAGCTTGATATTCTAACAATATATAGACCCCCATCATAAAAGGCTCCTATGACCACATATTGTATATTAAGGATTCATGATGAAATATTCTCCTACCATAAATAGGAAGTGTTGATTATCATTTTTGAAAAAATGGCAAAGTCTTGCCCAACGTTCACCAAAAGCCAAGGTTAAATGTAAAATGAATTGCAAAATTTTCAAGATAATCTTCAAAATTAAAAATGGAAGGTTCAAAACTTTCACTTTGGAAAATTTTTAGTTATGAAAATGGAAAATACACATAATTTGACTCAAAAATCTCTCCAAATTCTTGAGTTTAAGGCATTTGTGTCTCTTACCTAAAAAGTTTTTTGTGAAAAGTATTCTTGCCACTTATTAAGGTAGACACATGCATTGTCTTGATGCCACCTTATATGCCTCATTATTAATTTCCCTAGATACCTCACCCTTGAACGAGAAGCTCTCCTGCTCTTATTTTGTGGTTTAATAATAAATGTGATTGTGGAATTCTATTGAAATTTATTATGCCTTATATGTAGGGCATTAATTAGAGGCCTCATGCATGCCTTGGATTTGGGGCTACTATGGGCATACTTTGTTTACAATGACTTGTCTTTCAATGAGTCTCAAATTCAGTTCACTCCTTCAGCTTTAGCATAACATTCATAGTTTGCTATGGCCTTAGCTTCAATTCATAGTGTGGGAGCAATGTCACACATGCATTAGGTTGGAGGATCTAATAATCAACATCAAAGTACTAAGTTTTTATTCCAAGAGTGATACAATGCTTGATATTTCAAATCTACTAAATTGAAAGTTCCCCTAAGGTTTATTAGCTATGTCAACTATGATTATCCACCATGTTTCCAATGCTTCTATTTCACCTAAATTACACATTGCTAGATGTGCATTATATTGGCACCCTTTGGCTCCACTGCGATGATAGTAGTTTACTTGACCATATTTTGGTCATTCAAATTAAATGATAGCCTGGATTATGTGTTGATGTTTCTCCTCTCTTTTGGCTAGCCACTTCTATTGCCACAAATTTACTTGATTCTCCCATTTTTCAATCTAACAACACTCACAAATTTCACACAGTTTCCTCCTTAGATAAAGGTGTATGTGGACATGCAAGCTTTCTTGTAGCACTTAGACCATCCTCACTCATTGCCAATTTTATCTTCATAAGTGTTAACAACACTTTCCATATTATAATTGATGTTCTAATTGGGGAGATCTATCTATCTCAAAAACTTGCATACATAGGCATTCTCGTATTAGGAGGGATGTTGGATTTTTTCTCCATAGACATTAGTGAGTGCCACATCTCCATATATTCTATTTTTGTGTAGTCAAAATTGTATTAGTCTAAGTTTCCAAAGATTTCGAAGTTCATATTATGTTTCTTATATCAATATCCCATGAACCCTCTTGCCACATAACATGTGCTTTCAAACCTCCGTGTGAGTTAGTATGGGACGCTATTTATAATAATTGCTCCACATACTACATAAGGTCTTGACTTTTCTAAATAAACATTCTATTATAAGTCTTCTTAAATTATTATAATAAAATAATATCTAATATAGTTTGGATTTTTTAGTTGAGCATTTTATGTGCCTCCTAAGTGGTATAATGAAGTACTATCACAGGGGATTCACTAGTATAATAAGGAGACGTCACCTACATGCAAGAAATATATGAAAATACCCCTTATCTACCCTCTATTTATGGGACATTACCCTATAAAATGTACCTTCCTTCCCTTAAATAACCTCCCTCCCTTACACTCACGTGGTACCATACAGTAAACCCTAGTGGACCCCTCGGGAGTACTATCTAGAATTTTGTGCATGTAAACTATGTTACATAGTTCTTCCTTTGTTTAAGCCCAAAAAATACAACTTATCTAGATGATTAAGGATTTCTTGGTATGATTTGAAATGTTTTGAACTCCTTATTGTGCATGAGGCAATCAGACACTATAGATATGATATATTTGCCTTACCTAATTAATGTAGCAAGTAGTTAAAGCATCTCTACTTTAGTTGAAAGAGCACTAGGAATTTTCCAATGGTGATATCTTGAAGCAAATGCTCTCTAAGGACATCAAAAGGTTATGCAATTTTCTTATCTTTCCCTTTTTCCATAAACTATGCACAAATGAGTAACCTACTAATTGGATGCTTGAATGAACAAGCATGAAAAACTTAAGAAATATCTTCTTGTTTGAGAGGGGTTGATTAAATTTTAGATATTTGAGTTATACTAATTATTTATTTTTTAAGTCCTTAGTATTAATGTTTTCTAGCCTCTTTATAGGTGTGACTCGGATGACAATTAGGTTTCCTGATGACAAAATTGTTAAGCCCTTAGGATAACTTTTTTCTAGCCTCTTTGTAGATGTGACCCAGATGATTGGGATTTAAGTCCTTAAGATTAGTTTTTTCTAGCCTATTTTTACGTGTGATTGGGATGACGATCAAGTCCCATGATGAGATGTGCAACAACATTAACATGGTTGGTGTTTACCATATGTTTTTGTATGGATGCAAGTAACATCTAGATCCTCCATCCATTTAGGCCTTGAAAGAGTAGTTGAGGGACTCTTATCAATAATTCAACATGTATCAATCACAAAATTTTCAAATATGATCTTAACACATAGAATTTTTGTATCCAAAGGATCTTTGTTGGATTGTAACTTCTAAATCATTTATATATCTTATCATATGCATTCAAATTTTTCATGAATTTGTGATAATTTATTAAGTGTTGAATAACCATATATAATTAATTCTTTTGAGGACACACACACACACACACGCACGCACGCATGCACGCACGCACGCACGCACACACACACACACACACACACACACACACACACACACACACACACACACACACACACACACACACACACACACACACACACACACACACACACACACAATAAGGTCCTCCATTATTAGAAGTTTAAACTCTAAGTTGTATAAAACCTAATGAATTTTAGCATGAACTTGGAGTCTAGAGATCCAAATTCCTTGTTTGTCTATTTGTTGGTAGACATTAAATTGGATTCTAATTTGACCAAAAACACAACCTTATAGATTTTCATAAATTCAATTATAAGAATACGTATTGAAGTTTCAAGGTTTAGGATTTTAGAAATAAGTTAGAGTTTTGTGCATTAAAAAAAGAAAGCATACTACCATAATAAATTAGGTATATAAAAAATATTGGGGTTGCCTTACTTCCAAGGAAAACTAAAGGAGACAAATAATGTCTTGTAGACCACTCGAAAGAAGGTAGAATGTATATAGTTGATAGGTCTAGACCATTCACTATAATGGGATGGAATTATCAACACGATTTCTAGACTAGATTTATGGGTGCATCTAGTACCACATGTAAAATCATGTGTAAAGAGCACAAATCAAAGAGACATCGTATGCTATGGTTTAAATATATGGGTGTTCTAGTTTTGTCATTTCTTTTCTAAAGAAGGAAAAAGTAATTGCCACATTAAACATGCAACACAAATACATACACCACACCTCGCACCACACACACACACACACACAATGAGAGACAATGTGTGAGAGAATCAAAGCCTATTCAAGAGTTATATGTCACACAATATGAAAGAAAGCTAGCTTGGAGAAGAGGAAGAAAAAAAAAATCCAATTCTCACCAAAATCAAAGGTATGGATTCATATGATTCTTTTGGTCTTTGGGGTAAGGGGTAGAATTTCTATCTTTTTTATCTTTGGAGGCTGATGCTATAGCCCAAGGTTGCATGCAAAGCTACTACATCATGCTTGGTATAGTTAAACATGCCTATAGTTGTGTTGTTAAATGCAATTTTACTATGCAAGAAATGTCATTATACCTCATTCTTAAACACCCTATTGATATTTAAGGTTACAGTTGAGGTAGGATATTTGTAATATACGACTATTTTGTTCATCGGGATAGGACTTCTATTTATGATTTGAGATTGGATTCCTCTTCCTTGGTTTTGCTTTAGTTAAATATGGTAGTAGTCATGCTATTAAACATAGTTAATTTGCGACACTATAAACACACATATACTTGGGGAAATATAGTATGTGTCCTCCTAACTTTTTGTCAAGTTTTATAATGTGTTGTTGTTGTTTTTAGGTAGGATTTTTGTTTATAGTTCGAGTTAAATCTCTCTTCTGTGGTGCTTGGAGAAGAAGAAGAAGAAGAATCCAAGTTCTACAAACAATCAAAGGTATGGTTTTCTATGATTCATATGATATTTGATACTATTTCACTTATTTCCTATTATTTTGTATTTCAATGGCTAAGTGGATAAGGACATCCTAGCTCTTTGTTAGCACCATTAAATTATTTTTGGGACTAAATGAGGATGTTTGGAGTGCATATATTACATCATGTTATGTGTATTGAGATAAGGAAGGATAAAGGCCGTGGTAGTTTAGGCTGTCTGGAGAAGCCTATTATCATGATGTAATGACTTTGTCACCAATCTATTTGGGCAAATTCAATGGCTTGGATTTGAGAGTTCTAGTTATTAGATGAACTACAAGATGCAACCTCATCATATCATCCTTTTATTATGAATGGCTCATGGTTATAGGGGCAATGGGATTGGTTTAGATTATAGAGGCATGTGTGTGCTTTAGAGTGTGTGAGAGCCTATAAATACACCTATAGCCTATGCATGCACATTTACCAAGCCTATGTATACATCTATAGTTATGCCTATGTCTAGCCTAAACCTTCCTAGATATGACCTACATATGACGTATGCCATGCCTATACATCACATAGACATGCCTATGCATAACTTATGCCATGTGTCATGCATGTTCAAGTGGAATTAAAAAAAAACTTACATTAAGTTCAATGTCTCTAAAGCATGTAGAAAACACAAAAAGGGTGATCATCATCATCATCGTCATCATCATCATCATCATCATCATCATCATCATCATCATCATCATCATCATTGTCTCTTCATCCAATTTCTTCCCGCTCCTAAAGGCACCCGCTTCCATCATCTTCATCATTCCCCCTTACTATTGGCACCTTCTTTTTGCAACACATTGGTCTCATCATCATCTTATTCTTCACAATGGATTGCAGTAGGCCTCTTTTGGCCAACATTCTCATCATCCTAGGCTACCTATTGCCATTATCCCCTCCACAATGACTATTATTTGTTATCGTCTTCACATAGGGCAGCATGGGTTGCCTACTACTTGTCATTTTTTTAATGCCTACTTGCTACTTATTATCTTCTTCAGGACCTACTTACTACTTAAATATCATAATGGGTTGTTATTATTGGTGCCTTCTTCTTGGGATAGTAGGCAAGTCTACATGATATCTTCTGCCATTTCTGTGAGCTTTTTGATCATCATCACTTTCATCTCCATGGGCTACAACATCTTTTTTTCCATCTAGTGCTGCAAGTCACCAACTCCTCCTAGCAATATCTCATGGATAGTAGCACTATCTCCATCATCACCATCATCAACATCCTTGCACACAATGCCATGTCATCAACCTACATGTGGCCACCATCATATCTATGTGCACAAAGAAGAAAGGAAGGGGAGATATCCCAATTCTAACCCTTTTGTTTTTATCAAGAGGCTTTGATTTACTCAAGCGAATCCTATCTCTTACGAGACACAACACACAAAGAATGCATGTAAGATAGAAAGCCAAAAACCTTTCTTCTCCACTATAACAATCTACCAAGAATAAAGAGACACTACAACATGCATAATATATTGGAGCCCCAAGAGAGACACCAATGAAAATGGGTTTCTATTGTAAGAAAATCTATCTTATAACATCAACAAGCTTTTGTTTCATTCTTTAGAGAACCACAACAAGGAAAATAACAAATCTTCACGCATCATCGTAGTAGATATCTCATACGGATTTGATAGAATCAACAATAATCTTCAACATCTTCATAGAATCTATCAATAGAACAAGAAACACAAAATAACACACCACTTTTGAATGAAAATAATCACATAGTATTCATCTTCATTGTCTTCATAGTTCTCTTCTCTCAATCTCTCATAGATAGATACATTTCTTTGATAGAATTGGCTCTCTCTCTCTCTCTCTCTCTCTCTCTCTCTCTCTCTCTCTCTCTCTCTCTCTCTCTCTCAATAAATAGCACATCATCTCCTCACTACAATACTCAATAATGACTCTCAATAATCCTCTCTTGGTCATGGATGCACCTCCCAAGAGGTATGGGAGGTATGAAAAGGCACCAGAACCACTACAGTGTCTCTTCATAGCTCATCACTGTCACTTCACTCCAGTCTTCTCTTCAGTCTTCAGTAGTTGCTTCTTCCATTTGTTTTAGCTCTTTTGAACTTAGATGCATCCTTTCCAAAAGTTAGAAAAAATTTTCAAAGTACACTCTCATATCACAAAACGCATACATAAGATCTACAGAACAGAACATAACAAAAACAGAGGCTCTATAGAAGGTCTACATAGAACAACATAACCTCATAACTCATACTAAAACCATTCCAAATTATCAAAAACTATTTCTCAACCTTCATTAATCATCGATCCATGCTTCTTACAGAAGAAAATCAAAATAAAACAGAAGCTAAACAGAAGGTATCAAAACCTCAACAGAACCTATCAAAACATCTCTATTGAGAATCATGATGAGCTTCCAAAACATAATCAATATCATCCAAACACTCTCAAAAACTTCCAAAACAACCAATCATCACTCAAAATCCATAAAAAATCAACCGTTTAGGCCTAAAAAACAACACAAATCAACCAAAAAATCTAGTCATTTCGACATTCAGCATATCCCCACACTTAGAAAGGAAGCGTCCTCGCAACCTAAGAAAAAGAAGAATATAAGTTGAGTAAAGAGCTTAATGTGATCTTTTGTCTTAAAAAGCACTTCATAAAATCATCCAATCACGACCCCAACTAGTAACCTATATATATGATAATACTATAACGAAAGGAAAATACCCTTTTGGGATATTATCTCCATGTTTATTAAAAATTGATAGGAACACAAACTCATAAAGGATATAAAATTTTCCTTTAAATCACCATCATCTTCTAGTAGCTTTTAATCCAATATCTTCTTCATCAATCTAGCTTCAACTTCAGTTCCATTCAACAAAGATAAACAATATACACATACCAAAACTCACACCACTTACACAAACAATATTTGAATGGCACCTCTTTGAATGGGAAAAGATAGATAGATGTATTTTGATCAAGCATCAAAGTTACAAAGGATAATGGATCAATGAAGATGATCCCTTTTAAAGGATTGATGATTTTTAAACCTTTCTAGGGATAAAGATTCATCCACAAAGGTTTTTGGAGTATTTTGCAAGAATTGTAAACAACACATTCTCTCTAGTAGGATAACAAATCTGCTTGGCAACCACGAAGCATGAAAATAAAGCACATCCAAGTGATGGGTATCCACATCTACATTGACATCCAAATATAACTTTGGCACTTGCTTTTGATCACTATGAGAGTGACGGTGCATAAAGGCTAGATACCATGAAAAATGGGCAGTCAATCTCACTAATGGATCCAAAGATTGAGAATGAAGATGAGTTAAACATAAATAGTTGTGAAAGGCTTGATTTTGCAGTCTTCCATTCTCTCCCGCGTCAAAGAATCTCCAGTACTCCAACTTCTTCTTCTTAAGATTGTCTGATCAAAACCTTCATATTCTGTAACCAATTGAGGGGGATTCTAAATAAAAGATGAAAGAGACAGGAATGGAATAAGGGATAAATGATGAAGAGAGGGATAAGTGAAATCATAAAAAGAAGAATAAGATAAGGTAGGAGAATCCGAAAATTTAGTAGTATCAAAAGGGAAGGGAGTAAGGAAATGTGGTGGGAACGTGGACAAGAAGAAATGAGAAGATGGGGGAGAACAAGGAAGAAGGGGAGTAAATACCTGATCAATGATAAAAGGACATTGCGTAAAAATAGGAATATGGGGTGCATCTTTAGGTTGAAATAGAAGGGGTAAAATGACATGTGGGGTATTCTAGAAAAGAGACAAATAAGCATCATACCTATGAGCCATTTGTTGATAGTAGGTCAAGGATGGAATCGATGGTCCTAAGGTGGAACGTCTAGCATAAGCCTCAAAAAATAAAAGATCAAAAGGAGGTTGCTTGGAAAGATGGGATAACAAATCCACCCTCAGTTGGTTGACATTTTGCACATGAGACAAAGCCTTTAATTGTCTTTGATTTAAGATCACAGAATCTAGTATAGGATGCCAAGAATCCTCTGGATAATCACCGACTCTAGAAGAATACTTTTGAACCATTTCATCAATCTTAAGCTCCAACTGGTGTACATAGAGTACTGCTTGCAAGACTACATCTCCAATATACCAAGAGAGGTCTTCATCATCTAGAATTAACAAGTCACCTCTGAGGTACATATAGGACATCAAACACCATCTTGACCACCGAATCCTCAAACACCATCTTGACCACTTCAGACAACAGATCCACAGACTAGGTTCCACTCCAGCCATCCTCTGGAGGAGATAAATCCATCGTTAAAAGTTTAACATAAAAGGCTAACTTTTGTTGTTGATAATGAACAAATAAAGAGTGGGCGGTAGGAATAAACTCCATAAACTGCTCAAAAGTAGTCCATAATATATCCGTTTGAGACTACAGTCTCTCAACCTTGGCCTAAAATAAAGGACATAAAGTGGCATTCCGTTGAAGAGTAGCCAAGTCCTGCTGAGACATAGAAGGAATCATGGGGACACTGGGACCTAGGGGAATGGATCGTGATTGCGACAATTGTTCCTTCAACTGTTTAATCTGGGAGGCTTGGAATTCCACTGTATTGTGAGCAGTCTGAAAGTTTGATAGTTTCGTATCCAGAAGAGTCTTGAGCTCTTGAGCTTCATTGGACATTTTCTCATTCTCCTCAGAAACCCTCGTAACCTCTGACTGAGCTTCTGCTATAATTGATTGTTCAAAGAAGATGTTTCTTCTCTCTGGGTCTCAATCATTTTGGTTTGCTGCTCCATCTACTTAAATAGATTGGAAAGAGTGTCTTTGGTAGAGGCTAGCTCTGTGGTTGCTCTATTCATCTTGTCTTTGGATTGCATCAATTCTTCATAGAAAGAAGAATATAACTATTGAGCACAAGCTATCACACTGAGAGTTCAATAGAACTCTGGATGTCCGTACAAAGGAAAGGGATGGCATCCCATGTCACTAAGCGCTTCAGCAAAGGAACTGATATATCCAAAGAACCCTCTTGATGTGCCCTAAATAAGTTGTTGCATGTGAGGTAGGCATGGAGTTCACTTCCAGAGGTAGCAGGAACTGACACTAAAGGAATGTCTGGTGGAATTGTCTCTACTACACGCTTCAAGCGCTTCCGCTGAATGGCCAATGGAGGAGGGGAGTCAATATCCTCTATGTCAATGGGTTCTGAATCTTCTGAAGGTGGAGGGAGAGGAACTGGATCAGATCGAGGAAGTAAAACACCCTTTATAAGGCCTGAATATGTTAGAAAATCATATAAATATGAACCAAAGGTTACATTGGTAACATTCCCTCTAGTCACCTTGACAAAATGCTGGTCCATCTTCATAAGAAGGTAAGTGCTCCAGTCAATGGCAACCCCTCTCAAAACCATCCTGGAAGTTGTGAAGAGCTCCTTGGACAAGTAGTGAGATGGTGTCTTGACAAGCATGAACCTGTCCTGGAGAAATTGGCAAACTAGCTTTCAGAGAGGATTAGTGATCATTGAGAAAGACACTCCTAAAGTGTTAATCACCTTCTTGACATTGAGGACCTCTTTAATCTGCTTTTATAATAGCTTGAGGATCTCTTCATTTGAGAATAATTATCTGGCTATGACAAAGGGTTCCCCTTTGTAGGAAAAGGACAAAGCCTTCTTAAACTTCTAGGTGTCAGGACCATGGAAATACCACGAACCAAACACGTTTTCTTATTGTATGACACAAGAAACTCATCACAAAGAGCTGAATCATCTGGAATCAGAGGGAGAGGAGTAGCCACAAAAGATGCAAGGCTAGCTTTTGCAATAGGCTCAAAAGTCAGTAATAGAGAAGAATAATCCCTACTAATAAATGGGACATATTGAACATGAGGAGGTGTGCAGGGTGCCATTTAGATATTGAACACACAACACAACTCACGAACAAAAGAGATACCTGCAAAACTAGCAAAAAAGATCAAAGATAAAATATCAACCAAGGTTTTGAAATGAGACTCGACCAACTATCCCCAAGCAAGGCACATCTTAGAAAAAATTCGACATGACCTCTAGAGACAAATGCGACCAAAAGCTTCATCCTATGTCGACCTCTAGAGACAAATGCGACTGAAAGCTTCATGCTACGCAACAGACATCCACCCGAGACCCCGTATCAGGCAGATAAAATGAAAAATAAATTCAGACCATACCCTTAATCATATATATAAACCAAATCAACAACCACACACAACATAACCGGAACATCATTGACCATCAGTAACAAAAAAAACCATTTTGACGACTACACGTGTCCATCTCGCGAAGCGTGTTTATTGAAAAAAAGGAAAAAGAAAGTGCAATGAGGGGAATGATTTTAATGAAAGGTTCATTTTAATAAATTATATAAAATATGTGAATTTATTAGGTTGTAAACCTTAAAAAAGAAAATGGGTGAATTTTATTAGGTTGTAAATTATCAAAAATGGGTGAATTTTATTAGGTTGTAAACCTTAGAAAATAAAATGGAGATTAATTTTTAAAATATTATTTACAATTTGTTAAGGTGGAGCAGTGCTTTTAACGAATCCTGGACTTCGATACCCAGACTGGGTCTCTAAATGTAGATTTATTAATAAAGAATTTAATGTGTCTAAAGCGCTCTTCTTTTTCAGAACGCATACATTTTTGTGATGACTGGTTTATTTTATTTAAAATTAAAGTGTCTCTGAATCGCACGTAGCACATGCAAAGTGAATGACTAATTGAGTTTTATTTAATTAAAAAGAATATGTGTTTAGCACGGATGCACGTGCCATGGTAGTGATTAAGGTTCATTTTAGAAATTAATATGTGTATTTCAGGGTAGCGAAAAAAAACAAGAAGGCGGAAAGGAATTACCTGATGTGTGTGTTTGTGTGTGTGTAAGTATACTGAATGCACATGTATCAATCCCACAATGCAAATGAGTCTCAAAAGAGAAAAGCCAATAACAACTAAAAAAGATTTAAACATGGTAAGCTTCAAAAAAACCAAACCAACACCACATTTTTTAAAAATAATTAAGAAACATGTGGTATTTGGTTAGATTTTTTGCCAGACAATACTAGATTTTTCAACATTTTTCCGTTTATGTTTGGCATTTAACATGCTTTTTTCAAGAATGTGCCCAAAAATAAGAATTTGACCATTTTGTAATTTATGCTTAGCTTTTTTTTTAAAAAATCAAAATTAAAGTAAAAGGTGGGTAGTATTTCTTAAATTTTTTGATATTTTATTATTTTTATTTATTTTTAAATCTTTTTTAAAAATAATGGATTTTAAATTAATTTTGAATTTTTTACAATTAATTTTTGGAATTTTAGCTTTGAAAAATAATCGAGAAATTGTCTAGTTGGTCAAAGGGATTTTCCGTTATTTTTATGTAATTTTTTGTGAATTTTTAAGAAGTTTTAGTAAATTTTTTCGATTTTGATGTGTTTTTTAAGGGTTTTGGTAGTTTTTAAATGAAAAATGGGGTATTAGACTAGGTGTAAACAACAAGTGCGCACTCCCACGAACGAGGTCGATGTATGTCCTTGCATGTGAACGATTGTGTAGACCACAGCTACACCAACCATGTACGAAAAACCACGCACAACGGCATGTGAATAGCCGTGACGAACTCGCAAACGCATCCTCATGCACGAATCCACATGGACGCCCGCTCACAGTTTGGGGGTAGATATGGGTTTCGGGGAAGAGAGAGGTGTGCGAGGGAAAGGGGGCTAAGGAGGTGGGGTTTTTTAAGGGGGGTGGGGTGGTGGGAAAGAGGGCTTAAGGGGGAATTGAGGGGGGTGGGGTTAGTTCGGGGGTTGGGTTTAGGTGGATGGGGGGTTAGGACTAGTTGGGAGGGGTTAAGTTAGTGGGGTGGGGTTTAGGTTAATGGGGTTTATTGGGGGATAGGTTAGTGGTGGGGCATTAGGATAATGGGGGTGGGGGGTTAGGGGTAATGGGGATTAGGGAGAGGGACGGATGGGCAGTGGGGAAGGTAGGGTGGTAGGGGGAAAAGCAGGCGGATGGGGGGGTGGTAGGGGGGATGACGGGTAGGGGGATGGAGGGTTGGGGACGGCGGGCAGGACAGGTGGCAGTATTGCAGCATGGCATGGCAACAACGAAATCAAGCGGCAGTGGCAACACGTTCGGCGGCGCCGTGATAGAGGGTGGGTAGTGGGGTGGGGTTAGGACTAGTTGGGAGGGGTTAAGTTAGTGGGGTGGGGTTTAGGTTAATGGGGTTTATTGGGGGGGTAGGCTAGTACTGGGGCATTAGGATAATGGGGGTGGGGGGTTAGGGGTAATGGGGATTAGGGAGAGGGACGGATGGGCAGTGGGGAAGATAGGGTGGTAGGGGGAAAAGCAGGCGTGTGGGGGGGTGGTAGGGAGGATGACGGGTAGGGGGATCGAGGGTTGGGGACGGCGGGCAGGACAGGTGGTGGCATTGCAGCATGGCATGGCAACAATGAAATCAAGTGGCGATGGCGACATGTTCAGCGGCGCCGTGATAGAGGGCGGGTGGCACTGTCCTGGGCGGCAGCAAGAAACACCGCGAGCGATGGTTGACTTAGGGAGGAGGAGGGAAGGAAGAGGGAAGGAGGAAGAGAGGAAGGGAGGAGAGAGAAGGAGGGAAGGAGGTGATGAAACCTAGAACGGGCCGGCACTGGCTCGTGCACTAGCCGGACCTCTATCTCACGCGCTCAACAACCCCATGGCCTCGCGGCCAGGAGCGTTGATGACACATACATTGCCTTCCTAGACATCTTACGTTTGTATTACGTCCTTTGTAGTCCACTCTTCTCTCACCCACTACTCCTCAGAGGGAGTCCCTTACACATTGCCTAATGGCACAAAGCACAAACATAGGGGGTCCTCCAACGGCTGAATGCCGCCACCCCTCTGCGACTCTCCTACGCCTTGGGGATTGGCCCCTTGGTGCGTCACTCAACATATAAACATTTCGCACAAAATTCACTCAAGGTACCATTTAATCATATACAGGAATGTACCATTGTCCTCACTTCTCTTTCCCCCAGACCCCACGACTAGCCTATGGCTTAGGGTGTCCTGTCTTTCACTCAACATGGGTCAAGGTCCTAATGAAAGCAATTGCTGTGCATCTAGGATTTCTGATACCTTTAAATATTTCCATGATTTATGCATATTGTGGATGCCAAGTGCTCAAACAATTATGAAATCAATATTGTGCACGTGGAAAACATCCCTTCAATGATTTTCAACTACCGTTCTTATGCGGCGTTGCACGAACCTAGCACCGAGGAACCCTCGTGCTACTAGGCCCTTATTTTGTAATTATTCACTGACCTATATGGCATGCAAACAAAAGCCAGCAATCTTTTCATCATTTGACTCCACATTTAGACACATTTTGACCACTCTACCCTCCCATCGATCAAATGTTGTATTGTTGTATAGATTTATAGGGCATTTTGACATCATTTTATGTGTAAAGAGCGGAAAAAGACACACTAGAACAAGAAGGCGGGGTTGAACTGAGGCAAATCCTCATGCTTTAGTCCCCACAAACATTCACGAACATTGTTCTTAATTTTCATTAATTTTCCGCACCCAAAATGCATTTTTTCCCTATTTTTAGTGATTTTTCTCTATTTTCCTTGTATTTTCCCTTATTTTTTGCATTATTTAATTACTGAAAATTCAAGATAGGTTATGGGTTGTGGCCCTTAGATCCTTCTTGCAGCAAAAACGAAAATTTAGTTGGTGTTTCTATTGATTCTTCCATTTTTTATGCCCAAAAACATCATTTTCCCTTGATTTTCCATATTTTACGTGTTTTAGTGTATTATTTTAACCCACAAGATGCATGTTTTTCTGATTTTCTGATTATGATCAACAAGTACTCATGGAAAACAGCAACATAAACAATTTTTAGCCCACATGAACAACATTTCATCAATCAAAAGCCATGAAATCTCAAATTTCCTTTGAAAAAAATTGAATTATCGCTTATTTGCGTGTTTCGGGTTTCGTGTCCATGGCTGCAAATCTGAAAATCAGCAGCACTTCATGCTTGTGACGATCACAAGTCACCATCTCCAGCCCGTGGAGCAATCCGATCGATGCCGGACAAGCCTCCACCATTCTTTCTTCTTCCTTCTTCTTCCCACATGAACTCCCTCTTAGAGGAGAGAGAGGGAGGAGAGAGAAAGACTGATTTTCTCTCTCCCTCTACAGGCTGCCATTGAATGTGTAAACCGGAGCGATGCGGAGCGGAGATCGAATGTAGTTGCTTGGAGTGATTGATTTCCTGGCTTGCTTTGCAGCCAACAACTCGATTTGTGGGGAGGAGGGGGGGGGGGGGCATTTTTTTCGGCGGCATTGAATAGCCGCCGCCCCCCCTCAATAACGAATTTTTGAAAGGGGGGTGCCCCTTCACAAAGGCACCCCCTCATTTCTCAATTTTTTGGGCACCTCCCAATTCTTGACCGGCCTTTTGGCCTTTTCCCTGCCTCTCACGCATACAGTGTCCAAATCGCAGTCTGAAAATTTCTGTGAGCTCGTCTTGGCATCCTGCACTGATGACTGATAGCTCCATTGACCAGCACAGGCGCATGGAAAAACTACTAAAAATCTGCACGTGTTGCCCGGGCATCCTTAGAGCACTTTGATGCTTAAAATCGTCCTAGGTCGAGCCGCCGCCTTTGACATTGGATATTTTCCCCTTGGTATTCATATTTTTTAGTTATTTTTAAGCAATTGCCGACACCAAAATTCCACTCTCATTGGCGACCATAGGATAGGGCGACTCAGCCCGTCGAATCCACGAACATATCTGCACATAAACAACCAAAGAAGCATCAAGCTGATACAAAACAAATATATAATAAAACTCAGCACAATGCTCCCCCTACCCCTGGACAGAACCAAGGCATGACATCCACAAGGAGTAGGCCTAGCATTATCTAATAAAAGATCCGAAGCGAGTCACTGACCAACTGCTCCAACACAGCCAAACTAAAAAACCTATCAAAGAGGTCGCCCTAATTGGTAGTCTGAACTACTTACCAACTAAAGACAACACAACTAGGAGCTCCTACTAGGCAAGGACTCCTATAGCCTGATCAAGGAGTATTTTCTTTCAGTACAATTCTTCTTTTAGGGTTTTTATTTTATTAACATACTTGGGCATGTAAAAAGGAGGGAGCTGAGCGTAGTGACCCAAGGAGAATAGGGCATCGGTCTCAGGACCTGTCTCGGCACCCAAGAACCTACCAAGCCCTCGCAAGGCGACACTTAATCATTTTCTAACGCTCACTTTTATTTTCGCTCCAACCTTCCTTGTTTTGTCATCATTTTCTTTTTTCTCCAGCAAGAAGCCACCCCTAGGAAGACAAGGTATCGGCCTCGGGTTTGATTCGTCCCCAGGAACCTACCAGGCCCTCGCAAGGCAATGATCAATTGCTTATATATTTTCAATTTTTTTTTCCTTTTCTTTGATAGGGGTTAGAACCCCTTTTTACACACCTTCGTATTTATATTCATCTTGTAGGATCTTCAAGGTTTCTTGGCATCACCATTATTATCTTCTGGCAGGCTTCTCTAACTGCCTCACTACTAACAAGAACTCCTAGAACGGCTGCCTAGCAGGCTAGCAGAACAGGGCCACTCGGACTTTCTTCTAAAACAGGCCTTTCAATCCCTGACAATGTCTTTACAGGAGGCAGTGACTACTCCGACCTCCCTCAAACATACTTAGCCTAAACCTGGGACTTCATGCCTTGGCTCCCGGTCCCCAACAAAAATATATCCTCTCGACAAGTACAAATACACATATAACAGAAAAGAAAGGTACTCGTAAAGGAGATATATCACCTGGTTTGGCCAGAAGAAGCTTCCATCGTAGCAAAGGCTCCTTCAGGCTCCACCAAATTCCACGAATCACGAAACCTGTCCAGCACAACACTTAAAACAAAACCCTGATTAAACGCACCCTCACTAGACAAGGGAATGGCCCTCTTGGCCTAATGAAATCAAACACTTCACCACAAAACTGAATCGGCCCTCTTGGCCTAATGAAATCAAACATGACTTTGCTACAAAACGGAATCGGCCCTCTTGGCCTAATGAAATCAAACATGACTTTGCTACAAAACGGAATCGGCCCTCTTGGCCTAATGAAATCAAACATGACTAGGCATAACATCCTCCTGGAAACAACTATGATAGACATCAAAGCATACCATTCCCAGGGGACCAGAGGCTCGTAGCCCTAAACTAGGTGCATTAAATTATGACCCATCCCTCCTGCGTATATCGCAAGAGGTGTTCGCATCACATGTCGTCTAATCAGTCTGTGGGTCCAAGATAATAAAGGCAGATGAGTCTCGCTTACCCTCTGCATCACCCAGATCAACCATCGTCTGCCAAAGAGGGCATGTTCAGAAAGCATACCCCACAAACGACCAGGTCCTGTCTCACCGTCAATAGATATATCGGGACAAGGGCCACAATTAAAGAAGAGGTCTTCTTCATACGCAAAATTAGCCAATGAATCGGCAAACTGATTCCAGGTTCGTGGAATCAGCTGAAAAGACACTCTATCAAATTCGTCTAGCAGGGCTATGGCCGTATGATGGTACATGCAAAGGATGGGGTTTCGTACCATGTACGTCCCATTGAGTTGATTTAAAACCAACTGAGAGTCCCCTTTCACCAACAACTGGCAGATACCACCCTTCTTTGCAATATTCAAACCCATAATCAGGGCTTTGTATTCTGCCATGTTATTGGTAAAATTCACCCCGAGATAAGCAGCTAACTTCATGACAATGCATCGTCGGGGGTCTCGGATGACAACACCTACACTTCCTTTTTTGTATGCACCCTTGGACGCCCCATCAAAATACAAGGTGTACGTCCATAAAGGGTTTACATATCCCGCCATCCTGAACTCTACTCGTAATTATGGTAATTGAAATTCAGCATATTCAACGGGTGGACCATAGGCTCCATCCCTCCATCATCATTGAATTCAACAGGGATGCTCGTCAAAATTTGTAGGCAGTGATGGCAGAAGACCTTGATCTCCCAAATAAATGTCCCGCCTTCTTGCTCAGTCACCTTATATCCTTTGCTCCACCAGATGAGCTTTCCCTGATGATACCTCTCTTCTAAATATGGGTGTTCTAAATAAGGCATCAGACGACCCATCAACCTCTATCACGATTTCCTTGTAGATGTTTGATCGATCTCGCCTAGACCTGCAAGGCAGTCATAGTATTAGTACAATCAGAAATAATAAGGTTTAATCTTATTAAGATTAACCTTATTTTTAAATTCTATCCCCTCAAGGTCAGCTAACAAGACCGTGGATTTATTCTTTCCTATTCTAACGATCCTGTAGGGCCCATCCCATTCTAGCTTGCCTAGAAATAATTCACGTTGTGCATCATAATACAGAACAAGCTGTCCTTTCTTGAAGGTGTATTTCTTGGCTTTGAGGTCGTGTAACTGCTTCATTCGGCACTTCGCCACTTCTTGGTGCAATAAGCTCTGTAGCTTAAGCTCATCTAAATGTGCCAGTGTCGTCAAGCGCTCAAAAAGTGCGTCTTTATCACTCAAAGAATGATTGATGGCAAACTGAATAGTTGGCAGCTCAATCTCTAAAGGCAAGACACACTCCTCCCCATATACTAATTTGAACGAGGTATGGCCAGTGGCTCGTTTGAAGGTCATATTATAGGCCCACACTGCCACGTATAACTTTTTATCCCAATCCCATTTCTTTTCCGACACAATTTTGGACAGGATGCCCACAAGCTGCTTGTTGGTACTTTCAACTTGCCCATTGGCTTGCGGGTTATATGGGGTTGTCTTGTTATGCTTGATTTGCCAAGTCTCTGTCAAACCTTTGATCACCTTATTCAGGAAATGGGTTCCGCGGTCCGACACTAATTCTTTCGTCGGCGGACCAAAACGGCATATTATCTGCTCTAAAAGGAAACTAGCAGTTTCTTTAGCATCATCTTTCCTTGTTGCACGTGCTTTTGACCACTTTGTGAAGTAGTCAGTTGCTACAATGATGTACCTCTTGTGCGTAGTCGACAACAGAGTAATAGGACCCACAAAGTCTATTCCCCACTTCTCAAATGGAAGTATCGCCATAATAGGGGTGAGTGGTCATTTCCTATTCTCTCGACTGTCATGTCGTTGATAAATATTGCATCTCTTAACATATGCAAACGCATCTTGGAAGATGGCAGGCCACCAATAACCTGCTCTTAAAGCCTTTTGTGTTGTAAGCCGTCCAGCAAAATGGCCACCGCAAGCGGAATCATGGCACTCTTCCAAAATGAATGGCACCTCGTCAGGCATCACACATCGGCGATAGATGTCATCAACCCCTTGCCGATATAATGTACCTGCGATCAAGGCAAACTTTAACGCTTGCTGCTTAATTTTCCATCTCTTAGCTTTAGATAATTCAGATCCCGCCTCTCCCGTCGATAAATAATGTGTTATTGCAGTGTATCAGGAGGGAATAGATGCCGTATCTATTTTAAATAACAACTCCATGTCACTACCTTCAGCCACAGACTCTTTCGGCTCCCCAAAGTCCACAAGACATTCCACGATGCCTTGCAACCTTGGTGGCTTACTCCTGATTTCATAATCAAATTCCTGCAAAGTGATCAACCACTTCGCTAGATGATCAAGCGGCTGTAACTTATTCATCAATAATCGAAGCCCCTCCGCCTTCATATAAAGCACGACTTTCTCATAGAGAATATAATGCCTGAATTTCTTGGTCCCAAAGACCATCGCTAGACACAACTTCTCCATGTAGGTATAATTGATCTCGGATACCCCCAGCTTCCGGTTAGCAAAAGCAATTGGGTGGTACCACTTCTCTTCCCAAATTTGGGCCAAACAGCAGCTGATATTATACATGGTGGCTGCTGAAAATATATAGAACACCTCATCTCTTTTAGGTGCTTTTAAAACGGGCGCTCTTGCTAGCTCCTGTTTCACATCCTCGAATGCTACCTTACAAGGGTCACCCCATTCAAACAAACAGCTAAAGGACAATAAATTTGTAAGCGGCAATGTTCTTTCTGCCAAGGCATTTATGAATCTACGGTAATAACCAACCGAAGACAGAAAGCTATGAACTTCCTTCGGAGTGCGTGGTGGACCCATGGCAACTATAACTTTGACCTTCTCGGGGTCTGTTGCAATTCCTACCAAACTGACCACATGACCCAGCAATAGCCCATAAGGTACTCCAAAAACACACTTCCGTGGGTTTAGAGCGATGCAGAATTGTCTACAGCGCTCAAAGCATTTTCTTAAAATGATCAACTGCCTTCCTCTCATGGTGGCAGCCCCTAAGTCATCAATAAACACCTTCAACTCTTCAGGGGATATGTCACCGAATGTCTTATCTACTGTTCATTGCCACGAACCAGGGGCATTGTATAAACCAAAGGCCATCACATGGTATGCAAAAGTACCAAATACAGTAATAAAAGTTGTTTTCAACTTTTCCTCTTCTGCAATTGCCATCTGGCTATATCCTGCAAAGCAATCCATAAACGAATATATTTCCCTACCCGCTAATTGATCCAAAATCTGGTCAATAAATGGAAACAGGTAGTAGTCCTTAACTGTCTACTTATTCAGCTCCCTAAAGTCTACACATAATCGAATTTGATTATTTTTCTTCTTTTTGATCACAACTGGCGAACACCATTCTGTGTGTTGCACAATAAAAATCAAGCCTGCTTTCCGAAGCTTCTGTAACTCTTCAAACAGCCCGTCCCTCAATTCAAAAGGCATACGCCTTACTTTCTGTCGTACAGGACGATTGCCCTCTTTCAACGGAATTGTATGAACAGCAAGACTAGGAGGAATGCCTCTCAACTCATCATAACTCCAGGCAAAGATATCATGGAATTCCTGAATTAAGGCCACATAGTCCTCCCTTTCTGCTGTGTTGAGCATAGAACCTAATTTGATTGGCCGCGAATCATCAAGTGTACCAAGGTCTAGCTTGATAACATCTGCATCTCTTATACGATCTTGACCCTCTATCCGCTCGTTCAAAGTGATCTGATAGATGTCTTCCGTGGTGGATCCCTCTTTGGACTCATCACTCGATGATGTCTCACTGGCAGATAAATCTTCTAATGTCTCCAATTCTATAGAAGATAGAGGAGCTCTCTCACTCTGCGGGGACTCAAGATAAGCATCAACCACTACACGCTGGGCACCTCTACCGAATATTAGTCGACCGGCGGGTATATCTACTTGGCAGTCCGCTTGCAAGATCCAAGGTCGTCCGAGTAATACTTGGTAACTTGGGCACCCTGCAAAACGAATCACCCTAAAGTCCAACAGGCATTCTACATTTGCAACAATGACATGGACCTTAGTAATGCAGCCTTCCGGCTATCTCAAACTATCATGCGCCATTCTGAGAATTGTGGAGGTATCTTTCTGGATTGCAAGACCCAACCTTTCCATCAGCTCAGAACTCATAATGTTAACAGATGATCCCATGTCAACAATGGCATAATCTACTAATATCCCATCGACATAGGCTGCAACCCTTGGGCAATGCTTCTCAGCATGCTCGAACCAGTCATCACCAACTCGCGCAATACCCAAAGGTTCTATGATATACCCGATACGTAGGATCTTTCTAAATTCCTTGTGCACTCCTGGGGAAAGCTTAATCAGCTGCAGAAGATTCACATCCGGCTTGACTTCACAAAGAGAGTTCGCCAAATCGAATTCATGATAGATCGATAGAGCTCGCTTTTCACGCCAAACCATCCGCTCTTTAGGTCGCTGAACCGGCTTTATTGCCTCTTTCTTAACTTTCACCTTCTTCTTTGGTGATTCCTTATTAGCTTTACTTTCCACGGGCTTCAAAGGTCCCCCTTCCATGGTAGGATCCAAAACTTGCATTCCTTTGTCGCCTTGTTTAGGGTTTCTGTCGACAGGCTTATCCTTGTCAGCTTCTCTACCCTTTTGGCCTCTTGTAAGAATAGCTCGTAGATTAGAGGTTTTAGCATCATTAACGTGTACAACCTCAATCAAACTAACCCCACTACCACTTGGTAGCTCCTCCACTGTAGTCTTTGGTCGTTGAAGTATTTGTTTAGGCCCGTCTTCTCACTGGGAATCATTTCCTTGGGTGCGATGATTAACACGCCCTGGTTGCCAACTACCTCGCTGGAGGGAACTGATCTTACTCCAGCAAGTAGCTGCTAAATGGCCGGATTTTCCACAGATGTCGCACTTAACATTTGGGCAATTTCTTGGATAGTGTTGCCCACCACACCATCTGCAACTAAACCTCGAAGGTGCGCCCTCATCTGGGTATCTACTTCCTATCAAATTTTGTTGTTTTTTAAGGAAGTTGACATCAACGGCTATTTGCCGATACTGCTCCGTAATCATGTCGGTATAATGCTTCATCATGTCCTTAACCTCGCCAAGAACATTGGAAGCGCTCGACTCATAGCCTTGGTCATTACCATGTCGTTCCATCAGTCTAACAATTCGATTAGGCACTGGTTGTTGAGCCACAGGCATGGTATTAGAATTGACCGCCTGGCCTCCACCATTTGGAGCCATTTGACTGCTCGTAGGCATCTACATGCTAGGGGGAGCTGGTAATAAAGGGACATTCTGCATCATGTTCCCTCTCCCATTAGGGTTAGCCATCGCTATCCCTTGGCCACTACTGCCATTGGCCGTCGCCACATTGTTTCCCAATACTAAACCCATATTTGAATTGCCTCGAGAAGCATAGGCTGCTTGTAGTCGGGATTCCACCTCTTGCGCTCGTATAATGGCAGTATCTATATCCCCCAAGGAAACACTACTCAACTGCAATTGGATATTAAAGTCCAAACCATGTAGGAAATATTGGAATTGGGCAGCTGCGGGGATAGGAATAGAGGTGTCCAACTTACGGAAAACCTCTTTTATTTTCTTCGCATAAGCATGAATATCCTCGTGTGGTTCTTGACGGGTCACGTTGAGTACACGCAACCAATATTGCCCACCCCTTTCAGGGGCAAACTCCCTTCGAAAAGCTCCATAAAATGAATCAATATTCAATATGGTTCCGGCTTCTAAACCATGATACCATATGGCAGCTCTTCCTTTGAGAGTCATATTGAAGAACATCATTAAATGTCCTTCTTCTTGGATGCGACAGTTAAACATCAGCTTTTGAAACTCCCTAATGTGGAGTTCCGCATCTTTCTCAACTAGTCCATTAAAACGGGTAACCTAGAGCCGGAAAACCGTCGTTCCTGCTGGAATTGCAATAGGCTGCGCTATGACGAGGATTGGATTTGCACCAGGAATAGGGGACGGTGGAGTTACACCTCCCGCACTTGATGTAGATTGGCTTATGGAAGGAAGGGGAGCACTAGAGCTTCCACCTTCTCCTAACTTACTGCTTGTGGCCCCAAGACCACTAGAGCCACTCCCTTGTAAGGGTTCAGCACCGCTACGCTTAGGGGAATATCTCCTAAAAGTGTCAGCATGTTGCCTAGCTCTTTCGTCTCTCTTGCTTTTGGATTTCTGCTAGACAATGCTTATCGATAAATAACGGATCAATCTCAGTATCCTTTGGCATAAACTGCTAGTTGGTCCCTAGACAACCAGGATTCGAGGACCGGCACTTTTAAGCGGCTCGCAGCAGATGCACCACTGATGGAACCTAGAACGGGCCGGCACTAGCTCGTGCACTAGCCGGACCTCTATCGCACGGGCTAAACAACCCCATCGCCTCGTGGCCAGGAGCATTGATGACACATACATTGCCTTCCTAGACATCTTACGTTTGTATTACGTCGTTTGTAGTCCACTCTTCTCTCACCCACTACTCCTCAGAGGGAGTCCCTTACACATTGCCTAATGGCACGAAGCACAGACATAGGGGATCCTCCAACAGCTGAATGCCGCCACCCCTCTGCGACTCTCCTATACCTTGGGGATTGGCCCCTCGGTGCATCGCTCAACATATAAACATTTCGCACAAAATCCACTCAAGGTACCATTTATTTGTATACATGAATATACCATTGTCCTCACTTCTCTTTCCCCCAGACCCCATGACTAGCCTATGGCTTAGGGTGTCCTGTCTCTCACTCAACGTGGGTCAAGGTCCTAATGAAAGCAATTGCTGTGCATCTAGGATTTATGATACCTTTAAATATTTCCATGATTTATGCATATTGTGGATGCCAAGTGCTCAAACAATTATGAAATCAATATTGTGCACATGTGGAAAACATCCCTTCAATGATTTTCAACTACCGTTCTTATGCGGCGTTGCACGAACCTAGCACCGAGGAACCCTCGTGCTACTAGGCCCTTATTTTGTAATTATTCACCGACCTATATGGCATGCAAACAAAAGCCAGCAATATTTTCATCAATTGACTCCACATTTAGACACATTTTGACCACTCTACCCTCCCATCGATCAAATGTTGTATTGTTGTATAGATTTATAGGGCATTTTGCCATCATTTTATATGTAAAGAGCGGAAAAAGACACACTAGAACAAGAAGGCGGGGTTGAACTGAGGCAAATCCTCATGCTTCAGTCCCCACAAACATTCACGAACATTGTTCTTAATTTTCATTAATTTTCCGCACCCAAAATGCATTTTCCCCCTATTTTTAGTGATTTTCCTCTATTTTCCTTGTATTTTCCCTTATTTTTTGTATTATTTAATTACTGAAAATTCAAGATAGGTTATGGGCTGTGGCCCTTAGTTCCTTCTTGCAGCAAAAATGAAAATTTAGTTGGTGTTCCTATTGATTCTTCCATTTTTTATGCCCAAAAATATCATTTTCCCTTGATTTTTCATATTTTACGTGTTTTAGTGTATTATTTTAACCCACAAGATGCATGTTTTTCTGATTTTCTGATTATGATCAACAAGTACTCATGGAAAATAGCAACATAAACGATTTTTAGCCCACATGAACAACATTTCATCAATCAAAAGCCATGAAATCTCAAATTGCCTTTGAAAAAAATTGAATTACCGCTTATTTGCGTGTTTCGGGTTTCGTGTCCATGGCTGCAAATCTGAAAATCAGCAGCACTTCATGCTCGTGACGATTACAAGTCACCATCTCCAGCCCGTGGAGCAATCCGATCGATGCCGGACAAGCCTCCACCATTCTTTCTTCTTCCTTCTTCTTCCCACATGAACTCCCTCTTAGAGGAGAGGAAGGGAGGAGAGAGAAAGACTAATTTTCTCTCTCCCTCTACAGGCTGCCATTGAATGCGTAAACCAGAGCGATGCGGAGCGGAGATCAAATGTAGTTGCCTGGAGTGCTTGATTTCCTGGCTAGCTTTGCAGCCAACAATTCGATTTGGGGGGGGGGGGGGGGGGTTTTCGGTGGCGCTGAACAGCTGCCGCCCCCCCTCAATCACGAATTTTTAAAGGGGGGGTGCCCCTTCACAAAGGCACCCCCTCATTTCTCAATTTTTTGGGCACCTCCCAATTCTTGACCGGCCTTTTGGCCTTTTCCCTGCCTCTCGCGCATACGGTGTCCAAATCGCAGTCTGAAAATTTCTGTGAGCTCGTCTCGGCATCCTGCACTGAATGATAGCTCCATTGACCGGCACAGGCGCATGGAAAAATTACTAAAAATCCACATGTGTTGCCCGGGCATCCTTAGAGCACTTTGATGCTTAAAATCGTCCTAGGTCGAGCCGCCGCCTTTGACACTAAATATTTTTCCCTTGGTATTCATATTTTTTAGCTATTTTTAAGCAATTTCCGGCACCAAAATTCAGCTCTTAGGAGGAGATGGAGGGAAGGAAGAGGTGGGGGGAGGAGAGGAGGGAGGAAGAGACGGGGGCGAAGGGGTGGGAGGAAGGGAGATGGTGGGGAGGGAGGAAAAGGGAAAGGGAGAGGGAGTGGTGGAGGAGGAGGGTGGAGAGGGGAGGAAGAGGTGGGAGGGAGGGAGAAGGAGATGGAGTCGGGGAGAGAGAGAGAGAAGGAGAGAGAGAGTGTGTGTGAGGGGATAAGGGGAGGGAGGGGGTTTTTTTAAAAACGTTTTTAAAATAAAAAGAAAGAAAGAAAGAAAAACTAGGGAGGCTATCCTCGTCACATGTGCATGCACAAGGCAGGGGTAAAGAAATCCATAGTGATGGGAAGCAACGGGGGCCGGGACGGCGGCGCGAGTATGGGAGGACGCAATGGACGCAACATCATGAGTAAAAATCGAAAAAAATGACGGTCACACGCGACGCGAGAGAGGCACGACAAATAGACGAAAAAATACAGAAAACCCAAATTGTGTGCCAGATTGAAATGTTGTAAAAAGGATTATTGTGTCGAAAGTCGAGAAGAAGACAATGCAAAGTGCAACGGGGTGTCCGGGAACAAGTCAAGGAATTCACATGGAAAAAACACAAAAATCGGGCCTAAAAACTCATACGAAAATTAATACCAAAAAATTCGGTTTCCGAAATGAAGCACGAGAAAAATAAAAAATGTGCAAAAAGTCATGTCGGATAGGCTTATCATGTCAAGACACAGCTCCAACAAAGATAAGACCTGTTCACATGAAATTAACCCAAAAATCACCTCCGAAACGAGACATGGAAATTAATATAAAAAGATCCGAGCACCAAAACGAAGGGTAGTAAAAAGAAAGAATGTCCAAAAAATAGTGTTTCATAGGTTGGTCATGTTGGAAGGCATTTTTAGGGGGGTTAGGGGACGTTCACATGGGAAAAACAAAAAAATGGAGCTAAAAAACACCAATAAAAATTAATAACAAAAAATCCAAAGGATGAAACAAGGCGTAGAAAAAAGGAAAAAGATTCAAGAAGGGTGGCCGGACAAGGGTATCTAGTGAGAATTGAATTCTGAGGAGAATAGGACAGGTTCACATGGAAAAAGGGCAAAAACAGGCACGAAAAAAACACGAAAGCCCGCAAAAAATTAATAACGAACAAACCGTACAATAAAATGATAGGGTGTAAAAAGGAAAATGGTCAAGTGGGAGGTGTAGAATAGGGCGAGTATGTTAGAGTGTTGTGCTGAAGCGATAAGGGCACGTTTGCATGGAAATACTTTCAATTGTGTGGGAAAAGCTTCAAAAATTAAGAACGCAAAAACAGTAAGCCGGAATAGGGGTATGTAAAAAGGAAAAGTGTGTTATTTGAAGGGACAAACAGGGCCATAAGGTTGGATCGAGAGTTTAGTGAATGTAGGGTACGTTCACATAGAAAATGAAAAAAATTGTGCAATAAAAGCAAGCACAAGGGAAACGGCCTCAACGACAGGGGATACGAGGGTGGATGGGTGGGGAAGGGACCCCCTTAGGGCAGAACTAGTAGGTGGTAGACACACATGATTGGTAAATGATATATGTAGGGGGTATGCACATCAGATGCGTAGGCATGCGTCCCCACACTTAAGACCTAACCGATTAGAGTAGATTGATTGACACGGCCTAGGACTTGTCAATCGATTGGACGCTGACATCCCCACACTTAAGACATAACATGCATTGGCAAATAGAAAGGTAGGATTAGAAACACTTGGTCCATTTCATAGATGGTTGAAGGGAATCGTCATTGTTGATGCATGAGGATTGGAGCCATTCGGTAGGAGGGGCTTGCCACAGAACACATCCAGCATTGCAGGGGCCATGCAACACCACCCATGGAGGTAGCTTTGTCGGTAAAGTTTGTCGATTCAAGTGTTGATGACTAAGAATAAAACTCTCATCTCACTAGCACTCAAGAGGATGATAGAATAGTCGCTCGCCCCATGATGCACATCACTTAATGAATAAGCATGAAATCACATAACTCATGCCCGGTTTAGAATTGAACAAGGGGAAAATGATTTGGAGGGAGTATGCCATTGTGCACAATTGATGGTGCATTTGTGCATTGCACCCAGTATCAGCATACTGTGTGAGAAGGAAGGCCAGGGAGCCTTGTCGTGCAGTGTATAGAACAGGGTGACGTGTTACCCACGTCTTCGGTGCATGCTACAACCTGCTACCTACGATGGTGAGTGCCATGGGACTGGGTGATCTAGGAGGGGGATAATGTTAACCCTCAAACGAACGAAGGTGGAAAAACTAGAAAAGCTAAACTAGAAGACAAAGACAAAGGCCAAGGCAAAGAGAAACGGAAGACAAAGGTGCATGAGGAAAAGCGCAAGTAAAACTATTGTAAAAGAGCACAAGCGCATCATGGTTTAATTCAAGGAGCACCGGGCTCTCACCCGTGCAATTTGTAAATGTAGACGAGCGGTGGAAAGGAAGCTACGAAGATAGAAGGACAATGGGAAAAAGGGCCTAGGCTATGGCCGGCCATGTAAAAAAGGGGAAAAGGGATGACCGCCCAAAAGGGATTTAGGGTTTTGTATATAAAGTTGAAAAGTGAATGAGAAGCTCATTCTTGTGTGTGGCAAAAAGTGGCTCTCCTCTTCTTGTTCTTCTTCTTCTTCTTTCTTGCTTGAGCTTGTGCTTGAGAGAGGGAGTGTGAGAGTGTGAGGGAGTGAGGGTGTGAGGGTGAGGGACCGTGGGGTGGAGAAGCTCTCCATTTCTCCTCTCTTCTTCTCTTCTCTTCTCTTCTCTTCTCTTGTCTTGCTCGCGCCAATGGAGCTTGGAGTGTGGAGCTTGAGGATGGAGCTTGCTTGAATCTTGCACTTGGATCATGGAGCTACCAGAGTGTGTGGGAGAGGAGGTAACTCGAATGGCACGGAGGTAAGCTCACTACACCCGTAGATATGGATGGCACGTCGGTTATGTGAGAGGTAGCCATTAGTGCTCGACTTGGAACGCTTGAAACAATAAGCGGTCCGTGGGTCTTGGCGGTTGAGTGAAAGCTCACACACCACTCTCTAACATAATGGTAATGAAACTCAATGTGTTTCATACGTGCATGAAACATTGGCCTCCTCACTAGTTGTACACTGCTCATGTTATCATAATAAATGACAACTCTCCTATCTATCTATATCTCCAAATCTTTAAGTAACTTTCACAACCAAGTTGTGTCATATGATGCTGTAGCAACATCCATATACTTTGCCTCTGTACTTAGTAGTGCAACAATGGGTTGTTTCTTATTGCTCCAAATCACAGTTCCACCTCAAAGGAAACACATAGCCACTGGTGGACTTTCTATCAAATACACTATCTATCCAATATACATCGATATAACCAAATGATTGCACCACCAAATTAGCCTTTGGTGGATTCCCCAAACCAACTATGTAGTTACAATCTGGCTTGGTAATTGTAATGATCAAACTTTCCACCATCTTCATGTACATTTTGTGATTCTCCATTATTTGATCCACATTGCACTTAGCTTCATATTTTGATTCAATGGCACTCAGATTGGCTTGCAATTAGCCATATCATTATTTATCAACCATATTGCCCTTGTGAGAGTCCTATCCCTTTAGATGTCCTAATCACCTCAATACCAAGGAAGTCCTTCAACTCTCCCAAATCTTTCATGTCAGATTTCTACTTAAGAAGACTCTTCACATGCTTTACCTCTTATACATTGTCATCCCCAATGTCATGAAGGAAAATACAACATTAATATTTGCACCTTGGATTAATTCCAGCCTTTGTAAATTTAGCCCTAGCCTATGTGTACATGTGTGAACAGCCCTTAAGTTTGGAAAGAGGGTTAGAATAAAAAGGGACTAGAGGCCAAAGGCAAGACATCTTTTGATCATTCAATAATCTTGGCTTTACCATTTTCTTGGAGTTAGCTTCTTCTTAGCCTATGAAGCACTCAGCCATGGCCGTCATATATTCTTGAATCCCCAACCATTAATACATGATGAGGATGTCTTGGTGCAATAGATTTGTTAATTCTTTGTTGTAGCTTAGTTAATTTCAATTTCAGTTAGATTTCATTCCATGGTTGATTGCTTTCATTACATTGGTATCAGAGCTGTAGCTTAGATCCTTGCAGAAGTCATTTTCAAGTACTAGATTCAGTTTCCTAGGCTAGGGAGAGCAAACCATAGTTAGGAATTTGAGTGACAGGACTTGACAGGACATGAAGGCTTCAAACCGGAGTTACATGTGAAGGTTTGCTACAAACAGGGATGAAGATGGTGATTCTTGGCATTACTAATGGAAGAAATGGAGGGATCCAGCCAAAATAGCAGGACATGATCAAGATTTGAGCCAAAAATTGGGGTAGGTGGACAAACTAATGGTTACAGGACACTTTAACTGTGGTTACTTTTGAGAAGGAAGGGTTTCTTCTTCTCTTTCCTCATTCCTTCAAGCTTCCCTACAAACTGCCATGGACATTTCTTCTCAGATCTTTTTCCCATGACCTCTAGTGCTCAAATGGCTTATGTAAGAATGTTGTATGGGTCTTGAGCTACCTATTGAATACCTATATGCTTCATGTTCACCTCGTTTTCATCAGTGCTGTAAGAGGACGTGTTGCAGCAGTTTGCGCTGTTTTTACAGCCCCCCCCTCTTGATCAACAAAACGTGAGGCAATGGGAGGTTATACTCTTCATAGGATGATCAAATGGAGTGCAACTATGGAGTATACATCATCTTCTACTTGATCTTTCACCCTTTTTGAAGATGGGAGCTTTCTCAAAACCTAGGTATGGAGCTTTATGACAGTTTTGGACAGCACTAAAATTTCTCAAATTTCTTCATCAAGATCAAAGGGGTTTTGCTCTATTATACTCCCTGAGGCTTCTACCTACATCCTAGTACCAATATTGATTGATCTTGAAGCTTGAAGCTTTGATGGAGCATGGATATGGAGATTGCAAATCCTATGCATAATAGTTTGGGACAGCATCAAAGATTCCTGAAATTTTTGAAGAAAATCATGGGGTTTTTGTGGGCAAAGCATCTCTGAAGCTTCCTCAACCATTTCCCCTCAAGAATCCATCAACATTGGACCGACATTGAAGGAGATTGAAGCCAATGGAGGTCTAGGTATTCAATGGACAGCATGAAGCTTTTATGCCATTAAATTTTGGCATTCCCTCTCAAATTTCGGGATCTCTTGGACACATTGAAGCCTTCTCTATTACCTATTGCAACCTACTTCAAGTAGAGAAGGTAATCGGTCTTCATCAACCCTCATTTGGAGCATTCATGGAGTCATGGAGCTTTCATGGGATTAATGAAGCTGAAGCTTACCAAGGAAGGGATTATTCTTGAAGATTGAAGATCTCTTGGACTGATTTTAGAAGGATTATCAAGCTCAACTCATCTATGTCAAGCATTATCGATTGAAGGTCATTCCATCAACAATACTCTTCTCCAATCAATCAAATGAAGTACTCTAATCACTCTTAATTTCTCTTTACATCCAATTGCTGATCTCATTTCCAATTGTTGAAGAGAAATAAGAGGATTAATGAAGCTTTCATTCATAGCTTAATGCATTACATGAAGCCTATAGGTTATGTCAGTCATTGTCTTTACTAAACCTCTTCAATTTACTGAAATGGCCATCTCTAAATGTCTCAAACTCTTCCATAATGAATGAGCATTACCCATCTACTTTCATTCACTGAAATCAGTAATTTCTTGAGCTTCATTACTCAATCTTTATTGCCTAACCCTAACATGAAATTGATTGCCTATTTTGCCTCTTGATCATAAGAAAATCATTACCCAATTGGTAAGTGAGAAAAGCTTTGTAAGCAGTGAGTCACTACTGAGGTAAATACCTCTCCATTTCTCATTTACATTTCAGCCTTTTCAATTCCAATCTTGCATATCATGAAAAGGGCAAATGAAAGGCAATTGTATTACCTTCCTATTCCATGCATATCATACTGATTTTTAGAGCTAGAATTCACTTGCCATGTACTTGCCCACGAGGAAAAGTGGATGCCAAGCGAGTCGATAGGACAAAAGAGAGGTGACCCTCCCCTACCGACGAGGACCCTGAAGGGGAGCGCAACCCGGCCCGAGAGGGAACTTTGCAAACCCCTCGGGTCTCGGATCCCACGTATTTTCAAGTTTAGGTGCAGATACAAATCTCAAAGGGGCAGTGAGTTCTTGAGATATTGGCAAATGTATGGTACTCATGAATGTATGGCAAATATATGAAGACATATGGCTACAGTAAAATGTATGCATCCTATGGTAAAGACACTATGGTTCAACATTAAAGTTTGGGACAGAGTATGTATGCATACCCTCATTAAAGATTGCAGTCTACATTGAGTTAGACAGCCATTTTACTGGTTACAGAGGTCATTTTTCAGTATGGGCAGATGTATGAGACTCTCCTACAGGGTTATGAAGTTGGTACATGCTTGGTATTGATGGTACAAGCCATTAATTGACTAGAACAGGGTATTCACTGCCTGCAAGAACTTTCAGACAGCAACAGAAAATCCCTTACAGAAATTTCTATACTCATCCATTTTCTGCACTTGATAGATCGTTGGATAGAGGGCTCTTCAAGCTTCGAATAGAGCCAAAGACCTCGTAATTTGGAGCTCTAGAAGTGAAGATAATCAAGTTTTTCTACTGCAAGAAATTCAGGACAGAAATCAACCCATGGCTAGGAATAAGAAGAGAGACCCTGTTTTGGATACTATCAATGAAGAATTGAAGGAATATCAACAGGAAAGGGGTGAACATCAACAGGAAAGGGGTGAACTTGACACTTCTCAAGATGCCATTTACTGAATGCATTATGAGAACGAAGAGGTCGATGCAAGTCCCACCCACTCCCCTACCAATCAACCCATAGAGATGTCTCATATCTCAATGAATTCAAACAGTTTTCAACAATTGTCAAATGACATAAAGGATATGAAATCAGGTTTCGAGGGTATGAGGTTGGGTATTGACAAGGTTGGGTATTGACAAGCTTGTAGCACTTCTTGGTGAGAAAATGTTGCCTATAGCTGGTCTTAATGTCCCATATCCTCATAAGGCTGAAGAACCACCTACTCCTAAGGTGGTAGGTCAATTTGAAGTTGGAGAGTCATCTAAAGCTAAGGATTTTGTTCAGCCCACTTCCCTTCAGCCACAATTCCATCAACAAAAGGGTCACTTTCAGCCACATGGGCAGGATCCTCAAGAGAGAGTGCAAACAAACTCAAAGCATGCTGAAGACATCCATGGGTGCAACTCTTTCTACAAGCAATTTTACCCTCAAGCAAATGTTGGTGGCTATGAGCAAGGGCAAGTTAATTCAGGCCCAAATACTTTTGGACAGCCACAACATAATTTCTCTACTCAAGTGCAGCCTAATAGGCCAAGTCCCATGTCAAATCATGGTTGGAATCAGCAAAATAATGGGCAGCAACCACCTTTCAACTCACCTATGCATGGACAACCTCAAGGGAACCATGGACAACCTCCCAATGTGAGCAACACATACTTTCAGCCTCAAGGACATTATTTCCAGCCACAAAGTCATGGTATGCATTATGGACAGCAAACTCCTTATGCACAAGAGCATGGAAACAATGAATATCCTAGGCAAGGACCTTTTGGCAATTCTTTTGGGCCACAACACCGTAGTGGGCAGCAGCACCATAATGGACAACCTCCTCAATACGAGAGAGAGTACAAGGAGAAAATAATTATATCAAACTTCAAGGGAGAGAACCCTTCACCCACGAGTTGGAGGAGTGGTTTGACAAGTTAGAGATGTATTTTTCCCTTTACCCAAGGCCCGAGAATGCCAAAGTAAAATTTGCAGCCCTTCATCTAGAAGGCTATGCTCACACTTGGTGGAGATATATGGCGAGGATGGGACATGACTTCTTGTCTTGGGATGCATTGAAAAATGCTATGATTGAAGTCTTTGTTTCCCCTATTGAAAAAGAGCGGTTAGAGAAGAAGTGGTATGCACTTGAGCAATGTGGTCTCTCGGTTAGAGAGTACTCAAATCAGTTTTTGAACCTTTTGATGTATGTTCATGGGGTCTCTGATAGTGCCAAGTTGAATAAATACATATTTGGTTTGGAACCATGGGTACTTTCCTCACTCCTAGCACGGCCTATCACCCTCAGACTGATGGGCAAACGGAGAGAGTCAATCATTGGGTGGAAGTATACCTTAGGCATTATTGTCATGACACACAAGCTTCATGGGATCGTTGGATCCACCTTGCTGAATTTTGCTATAATAACATGCATCACATGAGCATTGGGATGTCTCCGTTTGAAGCTCTTTATGGGTATAAAGTCCAACTTCCATCAGTTTTATTCCATGAAGACATCAACCCACAAGCAAAGGAAGAGTTGGAAAGAATGGAGTTGCTCATGAGGCAATTCAAGGACAGCATAAGGAAAGCACAAGAGGTAATGAAGGTCTATGCAGATGAGAAAAGAAGACATTTAGACTTCAAGGTTGGAGATTGGGTATTTCTCAAAGTGCCCAAGACGCATTATGCTTCATTAAAGGGTGGGAACAATAAGATTGCTCATAGGTTTTATGGGCCATACTTGATCTTGGATAAAATTGGAGAGCTTGCTTATAAACTTCAGCTACCATCTTCTATTAGAATACATGATGTATTCCATGTTTCACAGCTGAAGAAGTATGTTGGGCCCGATGTACAAGTATTGGAAGAGTTACCACCATTGGATGAGGCAGGACTGATCATATATGAACCTGAAAGCATTATTGGAAAGAGAGAGAAAGTTCTCAGAAATCGTACTCTCATTGAGTATCTCATTAAGTGGAAGAATTTTCCCATTGAAGAGTCTTCTTGGCAACCATCCACTTATGTCAGTAACTTTCCTTGGTTATTACAAGATGATATATGATGCAGTATGCAGTGACTGTGCAGAGACAGCTTGCTGTATGAAATTTCTGCAGACAATAAAACTGTCCTAACTTCATTAAAATTTGATTTTAATGTTATGGGGTGATGCTTGGGAGTGTATACTTCGTTTCTACACCTCATACACCTCTTTTGGACCAATATATCAAAAGTTATGGCAGTTTTAGTGAATCAGCCTTGTTTGGACAGCAGCCAGTTTTCTCACAGTTTGGCAAGCAAAAAGGTCTTCTTCTCATGGACAGTGCTTTCTTATCACTTGGAAGATGAATGGGCATGATTACTATCATCCTTGACTTGGATTTAGTCCATTACTTCTTGTTTTTGAGGACAAAACCATCTTCAGGACGAGATGGTTTGTCATGAAGGAAAATACAACATTAATATTTGCACCTTGGATTAATTCCAGCCTTTGTAAATTTAGCCCTAGCCTATGTATACATGTGTGAACAGGCCTTAAGTTTGGAAAGAGGGTTAGAATAAAAAGGGACTAGAGGCCAAAGGCAAGACATCTTTTGATCGTTCAATAATCTTGGCTTTACCATTTTCTTGGAGTTAGCTTCTTCTTAGCCTATGAAGCACTCAGCCATGGCCATCATGTATTCTTGAATCCCCAACCATTAATACATGATGAGGATGTCTTGGTGCAATAGATTTGTTAATTCTTTGTTGTAGCTTAGTTAATTTCAATTTCAGTTAGATTTCATTTCATGGTTGATTGCTTTCATTACACCCAACAATCAAATCATCCACATACGAGATGTAATCATAACAATATCCCTATCACTTTGATGCCAGAAAGTCAGTGATGTGCATTTGCAACATGAAAGCCAATATATTCTAGCCTAGGATAGGAGGAGCTAGGGTTTACCTATAAATAGGGATAATTAGCCAAATGCAAGGATCTTATCAACTTGTTATTTTGTCATCCTTGGAATAACACTTCTACAAGGACCTTTCATGGTTCCTTCCACCATGCCATGGGTGTTCTTATCTCCTACCTAGGTTGTTGGAGGTGAGTATCTAACCCCACCATTGCAAGAGGTGGATATATTGCACCTACATCTATTTTTCTTTAATGTAATGCTTTAGTACATTAATATATTCTTTGGCTATGCTAACTTGATCATGAATTTCATTTCTTGAGCTTATTTCTTGAATATCTTGGCTATGGAGTTTGCTTGTTTTACACTATTCTATTCTATAAGTGCATCAACCAAAGGGTTAGGCTCTAGATGGTATGAATCTCTTTCTGGTTTTCCTACAAGATGGAGTCCCTTGTGTGTCAAAGGATTTTTTTCAATTTTTCCATTGTAGGTAAGTTTGACTCGTGGTGAGCTTTGTGGTTTATGTGTGTCTTTTGAAGGTCTAGGATTTGTCAATGTATCTTAAGTATTTCCTTCTTAAAGTTTTTATCTCTCAAGTTTCTAGAGATCATCAACACAAGCTGTTGGCTCAATCTCTTTTCCCTCATGAACCTTCCCTTTTAATCTTCCATTTAGTGTGAGCTATTCAAGCACAATTATCATTGTCCTCTCTTTGTTTGTACCCTTATGCTCAACAAATCTCTTGATGTTTCAAGTGCTTGATCAATTCCCTTCAATGCTTAATGTTTCAGGTGCTTGATCAATTCCCTTCAATTCTTGTACTTGATAGTTATTCATGAATATATGTGTGCATCACGTGGGTTCAAAATAAGGTTTTTTTAATTCAATTTTTATATATATTTTACATACAAAAGGGTGTAATATAAAGGGGTTATTTACAAATTGAATAGAAAAGGGTTATGTTTTATTCAGGAAAATTTCACAGATAAGGATATTTATAAATAGACCTTGAACACACGTTATGTAGAGGATATATATATAGTAACTTCCCCTAGTCTATGGATCACTTGGGATTTTTGACATAATTGATCATATGGCCCTTACATGCTTCTTTGATAAGACTTGGTTGGAGAGATAAGCTATTAGCCTTAATCAAATGGTTAGTTGAGAAATTTTAGGTTATGCTAGCAAGTAAATTGCTCATATTGACCACTTGGACAAGTCTCTCTCCATGTCATGTGTAGTGATGCTAAGGTGAATAGCCCATGTCATCTAGCAAATTTTGGTTAGATTGAGTGAGTATAAATCACTTAATTTTGATTCAAAGAGGTGGGATGAATGATTTCTTTGTATGCATGTAAGCTTGGATTGTGCCCTTTAAATCAAATAGCAACTCAAGTTGAAACTTGTAAGCATGTTTAGGCTATCTCTAGGTGTCAAGAATCGTGTGGTGGGGGGACTTGCTCAAGATGCTGCGCTGAACACACACAGAATGCGCAAGGAGAAGATCACTCAAGAGACAAGAAGAGAGATGGAGGCCAAAACGTTTTCTTGCTGGTTTCTTCTTCTTCTTCCACACTCTTTTCAATGTACATAAAGTATAGATAAGATACAACATAAAGAAAAGTGGCCTACTAAGTCAAACAATGCATAACCGACTACACTAGTTGACTCGCGCTATAACTATGCCAGTTGTAGATAGGTGTAACAACCTGAATATAATAAGTAATGAGTCAGTGGCCATGTGAGAGTCATAATGACCACCGACGTGCTAAGTGTAGATGTGTGGACCCATCTAACCAGGCGGTCCATCATCAATGTCCGCATGTGTTGAGCTTGTCATCTCAACACTCCCCCTCAAGCTCAACTGCATCTCTGCAACTCCAAGTAAGCTTCGAAACTTTTGAAGCTTCTCTGTACCCAATGCCTTCATGAAGATGTCAGCTATTTGATCCTATGTGCTGACATACATCAAGTCAATCCCACCTGCTAGTACCTTCTCTCTCACAAAGTGGTAGTGTACCTTAATATGTTTTGTCCTGGCATGGAACATAGGGTTCCTAGCCAATTGTATACTGCTCATGTTGTCACAATAAATGACAACTGGACCTTCTACCTGCACATCCAAATCAGCCATTAACTTTTGTAGCCATACTACCTCACATGCTGCAACAGTAGCACCTCTATACTCAGCCTCTGTACTCGACAAAGCAACTGTAGATTGCTTTTTGCTGCTCCAAGCAACTGTTGCACTACCAAGAGAGAATATGTATCCATTGGTAGATCTTCTATCAGACATACTACCAACCCAATTTACATCTGTGTATCCAAACACCTGTACATCTGTACCTGCCTCATAGAAAAGTCCATAATGTAATGTGGACTTCACATATCTCAATATGTGTCTGACTGCATCCAAATGTGGCTTTCTAGGTACTTGCATAAACTGACTCACAAGACCAACAGTGTAGCTCAAGTCTGGCCTTGTAATGGTCATGTAGATAAAACTCCCCACTATCCTCCTAAGCATAGTAGGGTCTTCTATCTCATCCCCAACATCAACACTCAACTTTACATTCTGCTCCAACGGGACTGAAAGTGGTTTGCATGCTGTCATACCATACTTGGACAACATATCGAAGCCATACTGTCTTTGGGACAGCCATATACCATCATCACATCTAATCACCTCAATACCAAGGAAGTACCTTAGCTCACCTAAATCCTTCATCTCAAACTTCTTCTTCAAAAAGTCCTTGACTTCAGCAATCCCACTATCACTGTCACCTGTAATAATCAAATCATCCACATAGATGACTATGATAACCAAACCTACATCTCCCTTTCTCACATAAAGTGAGTGATCAACATCGGAAAAATAAAAGATAATATTGACAATATACTCTTTGATCTTGTCAAACCATGCTCTAGGTGCTTGCTTGAGCCCATAGAGCGCCTTCTTCAACCTGCACACATACGTGGGATGCTCTAAATCTTCATAACCTGCTGGTTGATCCATATACACTTCTTCCTGCAAATCACCATGCAAGAAGGCATTCTTCACATCCATTTGCTGCAACCTCCAACCTTTGGCTGCTGCCAAAGCAATAACACATCTGACAGTTGCCATCCTAGCAACTAGACTGAAGGTTTCTTCATAATCTATGCCATATGTCTGGGCATAGCCTTTTGCAACCAGCCTAGCTTTGTACCTACTAATAGAACCATCTGCATTGTGCTTAATCTTATAAACCCACTTACATCCAATAGCTTTCTTGCCCTTCGGCAATGATACTAGATCCCAAGTCTTATTGGCCTCTAATGCAGCCATCTCCTCATTCATTGTTGCATCCCAATGAGCATGATCAACAGCCTCCTCAAAACATGTGGGCCCAAAATCCTCAACTAGTTTCACCATATAAGCATAATGGTGAGTTGCATAATCTTCAAAACCAAATATTTTAACAGGGTATAGACCCTGCTAGATCTGCGTACCACCGGATCACTCAATGGAGCCTTTACATTACTATGAGCTCTTTGTACACCTGGTGTCGTGACAGAAGGAATACCAAGCTCATCATCCAAGCTCTCTGAGCTACTGGAGTCTGCATTAAGAACTGGATCAATGCCATGTGACACTTTATTATTTCCTTTGTCTTTACCTATAGTGCTACTCGATGCACCTGAAGATGTAGAGGTACTCCTTAGTCTCCTAGACCAAGGACTACCAGATGATGTCTTTGGTCCACTAAGAGTCTATGATTCTTGCTTTTCAACCTGCACATGAGTGTCATGATCATCATCATCATCATCCAATGCATCACTACTAGATGCATACCAATTGCTCATTTCACCAAAGATGACATCCCTGCTCACTCTGAACTTACATGTGACAGGGTTATAACAACGATACCCTTTCTACTCTAAAGAGTATCCAATAAAAACACATTTTTCTATTTTTGGATCAAGCTTCTTCCGTAGCTCATTTGGCACATGAACGTATGCAACACAGCCAAATACTTTCAAGTGCGATACATCAGGCTTCTTGCCAATAAAGCATTCTTCAGGAGTCATCCCATGAACTGCAACTGTGGGAGTTCTATTCATAATATAAACAGTAGTATGAACAGCCTCAAACAAAAAATGCTTAGGCATATTCTTTTCAGAGGCGCGTGCAACTTCTACAATATGCCTGTTTTTCCTTTCTGTAACCCCATTTTGCTGTGGGGTATATCTGCATGTGAACTGTCTCTTTATCCCATGAGACCTCAGAAAATCACTGAACTCATTCAGGAGGTACTCTCCCCCTCCATCTAACCTCAAACACTTTACTTTCAAGTCTGTTTCTCTTTCAACTGCAGCCTTGAAAGTTCTAAAGTGCTCAAACGCTTCACTCTTTTCTTTCATAAAATATACCCACAGCTTTCTAGAACAATCATCAATGAATGTGACAAAGTATGAACTGCCTCCAAGAGATACATTTTGTGTAGGCCCCCAAATGTCTGTATGCACAACATCAAGGATATTTCTGCTTACATCTCTGTCATGTGAAAAGGATTGTCTTGCCTGCTTACCAAACTGACATGCTTTGCATACCTTATGAAATTCTGCAACTCTAAATGTAGGCAAACCAACCTTTTGGACTACATTAATTTCAACCTTTGTACATTTGCATATCCAATGCATTTGTGCCAAATTTCAATATCTGCAACAACTCCTTTTCCTTTAGCATACATAGCAGCATTCATAGTAGAAATTCTAGTATCTAGAGTAAACATAC
The DNA here is from genome assembly GCF_053477565.2 of Lygodium microphyllum. Taxonomy (NCBI): domain Eukaryota; kingdom Viridiplantae; phylum Streptophyta; class Polypodiopsida; order Schizaeales; family Lygodiaceae; genus Lygodium; species Lygodium microphyllum. The sequence goes on along the minus strand of NC_141138.1, from coordinate 167,964,709 downwards.
ATCCAACTCTACTTCCCTTTGCTACCAACCTACACTTGTCATTGAAGTCTTCTACAAAGCAACCCTTTGCATTAAATTTGACTTGCAGCCCTTACTCTACCATTTGACCGACTGACACCAAGTTCTTTGTAATAGATGGCACATGTAATACATCTGAAAGACTCTTTGTCTTACCATCATGCAAGGACAAGGAAACTTTTTCAATGTGTGAAATTGGGTGGCATGAATCATCACCCGTCTGCACATAACCTGCATTTTGCAAATCCTACATATCTCCAAACCATTCTGCATGGCTGGTCATATGATTAGATGCACCTGAATCAACATACCAAACATCATCATGTGTTCCCTTTCCTGTAACAGCATTCAGAATATGTTGCATAACAAACAGACGTTCATTTTTGTCTTCATTCTGTCGTGAAGACGATGCATAGTTTCCTTGCTGCAACTTATGTTGAGATATCGAGCTCCATTCGTGATACGCCAAGGTGACCGTTGTGTATTTATGTCACCGACTTGTCAGTTGATACAGACGCGGTTGGTACACCGCCCATGAATAATAGCTACATGACAGCTATCCTTATCTACTCTAGTTCATGGCTCAGTTAGTATGCCACCTTAGTTAGTTGAGTTTAGTTTGAGACCCATATATAGGGTTCTTCTATTTCTTTGTACTAGAGTTCTTTTGGCTTACACAACTAAGAAGAGGAAAACTGTTTTCAGCCTCCACCCTTGTGTGTATTCCCCCATTGTGCAAGCAATAAAGCTTCAAGTGAGACTCCTTCCTTCTCTCCCACAATCTTGACAACTTACCACTGCGAATATCATCTTTCTTAGCATAACATTGGGCTGCAATATGACCTGTTTTGCCACAGTAGTGACACACAATACCAGAGTTGTTAGAACCTCTGTTCTGCCATCCACCTCTTCCGCTAAAGCTCCCCCTGCCTCTAAAGTTACCATGACCTCCTGAAACCTGCATATTGCCAAATTGCTGATTCAATCTATTTTGCTGGTTGTCACTACCACGTCCTGTACCATGGCCTCTTGAAGAGAACCTGCCACGTCCCCTTCTTGAACTGGAGTAGAAAGCTTGGACCTGTTCACCACTTCTTTCAGATGTCTCGCTCTGCATGTTAATCTCTTCAGTGATCATAAGGGAGACCAACTCATCGAAATCTGGAAATGGCTTTCTGACATATACAGAAGTTATAAAAGACTTCCAAGCCTTTTCATTGTTAAGTCCACCCAAGGTAGACAACACCAAATCATCATCATCGGGCATTGCATCAATCGCTGCCAATGCATCTGCAATGCTCCTTACCTTCAGTGCATACTCATTGATAGACATCTTCCCTTTCTTCAATGTATTCAACTCTTGCTTGAGTTGAATCTTTCATGCCTTTGTATTTACGGAAAACATACTTTCAAGTATGGTCCAAGCTGCATATGAATTCTCTGCATTTCTAATATATCCTAGCATATTATTGTCAATTACTGCAGACAGCCAATACATGACCTTCTTGTCTTTTGCATTCCATTCCTTCTATGCCTTTGTCTCTTCTGCAGTTGGAGGATCACTCACCTCCGGCTCCTTTTCTTCACTTGAAACAAACTCGTAGAGGTCTTTTCCAATAAGGAAGTTCGTGACACGGAACTTCCATGAGGGGTAGTTGTTCTTGTCGAGCTTCTCAATCATGGGGCTTCCACTGTTCTCTGCCATTATCACAAAACTAATACCAAACAGCAAGCAAATATTTTGCAACCCTCGACCTGTAGTGCACAGTAATACACTAGACAGCTTTTTTCACTGTCTGCTCAACAATACATGCAATCTACAACCTGTTTGCAGATAAACCTTATGTTTTCTTCCTACAAACACCTCAAGAATTACAGATTCGCAATCTGTAACCTGCGCACCCACTTTGTTGAGATATCGAGCTCCACTCGTGATACGCCAGGGTGACCGTTGTGTATTTATGTCACTGACTTGTCAGTTGGTAGACGCGGTTGGTACACTGCCCATGAATAATAGCTACATGATAGCTATCCTTATCTACTCTAGTTCGTGGCTCAGTTAGTATGCCACCTTAGTTAGTTGAGTTTGGTTTGAGACCCATATATAGGGTTCTTCTATTTCTTTGTACTTGAGTTCTTTTGGCTTACACAACTAAGAAGAGGAAAACTGTTTTCAGCCTCCACCCTTGTGTGTATTCCCCCATTGTGCAAGCAAGAAAGCTTCAAGTGAGACTCCTTCTTTCTCTCCCACAATCTTGACATGGTATTAGAGCCTTGTTCGTGGTAAGGAGCTCAAGAAAGCAAGCCAAGCTCGCGGTGTTCTAGTAAGAGGAGCAGTGTTGCTTTCATTTTCTATTTTGGGAGCAGATCTCTGCAGGTAGCACAGCCACAAAGTGCAGGAGTGCATTGTCTCAGGTTGAGACACCCTTCGCGATGAAGCAAGAGGGCAGTATATGGTGCGGGATTGGGCTTTAGCCCTCGGTGACCTTGTTTTTTTTATTTGAGGCCATTTCGGGGCCTGTTTTGGAGGCGGAAGTTTTCTGCATGCACTCAGGAAAAGGCCCAGTTTTATGCTGTGCAGCCACTATTCTACAGGTCGGTGAAAAGTTACTGTAGAAATTGCATCGTATGCTTGTGCGCAGAGACATTGGGAGTTACAGAATCATCCCTGTTGTCTGTTGATGCAAAATCGTCACTAGGAAGTGACTGTGTGGTCAAATACCACTTTCGTCAGTTTTGCAGATTTGCCTTTGTGAGGCTGAAGCTGTGTTCTTTGCAGTGACAGAATTTTTTGCAGTGTTCTGTAATGGCATCTGATTCTCTCTCACAGATTGTCACTGAAAAGCTTGACAAGAACAACTTCTAAGCATGGAAGTTTAGAATGACGAATTTCCTTATGGGAAAAGGATATTGGGAATTTGTTACAGGAAATGAAGAAGAACTAGTTCTTCCCCATGTTCCCAATCAACAGCAAATGCAGGCATTTAAAGCGTGGCATGAGAGAGCCAGGAAAGTTATGTATTGGCTATCTATCAGCATTTCAGACTCTATGATTGTGCATATTCAGGATGCAAGTACGCCAATGGAGCCATGGGATACTTTGTCAAAAATGTATAGCACAAATATGCAATCCAAGAAAATGCAGCTCAAGCAAGAGTTGCATAATGTGCAAAGAGAAAATATGAGCATCAATGACTACCACATGAAGGTGAAGAAGATTGTAGATGCACTTGCTTCCATTGGGTCGCCAGTGGAAGATGATGATTTAGTTTCTGTGACCTTGAATGGTCTAGGAAAGGATTATGCACAGTTCTGAACATCCATTTCCGTCCGTGAAAGATTTCCTGATTTTGAGGAGTTGATTGCTCTTCTAATTTCTGAGGAGCAGAGAAATGGTGGTGCATCTTCTTCAGGAGGAACTTCAAAAGAAGCTGTCTTCATATAAATGATGGAAGAGGTAGAGGTAGAGGTAGAGGAGGCCGATATGGAGGCCGTGGTAGAAATCAGAATATGCAGCAAACTCAAGAAAACCAGTCCTATGGAGGAGGACGTGGTAACTCTAGAGGCAGGGGGAGCCAAAGAGGTCGTGGTGGATGGCAAAGAGGTCAAAATGCAAACAGTAATGTTGAATGCTACTACTGTGGTAAAATGGGTCATATGACTAAAGACTGCTATAAAAAGCAGAATGACATCATGAATGGAAAACTGCAACAAGGGAATTATGCATCTTCTAGTAGATAGGGTGATGACAGAAATGAGCATTTGTTTATGGTGCAGCACATGAACAATTCTGTGACAAGTGCAGAAGAAAGCAATGATGTATGGTATGTTGACTCAGGTGCATCAAACCACATGACAGATCATGCAGAATGGATGGAGGATGCAAGGAAAATGGAAAAACCAGGATTTGTGGAGACTGGTGATGATACTACACATCCTATTGTGCAGATTGGAAAAATTCATTTGTCTATGCAAGATGGGAAAAAGAAATACCTGTTCGATGTATTTCATGTCCCGAATATCACCAAGAATCTAGTTTCTGTTTGTCAAATTGTTGAGCAGGGCTTGCAGGTCGGATTTAATTCCTCATGGATGCTTTGTTGAGGATATGAAAAATAAAGGTCGCTTGATAGCAAAAGGAAAGAAGAAGGGAAGAATGTTTACATTGGATGCAGACATGTCTGAATTGAGTGCAGCAATGTTTGCACATGGGACCGGTGTAGTTGTAGATATTGATAACTGGGCATAAATGCATTGGTCATGTTAATGTACAACGACTTAAATCAATGCAGGCCCAAAATATTGTTCCAGGTTTGCCTAAATTCAAGGTTGCAGAAATGCATAAGGTATGTGAAGCCTGTCAGTTTGGAAAACAGGCAAGGAAACCATTTCCTAGACATGTTCAAGAGAGTGAGAAGCCATTGGAATTAATCCACTCTGATGTGTGGACTACTAAAGCTGCATCTCTTGGAGGCTGTCATTATTTTGTCACTTTTATTGATGACTATAGCAGAAAAGTTTGGGTGTATTTTATGAAAAAGAAAAGTGAAGTTTTTGGGCATTTCAAAACCCTTAAAGCTATGGTTGAAAAAGAAACAGGCCTGCAAATAAAATGCCTAAGGTCAGATGGAGGGGGAGAGTACCTCTCAAATGAGTTTGCAAGGTTTCTGCAGGAGCATGGCATAAAGCAGCAATATTCATGCAGTCATACCCCACAACAAAATGGAATTGCAGAAAGGAAAAACAGGCATATTGGAGAGGTGTCTCGTGCCATGCTCAATGAAAAAGACTTGCTAGATTTTTATTGGGCTGAAGCAGTTGCTACAGCAGTCTACATAATGAACAAGACTCCCACTGCAGCAATACATGGAATGACTCCAGAGGAGAGGTATACTGGTAGGAAACCAGATATTTCTCATTTGAAATTTTTTTGTTGCATTGCCTATGTACATGTGCCAGATGAGTTGAGATCCAAATTGGATCCAAAAGCTAAGAAGTGCATCTTTATTGGTTACTCTCTGCAGCAAAAAGGGTATAGATGCTATAACCCTTCTACTCGTAAGTTTACAGTGAGTAGAGATGTTGTTTTTGATGAGATGAGTAGCTGGTATAAACCAGTAAATGTGATTGATGATGTAGATGCACAAAATGGTAATGCTGCACAGAATTCACAGCAGCAGTCACAAAATATTAGTGGACTTGGAGCGTCCTCTAGCAGTGGTTCACATTCTTCGCCATGGACAGGCAGATTGAGATCAGGAGAATCTTCTCAAAGTAATGAAGATAGTGGTATGCAGGTATCACGAAAAGGAAAAGAGAAGGTTGATCAGCCCATGTTTGATGTGAATGCAGGTCACTCTTATGTGGATGGTGAATCCAGTGGCTCAGAACAGAGCATTGATGATGAGTTGGGTATTCCTTCTATTGTTACACCTGGAGTAAGGAAGACCAAGGATGTTTTGAGAGAACCTAGGAGGGAACCTACTTTGCGCAGGTCTACGAGAGCTAGGTATCATGTGGATAGGCTGAAATATGATGGATTTACAGCCATTTACTATGCATATATGGTCAAAGTGATACAGGAACCAGAACCCACTTCTTTTGAGCAAGCCATGGGAAAAGAAAAATGGGAGAAAGCCATGGATGAAGAAATGGATGTCTTGGAAGCAAATGCTACATGGGAATTGGTACCTTTGCGTAAAGGTAAGAATGCAATTGGCTGTAAGTGGGTTTATAAGGTGAAGCACAATGCAAATGGTTCTGTGAACAGATACAAGGCAAGATTAGTAGTCAAGGGGTATGCACAAACATATGGCATTGACTATGAAGAAACATTCAGTCCGGTTGCAAGGATGGCAACCGTAAGAGCAGTCATTGCTATGGCTACATCAAAGGGATGGTCTTTACATCAGATGGATGTAAAGAATGCCTTCTTGCATGATGATTTGCAAGAAGAGGTCTATATGGAGCAGCCACCAGGTTATGTGCATGTTGTTCATCCTGAGTTTGTTTGTAGGTTGAAAAAAGCCTTGTATGGCTTGAAGCAAGCACCTAGAGCATGGTCTGACAAGATAGGACAGTATCTTGTCACTATTGGCTTTCAGATTTTCAAGGCAGATTTCTCACTTTATGTGAGAAAAACAGAGAAAGGTATTATGCTACTTGTCATTTATGTTGATGATTTGATTATGACAAGTGACAGTGATGAAGATATCCTTCATGTGAAAATGCTATTGAAGCAGAAGTTTGAGATGAAGGATTTGGGAGAGCTGCATTATTTCTTGGGCATTGAGGTGATTAGATCACCAAGTGGGATACAGCTCTTGCAGAGGCAGTATCGATTGGACATGCTGTCCAAATATGGGATGACAGGCTGTAAGCCTATTTCAGTTCTTTTGGAGCAGAATGTGAAGCTGAGCACAGATGCAGGTGAGCTTCTAGAAGACCCTACTATGTACAGACGCATAGTAGGAAGTTTGATTTATATGACTATTACCAGGCCAGTTTTGAGCTATGTTGTTGGATTGGTAAGTCAGTTTATGCAAGCTCCAAGGAAACCACATTTGGATGCGGCTAGATGCATACCCAGGTATATGAAGTCCACATTGCAGTATGGACTATTTTATGAGACTGGGGTTCAGATACAGTTGCATGGATACACTGATGCTGATTGGGCTGGTAGTATTTCTGATAGACGATCTACTAGTGGATATGTGTTCTCTTTTGGGAGTGCTGCAGTCACTTGGAGCAGCAAGAAACAGCCTACAGTTGCCTTGTCGAGCACAGAGGCTGAATATAGGGGTGCAGCAATGGCTGCATGTGAGGTAGCTTGGTTGCATAAGCTACTTTATGATATGCATCAGTCTACAGATGGGCCAGTTGTCATTTATTGTGATAACATGAGTAGTATACACTTGGCAAATAACCCAGTCTATCATGCTAGAACAAAGCTCATTGAGGTGCATTATCACTATGTGCGAGAGAGGGTTTTACTAGGTCTTATTGATCTAGTTTATGTCAGCACAGAGGATCAGGTAGCTGACATATTCACGAAGGCATTGGGCACAGAGAAGCTGCGCAAGTTCAGGGACCTGCTTGGTGTGCAGGAATTGGGATTGAGCTCGAGGGGGAGTGTTGAGATATCGAGCTCCACTCGTGATACGCCAGGGTGACCGTTGTGTATTTATGTCACCGACTTATCAGTTGCAGACGCGGTTGGTACACCGCCCATGAATAATAGCTACATGATAGCTATCCTTATCTACTCTAGTTCGTGGCTCAGTTAGTATGCCACCTTAGTTGGTTGAGTTTGGTTTGAGACCCATATATAGGATTCTTCTATTTCTTTGTACTTAAGTTCTTTTGGCTTACACAACTAAGAAGAGGAAAACTGTTTTCAGCCTCCACCCTTGTGTGTATTCCCCCATTGTGCAAGCAAGAAAGCTTCAAGTGAGACTCCTTCTTTCTCTCCCACAATCTTGACACACTTTCGGTCAAAACAGCTGAAATCACAGTGTACCCTGAAACTGCTTTCTACAACCTTGCGGCTCTAAAACGGGGCCTGAAACGGCCTCAAATGCCCAAAATAACTAAGGGAAAGCCTTAAAGGGCTCATCTGTAGAATACGCAGTGGTCTTCATGCACACCAAATCTCACTGCAATCTGAGATTTTTGCTCTGCCCTGCTTTCGGTGCCTCCACAGGCACTATCCAAGAGAAAGAGTGGAAGGATGGGAGAGCTTCTTACCCGTGGCTTGCTTGCTCAAACCTTGCTTCTTCTCCTTCACTTTAGCCTTCAAAATCAGCCTCTCTTAGTGGCGTGGCTCTGATACCATGTCAAGAATCGCGTGGTGGGGGGACTTGCTCAAGATGCTGCGCTTAACACACACAGAATGCACAAGGAGAAGCTCACTCAAGAGACAAGAAGAGAGATGGAGGCCAAAAAATTTTCTTTCTAGTTTCTTCTTCTTCTTCCACACTCTTTTCAATGTACACAAAGTATAGATAAGATACAACATAAAGGAAAGTGGCCTACTAAGTCAAACAATGCATAACCCACTACACTAGTCGACTGGCGCTATAACTACGCCAGCTGTAGATAGGTGTAACAACCTGAATATAATAACTAATGAGTGAGTGGCCATGTGAGAGTCATAATGGCCACCAACGTGCTAAGTGTAGATGTGTGGACCCATCTAACCAAGCGGTCCATCATCAATGTCCGCATGTGTTGAGCTTGTCATCTCAACACTAGGGTCTAATCACAAAAGTTATCGTCCACAAGTAAGCTTAAGTTCTATTTAAGAAAAGTGAATTAGTTTGGGAAATATGCTTATTTGTCTCATAGTCCCATAGTCTCAAAGAACTCTTGAATTTTCCCTAATGTATGATGTGAATTCAAAATTTGTGCCCTAAGGAGCTCAAGCTCTAGTAGTTGATTTAGTTCAACATAATGAACTTGGCAACTTGATCGATTGACCCCCAAAGTGAAGTGGACTTGAGCCGAAGTGCCTAGTTGGGTTATGAGTTGTGATCCTAAATAAGTGGACTATGCCTAAGTGAGTTGCACCTTGGTGGTGTGAGCTAGGCTCAATAAACTAAGTATATATGGTTGAGGTAATTTAAGAAGCAGTGGATCTTGTCTGCCTAAGTTGGATATGCAAGTTTCAATCTTACATAAATGGGTCTAACTCATGTCCAAGGGGATTACCAGAGGGCCTAATCATGTTGAAGTATCTTTAAATGTGGTGATGACTCTACACCTAGGTGTATGACTCTAAATGTGACTACGGCTAAATCAACGAGTTTAATGTGGCCATGTTTAAATCAAGTCTAAGTGTGTTACAATGTGATGGAAGAGTCTGCATGATTCATTAAACCTAAGTGGGTTAGGTTTATCTTTATGAGTTCTAGTAGGTTTTTTTGATCTAGACCTTCATACATCTTATGAGTGAGTCTAAGTTTCATGGCCTAGGCTTCAAGAGTGAACGGTGAGATTCTAGCACATGAGTGATGGTTTGTCCTAGCATATGGGTGTAATGTTGTGTGTACTTAGAGGTGAGGTGTATGTATCTATCTTGAGAATGAGGGATGTGTAGCCATCCTAAGAGTTGATTGTACCTCTACCAATGTGAACACGAGTGGTGATCTCTAACCAATGCTTTGGTGCCTAAGTGGTTAAGAATGGATGGACGTTTGTTGTCACGTGCCTACCTAACAACTCCTGGTAGTATGTTTTAGTGGTCCATTGGGGAACTATCCTAGATGGCTTTTCTTGACACTCACGATAATGCACGGGTTCTACCGTCTAGGTTTCCCAGAGTCCACCTTGTAACGAAAGGTACTGGCCATCCCCATGAGGATCAACCTACAAGCTCCTCGGGGTCCTAATTTGACAACTGAGGTTTCGATGCATCAAGTAGCTCCATTGGAGATGTCCCACAAGGGCTTCTTGCCCAACTGGAGCGATCGTAGTTACTCTTGGTTCATGGAGTGCAATGCTTTTTTCCAGCAATTGGTTAGGATTCAAGGAACCTTAACAGAGTTCTAGCACAGCTATCGCACATTTTCCCTAAGATAATTACTGATCAAGGTTTTAAGACCTGACCCTAGGTAAGTCAATACTTGGCTCTAACTAAACTTTCCTCATTCAAGTTTCATTCAATCTCTTAAGAGAAGATCCCAGGTTATCGAGATCACCCATCCATAGAATGGACCTGTCAAGGATCTTGCCCACCCACTTTCCACAAATGGTTTTCTTTAGTTTTATAATTATCTATCACATTAAGTTATGACATATGGAAGTAGCTTCGTTAATTAACCTGTTATCATTGGTTCCTTCATGTAAATTTACGACACAACACAAAGGCAGAGAAAACAGACTTTTGGTAAAACATATTTATTTATTCTTTCACAAAGTTATCTACAATGATTTTTCCCTTTTGCCTACGGAAAAGATAAATCTCCATTCACCAAAAAATCCCTTTTGTCTGCACAAAAGAAAGGAAACCCTCCAAGATATTCATCCTTCACTAGTATTGGGGACTCCAAGATCCCATCCTGATTCGTGTGAGGGTCCAGGCAGTTCCTAGGAGTGATCGAGAGATTTATGGCCAGAGCCCCCTTGGCACTCTTGCCTCCTCCTACCTAACAGATTCCTCAACGAGGCGCCTCTCACCATCCGGGTTGGACCTAGCTGTGGTATAAAATAATCCCCCTTGGAACAGAGTTCTGTGTCTAGCCATGAGGGTGGCATAATGTGATCTTTTCTCTTATTATCCTAATTATATATTTACAATCAGATCTAACTGCTGAAAACACAATCAATGTTTCCTATGCAACCATCAATATATGCAGAAATAAAAAAGAAACAACATCAAGTATTTTGAGCATAGGAAGCAACCCCACCCAAATCTAGGGTTTCTCTTTTAAGGTCCCACCTTATTCAAGTTAGGGTTTCACTTCCTACTTACAACTCTTTTTTGGGATCCGCAAGTTATTTCGCAAATCTGAAGTCTATTTTATCCTTATGAAATTTTTGATATTTTTTTCCTAAAAGATAATATGGGCATTTATACCTATGGCGAGCAATTCATGCGCTGCCCTGCCCTAACCCGCCCTTAACAAGATTTCAAATGCTTTTCCAAGTCTATTTAGACTTTAGAATTTGTATCAACAAATTCTTATCAATGTCCAATAAGTCCTACAGACTTCTGATATTTATTTGATTTCCTGATAGTGATAGTTTCATGGTTATCGAGTATTTCATAGTTATTTTTACTTCAAAATTCTTAACATTTTATGTTAGGTTTTCTTACTGATTCATATGTGGGTCAACTCATGATATTGATGCTCTCGCTAATATAATCATTAATATTAACATTGAGTGTGCTTTCAATAAGAAAATAATTTTTATTTTATTCTACTCATATTCTATGGTTTAATCGATGATGTCTGAACATTTATCAAACTTTCAAGGTTATTTAGAAATATCAAAATTCATTTAATTATGTCTTAAGTTCAATGATGATTGTTTTTCTAAAAACTGTATTATAGGCAATGCAAATCATAAGTGCAAATTTTCTTTCATCTTTCAGACATCAGATTATATTACTGCGCACCTAATTTTTGCAAGTCTAGTATATTTTTTCTTATACAAATTTCTATTTATTTAATGCATTGATTATTTCATGATATTATCTAAATGATTTTCTATAAATTATTATAAAAATTATATGTGTCTATTTATCATTAGCAAAATGCGATAGAGATCATCACTTTCAGGAAAAATTTATAAAATATTATGTTCCTTAACATCATCTACCTTTTTTTGTTATTATGATCACATGGTCATTAATAAAATAACAATAGATATCACAAGATAAATCATAATTAAAATATTTTATTAATGATATGCATATAATCATTTTTCAAGTGAAAGAGTCTTTCACTGAATAATTAATTATTATATTACTTAGGCTATTTTCCTAAGTAGCAGTTCATATGCATTTTCTTTAGAATACGTTTATAATAATTTAAAGTCAAATATAGTGATAACCTTATAAAAAATTAATTTTTTCCAAACCAACAATATGTTACCTCTCTAAGGTTTACTATAATGGAGGTATCACCAATTCCTATTGTGCCATTTTCTCCATCGGGCGCGTTCTTTGCTTCCCTTGCTTCAAATGGGATTTTTGAATTTTTGCGACATTGTGGAGCCATGGATGTCACATGAAATTGATGTGGTAGTTTACGAAGAGTGAAATTGATGTGGTAGTTTACGAAGAGTTGGTGATCATCTAGAAAAAAATTTCTACTGTTTCTCTTAGCGATATGATTGTATGAACAAAGGCGTAACTGGGGGTAGAGAGAATGGAAATTAGGTAGAAGGGGGATATTTTCCTCTTTCAAGCTCAAAGCTTCAATGGATAAGAGAAGTAGATAAAATTTTCCATCATTAGGAGGTCTTCGTTCTTGCTTTCTTTGTGAAGGAGAGGGGGTGTATTTATAGGCATGAGGGGGAGCATGTAGTTGACTCATTCTTTTGGCTACTTGCCAAGAGCCAAGTGAGCTTTATTAAACATGCATTTTGATTGACTACCTCTTTTCTCTCCCTCCAGACATAAAAAAGTCATGAATTTTGGCCTATTTTTTCAAACTTCAAAATGATTTCATTTGGTGGTTTTTGGCCAAGTTACCTCATGACTTATCTAGTTTATAAAGTCATGTTATACTCTTTGATACTTAACTTACTCAATATAATGCTGATTCTTACATGTTCTTCATTTACTGATTAAGGTTTGTGATTTGTCTTATGGTTACAAAATCAATGCAATCTTTGATGCATTAAATGGATTTGGGAATGCTATATCAAATATAATGGGAGAAAAATTATGATCAAGCCGTCATAATATTATTTATGAGGCGCCTTTTCTTTTTGTTGGCTGGGAACATTGAGCGATATTCTTGTGTCAGATTTTAGAATTGATTTAATGCAAGACTCGATATTAAGAAAATTATGTGCTATCACTTATGTGATAGCTTGACAAGTAATTTTTTTAAAAACTCCTCAAGCTTGAATTTGTTTTTTGATATGAAGCATTGTGGCAAGAATATTACATTTGTGTTGGACCTATGTGTCGATAAGTGACTAAATGCCAAGAGTCCGGAATGTGATTATGAAGGGGGCTACAAATATGAATGAGTTAGTGTGCACTTGGTTGCGTAGGTGATTATGAGTGTGATCATGAATTGAAATTGAGTGAGCTCATGAGTTCCTAGATGGGCTAGCTGGTGCATAAATGGTGGATCATGGAGGTGGTGCACACAACTAGAATGTCTTGTCCCCATGATTATAAATATGATTCTTAGCCTACCAATGAGTGGCCATGAATGTTGTAGTGTGCCTAAGAGTGGTAGACTAAGTGCCTAGGAGTGGAGTGTGCCATGAGTGTGAACATGGGCACGAGTGGGTGAGTAGGGTGCTTGGCACCCACTAATATGTATGAGAGTGGGCAAGTGGATATTTCTACACAAGAAAATGGGTGCATATAGCCTAACTATGAATTGTACACAATTGGGGTTAGGAGGTTGATTCCATGTGAATAGGGGATATTTAAAAAAATAGCATGTCTCCATTGAAGGTTGAGCTCCTAGGATGAGGTTTAAAGATGCAAAGCTAATTTTTAAGCTCATTTTTTCCATCCTACTCAAGCAATGCAACTTTTGCTATCATAAAACCTTTCACTCTTCAAACACATTATGCTTGTCTCTCTTATTTGACCCTCCTTCCCCATTGACAAGACAAAGGTTTGCATGTTCTTCTCCAGTCTTGTCATCTTGTGGTTTTATGCTTGGTTATGGATTTGGGCTATAGTCATGACTTGTGGGGTGGTGGACACTCATTGTGAGTGATGGATTGTCAAGGCCTTGTGTTAGTAGCCTTTCCGCATTTTGGGTGTAGGAAACATCAAAAGGCTTTGATTTCAACCTAGGTTTCACCATGTGATGTTAGCAGATTGTAGGGATCCATCTTGTTATAAAGAGGCCATGACTCGTAATGATAAGCTTAAGTGGGAGCTAGCTATGAAGTCCAAAATGAATTCCATTATGGTTTCTTTGCTAAGGGGAAAAAATAAACTTCCATCCAAGTGGATGTATAAGTTGAAGGTCACAAGTGATGCTAAATCAAAGTACAAGGCAAGGTTAGTGGCCAAAGATTTTAAGAAAAATAAATGCGTGGAAACTGATGAGATTTTGTCTCGTAATTGTGTTAGGATAAGGAGTTCATTTAAAGATCCATCATAGCACACTATGTGACTCCTTAGGCACGTCAAGTGTTCTATCTTTTGCATAGGCTATTGCATATTTCTCTAGTGAAAGACCTAGTCTTTCCATCTTACTTTATTTTACAGATTGATATTCATCAAGCATCTCAATAAACTCCAAAGTTGAACTAGTGCTTGACAAACATACTAAACCATAAATGTACTATATTATATCCTATAGTTAATACATTATTACAACAAGTCAATACCTTCTATGATTGCATCTTGTTGAAATGAGAAATTGTGCACTACAAACTCACTATAATTAAATTAGGTTAACAAAAGTATTCTTGAACTAATCATACTCATAGGAAATAGTTTTTCTAGATTTGCTTCATTTTACTTTGTAGAAATTACATGGCACAATGAATACAATCTAAGCAAGGAGTATAGAACATACAACAAATATGAGAAGAATAGAAAATACTTTAATCTCAAATGAACTGATACAAAGATGGTTTGTCTAGCTGTGTGCTTCCATTGTGAAGCTTAGATGGTGATCTAGATAGATGATAGGTGAAGAGCTTAAGGGTAGCTAGAAGAAGTCAGATTGGGTGAAAGATAGATAGATGATGGCTTTGGAGGGGTCTTCCTTTTATAGCCCGAGAAGGTAGTTTAGTCGATCTATCCGACCATATTATGAACCTTCCCTAGTCAACCAATGAATATTCTAGGGAATATTTTCTTTACTATCAGGCTGAGGGTACTACCCTTTCACCCAATTTGATATGATCTAACATACAAATCATGACCCGTGCTTACACATAGCTTCTTCTCATAATGGAGCCTTACAACTTAGAGCACCATGGATCATTGGTGGCACCTTATGAGGGTGGGGCGTTGAGCATATCTAACATTCTTCCATATGCTCCTTGATAAAAAGTATTGTTCTATTGACTTTTCAATTGATGCATTTCATGTTTATCACATAGATCTAAGTAGAAATGGATGAGCCAAGACCATATGTTTTATCTTATAACACGCTAGTGCATTTACTATCATGTTATATATGGCCTTGTAACCTAGTCCAACAATGTCAACTTTATCATAAGCAATTTATACTTCTTCCACTGATAAATATTAAGGACATCCATAAGAGCCTCATTTAAAGTAGTAAGGTGGAGTGCTTGATGTCAAGGATCTCTCAATATTGCAACCAAATGTTCGCATTTTAAGAATGCCTTTAGAAGCTCCAACTATTGACCCTCAACTTGGCCTTTGGTATCATTAAAAAAGTTCCTTAAACAAGAGATACATTATCATATGATTTAGTAATTTTAGATTGTCTTTCAATGGGAGATTATCAGCCTCAATGCTTGCACACACCTTTTCCACGATTTATCATTCAAGTATAGTGATTAATATAACATTGATAGTAGCTAACATTTTCTTTCCTTGTAACCCATGGAAGCTTGCTTGCACCTTTACAACTTTTCTTTTGCAATGTTCTTATTATTCTTCACTTGCTTGAGAAGCCATCTCAATGAAACACCATCCCCCTCCAAGGTTGAATTTCTTTGCATGTCCTCTACCATCTCTTATTCTTATCTTTGAACTACTTCAATTCTTCTTTAAGTTCTTACACTTTGTTTTTGTTGATATACAAAGCTTTTTGTAACACATTTAGAGAACCTTGGGTTTGTAGCAAATATTGATAAGTGATATATAACATTAATTGATAATATCGATGCACATGAAAAATGCCTCTTGAGAGATTGTAATAACATAGTAGACCTTGTTCACCATTCTGAGTGAAAGTGAGCAAGGATGAAATGGAATTAAAAGGGGGATTTAGCCTAGTGCTAGGAACATTTGGATACAAGGAACCATCTATCTAAAGATCAATATTTTTCTTTTCCTCCAAATAATATTGGAAAGAAATTATTTCATCTAGGCCATGCTTGCGATATGGGGTCTTTGTAATACCATAGTCCATCCACACAAAGATGCAAATCCACTTTCCTCTTATGGTTGGTTATTTCCCTAAGTGATTCCATTAGGAAATGTAAGGTAGGAGAGGAAAGGGCATAGATTAAGTTTTTTTGTATAATATTGATTTTGAAGGATTAGAGGACAAAACAAAGAATGAAAAATGTTCAGATGAATATATAACATAGTTTGGCACCATTAGAGATAGAAAAGACATTTTTTGAGAGGAGAGGAAAATTTCACATTTTGGGGTCAAAATTAGCATGCTTTGGGATGTGGCATTTGGGAAAAGTAGTGGGATATAAAGTGGATAGATATGTAACTATCTTTTGGGTCCCATTTTTAAAAATAGGTTTTAAGAAAATTTAAAAGAAAAAAGTGTAAAATATGAGTATTTCAACTTGCAATATAATTGGGCACTTTTTGAGAAAAACCAATCCCTATTTGTGACATTTTTTGGAAAGTCTTTTTGGGGGAAAAATTAAATCCACTTCCAACAATAGTTTGATGGTAAGAAAATACAAAGGTGGATTTTTTTATATGCTCAAGCATGAGTTGCTAAATGCAAATCTAACAAAAGTGTTAACAAAGTAATATCTTGGACAAAAAATATGCTCAATGTATGTGTAGAGTTTGGTAACTACACCAATTATAGGATCAAAAGCACAAGATCTCCATAGTCTTTGTGTATGGATGCCCTATGTATACACCACTACTTACCTAAGTGAAAATGAGATAGGCCAAGGATAATAATTAGAAAAAGAACATATGGTATAGTCTTTAAAGTAAAAATTAAAATTAGTAGGGTTTGATCTTAATAAGATTTATGTTAAAAAGTGTTATAGAGGAAAAGTTTCTAGAAGGCAAGTAGAGCATGATATATGTACATGAGATTTAGATGTTTTCTACTACTCATAGAGAACTTTCCATATAATTGAGCTTTAGTATTTTGGATATCAATTTATTTGGATTTCAATACAAGGTTGACCATCCCAATAACATCCTCGAGTATCTAGTATCATTGAATGGAAAGTTTGAGATATTCAAAAAAATTTCTTTCTATATTCTAGAAGGCAAGTAGAGCATGATATATGTACATGAGATTTAGATGTTTTCTACTACTCATAGAGAACTTTCCATATAATTGAGCTTTAGTATTTTGGATATCAAATTATTTGGATTTCAATACAAGGTTGACCATGCCAATAACATCCTCGAGTATCTAGTATCATTGAATGGAAAGTTTGAGATATTCAAAAACTTTTCTTTCTATATAATTAAAAAAATAGAAAATATTTTCAATATGCAATTTAAGCCAATGTTTCACTATATCTAAGCAATATATTAACTATGGATATTTTCTTGCAAAAAAGGCTTAGCTTTGATATTTTTGTATTTCATGATTTACATTGCTTTAGTCATATTATTTTTTTCTCTACTAACATGTTTGAATTATCTTTCATTCTATACTTTCATAGGTTGCTATCTTACTATGGACAAAATTTTACCATTATTAGTTAAAAATGACACTTTTTGCTCGTAACTCATGATTAAAACTTAACATTTATCTCTCTCTTAGGAGAGATACCTTACTCAAATGCATACCTATTAAAGTATGGACGTGCTCTTGAGACTCTTCAAAAGCTTGAAGAAGGCCATCTTGAGACTCTTCAAAAGGTTGAAGAAGACCCTTCTTTACCCCTTCTTTATAAGAAAAACCACCTTATACTTAAATATTTTTGTGTGATAATTGGGATTGTGATATTGCTTACCATGGAGTATTATGGTCGCTCAAACCTTGCTTGAAAAGAATGTTTTCTATAAGATGAATTGGGCTTAGTTCCTTTGATTGAGGTTGACACAAGTGAAAACGATGACAATTACTCCTTGAGGGGAGGATTCATGCTCCCCACCTCTATGGTTCTCCATTGTATTGCTAATAAAGCAACAACTTTGGAAAGGCACTACTTGATATAGTACTAGAGATCAAGCGGTGACAAGGCCATTGTGGAGGAAGGTTTGCTCCTATGATAGACTTTGAATTAAAAAGGCTTTGGAAATCCTACAAATAAAACAACCTTTATGCATTCAATATTTGAGGGATTTGAAAGACCCAATTCTAGATAAGGGTGTGAGTGTAGAAAGAACCAGACTTGTAACATGGCTATCTAATGAATCCTTGACGGCACGTAGTTTTAGTAGTCCATTAAGAAGTAATCAAGCTAACTATCATTTGGAAATCCTTAGAATAACCCAACATTTGTAATGTTGGATTGCTTGAGTTTACTCATAGGGGAAGCTTTGCCTCTCAACCCCACAATGATTGACTTGAAATGGGACCAAAAACTACAGTCTCCTATCAACACTTTTTTGTTAGAGAGAAAACTAGAGAGAAAGAAAGAGGAGAGATAAGACTGCAAAAGAGAGAGAAAGACTATAGTAAGAGGGAGAAAGAGAGTGAGGAGGAGAGAGAAATACTAGATTTTGGAGAGAGAAAGACAAGACATAGAGAGAAGCCATGGAAGTTGTGAGCAAGAGACAGTAATTGTATTAATGTGTCAAAAAGATGTGAAAATTTACATGTCCTCTCCTTTTATACCAATGTCAGTGTGACATGGCATAATATCAATATTATTTTACACTAAGTCCTTATTCCCAGCTTCTTACAATCCATCCCTTCCCAAAAAAAATTGTCCTAAAAAACAAACTTGAAAGACTAGAAAAGGATGGATAGAACAGAGTACTACTCTATTTTTTACAGCTTTACAAATGGAAAAATGAATGAACTATGACCAACCATATGGACTAAAATTGAAGAACAAGAGTAGGCCTCAGCTATATACATGATCTGGAATACTTCAAAAGTATACGAAGCCATAAAATCTTCAACAGATAATCTCAAAATGAAGTAGACAGCTTGCTATGTAAACAGACCCTGCTGGACCAAATCTACCATAACTTCTAGTAGAAGTGTCCAAATGAGGTGTGCCATATATTAAAACATAGCTCTTGAAGAGTACTTTAAGCCCATGTAGATAACTTAATTCTGAAAATTAGGCATGATAAAAAATGTTCTAAAATAGTGTGATGTCCTGATTCTATTTGCATCATCACTACCTCCATAATCAATAGGCTTCAACCACCAATGTATCCCTTAAGAAAGGAGACTCATCCAATATAGAATTAGGCCTCCAAGAAGCTTCCTCAGGTGGTAAACCTCCCCATTTGATCAAATATTCCACGATAGAATGAGTTCGAAGCTTCTTCTCACGATGACTTATAATAGCCTCTGGGATGTATTGAATAAGACCTTCTTCATCAATAGGTGGCAACTCATCAACTATATCCACTGGATCACCATAAAAAGGCTTGAGCTGACTAACATGGAAGACATTGTGAATCTTTGTGGAAGAGGGAAGCTCTAATCTGTATGCCAAGTCTCCAATACGCTTAAGGATCCGGTAAGAGCCATAAAACCTATGAGCAAGCTTATTACTAGATCCATCTTTTAATGTAGAGTACCTGGACTTGGGCACCTTCAGTAAGACCAACTCTCCTTTTTGGAACTCTAAAGGCCGCCTCTTCTCATTAGCATACATCTTCATTTAGTCTTGAGCTTTCCTAAGATTCATCTTGCATTGCTGAAGAAGGGTTTGCATTCTTTCTAACTCTTCCTTCCCATGAGGATTGATCCTTTCATTAAAGATGACTATGGGTAAGGGCACCTTGTAACCATACAGAGCCTCGAAAGGTGAAACTCCAATACTAGCGTGGGTAGAATTGTTGTAAGCAAACTTAGCCAAGTGTAACAAGGAATCCCATGAAGTTTGGACATCATAGTAGAAATGGCAAAGATAAGTCTCCAACCATTTATTGACTCTTTATGTCTGTCCATCAGTTTGTGGATGATAGGCTGTAGATGGAGCCAATTTAGTGCCCATAGATGTAAATACTGCCTACCAAAAGTTACTCATAAACTTTGAGTCTCTATCATGAACAATCATCTGCGGTAATCCATGTAGTCTAAAAATATACTCCATAAACTGACTAGCCACTTGAGAGGCAGTAAACTGAATCTTGGTTGGAATAAAATGGGCTACCTTGGTGAGTCTATCTACCACCACATATATACTATTCCATCCCTTCTTGGTAGTAGGCAAGCCAGTAATAAAATCCATAGTAATGTGAGTCCATTTACCTGTAGGAATAGGTAATGGCTGTAACAAACCTCTTGGCTTATGGGTGATGTCCTTATTCTGCTAACAAGGCATACAATTCATGACAAAGTCCTTGACATCTTTCCATAGTACTTTCCAATAGAAAATTTTATTGATCTTGTCATAGGTCTTGAAAACTCCTAAATGTCCAACTAAAGGCAAAGAATGTAGTTCCTCCATAATTTTGCGTGTAAATGAAGAGGTAGAAGGAATAACAATCTTGCCTTTCAACCAAATAAGGCCATTTTCGAACTGATAATGTGAGTTTTCTTCCATAAGACCTTGCTATAATTTCTGAAAAATATGGCTAAATTCTTCATCCAAAAGATAAGCCTCCTGTAATTCTTCAATCCAATCATTATGCAATTCAATCATAACTGAAACTTTGCAAGCCCACATATGAGAAAGAGAATCAGCCACTATATTGTCTTTGCCCCTCTTATGAGTGATATCAAAATCATAATTCTGTAGTGTAGCTACCTACCGATGCTGCTTAGGAGTAAGATTGGACAGACTAAGGAAATACTTAAGAACCCTGTGATCAATGTGTACTCTGAATCGGCTGCCATACAAGTAATGGTGCCACTTCTTAATTGCATGCAATATAGCCAACATCTCCTGGTCATAAATATTCATGGCCATTTCTTTATCTGTAAGCTTATGGCTCTCAAAGGCAATCACTCCATGCTCGTGTAACAAAAAAATCCCAATGCCACGACCACTAGCATCACACTGTGTGGTAAATTCTTTGGAAAAGTCCGGGCATACCAAGATAGGAGCAGAGGTAAGGAGTCTCTTTAACTGGTTGAAGCTACTATCTACAAGAGCATCCCAAAAGAAAGCCTCCTTCTTCAACCTATCAGTCAAAGGAGCTGCAATGGCCACATAATGCTTGATGAATTGACGATAGAATGAAGATAAACAAAGGCATCCTCTAAGAGAAGTAGTAGTAGTGGGTGTTGGCAAATCTTTTATACATTGCACCTTCTTGGGATCAACCTGTATTCTTTTTTCACTAATAATATGTCCCAAGTATTTGACTTCAATTTGCATAAAAGAAAACTTTTTCTCCTTAGCAAAAAGCCTGTGATGTCTCAATACATCAAAAACCCTCCTCATATGTACCAAGTGATCCTATAAAGTCTTATTGTAGATTAGAATGTCATCAAAGAACACCAAGACAAATTGAAAGAGGAGATGCTGTAAAATCTTATTCACCGGGCTTTGGAAGGTAGCTGGAGCATTTGTAAGCCCAAATGGCATCACTAAGAAATGATAGAGCCCTCGATCAATCCTAAAAACAGTCTTGAATTCATCACCCTCTCACATGTGAATTTAATGATACCTGACCTCAAATCAATCTTCATAAAGAATCGAGCCCCCTTGAGCTCATGAAGCAAATCATCAATCCTCGGTATCGGATACCTATTCTTCACTATGATCTTATTAAGATCCATGTAGTCAATGCACATTCTGAAAGATCCATCTTTCTTTTTGACTGGAGATGCACAAGGTGAAGAACTTGGTTCAATGAATCCCATCTCAAGAAGTTCCTTGATTTGCTTGGCTACTTCCTCTCGTTCACACTTTGATCATCTGTAAGGTGGCTTATTCATTGTCTTTGAGTTGGGCTCCAAATCAATAGGGTGATCTACTACTGTCTTGGGAGGCAATGAAGTAGGCACCTCAAACAAATCCCTATACTCCTCAAGAAGAGCTGTCAAGGCTAGATGGTTTGCTGAATTGTTGGGCTAATCTTGCATCTCTTTATTCAAATGCAAAACAAATATTTGTGAGTGCCTCTTGTACTCCCTTTTGAGTTGTTGAATTGTAATAAGCTTAAAATCTGATCTACTAGGAATTCCCTGTAAATGGATGAGCTGTCCATTGAAGATAAACTCCATATACAATTATGAGAAATTCATAGTGATCCTGCCTAATGTCATCAACCAATCACAACCGAATACGATGTCTATAGG
Organism: Lygodium microphyllum; assembly: GCF_053477565.2. NCBI lineage: Eukaryota > Viridiplantae > Streptophyta > Polypodiopsida > Schizaeales > Lygodiaceae > Lygodium > Lygodium microphyllum. The sequence goes on along the minus strand of NC_141138.1, from coordinate 167,942,738 downwards.
CCCCATTTCCAAAGGGATCAGGTTTACTTTTGCTTCAAAAATTTCAGCCAGCTATAAAGAAACTTGTGGGCATATCTGTGTGCTGATTTCCTCTTCACCATTGGCCACTTGAACTCTAATGGGCTACTCTAAATCTGTGGGAATATAATTCAGCTTGTCCATGATGGACTTATTCACAAAACTATGGGTATTGCCACTGTCTATAAAAATTAGCACTGGCTTTCCATGAATGTTACCCTTCATACGGAGTGTATTAGGGCTCTTAGATCTTGTCCAAGCATCCATGGAAATAGAACAACTAGTGGCAGCAAGTTGCTCATGACAAGTCCCAGCTGGATCAAAAGAAAAAGAGTCGGTTGGATCATAGAAATACTCTTACCCAACTTCTTCCTCAAGATCTTCATTTGCAGCATTAAGTGCAATTGCATTAGCTTCATCCATCTCATCTTGAAAATCCTTAAAGACTAACATATTGTGAAGCTTGGGTTTGACATTTTTGTATACACATGTTGGGGCATGATTAGGTGTATACTTTTCCCCACACTTGAAACATAAGCCTTTCTCCTTTCTTTCTTTGTAAAGATCCATAGGAATAGAATTAGGATTCATGTTGGCTAAAATGGATTTAGGCTTGCTATCCCCTTGTTTGAAGTCAACTCTAGGACTATTTTCTATCCTGAAATTACTTTGAGGTCTAGAAGCATTGAATGGTGGATAAGTTGGTACCCGTAAGCTCCCATTTAGCACATGATTGCTGCTATAAGTGTTATAACTTGCCATTGTTTAAAAAGAGTCCTTGGCTGTCCAAAACTAGGCTGAAATGAAGATTCTCTTTTATATTTTCTTCCATAGCACTTCGCAAGCTCAATAGCCTTAAAGAGGAAAGTAGGGTTTTGTGCCATGACATCAGCTGATAAAGATGGCTCTAAACCATACATGTACTTGTGGAGCTTAGCCTCATCACTGATGCTTTCTACATACATGATTAGGTTGAGAAATTGGTTAGTGTACTCTCTTACACTTAGGTCTCTTTGTTCCAAACCATGCCATCTCTGTTCCAATTTCTATTTTTCAAGAGGGGAGACAAATACTTCAGCCATAAGTGCCTTGAAAGCTTCCCAATTCTCTACAAGTATGTTTTTCCTTTTTATATGCCACCACCAAGTATGGGGAAATCCATCCAAATGCAAAGAAGCAAAATGAATCTTCATGTCATGAGTTTTAGGGAATATGTCAAAGTAGGATTCCATCTTAGAGGTCCACTCCTCTAAATCAAATGGTGAAGATGACTGACCATTAAATTTGGCTAAAATAATATTGTCCTTTAGCTCTCTTTCATGGAATGGTTTCTATCCCAAAATATACTGAGCATAAGTACCATGCATTGAACCCCCAAATTGAGATGGAAATCTCCCAATAAGTGGCTGAGAACCACTATGCAATCTTCTTGTTGGTAGAGGACCCCTAGGAATTTGAGTATTCAGCCCAAAAGCTTGAGAGTTAGCTTCATTCAAACTACCCAAATAGTCATCATGCCTTTGTGAAGCCTCACCTACTTCATATTAGCTATTTGGGATGCATCTTCTTCCAATAATCCCATGATCATGACCATTTTGGTTAGATGGCTGAAGTGGGAATGAAGGCTCACTATTTGAATAGGCTTTCTCCTTATCTTCTTTAGATCCCATTTGCATCGGCATCCATTGGGAGAATTGTGCCATAATTTGAGCATTAGATTCCACCAACTTGTCAATAGAAGCCTTTTTTTGATTCATTGAATCTACTAACTTCTCAATGGAAGACTTCATTTGATCAGTAGACAAAACCATTTGCTCCATTCTTGATAATAAGGCCTCATGACGTTCTCTATGTCTTTGTTCAGATACGCATAGGGTATTATTGAGTATACTAACTTCCCCTTTTTGTTGAGTCTCTTCAGGGCTCTCTTGAGGTGCATTATCCAACATGGAATTTGTGATTTGCTGAGCATAATCATCTTGGACCTTATTTTTACCCTTATGTCCTTCCATAATAGTGCAGTCCTGTAGTACCCCCTGTTAGAAAAATGGCTATAATTTTTGCTAGAAAACTCTGATTTCAAAATATTTTAGTTCAAATCGAAGCCAAGAATGCCCTATTCGAGATGAGCTATAGCGCACTATAACAGATTTAGAACAGAAAATTCTGCAACTTAATTTCTAAGTTTGAACTGTCCAGGTTTGCACCCTGTTACTACTACACTATCAGTTGTGTACAAGGCATATAACCTTTCCAAAAGTGAGAGTGAGGATTACATCAATGGGGTTCAGGAACCTGTTGCTCTCCTATATCTATCAATAGAGTGTGAGATAAAGCGGGGGTTGAGTGTGACTCGTGTTCTCTTCAATCAATTCTTGAGAGGTGAGGTTTGAGGGATGTTACAACAATTGGAGTCATGTATGCTCTTGTTCCCGTATGCACAGAAGGGACGGCCCGGCCTCCATCATCAATACACACTTTACTCTATTTGATGCACTGCACAATATGACTCCCATGCCTTTATTCTTGCACCTATTTCTAAACTGAGTGTGAGATATGAGTTTCAATTATTATCCATTGAGTGATGTGTGTTATGGGAGCGAGTGCCTGATCTATTATCATTCTGCAAGTAAGTGATGAGATTGAGTGATGAATACTTTGCTACCATTGACAACTTAACTAGTTCTTCATCAATAATATTACCTCCCTGGGTGCCGTTGCATAATCCCTACCATGATAAGTGTGCTGAGGTGAACTATAGTACCTCTTATGTGGATGACTTTGACTCCCCAACACGTGTCAACAATAATCTCCATCAACCAACTGAATGGTCCAAGTGTTTCTAACCCTACCTCTTGCATTCATTTTTGTGCATGTCATGTTTTAAGTATAGAGACATATGGGTATGGGTCCCCATCAAGTGTTAGGCCCTATTGATTAATCAACCTAATCGATTCATGTCTTAAGTGTGGGGACGTGTCCCTGCATGTCTTGATTACATAAATGTGTGAATATCCTATTAATTGATCCTTACACAATCTCCTGTTTTTATTTTTCCATGATGGGGTCCCTTCCTCACCCATTCACCCTCTTTTACCCCATTTCCATGGTCATCTCTAATCCTTTTGGTCATTCTATCATTTTGTTAATCTTCCATGTGAATGCACCCTACATTTACCAAAATTGTAATATGATCCTACCACCTTTTTGTCCCTTTGAATTGGCCACTTTTTCTATTTATGACCCTTAATTCTGAGCCATGGTTCATGAGCTATTAATTTTTGACAAATTTTACGCGATTAAGACGTGTTTCCATGTGAACATGCCTTTCTTGCATCCGAACTATAATTTGATGTGATAGTCATGATCTTCCTCTTTTTTCAAACACTTTTTCTTTTTACACCTCTTCTTATTGATGCATGGTTTGTCCCTTATTTACTATTACGTATTTCCATCTTCATTGACAATCCTTTGAGTGATTTGACCTCTCATCCTAATTGGATGGGGATGTGAGTATGGGCGGCCCTCTGTATTTATCAAATGAGTGTGAGATAGAAGGTGGGGTGAGTGACCAATCCTTACCTTTTTATTCAAATTAGAGGTGAGATATGTGAATGAAGCATTGCATGCACGGGATGGTCCTCTCAATGCACAAAGCACAATTTGTTTATGTGCAGTGCACTATGAGGCTCCTTGGCCTTCCTTATCGCACCGTTGTTATCGCGTTAAGAGTTGAAGGTCTACCACCAGGGCCTTTAATGCGAAAGAAGAGTTTAGGATTCAAGATTCGGAAAGGAAAAATGGTTTGAGGTTTAATAAGATCCGGGATTTAGAAATGATTTAGGTACAGAAGAAGAGTTCAAGCCTTCTCACTATGTACTTAGCATACATGAATAGAAGGAATAAGACTAAATTGATTACATCAAATGCCTCAGGATACATACATCATATCATAAAGGATATTTTCAGATTCTCAATTCATTTATGAATGTCAAATGCAAGCTCTAATGGCATTTACTTCATGTACATAGATGAATTTCAACCCTTTGGAACAAGTATATTGTTGATAGATTCAAATGCATCCAAGATTTGGGCCAAAGATACATGAAATGAATTGAAAAAGTATAATTTTAGCTTCAGCCCTGTTTTAAAATAAAAAATTCCAGCCCATAATCAAGTTCAAAATGAGTGCATAAACTCAAGAAGAAGCATTTTTTATCATCTATGAACAATGTCCTGAAGAAAAGAGATCATTTCCCTCCATTACAACCATAAAAAACCCATGTTTGCTCATAAAAATGGATCATAACAGTGGGCTGACCTATTTATGAGTGGTTATTACAGCCCATAATAGTCCATAAGTCTTCAATATTCTCCCCATTTGCTTGCCCCAAAGTCACTCAAGTACTTGGGTACAAGTTGGGCTTCATTGGACCAAGAATAAGGTAAACAAGATGAGAGAAGTCGTGCATAAGAGCAGACTGAATACTCTTCTCTTAGATTTTCCTCTTTTATAGACTGTTTCAGCATGCATTTTCATCAGACCAAAGAGGCAGAGCAGTGGAGCTCTCACCGTGTTTACATCTTCAGTAGTTGGGCCTGTTAATCTTTAGTTTGCATGCTCCATTTCATGCACCATAGCTCCAGCTCTCTCCAATTTTCCTCAGACAGTGCAACCCGCATTTTGCACCGAAAAACACGAGCTGCTCTCTGCTCAGTACCTGGTCACTTTTTGACCAGCCTAGGTCACTTGCTGGTCACTTAAGTCAGTTACTTCTAGTCCCATGTGGACCTAGTGGACTTTTGACAGTTTTTGGCATCATTCTTGGGTTCTGACCTTATTTTTGTACCTGAATTAATGTGATTTATCCTGCAAACTATCAATTACTTCCAGATGTCCAAGTTGTAGGTTCCCATAGACTTATTTTTCATAAATGTACATGGTATAACTGAAAATTACTTGTATAACTAAGGTGGTTATTGGATAACAATGCCTAAATTTTGTATGCAAATATCTCATATAACTTCTAATGAAACTCTTCTGTGTTCATAAGAATCCCATGATTTATATCATGAACAGTAAACTCTTTGACATTCACCCCCTCCTAACCTGTACATCCTCTGGCATGTGCCATTTCATAAGATTACAGGTCAAGGAGGGTCTTCTTCTTCATCTTCATTCCCTAAGTCTTTTTCTTCCTGCATGTCTTCAAGTAGAGGGCTTATATCTAAGTCATCAAGTTCATAAGTTGAAGATTCTCTTCGTTTGAAGAGTTTGATTCGTTTCCCAGCTATTGGAGTCTTTATCATGGTCCCATCCATTTCAGCCAAAGAGTAAGTAGCATTATGATGTACTACTTTTACAACATATGGTCCAAACCATCGCTTGGCTAACTTTCTATGAGCACTATATTGATTGTCTAGGCTGCTATCATAAACAAGAACCCAATCATTCTCTTGAATAGCTCTTGGACGAAGTCGATGGTGCTTGTCAAACCTCTTCTTATTCTTTAATCTTGCTGTTTTTAACCTTTCAATGGCTATTTTAACATCTTCTGGCCTTCTTTCAAGTTGCCTTATGCGTAAAGACAACAATTCTTCCTTGTTCATGCCTTCATCCCAAGGCAAGATAATCCATGTGACAATGGATTCCTCAATAGGCATAATAGGTGACTGTCCATACATGAGTTCAGCTGGCATATATCCTATCACTGCACTATGGGTTGTTTTATTAGCCCATAATGCGAATGGTAGCATTTTAGGCCATTCCCTCAACTTTCCTTTGCATGATTTTGCTAAAGCTTTAAGAATTGGTTGATGACCTCTTTCACTCTTACCATTGCCTTCAGGATTGTAGGCTGAAGTAAGAGATAACTTAATTCCCAATTGAGCAAAGAAATGACGAGCCTCATCGGCATCCAATTCTCCTCTATTAGCAGTTACTTTAGCAACACATCCATACCTACAAAATACTTCTTCAAGTAAAAATCTACAAACAGCATGAGTGGATTTTGTTGTCAAGGCCTTTCCTTCCACTTGATTTGTGAGATCTTCTCTAGCAACTACTAGATATCTCATGTTCCAAATTCTTGTAGAGGCATGGTTACTAAATCAATAACCCATCTGTAGTGAATGGTTAAAGGATAGGTAGGCTGAAGCCCATCTCTATGCTTTACCATAGAATACATTTGACAAACATGACAAGACTCAACAAAATGCTCAATGTCTTTATACATGTTTTACCACCAAAATTTCTCTTTTATTTTGGCAAAAGTACCCCATATGCCTCTATGACCAGCCAATAGGCTTTCATGGAATTCTTGCATGACCTGTCTTTGTGTCTTTTTGTCACCTAAGACACGAACAAGCACCCTTCCTTTCTTTTTTGCATGCCTCCAAAGGTAGCCATCTTTAAGAAAAAGACCATAGGCTTTTCTCTTAATTCTCTTGAACTCTTCATTAGACCATTCTTCCTTCTTTGTCATAGTGCTCAAAAATTGGCCAATTTTTAGCCAATCATCTACATAATATTCTTCTTAAAAGTGTGAACAAACCATAACAAAACATGAAATATGCCGTTTATTAGCTGTCCATTGTCCTTCTTTGGTTGATTCATCCTTCCTTGCTGATGTAAAAGTTGTTTTAACAGCTGAACTTGTTGTTCTTGCTGTAATTTTTGTTGTACCTGCATTAACAGCATCATTTATAAACTCTTATTCTTCTTCATCCATCATTTCTTCTTTATCCATATATCTGGCACGTGAAAGCATGTCAGCAACTAGATTATCTCTACTTGCAATATGTTTCAAATCAGGATTTAAGAATTTAATATAGGCTATCCATCTTAGCATGGCTATGTCAGGAGTGGAACAGTTGGCTATCATGCCCAAGAGTGGAAGGCAATCTGTCTCAACTATAACATGTGCGCCCATGAAGTACTCCCTGTCACATTTTAATGTAGTTACTACTCCCCAAATCTCTCTTTTAATTTGAGCATACCTTCTTTGTCGTTCATTAAGAACCTTCGCTCCAAAGCGGATTACATATCTATTGCCTTCAAGGTCGTCTTGACCAACTGTCCATCCTATTCCAATAGGACTTGTTTCTACTGTGAGTATAATGGGCTGCCCATTAGAGTAGTTAGCCCTCTATAAAGTGGGAGTTGAAGTCAGCATTTTCTTGAGTTTCCGAATAGCCTAAGTGTGTTCTTTTGTCCATAGAAACCTTTGGCCCTTTCTTAGAAGCTGATAAAGATTTTTAGCGACATGGGCAAAATGTGGTATCCAAATAAGGTAGAAGACACATGCACCAAGAAATCTTCTCACTTCTGAAACATTTATACATTCTTCATGCATTTTGCTGATAGCATATATTTTGGATGGAGAAGGCTTTCGGCCATATGGACCACGCATATGACCGACCACAAGGACTTCTTCGACTCCAAAAACAGATTTAGCTCCTGAAAGAGTAAGATGGACTTCTTCTAATTTAGACAAGATTTGAGAACAATCATTAATATGATCAGAAACAAACTTTCGTCATCCAAGTTCATTGAGTTCTTCATTTTTCTCATGAACTTCACATCCTTTGATTGGAACATCATCAAGAAAAGGAAGAGTCAATTGAGGAATATAATCCCTCAATACTTTATGCATAGCGTTCATCATGTGAGCTACTAAATTCGTAGCCCCTTGAGGTAGAGTACACATGCGGACTAGGCCAAGAGGCGTCTTCATTGTGGTAATGTCATGGCTTTCCAAAGCAAGCTGAAATTGGTCGTAGCCTGAATATAAGTCTCCCATGGAATAGATTTCCCTACCTGCAAAAGCTTCAGCAAACTCATCCACAATTGGTCCTGATCCAACATTTCTTATAGTGACTTTATTGACGGGTTGCAAATCTTGAATGAATCGTAAAGACCCATTCTTCTTAGGTACGGTAAACCATCGGTTGGAATATGGAGCTGAAGATGGCTCCAATATTCTCATTTTTATCTTTTCATTTAAAAGCTCCAATAATTTAGGCAAATGAGCCCTTGGAATCAGAATTGGTTTAAGATTCCAAGGCACATGTGGGACTGTAAAAATTACCATTGGTGCCACAATGCTTAGATCCACACAGCCAATTTCATGTGGTTAAAATGAAAAAGCTTTACCATGGTTCTTTAACATCTGCATGAAGATTTGCTCTTCAACTGGAAAGAGAAAAGAGTTGTCACCAATTTTCAGCTTTTGTAGACTTTGTGCTGTAAATTGGTGACCAATATCTTTAGGATCACAAAGGCTTGGATATTTGGAAGCCCTTTCTGCCAGTCCTTCGCTTTCAGGTGGTAGAGGAGTAGCTACTGGCTTAACCTTCTTATCAACTGTTTTATACTTTGTTTCTACTCTTGCTTCATCCTTGTTTGGCTGTCCAAAAGCTTCATAATCTACAAATCCTTGAATTATGTCATACATATCCAATGTACATACCTGTATGGACTGATTTTCAACGTGATTTTCTACATGAACGGCTGTATAAATTTCAGCCATTGTGTCATTATAATTCAGCCCATAAAATAGTCCTGAAATTTCTTCATCTTTAGGTAAAACATCAATTTGCTTCAGCTCTTGCTCCATATGACTCAAATACTTTCTTTCAGTTCCTGTTCATGGCTGAAAACTGTTTATAACAGCCCACACCATTGGCTGAAAAAACCTGCAAATCAGCTTTTGGCCTTGCCTCCTTTATATATGGAGGCAATTTTTTATGACATAATGCACTACCATAGCCTCCACTTATAGCAGCGCTACCCGAAAACCCTTAAATTCTCGGGCATTAGGAGGAACATGATGATCTCTCAATCGATCCCTATTCCGATGGTGATTAACACAGACTGTTAGGAATTGAACAACTTTATCATTATCCTTGCTTCTTATCCAACCATATGATGAACCATCATCAAGAGCCTTTGTCTAAACGAGACATGTTGCATAAAGATCGCCGGAAGAGTTATTGGATGCCTTCATGCGCCATCCTGGGTCCACATCAATGGGCCATCCACCATTCTTATAGAGACTTCTTGACATAACATTAATTTCTGAACCATGGTCTATAAGGGCAATGCATGGAGTTTCTTTCTCACTGATTTTAACAACAGTTTCAGTAGTCGCCCTTGCCCAATGGGTACGGGAATAGTGACTACTTGGAATAAAGTGAGTTTCACTTTCTTCTTGCATGTTGTGAAGAAGAGTCTCTTTCTTATGCATGGGCTGCACTTTAGATTGAGAAGTTTCCACCATTATGGCTTCTTCAACTTCTGCTTCATAAATTTCTTCTTCTTTGGCTTCTATGGCTGCAATCAATTCTTTGATTGCCTCTAGTCGAATCCCTTGGTTTTCAGCTTCTCTTCATCCTGCAAATACACATGAAGTACTTGCAAAAAAGCATGTATAGATTCTTCAGTTTCCTCTCCAACATATTGTCTTTTTCGTTTAATTACATCAATTATTACATCATGAAATCCTCGTTTTGCAATACCGAGAATTTCACCTAATGTAAATTCAATTCTGCTTCCAAGAATCCTTTCTTCTAGGATCCATTTAAGATCCGTTGCGGTCTCTATGTCTGACTGCAACTTGTAACTGGGATGTTTGCTTTTTCTTTTTCCTTCTGTTTTCTTTGCTTGAGGGGCTTCTCCCATGTCAAATTCTGGTGGTGACAGATTTTTAGCAGCCTTCTGTTGATCTGGTTTGCTTCTTGTTATGCGTTTAGTCGGTCCTGAAGAGGAAGGACCGGCAACATCATCTTCTCTTCTTCTCTTTTCTTCTATCATGGCTTCTTGATTATTAATTTCAACTAACCAGGCAAAAGCTGAAAATGAATCCACAGGCTCGGACCATCCAGTTCTTCCTCGAATACATTCGCTGGCAGTGGTTAAATCATCCTTAGTTGCCTTGCCTTGCTCCATGCGTTCCAAGGCCTGCGTCCACACTTTAGATTTTGCATTAGTTTTACATGTTTTAACAATTTCATTAGTTGGCTCAATTTGCAACCCATAAGTTGTAGCGTCAACAGTGCATAGGCCATTCTTGTTGCCAAATCCTCCATTCTTTTCTTCATGCCACCCTTGCCGAAGTTTGGCTCAAGAGGAAGCCCTGTTTTGGTTGCATGAATTTTTCCATCCTTCCAAAAGATTAATTTTTGTGCTTCAGCTTCACGGAATGCACGGCATCCCTCTTGTCATGCTGAAGGCTATCACACCAAATGCAACGTCTTTTGAAGCCTTCTCGTGAAGGTCTTTAGGCGGTTGGCCGACCCCTTTCTTCTACTTTAACATCAAGCCTTTCTACTTTAGAATTAATTTCTGTTAAATTAAGATGGAGATCCCACATGCTTTTAATTAACTCGTCCATGACATCCTTCTTTGGAGAAGGAACAATAGAATTTCTTGATTGCTCGGCCATAGAGACAGGAGGTCGAGAAACTGGAACAGTCTCCTTCATAGATTCAGTTGTTACAGGGATTGATCCCCATCTTAGGCGCAATCGCTCTCTTCGAGCAATCATATTAACTGCTTCAGTGACATCACTCAAAGCAGTCTTCAATCCCGACTCAGAGTCAGGGTCTTCAAGTCAGTCAGTCAATTTCTCCTGAAGAGAAGAATCTGCAGCTTTTAAAAATAATTCAATCTTTTGACTTTCCATACCTTGTTGGTCATCGAGATCTAGTTGGGCAAATTTGCTTTCAAACTCTTGATGAAGAGCAATAGCAGTTAGACCCTTATTGGACCTTTCGACCTATTCGGTGAAGATTTTCTTTGTCATAAGGCCAGAATCTTCAAGGAAAAATTCTTCTCGAAGAGCCTTCTTGAACACAGTCCATCCTGCATCTTTTTGGGAAAGACCATGAATTCAGTCCTGGAGACCATGCACAGCCAGGCGGGCAAAGTAACAGCTCCATGCATGTTGAGGAACTCCAAAGAAGACCATCTTGTCAATGTAGAGGCCGATAAAAGAGGACACATTTTGCCCATTAAATTTCTTGAGCTCATGCCCAATTGCTTCTAAGGCCTTAATGGCAGCAACATCAATCCGCTCTTCTTCTTGTCTCCGTTGTTGTTGCAATTGCAACTGTTGCTGAAATTGCAGCTGCTGTTGTTGGCTTTCTTGCATTAGACGAACCAACTGTTGCAAAGCATCTCCTCCCGAACTTGATGATTCTCCCATTGGACTTCTTCTTCCGCAGTTGACTTCACGTCCGGCTCACCACTGTCGTCGTGTTAAGAGTTGAAGGTCTACCACCAGGGCCTTTAATGCGGAAGAAGAGTTTAGGATTCAAGATTCGGAAAGGGAAAATGGTTTGAGGTTTAATAAGATCTAGGATTTAGAAATGATTTAGGTACGGAAGAAGAGTTCAAGCCTTCTCACTATGTACTTAGCATACATGAACAGAAGGAATAAGTCTAACTTGATTACATCAAATGCCTCAGGATACATACATCATATCATAAAGGATATTTTCAGATTCTCAATTAATTTATGAATGTCAAATGAAAGCTCTAATGGCATTTACTTCATGTACATAGATGAATTTCAACCCTTTGGAACAAGTATATTGTTGATAGATTCAAATGCATCCAAGATTTGGGCCAAAGATACATGAAATGAATTGAAAAAGTATAATTTTAGCTTCAACCCTGTTTTAAAACAGAAAATTCCAGCCCATAATCAAGTTCAAAATGAGTGCATAAACTCAAGAAGAAGCATTTTTTATCATCTATGAACAATTTCCTGAAGAAAAGAGGTCATTTCCCTCCATTACAACCATAAAAAACCCATGTTTGCTCATAAAAATGGATCATAACAGTGGGCTGCCCTGTTTATGACTGGTTATTACAGCCCATAATAGTCCATAAGTCTTTAATATCCTCCCCCTTTACTTGCCCCAAATTCACTCAAGTACTTGGGTACAAGTCGGGCTTCATTGGACCAAGAATAAGGTAAACAAGATGAGAGAAGTCGTGCTTAAGAGCAGGCTGAATACTCTTCTCTCAAATTTCCCTCTTTTATAGAATGTTTCAACATGCATTTTCATCAGACCAAAGAGGCAGAGAAGTGGAGCTCTCACCATGTTTACATCTTCAGTAGTTGGGCCTGTTAATCTTTAGTTTGCATGCTCCATTTCATGCACCATAGCTCAAGCTCTCTCCAGTTTGCCTCAGATAGTGCAGCCCACATTTTGCGCCGAAAAACGCGGGCTGCTCTCTGCTCAGTCCCTGGTCACTTTTTGACCAGCCTAGGTCACTTGCTGGTCACTTAAGTCAGTTACTTCTGGTCCCATGTAGACCTAGTGGACTTTTGATAGTTTTTGGCATCATTCTTGGGTTCTGACCTTATTTTTGTACCTGAATTAATGTGATTTATCTTGTAGACTGTCAATTACTTCCATATGTCCAAGTTGTAGGTTCCCATAGACTTATTTTTCATAAATGTACGTGGTATAATTGAAAATTACTTGTATAACTAAGGTGGTTATTGGATAACAATGCCTGAATTTTTGTATGCAAATATCTCATATAACTTCTAGTGAAACTCTTCTATGTTCATCAGAATCCCATGATTTATATCATGAATAGTAAACTCTTTGACACTGTATGCTAACACAAGATGGGATGCACTACTACACTATCAATTGCATACATGGCATATAACCTTTGCAAAAGTGACAGTGAGGATTACATCAATGCGGTTCAAGAATGGGTTGCTATCCTATATCTATCAATAGAGTGTGAGACAAAGGGGGGCTTGAGTGTGATTGGTGTTCTCTTCAATCAATTCTTGAGAGGTGAGGTTTGAGGGATATTACAACAATTGGAGTCATGTATGTTCTCATTACCATATGTACACAAGGGACGGCCGGGCCTCCATCATCAATACACATAGCACTCTATTTGATGCACTGCACGATAAGGCTCCTTGGCCTTTCTTCTTGCACCTATTTCTAAAGTGAGTGTGAGATATGAGTTTTAATTATTATCCATTGAGTGATGAAAGTTATAGGGGGGAGTGCCTAATCTATCATCCTTCTGCAAGTGACGAGATTGAGTGATGAATACTTCGCCACCATTGACAACTTAACTAGTTCTTCATTAACAAGACTACCTCCCTAGGTGACCTCCCCAGGTGCTGTTGCATGGTCCTTACCATGACTAAGTGTGCTGAGGTGAACCATAGTATGTCATATGTGGATGACTTTGACTCCCCAACACGTGTCAACGATAATCTCCATCAACCAACTAAATGGGCTAAGTGTTTCTAACCCTACCTCTTGCATTAATTTTTGTGCATGTCATGTTTTAAGTATGGGGACATATGGGTCTGGGTAATCATCAAGTGTTAGGCCCTATTGATTAATCAACCTAATCTATTCATGTCTTAAGTGTGGGGACATGTCCATGTGTGTCTTGGTTGCATAAGTGTGTGAATATCCTATTAATTGATCCTTACACAATCTCCTATTTTTATTTTTCCCTGATGGGGTTCCTTCCTCACCCATTCGCCCTCTTTTACCCCATTTCCATAGTAATCTCTAATGCTTTTGGTCCTTCTATCATTTTGCTAATCTTCCGTGTGAATGCACCCTACATTTACCAAAATTGTAATATCATTCTACCCTCTTATTTATCCCTTTGGATCGGACACTTTTTCTATTTATGGCCCTCAATTCTGAGCCACGGTTCATGAGCTATTAGTTTTTAACAAATTGTATGTGATTAAGATGTGTTTCCATGTGAACAAGTCTTTTTTGCATCGGAACTACAAATTGATGTGATAATCCTAATCTTCCTCTTTTCCTAAACACTTTTTCTTTTTATAGCCCTTCTTATTGATGTATGGTTTGTCTATTATTAACTTTTATGTGTTTCCATCTTCATTGACAATCCTTTGAGTGATGTGACCTTTCATCCTAATTGGATGGGGATGTGAGTATGGGCTACCCTCTATATTTATCAAATGAGTGTGAGATAGAAGGTTGGGTGAGTGACCAATTTTTACCTTTTTTATTCAAAATTAGTAGTGAGATATGTGAATGAAGCATTGCATGCATGGGATAGTCCTCTCAATGCACAAAGCACAATTTGTTTATGTGTACTGCACTATAAGGCTTGTTGGCCTTCTTCTCGCACCATATGCCGACACAAGATGGGATACGCTACTACACTATCAATTGCGTACAAGGCATATAACCTTTGCACAAGTGACAATGAGGATTATATCAATGGGGTTCAGGAATGGGTTGCTCTCCTATATCTATCAATAGAGTGTGAGACAAAGGGCAGGTTGAGTGTGACTAGTGTTCTCTTCAATTAATTTTTGAGAGGCGAAGTTTGAGGGATGTTACAACAATTGGAGTCATGCATGTTCTCATTCCCATATGCACAGAAGGGACAATCGGACCTCCATCATCAATACACACTGCACTCTATTTGGTGCACTACACGATAAGGCTCCCTAGCCTTTCTTCTTGCACCTATTTCTAAAGTGAGTGTGAGATATGAGTTTCAATTATTATCCATTGAGTGATGAAAGTTATAGGGGGGAGTGCCTGATCTATCATCCTTCTGCAAGTGACGAGATTGAGTGATGAATACTTCGCCACCATTGACAACTTAACTAGTTCTTCATTAACAATACTACCTCCCTAGGTGCTGTTGCATGGTCCTTACCATGACTAAGTGTGCTGAGGTGAACCATAGTACGTCCTATGTGGATGACTTTGACTCCCCAACACGTGTCAATGATAATCTCCATCAACCAACTAAATGGGCCAAGTGTTACTAACCCTACCTCTTGCATTAATTTTTGTGCATGTCATGTTTTAAGTATGGGGACATATGGGTCTAGGTAATCATCGTGTTAGGCCCTATTGATTAATCAACCTAATCTATTCATGTCTTAAGTGTGGGGACATGTCCATGTGTGTCTTGGTTGCATAAGTGTGTGAATATCCTATTAATTGATCCTTACACAATCTCCTATTTTTATTTTGCCCTGATGCGGTTCCTTCCTCACCCATTCGCCCTCTTTTACCCCATTTCCATAGTAATCTCTAATGCTTTTGGTCCTTCTATCATTTTGCTAATCTTCCGTGTGAATGCACCCTACATTTACCAAAATTGTAATATCATTCTACCCTCTTGTTTGCCCCTTTGAATCGGGCACTTTTTCTATTTATGGCCCTCTTCTCCCCCCTCTCTCTCTCATTGTTTCTCTCATTCATCCTCTCTCCCTCCCTTCATCTCTCATTTCTCTCTTCCTCTTTCTCTTTGTTTCCTTTCTCTCTCACACTTTTTCTCTCTTCCTCTCCCTTCATTCTTCTCTTGCCCTTTCTCCCTCCCTCTAGTTGTGCTCACAATGCCTACATACTTCAATGACTCACAAAGGCATGTTACCAAGGATGTTGGTGTGTTTGCTAGCTTGGACGTGATGAGAGACCAGAATAAAAAATGTTGTGGTCACAATGCATGCATACTTCAATGACTCATAGAGGTAGGCTACCAAGAATGTTGGCATGTTTGCTAGCTTTAATGTGATGAGAATTAACGATGAGCTGACTATTACAGCTATTGCCTATGGTCTGGAGACAAAAAAAAAAAGCATAGTTGGGGATTGTCCACCATAGCCACTCTAATCTACATTCATGTCATGTGTGAAGTGTTTGAAGAAAAACCACCATACCCATGCTTATTGGCAGCTTAATTGATAAAGAAGCTTGTTATGGAGTGTCTTTGCAAGATAGAAGCCATAGAATCAAGGTAGGAGTAGGGTTTTTTCATGGAATCCATGAAAGGAAGCTTGAAGAGAGAGAAAAGAAACCATGTTCTCCAAAAGTAACTCAAGTTTGGTCTCCATTAAAGCCTATAGCCTTAATTTTGTCCATCTTGCCCCAAATTTTGGTTAAAATTTTGATCATGACCTACCAAAATAGCCCCCCATTATCCACTTGTTCATGCCAAGAACCTCCATCTTTGTCACAGTTTGTGACAGATCTCCATGTCTAGCCACCATTATGGAAGAACTAACTCATGTGACTAAATTTTAGTTGTGGTTTCCACTCCCTAGTCTGAGCAACTAGATCTAATGCATGAAAATGACTTCTAATAGGATCTAAACTATTACTTAATACCAATATAATGAAGCCCTATTCTACCATGGAAATCAACAAGAAAACTAATGAACTGAATTAAAAAAATAAAAACAAATAACATGAAATGCTTCAATCATGGCCATGCCATAGACATCAAAATACAAGAGACAAAATTTGGTACTCACCCCAAGATGATAATGACAAGAGATCTCCCAAAATTAGTGTAAGTGTCAAAAAGATGCCTATATTAGTACTTCTTGCCTTTTTCTGGTAAATCCTAGTACCGTCATGGCTAAGGTATTTACATGGTTTATTTTTGTAAAGATAAGTGAACTATTGTGGTGGTTGATTTGCTTCATTACATGTTCTAGACATATTTCTCCAAAGTGGTTGATTGCCCTGAGACTTCTTGGCATGCAATGATTGATTCTATGATTTTGAATCAGTATCAAAACAAATCCTCTGCTCATGTATAAAATACCTCTTTGTCCACCTTTCCAAACAACCTCCTTTTGATTCATCTTTCTTTGATGCTTATCATCGCAGATTTATCTTAGGTCCATGAGTGTCTTCTTTATCTTATTATCAACAGATGGCCCATAGATATGAAACTTATCTTTCACTTTATCAATCTAATCCACATGTTATTTTACCCCTTCTATTTCAATCCTAAGGTGCTCCTCAGATCTCTATTTTCACTCGTTGTTCTTTTATTGAGGATTGTGTTTTTTCCCTCCTTCTTGTCCTTCCCCATCCATAGCTATTCTTTTCACTTCTCCAACATACTTGTTAAAACCATTTTTAATTGATTTTCCTAAATTCTTAGCTAATCCCTCTTTAGCTCATTCTTCATTTTATTATTTTGCTTACCCATCCCTTCATCCTCTCTTACTTGTTGCGCTTCCCTCTCCTACTACTTTTATCCCTCATCCCCCTCAGTTGGTTGGTTATACATGCTTTGATCAGAAGATTCCTAGATGATGGGTATGGAGTTCAATAGATTCTCTTACACGATCTCAAATAAATTGTCAAATAATTCCATGGGAATGGATGACTACTATCCAAGCTTTTCAGAATTATCTGTATTTTTCTCAACAATATTCTTAGTCTTTAGATCCTTTAGTGAGATTGATTGCTCACTTTGCTTTGTATCTTGCATACATGCACCGACATTTGCATAACGATTAGAAGTCAATCCCAAAATTGTGTATGAATGTGAATGTGAATGTGAATATTGATCCCCAAAAATTAGATATATTATACTTTCATACCCTTTGCTTGCCTAACTGGTATCTTGTATTGGTGGAGAGAATTTGTTGCATGCAATTTTTCCAAAATCCTCCCAAGACTTTTATACATGAATCTCTATCCACGGATTGTTTCCAAATTTACCAAGGTTTTTAAGTGAGATCATCTTCATTGATATCCATGGCTATATTTTTTATGATTCATAATGATATATCTCTTTTGGAGGTGCCATTTAGATGGTTGTTTTGTGTTTAGTATTTTTGAGTGATGGTTATTTTGCTCTATGATGGGGTCATGATGGTTGGATATTCAACCTGTTCAAGAAGCTATCTTTTTTTAGATTTGTGGTGATGATGATAGATGGATAGCTCAAGATATATACCTCTTATATCCTTTACAATTTTATCATGCTTTTCTATAAGTTGTGTTCATGGATCAAGGTGTTTTCTTTTCATTGCATTCTTTATTAGATGTAGGTTATAAGTTGGGGTCATGCTTGGATGGTGTTTCTTGAAGATGTTGTGAACGATCAAGCTGAGCTATATCTTGAACTTTAATTATTTTTTTCTAAGGTTCTGATAAGGATGCTCCCTAATTAAGTGTGGAATTATGTTAAGGATTGATATGACTGTGTTTTTAGTTTTTTTTGTTGTATTTTTGGTGATTTTTGTATGATTTGAATGATGATTGATAGATTTTGAGAGTGTTTGGAAGCTTATTGAATGGTTCTTGATGGTTTTGAATCATCTAGTTTGAGTTAGATGCTTGCTGATGACTTTCTATAACCCTCGATTAAGCTTTTGTAAAGCCTATATCTCTGTTTTGTTTATGTTCTATATGCCTCTGTAGTTTTTCTTTGGGATGAATGTGTACCATGGGAAAGTTCTCTAATCTTTAGAAGAGATGAATACAAGCTAAAAATAGCTCAAAGAAGTGGAAAAAGTAGATGCTGAAGACTCAAGTGAAGATTGAAGTGAGAGTGACACTATGGAGCTCGAAAGGAAATTGGACCTAGCTCTGACCTTTCATATCAGACATACCTCTTGGGATGGGTGTCCACAACCAAAGAAGGGTTATGGACGATTATTCTTGGTTATTTCCAATGTACCATTGAGAGCATGCATGAGAGAGGTAGAGAGTGAGAGATAGCCAATCTTCTATGAGAAACATTGTATCTACACATGAGAGAGACTATGAAGACTATGAAGCTATTGAAGATGAATACTATGTGATGATTTCCATTCAAAGTGGAGCATTCCTTTGCGTTCTCTTGTTCTTTTGTATATCCCATCTTATGTTAGAATACGGTGGGAGAAGGAAGGCCAAGGAGCCTTATAGTGCAGTACACAGAAACAAATTGTGCTTTATGCATTGAGGGGACCATCCCATGCATCCAATGCTTCATTCACATATCTCACCTCTAATTTGAATAAAAAAGGTAAGGATTGGTCACTCACCCCACCTTCTATCTCACAGTCATTTGATAAATACAGAGGGCAGTCCATACTCACATCCCCATCCAATTAGGATGAGAGATCACATCACTCAAAGGATTGTCAATGAATATGGAAACGTGTAATAGTTAATAAGGAAAAAACCATTCATCAATAAGAAGGGTTGTAAAAAGAAAAAGTGTTTGGAAAAATATATAGATCAGGACTATCACATGAAATTGTAGTTTCGATGCAAAAAAGGCATGTTCACATGAAAACACGTCTTAATCACATAAAATTTGTCAAAAATTAATAGCTCATGAACCGTGGCTTAGAATCGAGGGTCATAAATAGAAAAAGTGGCCAATTGAAAGGGACAAACATGGGTAGGATCATATTACAATTTTGGTAAATGTAGGGTGCATTCACATGGAAGATTAGCAAAATGATAGAACGACCAAAAGGATTAGCAATGACCATGGAAATGGGGTAAAAGAGGGTGAATGGGTGAGGAAGGGACCCCATCAGGGCAAAATAAAAATAGGAGATTAAGTAAGGATCAATTAATAGGATATTCACACATTTATGCAATCAAGACACGTAGGGATGCGTTCCCACACTTAAGACATGAATAGATTAGGTTGATTAATCAATAGGGCCTAACACTTGATGAGGACCCATATCCATATGTCCCCATACTTAAAACATGACGCACAAAAATGAATGCAAGAGGTAGGGTTAGAAACACTTGGCCCATTCAGTTGGTTGATGCAGATTATCATTGACACGTGTTGGGGAGTCAAAGTCATCCACATAGGTGGTACTATGGTTCACATTAGCACACTTAGTCATGGTAGGAACCATGCAACAACACCCAAGGAGATAGTATTGTTGATGAAGAGCTAGTTAAGTTGTCAATGGTGGTGAAGTATTCATCACTCAATCTCATCACTTGCAAAAGAATGATAGATCAGGCACTCGCCCCCATAACGCACATCATTTAATGGATAATAATTGAAACTCATACCTCACACTCAGTTTAGAAATAGGTGCAAGAAGAAAGGCCACGGATCCTTATTGTGTAGTGCACCAAATAGAGTGTAGTGTGTATTGATGATGGAGGTCCAACCGTCCCTTGTGTGTATATATGAACAGGAACATACATGACTCCAATTGTTGTAACATCCCTCAAACCTCACCTCTCAAGAATTGATTGAAGAGAACACCAGCCACACTCAACCCCCCCTTTGTCTCACACTCTATTGATGGATATAGGCGAGCAACCCGTTCCTGAACCCCATTGATGTAATTCTCACTATCACTTGTGCAAAGGTTATATGGCTTGTATGCAATTGATAGTGTAGTAGTGCATCCCATCTTGTGTCGGCATATGGTGCGATAAGGAAGGCTAAGGAGCCTTATAGTGCAATGCACAGAAACAAATTGTGCTTTGTGCATTGAGAGGATCATCCCATGCATGCAATGCTTCATTCACATATCTCACCTCTAATTTGAATAAAAGATGAAAGGATTGGTCACTCACCCCACCTTCTATCTCACAGTCATTTGATAAATACAGAGGGCAGTCCATACTCATATCCCCATCCAATTAGAATGAGAGGTCACGTCACTGAAAGGATTATCAATGAAGATGGAAACACGTAATAGTTAATAAGGGATAAACCATGCATCAATAAGAAGGGCTGTAAAAAGAAAAAGTGTTTAGAAAAAGAGGAAGATCAGGACTATCACATGAAATTGTAGTTCTGATGCAAAAAAGGCATGTTCACATGGAAACACGTCTTAATCACATAAAATTTGTCGAAATTTGATAGCTCATAAACCGTGGCTCAAAATTGAGGGTCATAAATAAGAAAAGTGGCCAATTCAAACATACAAAGAAGGCGGTAGGATCATATTACAATTAGAATGAGAGGTCACGTCACTGAAAGGATCCCATCCAATTAGAATGAGAGGTCACGTCACTGAAAGGATTATCAATGAAGATGGAAACACGTAATAGTTAATAAGGGATAAACCATGCATCAATAAGAAGGGCTGTAAAAAGAAAAAGTGTTTAGAAAAAGAGGAAGATCAGGACTATCACATGAAATTGTAGTTCTGATGCAAAAAAGGCATGTTCACATGGAAACACGTCTTAATCACATAAAATTTGTCGAAATTTGATAGCTCATAAACCGTGGCTCAAAATTGAGGGTCATAAATAAGAAAAGTGGCCAATTCAAACATACAAAGAAGGCGGTAGGATCATATTACAATTTTCGTAAATGTAGGGTGTATTCACATGGAAGATTAGCAAAATGATAGAACGACCAAAAGGATTAGAGATGACCATGGAAATGGGGTAAAAGAGGGTGAATGGGTGAGGAAGGGACCCCATCAAGGCAAAATAAAAATAGGAGATTGTGTAAGGATAAATTTATAAGATATTCACACATTTATGCAATCAAGACCGGTAGGGACGCGTCCCCACACTTAAGACATGAATAGATTAGGTTGATTCATCAATAGGGCCTAACACTTGATGAGGACCCATACCCATATGTCCCCATACTTAAAATAAAACATGCACAAAAATGAATGTAAGAGGTAGGGTTAGAAACATTTGAACCATTCAGTTGGTTGATGGAGATTATCATTGACACGTGTTGGGGAGTCAAAGTCATCCACATAGAAGGTACTATGGTTTACCTCAGCACACTTAGTCATAGTAGGGACCATGCAACAACACCCAGGGAGGTAGTATGGTTGATGAAGAACTAGTTAAGTTGTCAATGGTAGCGAAGTATTCATCACTCAATCCCATCACTCACTTTGCAAAAGGATGATAGATCATGCACTCGCCCCCATAACACATATCACTCAATGGATAATAATTGAAACTCATATTTTACACTCAGTTTAGGAATAGGTGCAAGAAGAAATGCCAAGGAGCCTTATCATGCAGTGCACCAAATAGAATGCAGTGTGTATTGATGATGGAGGCCCGGCCGTCCCTTGTGTGCATAGAGAAACGAGAACATACATGACTCCAATTGTTGTAACATCCCTCAAACCTCACCTCTCAAGAATTGATTGAAGAGAACACCAGCCACACTCAACCCCCCCTTTGTCTCACACTCTATTGATGGATATAGGCAAGCAACCCGTTCCTGAACCCCATTGATGTAATCCTCACTATCACTTGTGCAAGCAACCCGTTCCTGAACCCCATTGATGTAATCCTCACTATCACTTGTACAAAGGTTATATGCCTCGTATGCAATTGATAGTGTAGTAGTGCATCCCATCTTGTGTCGGCATATGGTGCGATAAGGAAGGCTAAGGAGCCTTATAGTGCAGTGCACAGAAACAAATTGTGCTTTGTGCATTGAGAAGATCATCCCATGCATGCAATGCTTCATTCACATATCTCACCTCTAATTTGAATAAAAGATGAAAGGATTGGTCACTCACCCCACCTTCTATCTCACAGTCATTTGATAAATACAGAGGACAGTCCATACTCATATCTCCATCCAATTATAATGAGAGGTCACATCACTCAAAGGATTATCAATGAAGATGGAAACACATAATAGTTAATAAGGGACAAACTATGCATCAATAAGAAGGGCTGTAAAAAGAAAAAGTGTTTGGAAAAAGAGGAAGATTAGGACTATCACATGAAATTGTAGTTCGGATGCAAAAAAGGCATGTTCACATGGAAACACGTCTTAATCACATAAAGTTTGTCAAATAATGATAGCTCATGAACCGTGGCTCAGAATTGAGAGTCATAAATAGGAAAAGTGGCCAATTGAAAGGGACAAAGAAGGCGGTAAGATCATATTACAATTTTCGTAAATGTAGGGTGTATTCACATGGAAGATTAGCAAAATGATAGAACAACCAAAAGGATTAGAGATGACCATGGAAATGGGGTAAAAGAGGGTGAATGGGTGAGGAAGGGACCCCATCAGGGAAAAATAAAAATAGGAGATTGTGTAAGGATAAATTTATAAGATATTCACACATTTATGCAATCAAGACCCGTAGAGACGCGTCTCCACACTTAAGACATGAATAGATTAGGTTGATTCATCAATAGGGCCTAACACTTGATGAGGACCCATACCCATATGTCCCCATACTTAAAATAAAACATGCACAAAAATGAATGTAAGAGGTAGGGTTAGAAACACTTAAACCATTCAGTTGGTTGATGGAGATTATCATTGACACGTGTTGGGGAGTAAAATTCATCCACATAGAAGGTACTATGGTTCACCTTAGCACACTTAGTCTTGGTAGGGACCATGCAACAACACCCAGGGAGGTAGTATTGTTGATGAAGAACTAATTAAGTTGTCAATGGTAGCGAAGTATTTATCACTCAATCTCGTCACTCAGTTGCAAAAGGATGATAGATCAGGCACTCGCCCCCATAACACCTATCACTCAATGGATAATAATTGAAACTTATATTTTACACTCAGTTTAGGAATAGGTGCAAGAAGAAATGCCAAGGAGCCTTATCATGCAGTGCACCAAATAGAATGCAGTGTGTATTGATGATGGAGGCCCGACCGTCCCTTGTGTGCATAGGAGAACGAGAACATACATGACTCCAATTGTTGTAACATCCTTCAAACCTCACCTCTCAAGAATTGATTGGAGAGAACACCAGTCACACTCAATCCCCCCTTTGTCTCACACTCTATTGATAGATATAGGAGAGCAAACCGTTCCTGAATCCCATTGATGTAATCTTCACTATCACTTGTGCAAAGGCTATATGCCTTGTACGCAATTCATAGTGCATAAGTGCATCTCATCTTGTGTCGGCATACGTGCGATAAGGAAGGCCAAGGAGCCTTATAGTGCAGTGCACAGAAACAAATTGTTCTTTGTGCATTAAGAGGACCATCCCGTGCATGCAATGCTTCATTCAAATATCTCACCTCTAATTTGAATTAAAAATGTAAGGATTGGTCACTCGCCCCACCTTCTATCTCACACTTATTTGATAAATACAGATGGCTGCCCATACTCACATCCCCATCCAATTAGGATGAGAGGTCACATCACTCAAAGCATTGTCAATGAAGATTAAAACACGTAATAGTTAATAAGGGATAAACCATGCATCAATAAGAAGGGCTGTAAAAAGAAAAAGTGTTTGGGAAAAGAGGAAGATCAGGACTATCACATCAAATTGTATTTCCGATGCGAAAAAGGCATGTTCACATGGAAACACGTCTTAATCATGTAAAATTTGTCAAAAATTAATAGCTCATGAACCGTGGCTAAGAATTGAGGGTCATAAATAAGAAAAGTGGCCAATTCAAAGATACAAAGAGGCGGTAGGATCATATTACAATTTTTGTAAATGTAGGGTGTATTCACATGGAAGATTAGCAAAATGATAGAACGACCAAAAGGATTAGAGATGACCATGGAAATGGGGTAAAAGAGGGTGAATGGGTGAGGAAGGGACCCCATCAAGGCAAAATAAAAATAGGATATTGTGTAAGGATAAAATTATAAGATATTCACACATTTATGCAATCAAGACCGGTAGGGACGCGTCCCCACACTTAAGACATGAATAGATTAGGTTGATTCATCAATAGGGCCTAACACTTGATGAGGACCCATACCCATATGTCCCCATACTTAAAATAAAACATGCACAAAAATGAATGTAAGAGGTAGGGTTAGAAACACTTGAACCATTCAGTTGGTTGATGGAGATTATCATTAACATGTGTTGAGGAGTCAAATTCATCCACATAGAAGGTACTATGGTTCACCTCAGCACACTTAGTCATGGTAGGGACCATGCAACAACACCTAGGGAGGTAGTATTGTTGATGAAGAACTAGTTAAGTTGTCAATGGTAGCGAAGTATTTATCACTCAATCTCGTCACTCACTTGCAAAAGGATGATAGATCAGGCACTCGCCCTCATAACACCTATCACTCAATGGATAATAATTGAAACTTATATTTTACACTCAGTTTAGGAATAGGTGCAAGAAGAAATGCCAAGGAGCCTTATCATGCAGTGCACCAAATAGAATGCAATGTGTATTGATGATGGAGGCCCAACCGTCCCTTGTGTGCATAGGAGAACGAGAACATACATGACTCCAATTTTTGTAACATCCCTCAAACCTCACCTCTCAAGAATTGATTGAAGAGAACACCAGTCACACTCAATCCCCCCTTTGTCTCACACTCTATTGATAGATATAGGAGAGCAAACCGTTCTTGAATCCCATTGATATAATCTTCACTATCACTTGTGCAAAGGCTATATGCCTTGTACGCAATTGATAGTGCAGAAGTGCATCCCATCTTGTGTCGACATACGGTGCGATAATGAAGGCCAAGGAGCCTTATAGTGCAGTGCACAGAAACAAATTGTTCTTTGTGCATTGAGAGGACCATCCCGTGCATGCAATGCTTCATTCAAATATCTCACCTCTAATTTGAATTAAAAATGTAAGGATTGGTCACTCGCCCCACCTTCTATCTCACACTTATTTGAAAAATACAGACGGCTGCCCATACTCACATCCCCGTCCAATTAGGATGAGAGGTCACATCACTCAAAGCATTGTCAATGAAGATTAAAACACGTAATAGTTAATAAGGAACAAACCATGCATCAATAAGAAGGGCTGTAAAAAGAAAAAGTGTTTGGGAAAAGAGGAAGATCAAGACTATCACATCAAATTGTATTTCCGATGCGAAAAAGGCATGTTCACATGGAAACATATCTTAATCATGTAAAATTTGTCAAAAATAAATAGCTCATGAACCGTGGCTCAGAATTGAGGGTCATAAATAAGAAAAGTTGTCAATTCAAAGATACAAAGAAGGCGGTAGGATCATATTACAATTTTCGTAAATGTAGGGTGTATTCACATGGAAGATTAGAAAAATGATAGAACGACCAAAAGGATTAGAGATGACCATGGAAATGGGGTAAAAGAGGGTGAATGGGTGAGGAAGGGACCCCATCAAGGCAAAATAAAAATAGGAGATTGTGTAAGGATAAAATTATAAGATATTCACACATTTATGCAATCAAGACCGGTAGGGACGCGTCCCCACACTTAAGACATGAATAGATTAGGTTGATTCATCAATAGGGCCTAACACTTGATGAGGACCCATACCCATATGTCCCCATACTTAAAATAAATCATGCACAAAAATGAATGTAAGAGGTAGGGTTAGAAACACTTGAACTATTCAGTTGGTTGATGGAGATTATCATTGACATGTGTTGAGGAGTCAAATTCATCCACATAGAAGGTACTATGGTTCACCTCAGCACACTTAGTCATGGTAGGGACCATGCAACAACACCCAGGGAGGTAGTATTGTTGATGAAGAACTAGTTAAGTTGTCAATGGTAGCGAAGTATTTATCACTCAATCTCGTCACTCACTTGCAAAAGGATGATAGATCAGGCACTCACCCCCATAACACCTATCACTCAATGGATAATAATTGAAACTTATATTTTACACTCAGTTTAGGAATAGGTGCAAGAAGAAATGCCAAGGAGCCTTATCATGCAGTGCACCAAATAGAATGCAGTGTGTATTGATGATGGAGGCCCCCGACCATCCCTTGTGTGCATAGGAGAACGAGAACATATATGACTCCAATTGTTGTAACATCCCTCAAACCTCACCTCTCAAGAATTGATTGGAGAGAACACCAGTCACACTCAATCCCCCCTTTGTCTCACACTCTATTGATAGATATAGGAGAGAAACCCATTCCTAAATCCCATTGATGTAATCTTCACTATCACTTGTGCAAAGGCTATATGCCTTGTACGCAATTGATAGTGCAGAAGTTCATCCCATCTTGTGTCGGCATACAGTGCCATAAGGAAGGCCAAGGAGCCGTATAGTGCAGTGCACAGAAACAAATTGTTCTTTGTGCATTGAGAGGACCATCCCGTGCATGCAATGCTTCATTCAAATATCTCACCTCTAATTTGAATTAAAAATGTAAGGATTGGTCACTTTCCCCACCTTCTATCTCACACTTATTTGATAAATACAGACGGCTGCCCATACTCACATCCCCATACAATTAGGATGAGAGGTCACATCACTCAAAGCATTGTCAATGAAGATTAAAACACGTAATAGTTAATAAGGGACAAACCATGCATCAATAGGAAGGGCTATAAAAAGAAAAAGTGTTTGGGAAAAGAGTAAGATCAGGACTATCACATCAAATTGTATTTCCGATGCGAAAAAGGCATGTTCACATGGAAACATGTCTTAATCATGTAAAATTTGTCAAAAATTAATAGCTCATGAACCGTGGCTCAGAATTGAGGGCCATAAATAAGAAAAGTGGCCAATTTAAAGATACAAAGAAGGGGGTAGGATCATATTACAATTTTTGTAAATGTAGGGTGTATTCACATGGAAGATTAGCAAAATGATAGAACGACCAAAAGGATTAGAGATGACCATGGAAATGGGGTAAAAGAGGGTGAATGGGTGAGGAAGGGACCCCATCAAGGCAAAATAAAAATAGGAGATTGTGTAAGGATAAATTTATAAGATATTCACACATTTATGCAATCAAGACCGGTAGGGACGCGTCCCCACACTTAAGACATGAATAGATTAGGTTGATTCATCAATAGGGCCTAACACTTGATGAGGACCCATACCCATATGTCCCCATACTTAAAATAAATCATGCACAAAAATGAATGTAAGAGGTAGGGTTAGAAACACTTGAACCATTCAGTTGGTTGATGGAGATTATCATTGACACGTGTTGAGAAGTCAAATTCATCCACATAGAAGGTACTATGGTTCACCTCAGCACACTTAGTCATGGTAGGGACCATGCAACAACACCCAGGGAGGTAGTATTGTTGATGAAGAACTAGTTAAGTTGTCAATGGTAGCGAAGTATTTATCACTCAATCTCGTCACTCACTTGCAAAAGGATGATAGATCAGGCACTCGCCCCCATAACACCTATCACTCAATGGATAATAATTGAAACTTATATTTTACACTCAGTTTAGGAATAGGTGCAAGAAGAAATGCCAAGGAGCCTTATCATGCAGTGCACCAAATAGAATGCAGTGTGTATTGATGATGGAGGCCCGACCGTCCCTTGTGTGCATAGGAGAACAAGAACATACATGACTCCAATTGTTGTAACATCCCTCAAACCTCACCTCTCAAGAATTGATTGAAGAGAACACCAGTCACACTCAATCCCCCCTTTGTCTCAAACTCTATTGATAGATATAGGAGAGCAAACCGTTCCTGAATCCCATTGATGTAATCTTCACTATCACTTGTGCAAAGGCTATATGCCTTGTACGCAATTGATAGTGCAGAAGTGCATCCCATCTTGTGTCTGCATACGGTGCGATAAGGAAGGCCAAGGAGCCTTATAGTGTAGTGCACAGAAAAAAATTGTTCTTTGTGCATTGAGAGGACCATCCCGTGCATGTAATGCTTCATTCAAATATCTCACCTCTAATTTTAATTAAAAATGTAAGGATTGGTCACTCGCCCCACCTTCTATCTCACACTTATTTGATAAATACAGATGGCTGCCCATACTCACATCCCCATCCAATTAGGATGAGAGGTCACATAGCTCAAAGCATTGTGAATGAAGATTAAAACACGTAATAGTTAATAAGGGACAAACCATGCATCAATAAGAAGGGCTGTAAAAAGAAAAAGTGTTTGGGAAAAGAGGAAGATCAGGACTTTCACATCAAATTGTATTTCCGATGCAAAAAAGGCATGTTCACATGGAAACACGTCTTAATCATGTAAAATTTTTCAAAAATAAATAGCTCATGAACCCTGTCTCAGAATTGAGGGTCATAAATAAGAAAAGTGGCAAATTCAAAGATACAAAGAAGGCGGTAGGATCATATTACAATTTTTGTAAATGTAGGGTGTATTCACATGGAAGATTAGCAAAATGATAGAACGACCAAAAGTATTAGAAATGACCATGGAAATGGGGTAAAAGAGGGTGAATGGGTGAGGGAGGGATCCCATCAAGGCAAAGTAAAACTAGGAGATTGTGTAAGGATAAATTTATAAGATATTCACACATTTATGCAATCAAGACCGGTAGGGACGCGTCCCCACACTTAAGACATGAATAGATTAGGTTGATTCATCAATAGGGCCTAACACTTGATAAGAACCCATACCCATATGTCCCCGTACTTAAAATAAAACATGCACAAAAATGAATGTAAGAGGTAGGGTTAGAAATACTTGAACCATTCAGTTGGTTGATGGAGATTATCATTGACACGTGTTGAGGAGTCAAATTCATCCACATAGAAGGTACTATGGTTCACCTCAGCACACTTAGTCATGGTAGGGACCATGCAACAACACCCAAGGACGTAGTATTGTTGATGAAGAACTAGTTAAGTTGTTAATGGTAGCGAAGTATTTATCACTCAATCTCGTCACTCACTTGCAAAAGGATGATAGATCAGGCACTCGCCCCCATAACACCTATCACTCAATGGATAATAATTGAAACTTATATTTTACACTCAGTTTAGGAATAGGTGCAAGAAGAAATGCCAAGGAGCCTTATCATGCAGTGCACCAAATAGAATGCAGTGTGTATTGATGATGGAGGCCCGACCGTCCCTTGTGTGCATAGGAGAACGAGAACATACATGACTCCAATTTTTGTAACATCCCTCAAACCTCACCTCTCAAGAATTGATTGAAGAGAACACCAGTCACACTCAATCCCCCCTTTGTCTCACACTCTATTGATAGATATAGGAGAGCAAACCGTTCCTGAATCCCATTGATGTAATCTTCACTATCACTTGTGCAAAGGCTATATGCCTTGTATGCAATTGATAGTGCAGAAGTGCATCCCATCTTGTGTCGGCATACGGTGCGATAAGGAAGGCCAAGGAGCCTTATAGTGTAGTGCACATAAACAAATTGTTCTTTGTGCATTGAGAGGACCATCCCGTGCATGCAATGCTTCATTCAAATATCTCACCTCTAATTTGAATTACAAATGTAAGGATTGGTCACTTGCCCCACCTTCTATCTCACACTTATTTGATAAATACAGACGGCTGCCCATACTCACATCCCCATCCAATTAGGATGAGAGGTCACATCAGTCAAAGCATTGTCAATAAAGATTAAAACACGTAATAGTTAATAAGGGACAAACCATGCATCAATAAGAAGGGCTGTAAAAAGAAAAAGTGTTTGGGAAAAGAGGAAGATCATGACTATCACATCAAATTGTATTTTCGATGCGAAAAAGGCATGTTCACATGGAAACATGTCTTAATCATGTAAAATTTGTCAAAAATAAATATCTCATGAACCGTGGCTGAGAATTGAGGGTCATAAATAAGAAAAGTGGCAAATTCAAAGATACAAAGAAGGCGGTAGGATCATATTACAATTTTCATAAATGTAGGGTGTATTCACATGGAAGATTAGCAAAATGATAGAACGACCAAAAGGATTAGAGATGACCATGGAAATGGGGTAAAAGAGGGTGAATGGGTGAGGGAGGGATCCCATCAAGGCAAAATAAAACTAGGGGATTGTGTAAGGATAAAATTATAAGATATTCACACATTTATGCAATCAAGACCGGTAGGGACGCGTCCCCACACTTAAGACATGAATAGATTAGGTTGATTCATCAATAGGGCCTAACACTTGATAAGAACCCATACCCATATGTCCCCGTACTTAAAATAAAACACGCACAAAAATGAATGTAAGAGGTAGGGTTAGAAATACTTGAACCATTCAGTTGGTTGATGGAGATTATCATTGAGACGTGTTGAGGAGTCAAATTCATCCACATAGAAGGTACTATGGTTCACCTCAGCACACTTAGTCATGGTAGGGACCATGCAACAACACCCAAGGAGGTAGTATTGTTGATGAAGAACTAGTTAAGTTGTCAATGGTAGCGAAGTATTTATCACTCAATCTCGTCACTCACTTGCAAAAGGATGATAGATCAGGCACTCGCCCCCATAACACCTATCACTCAATGGATAATAATTGAAACTTATATTTTACACTCAGTTTAGGAATAGGTGCAAGAAGAAATGCCAAGGAGCCTTATCATGCAGTGCACCAAATAGAATGCAGTGTGTATTGATGATGGAGGCCCGACCGTCCCTTTTGTGCATAGGAGAACGAGAACACACGACTCCAATTGTTGTAACATCCCTCAAACCTCACCTCTCAAGAATTGATTGAAGAGAACACCAGTCACACTCAATCCCCCCTTTGTCTCACACTCTATTGATAGATATAGGAGAGCAACCCGTTCCTGAATCCCATTGATGTAATCTTCACTATCACTTGTGCAAAGGTTATATGCCTTGTACGCAATTGATAGTGTAGAAGTGCATCCCATCTTGTGTCGGCATACGGTGCGATAAGGAAGGCCAAGGTGCCTTATAGTGCAGTGCACAGAAACAAATTGTTCTTTGTGCATTGAGAGGACCATCCCATGCATGCAATGCTTCATTCAAATATCTCACCTCTAATTTGAATTAAAAATGTAAGGATTGGTCACTCGCCCCACCTTCTATCTCACACTTATTTGAAAAATACAGACGGCTGCCCATACTCACATCCCCATCCAATTAGGATGAGAGGTCACATCACTCAAAGGATTGTCAATGAAGATTAAAACACGTAATAGTTAATAAGGGACAATCCATGCATCAATAAGAAGGGCTGTAAAAAGAGATAGTGTTTGGGAAAAGAGGAAGATCATGACTGTCACATCAAATTGTATTTCCGATGCAAAAAAGGCATTTTCACATGGAAACACGTCTTAATCATGTAAAATTTGTCAAAAATTAATAGCTCATGAACAGTGGCTGAGAATTGAGGGTCATAAATAAGAAAAGTGGCCAATTCAAAGATACAAAGAAGGCGGTAGGATCATATTACAATTTTGGTAAATGTCGGGTGTATTCACATGGAAGATTAGCAAAAGGATAGAATGACCAAAAGGATTAGATATGACCATGGAAATGGGGTAAAAGAGAGTGAATGGGTGAGGGAGGGACCCCATCAGGGAAAAATAAAAATAGGAGATTGTGTAAGGATCAATTAATAGGATATTCACACATTTATGCAATCAAGAAACGACCGGACATGTCCCCACACTTAAGACATGAATAGATTAGGTTGATTAATCAATAGGGCCTAACACTTGATGAGGACCTATACCCATATGTCCCCATACTTAAAACATGACATGCACAAAAAAATGAATGCAAGAGGTAGGGTTAGAAACACTTGGCCCATTCAGTTCGTTGATGGAGATTATTGTTGACACGTGCTGGGGAGTCAAAGTCATCCACATAGGACATACTATGGTTCACCTTAGCGCACTTAGTCATGGTAGGGACCATGCAATAGCACCTAGGGAGGTGGTATTGTTGATGAAGAACTAGTTAAGTTGTCAATGGTGGCAAAGTATTCATCCCTCAATCTGAACACTCACTCGTAGAAGGATGATAGATCATACACTTGCCCCCATAACACACATAACTCAATGGATAATAATTGAAACTCATATCTCACACTCACTTTAGAAATATGTGTAAGAAGAAAGGCAAGGGAGCCTTATTGTGCAGTGCACCAAATAGAGTGCAGTGTGTATTGATGATGAAAGTCTGGCCGTCCCTTGTGTGCATACGGGAATGAGAATATACATGACTCCAATTGTTATAACATCCCTCAAACTTCACCTCTCAAGAATTGATTGAAGAGAACACCAATCACACTCAACCCCCCCTTTGTCTCACACTCTATTGATAGATATAGGAGAGCAACCCATTCCTGAACCCATTGATGTAATCCTCATTGTCACTTGTGCAAAGATTATATACCTTGTATGCAATTGATAGTGTAGTAGTGAATCCCATCTGATACTGGCATACGGTGGGAGAGGGAAGGCCAAGGAGCCTTATATTGCAGTGCACAGAAACAAATTGTGCTTTGTGCATTGATAGGACCATCTCGTGCATGCAATGATTTATTCACATATCTCACCTCTAATTTGAATTAAAAAGGTAAGAATTACCCACTCACCCCACCCTCTATCTCACACTCATTTGATAAATACAGAGTGCAGCCCATACTCACATTCCCATCCAATTAGGATGAAATGTCACATCACTCAAAGGATTGTTAATGAATATAGGCTTTGTCTTGTTGATAATGTCAATGTGTATCGGTTGATGAAAAAGCATACCCAGGGAGGTAGCTAACAAGTCTGATACTTGGATTTCATATTGGAAATTTCATTTGATATAGGAGCTAGATGCACTAAGGAAGTTGATGGATTCATTGCACCAAGGGAGGCGGCTTCAGAACTACATCTTGGAGGAGTTCTGCTAGTGATTTACCTATCCTAGACCTGTGGGGTATTGTCAACTTTTCCACAGCTAGCTTCCATCCAAGGGTGTGTGCACTCTTCTACAATTAGCACTTCTCTTCCATCCAAGGTTGTGTGTGAACATAATAGGGAAAGAAGTTCTTTTCTCCCATTACTGATATATATATATATATACATATATATTATTTTTAATGCTTTTTTTTATTTTTCTTTTGTTCAAAGAGGAGTATGACAAAAGTACCATGTATTAGAACCATCCTCGCTACCTCTCCTAGAGTAGAAAATGGGAAAGAAGCAATGAAGGGGTGGAGAGACGACAATGAGGGCTAGCAGAATGAGGCCACCCCATCTGGATAAATAGGAGGGCTATCAAGAGTTATAGGCAAAGCCTTATTGATTGATGTGCAAGGAATGAAGGGGCTATCGGTGATGATTGTTAGGATCACCAAGGAGGGTAATACTTCTTTAGACAATAGCCATTAATTAAGAAGTGATCATTAGAAGCATTGATAGCCTATACTTGGACACAAAGCCATTAGGGTTGATAGCAAGTGCTTTATAGGGGCCCATCCAATGTTGTTGAAGCTTTCTTAGGAACTTGCCAAAATGTGAATCATAGGCCAAGACTAAGTCACCTTCTTTAAAATCCTTATACTTGATGAAGCTATCATGATAGGCCTTTTATCAACAAAGAATTGGATTCCTACAATCTTCAATGGCCAATGTTTTAATACTTCGAGTGATCTCACCTTCATTCCGTTCGCTAGTGTGACATTGAACCTAGCAGCCTTGACCAGTGGGTTACCTTAAGTTTGGAGTATCATATGGCTTAGCACACTCACTCCTGCTCTTGTATCCACAATCCCCTTTCTAGTGACGTTCCCCAAGGCCTAGCAGGATTGCGTGCATTTTTGTGCCTTCCCGAAAGGAATTAACATGCAAGGATTTAGGCATGGAGTATAGTGTCAAACTTAGTATTCGGATCTTTGCATCGTGCTTAGTCAAATTTGTGGTAATTGGCTTGTTTGGTTCTTCAGCAACCCACTGTTTCAGCTCTAGCCTAAGCTTAGAGTTATAGGGGTGGTCACCAATGAATTAAGGAGGTTGCTAGCCGCTTTTCTCTCTTCTAATTCTGCAGTTCTTGGCCAATGGCCCTAACTTGTTTGTTGGCCTGGAACATTTAGACTTTTTCTAGGTGGCCCTACTTGTGGTGCCATTGCCTCCCTTGGTCTTGGTCGTGGGAGAGAGATCATCGTGCTTATACTTGAGAGATCATCGATCTCATCTTCTAGTATGGGATCAATGTCCTTTAGGTGCTCTAGGCCTCCTTCACCCACTCTTTCACCTTATTATTAATACATTTTCCATGAATTATTTAAAAAACTAATTCTTATTATATCCATTTAATTATGTTTTCTTGAGGACTTTTGGGATTACTATCTTATTAGGAGATCCTTGGTAGCTAAGGCCCTTCTTTGCTATCAAAGCTTGCCTATTGTCATTTTTACCTCCCTCCTCAAAAAACCATTTTCTTTCTTCTGGAAGGAAAAAGTCAACATGGTCGACATACTCTTCACTCTCTTCACTCTCATTATCCTCAAAACCTCCCTTACTACTTGCTTTAGTACTTCATCTTCTTGGTCCACAACCTCATTCAAATTAGACAATTTCTCTTCTTTGCTATCATTGAGATCAAACATTTTCCTACATGTATGGGTGATCTAGGACTCCTCAAAACCATCACCTCTACCATAAGTGTCTCTTCATAAAACTCTTTCCCACTATTCTATTCCATCAATTCCTCAAAACTAAACTACAATCCACCCTCTTCCTCAAGATTTCAACCCTCTCTCCTAAGCTTAAACTAATCACCACTCTCCCTTTGGTTACAACATCTTTGTATCCCATAGAAATAAGATACTCCTCTAGTGCACCTCCAAAGATAAAAAGAAGAAGGGAATAAGGTCAAATTCATTGGCTTATACATAGTCTACATAGGACTCAAAGGTAGAATAATAGATCAATATTTTCCTATCTTGTAGGAGCATATCCTTACCATAAAAATACCTCATTTTATTGGACATCCACTCTAGGGCCTTAGTTTCATCTATTCCACCTCCTAAAAGTTCATTTAGAGACTCCACATATTTCCTAACTTTGCGTATTAAGTAGCCATAGATAGAGCCCAATTAATGAGCCTACTTGCCCCCCAATTAGGTGTCTCTCATAGATTGGGGTCCCTCCTTAGTACTATTTGTAGAGTCAATGCATACAAAAATCTACATTAAATCCTCGTGTATTGTATTTGGCTATCCATTTCTTATTAGAGATAATTACTAGGAGTTCCGTTGGATTGATCAAATAAAGAATATTTTTCTTACTATTTTCTATTTATTAATGTCCAAACAATATTCTTTTTAGGAATATAACATTAAGCATTATCCACACTAGAGGGGGTATTATAGAGGGTGAGTAAGGTTCTATCCTCAATGATTTTCACTTCAAAATGATTATTAGTTGAAGAGTTTCTTGTTGATAATAAGACACTTCAAGAATATGTGCAAGGAGTTGAGCTAACATTGGTTCTCTTGTGGGTCCATGGTCTCACTCTTACTACTATAATAATTGGATTTCCTTGCCGTTCCTTTCCCTATGTATGCAATCCACGTGAGGGACTTTTATGTGTACTTAACTCTTTCTTTACTTTTTTTCAAAGCTTTTATGGTTGCTAGTATTAATTCTAGAGTATTTAAATCATGGATGGCTAGTCGAGGAGGTAGGCCAATAAGATCTAAAACTATGGATTGACAAGAGTCATTAGGGCAAATAATTTGAGAATGAGTGGGATAAAGATGAGTAGATTAAAAAGCTTACATTACCTTATCATCTATAATAACCAATCCATTATTCTTGTATGATCTATGTTATCCACCCAAATAGATTATTAATGGAGTTTACATTTGGCCACTTTGGCTTAGATGATAATGCATAGAAAGAAGGTTACACATGGATCAATCCATTCTGTTCTTTGAGATTGGCCATATCAATATCAACATGGTCAATCTTGATGGATTTTACATTATAGGACTTTTGATACAAATAAGAAAAGTACAAGCTCGGGGAGAGATTGAATATACCGCTGAAAGTGGGATTTTAAGACCAAAAAAGAGCAAAAAATGTGCCAAATTTGGTTCATTTGAGGTGA
The DNA here is from genome assembly GCF_053477565.2 of Lygodium microphyllum. Lineage (NCBI taxonomy): Eukaryota > Viridiplantae > Streptophyta > Polypodiopsida > Schizaeales > Lygodiaceae > Lygodium > Lygodium microphyllum. Next base: position 167,906,234 of record NC_141138.1, on the reverse strand, counting down.
AAATAGAATTTTGTTGGAAGCAATAGATGCGGACCTGACGATTTTAAGTAGCCATGGAAGGTGGCATTTAAAAGTGCTTCTAAAGGTGGACCTCACAGTAGTCTCAAAATTTTAGTAAATTTTTTAGGTGCTAGAATGAAGTGAAATAAGATCCAAGTAGTGCGGGACTTTGAGGCAGATATGTAAAAATTTTCAGACTTCAATTTGGTTGCCGAACCGAGCAAGAAATGAAAGAAGTGTAAAGAGGCTTTTGGGGGGGAGGGGTGTGGCCTTTGGGGCCTCCCTACCCCCCAAATTTTAACATAATAGGGGGAGGGGGCATTTTTTTAAATGGAAAACAAAGGAACGCCCTCATGCATGATGATGCCATTTTGAGGGGGGTTGGACTAGAGAGCTGAAGAATACCTATATCAACCAAATGCATCAACTTTCTCTCATATTTTTTCACTTCCAATCTTTGCCTTCACCTTCTTGAATGATGGATTGATCAAGGAGATCCAAAATTAGTCTTTCTCTCTCCTCCCTCCCTCTCATCTTGTGGGCTATTCAAGTGGGAATTCTTGTGAGAAGATCGAGATGGAGATCGGTTGTCTAGCTTGAACCATATTGATGTGGGACCATGCAGACACTGAGTAGTGATGAGCAACGCTATTTGAAGACCAATGCTGGGTCTAGTCACTATCCATAAAATCAATTCTTGAGACCTGAAACATGAAAAATGACGGTAAGCCTCTTTTTAAGTTAAAATTTGGATTTTTTTTAACATTTCATGGTACAAATCATGTTCATATGCAATGAAATTTTTTTTGAAGCTTGGTTGTGATGTATTTGAGAGCTGAAAATCATAAAATCTAGAACTCGTACTTGTTCTTGTGACTTATTAATTTTTAAAGCCTTGAAATGTGTATTTTAAAAGAAAAATAATATTTTTTTGGTTTTGAGTGATCAAACCATGTTCATATGGGATGATATTAAATGTGATGATGGAATATAATTCAAATTAATTTCTTGAATTTGAAATATTAAAAAATAAAATTTTTTATATTTTAAAAAATATCAATAAATAAAGAAAAATAGTTTTTGTGCATGAAAATTTATGAAAAGATAGGGCTATGTTTGTGCAATATATTGGAGATAAGGCATGAGGATTTACCTTAGTTTACTCCCATTTGTATATTTTAGTACATATTTATTGCTTTCATGATGAAAAAACGTACATGAAAATACCTCTTAACCTACCCATCGCAAGCAAAACCCTAAACTGTAGGGAGAGAGGGGGTCTTATGTGTTGAATATGGTTTAAAATCCAATTTGTTTGTTGTTGTTTTCATATAGGTTTCAATATTATTTAAGTATTAAGAGGTACAATGGTACATAATAGTTTGGCAGCACTATCTTATCATCACAACAAAGTCATTAGTGAAAGAAAATCATGGAAAGCATGTTTTAGCACATTCATAATGCTGATTTCATTTAAGTAAAATGTTTGTGTATACAAAGTCATCCACTTTGCATTGCATTACATTGACATGGTATAAAGAGAACTATCTCCTGGATGGATGCATAGTACTTGGTTCGAAGTATTGACCCAAGATGAGTGTGAGGTTCCCTATGCTATAGGTTTAGTATAATCATTTCCTTAGGGATTGATTTGGTAAGGAATATACTATCTCTGTGAAAAAATATTGTGAAGAGTGGACTTTGTGCATATGTGCTATATATTGAGATGGCACATGTTGGGACCAATCCTTGGGGTTTAGGAGGGTCATACTAGGGCCACATCAATAAGTTGGGGCCTTTGTTTGTATTACGAGGTACTAACCACCTATATGTTTGGATACTCCCTTCACTTGGAGTTGGGAATGGCATTATGTTGGACTACAATCTAGAGATTGTATCTACAAACACCTTCTTTTGATAAATCAATTCATAGTGTCTATACACTCCTAGTTGTGAGACCATGGGTTGTTTGGTGAGTTTAGGAGGCCCTGTTGCTAGAGAACTAGAGCTAGTGTCAGGCCCATTTTTTAGTCCCCACAAGTGGTGCATTTTCCATAAGTCACCGATAAGTGGTGACTCTGAAACCTTGGTTAATTAGGGACTAGACAGTTAGTTTATATAAAAGAGCATTGAGGTAGACCCATTATTTCCTAATAAACATTGTCAAGCTAGGATCCAAAAACAAGAAAGAGCTAAAAGGACTAGACGACATAATGAAATATTTACAAGGTAATCCCTTGAATGTAGCACTCCAATACCCCTATTAGGGAAATGTGTAATGTCCCCATTACTTAGTTTATCTTAATAAAAAATATGCTTATACATTCCAAAGAAAATTGATTTATGTTGCACATCCACACATGGAAAAATAACTGCAGAATCTCTAGAGGATTTACAAGAAGCAGGACTGGTTTACTAGAATAGTTTAAAATCTCTAGTATCATGTTTAGATGACTTAATTTTGACTTTAGATGGATCCAAATATATATTGTGATTTATTTTGAAAGGAATAAGTCGTCCAAGACAAAAGATTGATAAAAATAACACGATTTACAAAAATCACTATTTTCACCTATTTTTGACAAATTTTTGCAACTTTGCACACATTGGCTTGTCGACCAGGTACATTCCAATTGTTTTGAGTACTTGAACAACTATATTTGGAGTTATAAGACGAAGTTATGATCAAAACAAGTTGCAAGGTAGAAAAAAAATAAAAATAGTGAAAAAAAGCATAAGCTTTAAAGCAAAGTGCTAAAAGAAAGTGTTATCTCTTTGTCATCAATGATGTCATCATCCTCTCTTTACCCCCCCTCCCCCTCACTATTATATAAATAGGGGTAGGGCATCATGTCAAACACACATAGACACACAACCACCCATGCATAAGTCTCTCTGCTACTATTAACGCGATGAAGCTCTCTTGCAACCAGCTAAGCCTCTCTCTCTCTCTCTCTCTCTCTCTCTCTCTCTCTCTCTCTCTCTCTCTCTCTCTCCAACCCTACACGAAAGCACTGCCCGAACCATCAAGCTTCTTCCATGGCTCCCAAGAGGCGTCAAGATGTTGAGAGAGGTCATGCTTAGAGAGCTCCCCAACACGAGGAAGTGGTCATCGCTGCTGCTGTGACGGAACTCAACACGATGGTGAAGCACAAGCCGAAGTTAACCTCAAATCCATTAAAACTGAAGAACCAACCATCCCACAACAAATCGAGGTTGCGGCTATAAACCCTAATCATGATGGATAGCCAAACAAAGATAATCAGGTTAGTATCTAAGAAAAGGATCACGATTAGTTAGAACTGATGCCAGGAGGCATATTCCACGATGGATTCTGTGAGGTTTTTCGATGGATTCCGTAAAACTAGAGGCATATTCTACATTGGATTCCGTAAAGTTTTTCAGTGGATTCTGTAAAACTATATGTATTTGCTGGGGCTCTACACAAGGTGGATTCCTTGTGCGAGAAGTTGACGAGGACGCATGTCATTTTCGAGCGTTAGATTAATTTAATGTGCACGTGGGTGACTCCACAATGGGTGATTCTGCAAAATACATATCAAATTAATAGACGTTTATGATTTTAGAGTACACTCGAATTAAATTAAGGTTAGGACAGAGTTCCAACCTATTTAATTATTTTGTAGCTGAGGACTGCTAGGTATTCACTTTTGTGGGTTTTATCTTATTATTTTCTAATAATTGTGAATGCTTTAGTTGATGTATAGAGCAAGTAGCGGGTTGCTTTGGGTAGCATTGGGTGTTAATGTAAGTTCAAGCGTAAATTTCATAATTATAATTAGTTATCTTAAGTATAATATATAATATTATGTATTTATAAGATATTTTATTATTAAAATTATGATTCTATTTATAAGTTATAATTTTAAACTTCTTTAGTAAAAATTAAATCATTGTCCTTAGTATTATTAATTAATTTATTTTAAATATAGATTATTTTAGAATATGAGATTTCAGATATGCTTTTATTGAAATAACCTTTCTTTATGAAATACCTTGCTATTTTCTTAATGTGGTTAAGTTTAGAAGGCTTTTCTAGCTTTCTTTATAAAAGCAACAGGATCGCGCGCAAAATAGGAGAAGAGGGTGAAAACTGAGTTTTTTCATTGATCCCTCATATCGAAATTCAAAGCTTCAAGAGTCATTTTGGGGGTTTTAGTATGCTTCGGATGTGATAGTGATACCAAAATATCAAGATTTAGAGCACAAAATTTTATACATCAACTGCAGCATGTTACAGGATACCTAACTCTTAAAACTCTGTATTTCAATTGATATTTGTACTTTCTTTGTGATTATATGTAATATATGAATGCAAATATCCATGTAAAACTATTATATATGATTAAAGATGGCAAAGCATGGCTTTTGCCATGGGAAAGGTTGGGCCCAATCATGCATTTTTCTCTTGTCTTTATCAATCTATTGAGTTATTCAAATCCTTATATGTATTATAATGATTTAATAGTTGAGTATTTGATTTGCTAGATTTGCCACGTATTCCGCTTCGCAATAAGAACTTACTTAGACTTGTAAAAGTACATTAGTATTATCAAATGCTTTTTAGGAAGACGAAAATTGATGAAGGGGATAGATTCTATGCATCGCATTGAAAACTGTGTTAAAATGTCTTATGGTTATGACTGCTTTTGGATTTGTGAATTATGAGTTATGGCTCCTATGATTCTGGGCTTGCAAAGCCGGACGAGTTGTGGATTGTGGTGGTTCAGTACATTGGGGTCCCCAACCCAATGCTCTCTTACACTCTGTGGAGTGTGGAAACACTCACCTACAGGTGGGGGTCCTATGCTCCGGAGGGAGGTAGATGTTTTTGGTTTTTGATCATTTGAGTACCTGAGAGGGCAAAGGGCCGAGTGGTAAGTGTCCATGTTATGTAGGACAGCTCTTGAGGCTCAAGGAAGCTTATAGGGGCTCTGAACCGGTAAATTTCCGTGTTGACTATGCGCAGTGTGATCACATATAGCCCAATCCCGAGGGAATGGAAGGTTTTGTATCACTCTGCAAAGTGATGGTGAAATAAACTATCTGATTTTTGAATTGTTTGTTATGTGCTAAAGATTGAGTTTAACAAACCCAGTTTAATGAGGTGAAAAGGAAGTTGATTTTATATGTCCAAACAGTGTGGTAGTATACTTTGCTAATTAGAAAACTAAGCAAACCCATTTAGGAAACTAGGAGGCTTCGATCCTGACGATTGGATGCCTGTGGTTGGTGGGTGGACCCGATAAGTCAGGTAACTTTCCAACACTAGATATAGATGATTAAATCGTGACCCTCCCAATACCAGTAGGATTAGTTACCAGGTTTAACACCGTTTTAGGGAGCCAGAGCTAAGATTTTACCTTATGGGTAGGGGGGTCGAGTTACACTCTCCCCCGTCTCTCGCTCTCTTTGAACCAAGTGCAGTGTTAACCTCACTGCTGCCTTTCATTGATTACAAAGTGGTCTTTCTACTAAGGTGGGCATTAGATTGCTATTAGGGGTAACTTGACCACGCTTCCCCTATGAAGTAGAACTGAGATTCCCATTCTCAAGTAAGTCCAAGGTTTCCCATGGGGAGACGAGATGGTGATGTTCATGGATATGAATTTCAATCGACTACTTGAGGACTCATTTGGGTTTGTTGGAGGAGGCACCTCACATGTACTTCAAGGGGGAAGCGCTGACAAAGAAAGATCTAAAATTAAGGATTATCATGTTAGTAATGGTTGTCTATATTACCATGACCACCTTTGTATCCCAAAAAGTCCAGAAGTGAAGGCTAAGATCTTATGGGACGCACATGAGAGCCCCATTGCAGGACATCTAGGGTATGCCAAGACACTCAAAGTAATTTGTAAGAGCTATCACGAGGCAAGATTAAAAAGGGATGTATTAAAGTATGTGACTCAGTGTGTCTGACTTGTCAAAGAGTCAAGCTAGAAACGATCAAGATGCCTAGAGAGTTACAACCCTTGGACATTCCACAAATAAAATGGGAATCAATAAGTATGGATGTTGTTGTTGGATTACCTACGATTGCTGATGGATATGACTCCATCATGGTAGTGGTTGATAGATTGACAAAAGTTGCACATTTGATCCTAGTCAAAACAAGCTATAAGTCATGTGACATTGCTCGAGTCTTTATCAAAGAAGTATTTAGGCTACATGGATTGCCAAAGAGCATAATCAGTGATCGAGACTCCAGATTCACCTCTAAGTTTTGGAATTGCCTATTCCAAGAAATTGGAACAAAGCTATGCTTCATTACTGCTTATCATCCTCAAACTGATGGCAAAATTGAGAGGGTGAACTGGACCATTGAAGATATTCTAAGGTCTTATTGTGGCAAAGAACCGAAATGGTGGATTGAACATTTACCTTTGGTGGAGTTTGCTTATAACAGTGCCTTTCAACAAACAATCAAGATGTCGCCATTCCAATCCTTGTATGGATAAGAATGTCGTACACCTCTAAACTTCTCAAATCCCACTCTCAAAGTAGAGGCTTCTAAGGCTATGCTTGAAGAGATGGACCAAAAAATCCAATTGATCTGACATGACATCCAAGCTGCTCAAGATTGACAAAAATCCTATGCAAATCTTGAAAGATCCATAAAAACATTCAAGGAAGGTGACATGGTGTTTCTAAGGGTAGGACCCAAAAAGAGCTCATTATTCTTGGGGAAATACAAAATGCTTAATCCAAGGTATTGTGGACCATATGAAGTAATCAAAGCAATGGGAAGGAAAGCCTACAAGCTTAAATTGCCACCCCATCTCAAGATTCACAATGTATTTCATGTAAGCCTATTGAAACCTTATGTACCAAACCTCGATCATGTGCTTAATGACGAACAAATAGTTATGCCTACCTAAGGAATTTTAGAAATGCAACCCGAGAAGATTCTAGATACAAGGGAAAAATGTAATGTGTCCGCTCGTCCACTTGTGGGAAACGTCTTAGCAACCCATCAGGAAGAGAGTCTAGAAAGTGGCACTTGGCACTCGCAAGGAATGCCACAGGGTTTGCAATCTAGGTCTTCCCGAGTCTGCCCTGAGCGGAAGTATCCGACCGTTCCCACTTAGGACCGACCTGAAGTCAAGGTTTCTTTCCTATCAGCAAAGTCTCTAGGAAGTAGCTAGCGTCAAGCTCCAAATGAACCACTTTGCGTAGGAACAACAGAGTCGAAGCGGATTTATGCTACACTTGGTTCATGGAGAATGGGAAACGAGGGGGATGCGAAGCTCTAAGCATATCTTCAATGACTTCATTGATTCGTTTTGTTTTACCATCAGTTTGGGGATGGTAAGTTGTACTAAAACAAAGTTGAGTTCCAATAGCCTCAAAGATAGCCCTCCAGAAGTGTGATGTGAAAAGAGATTCACGATCACTAATAATTCTTCTAGGTAACCCATGAAGTTTGAATATTTCCTTGATGGATAATCTTGCGATGTCTAAATCTATATAGTTCGTCTTGACAGGGATGAGATGTGTGACCTTGGTGAGCATATCTACTACAACCAAAATAGAGTTATATCCTCCCTGAACTTAGGGTAAGCCAACAATGAAGTCCATACTAATGAACTCCCATTTCATTTGTGGAGTGTCAAGTGGTTGCAATTTCCCAGGCATTTTAACATGTTCTGCCTTAATGCGTTGACAAGACAAACATTTCGTGACATATTTGAGTATGTCTCCCTTGAGCGTTTCCCAATAATAGCTCTTTCTGACCGTATTAAGGGTCTTGGCATAACCAAGATGCCCTGAGAAAGGGGAGTCATGGGCTTCCCAAAGTATCTTATGCTTGAGAGTTTGGCTTGTAGGGATACATAATCTTGTCCTAAAGTAGAAAAGCTCACTACTGATGGAGAATTCTTGATACTTTGTCTTTAGCTTTGGGTCTTGATCCTTGATGGGGATCTCCCTTAACATTTTTTGATAGACTGGGTCATGATATGCTCCTTCTTTTGCTAGCTCAAGAATCGGGTTGTTTGGCATTGATACCTTTGTGGCTAGAGACCTTGTTATTGATGGATCTTGCAAAATGAGAGAATTTAGAAATGCCTTGCGACTGAGTGCATCGGCAACTATATTCTCTTTTCCAGGCCTATATTTGATTTCAAAATCGTATTCTTCCAGCACTTCGATAAATTGACGTTGCCTCATATTGAGCTCATTATGAGTGAAAATCCGTTTAAGACTCTTATGGTCCGTCAGTAAGGAAAATTTGTTACCTAACAAGTAATGTCTCCAAAGTTTGAGAGCATGAATGACAGCCAACAGCTCTAGGTCATGGGTAGCATAATTCCTTTCATGGCTCTTCAATTTTCTTGAAGAATATGCTACAGGATGACCTTCTTGCATAAGTACACATCGTAAAGTAAGTGTGCTAGCATTAGTTACCACTTCAAACTCCTTACTAAGATCAGGAAGTTTCAGGATGGGTGCTGATACTAAGTTTTACTATAGTTCAAAGCTAGTCTGTTTAGCAGGTGACCATACAATTGCTACTTGCTTCTTTAGAAGATCAGTCAGAGGTGCTGCAACCAAGGCATAATCTTTGATGAAAATTTAGTACCACCTTGTCAACCCAAGAAAACTTCGTATTTCTTTGACAGAAGTTGGTCTTGGCCATTCTAGAATGTCCTTGACCTTAGCTGGATCTACTGAAATTCCTTCTACTGATACAATGAATCCCAGATATTCAATCTATCGCTTGAAAAATGCGCACTTCTTCTTCTTGGCATAAATCTTGTTTGCTCTCATTGTTTCGAGAACAATGCAAAGCTGGGGTTCATGATCCTTGTCCTTGTTTTGAGTAGACTAGGGTATCTTCAAAGAAGACAAGTATGAAGTCATCAAGATAGGGCCTAAAGATATCCTGCATTAACCTATTGAAGGTAGCAAGAGCATTCGTTAGCTCGAATGACATCACTAGGAATTCGAAGTGTCCATACCTTGTACTGACTGTAGTCTTCGAAATATCTTCTTCCTTGATCCTTATCTGATAATATCCAGATCTGAGATCTATCTTTGAGAAGATATTTGCCCCTTGAAGACGGTTAAGTAATTCATCTATTCTTGGAATGGGGTATTTATTTTTGATAGTTTCTTGATTCAACCCCCTATAGTCAATGCATAGGTGAAGTGTTCCATCTTTCTTCTTTTGGAACAACACTGGAGCTCCCTATGGTGAACTGCTAGGATGGATGTAGTCTTGGTCTAATAGTTGCTTGAGTTGCTCTTTCAGTTCGATAGCTTCCAGGATGGACAACTTATATGGCCTCTTTGTGACCGGTGCAGCTCCTGGTACAAGTTTGATTTCGTGGTCGACTTCCCTTTGGGGACGAAATTCCGTCAGATCTTCAGGGAATACGTATGCGTATTCTTTTAACCATGAATGTTCTTCTCTGGATTCCTAATTCTGTTCTAGCTTATTTAGTTTAATCAAATAGACAAGTAGAACCTTTTGAACACCTTTTATTATCTGTGTTGCTTTTGCCAACTATATTTTTGGCTTACCAGCCTCACCTTGAGTCGTGACTAGTTCCCCTTCAGAATTTCGGAAGGAGACTTGGCCCTTCCCACAGTGGATGTGGGCATCATTGGGTATTATCCAATCCATTCCGAGTAAATATTCATGGACACCTAGGTTCATTACCTTGAATATCATAGAAGTTGGCTTCGCACCCAGTAGAAATTCCACCTTAGCAGTTTACCTAGTACAAGTAACCTCACGACCATTTGCTAATTTCACAAGTAAATTAGGTGTATCTATAACCTCACGACCATTTGCTAATTTCACAAGTAAATTAGGTGTATCTATTGTGGCTATCCCTAATCTTTTTGCACAGATTGGTAAGATGAAGAAGTGTGTACTGCCACAATCAATCAGGGTTTTGAAGCTTTTACCTTGATATTCTGATGGGGTTTGAATCATTGAGAATTGGCAATTTGGACCCTTCTTGTAAAGAGTGGCATGAACCGTTGCCCTCCCAATGTCAGCATCCATGGATGGATCTTCTTCATTGTCTAGCTCCTTGTTGGAAACACTGGAGGTTCTCCCTCTGGCCATAACGGTTGTTCGTTGGCCATGAGCGGCTCTATTTTGACCTTGGAATTGCCCCTGGCGATGCCCTCTACCAAGCTTGGGACACTCCCTCTTGAAGTATCTGGGCTCATTGTAATGGAAACAACGTGGGTTGCGATTATTGCTTTGTGTTGGAACAAAGTTGTTGATAGCATTGACCCTAACTTTCTTTCTTTTGCCGTGATTCTGACCCTGTGCTCTCTTAGTCTAAGCCTTAGCCATGCCCTTATTTTGATATTTGTAAGGCCAAATCCTGTTGTTCCTTGGTTTGGTCTGCACATCTTATATTATTGGAGCAGCTCGAATGAGTGCGTCTTGTAGGTGTGTTGGGCGCATTGATTCCAATCAAGTGTTTATGAGTGGATTCAACCCAACACAGAATTTTGACACCTGTTGTATCATATCCATTGGAGGTGGATACTTTAGGAGTGAAACGAACTTCGAATAATATGCTTCAAGGAATAATCCTAGCTACTTTAAGTCCTAGAATTCATTCATCTTTTGTGTGCGGTAGGCAGGTGACAGATACCTCCCTTGCACAGCTTCCTTAAGCTTATCCCAAGTGACTATCCCCTCCGAGATTGCTTGGTCTCTCTACCATTGTTTCCACTAAATTCTCGCTTTGCTTGTAAGCTTGAGTTTAGCAAGCATGGCTTGGTTAGCAGATGCAGTTCTTGCTGTCTCAAAGTAGTCCTTCATGGATTCAATCCAGATCTCGACATCAGCTTGAATGGCCCTTTCCTTGCCATCAAAATCAGGTGGCTTAATTTTTTTGAGAAGGAATTTCTTCTCTTGAGCCGTAGCCAGACTTAGTGCAGGAGTCGGATTTGGAACCTGCGCTTGGGGTTGTGTCTGAACAATAAGATTCTTTATGTTAACATCTTATCATACGTTCCCATATTACGTTAATATGAATAACACAGCTTTTTAGCTAAGTGATTTAATCACTTTACACCTCAGTTAACATTTATGATCAAGATAGATAATTGTAAAAAGTCTTATTTATTCATGGAGGCATAACCCCTTGATAACACCTCAGTTAACATTTATGATCAAGATAGATAATTGTAAAAAGTCTTATTTATTCATGAAGGCATAACCCCTTGAGTACATTTATTTTGGATAAGTAGGACAGGCTGATTAATACATCAGTTTGGGAAAAATAGGATTGTGTTAGAATCGGCTGCACAATGACAGAATAATAATATGGAGTGGGATCATGGATTTTTAGGAAACGGTAAGTCATAGGAAGCTTGGGGTATCCCTTCCTTTGATACCCATTCTTCTCATAGCACCCTAACACTTTGATTCTGTCAACAGAGATTACCCAGGTCACTTTTTCATAGACATACTTGTTCTGCTTGACTTACCGACAGCTAACATGCAAAGTTGTATTTACGCGAGCTTCGACAAAGATGAACAGCTTCACGATTTTTAAATCCTCCATCCACTTGATTCTCTTTAAGTTGGTTTGAAGGTACGCGAGTCGGTGGGCTGCTATGTAATATATTCCTGTGTCTCCTATCCATCTCTGCTCTGCATATAGGGGCAAAGGATTATAGATGTGGTCCAGAATATCCATCATGCCAAGCCTATGATGATAATTCGAAGCATGCATTGCAATCATGTACATGACTTGGAACACCAAGAACTTGCTCCATGCTTCGTGACTCTGCAGCCCAGCATCCATAAGTGAGTAAAGAAATGTTTTCAACAGAAAACACTGCTCTGTTCTACTCACCTTCCCTTGTTTATCCCCTTATTTTCTTTATTTTCCTCCATTACGTTCCCTTGTAATCTTTAGATTTCGTTGGTTCGCTCTGATACCAACTATAACGTGTCCGCTCGTCCACTTGTGGGACACGTCTTAGCACCCCATCGGGAAGAGAGTCTAGAAAGCGCCACCACTAGGCATTTGCAAGGAATGTCATAGGGTTTGCAATCTAGGTCTTCTCGAGTCTGCCCCGAGTGGAAGTATCTGACCGTTCCCACTTAGGACCGACCTGAAGTCAGGGTTTCTTTCCTATCAACAAAGTCTCTAGGAAGTAGCTAGCGTCGAGCTCCAGATGAACCACTTTGCATAGGAAAAACAGAGTCGAAGCGGATTTATGCTGCACTTGGTTCATGGAGAATGGGAAATGAGGGGGATGCAAAGCTCAACCTCTTTGCCCATAAGGCATAGTCCCATTCCTCTCCCTAAAACAGTATAAATCCGGTCTCTAACTCTACCAACTCTAGGTCTTCACAATTTTGTTATCACGTCTTTTGAGAAAAGTTTCCAGCTAACCAAGACCATCCTTCCGTAGGATGGACCCAAGTCACGTCTACCGCACTTTCCTCAGTTTTCTTAGTTATCTAATTACCTACCACATTATGTTTGACATGAAAAAGCACCTTCCTTAATTAATCAATTTTAAACACGGGTTTCTTCATGTAACTTAGGCATTGTCACAAAAACAATGTCAAGCAAGTTTCTTTTTCAAATATCTGATCTTTATTTATCATAATCGTGGAATACATCAAGTATCATGCCCAAAGGCTAACCCAGCAATCAACAGGATTGCTGCTCCA